>NC_059348.1:34704155-35412155 GCF_019703515.2 Myxocyprinus asiaticus
AGGGGTTTGTTCAAATCCCTAAAACTTAAGTATTAGACTTCTTTGCAAAACTTGTCACGCCGAATTTATACCTCACATATGAATGGGCTAATACTTTTCGGACTTGGGATTTCCCTGCCTGGTGGATGGGAAATGGGTGAAAATGCTCTTATAAACTTGCAATGATGCAGTAACTCAAGCCATATGTAGGGATCACAATAATGTCATGGAGACTTCAACATGATCGCACGGAAACTCGACATGTTGCTACCGAATGGTACCCTGACATTGACCCCATTTTGCTGAGTAACAACACCCAGTCTACTCCGGGCGATGTGAACATTCTAAACCATTTTTTTGTGTTGTTGGCAGTAGCAGTGCCAACAAAATGGAGCTGGACACCGGTTTACTGTCGGCGCGACGCGCCACAACGGACACTTCCAGTGCAGATGGCATCTTTGATTTTAGTGGGTTTTATTGCTTTTGATGCAATGCACTGCTTGTGTTTGGTATGGACAGGGTGTCACTTACAAGAGCCATCTCCCATCAGACATCTTTGCATTAAAGAAATAGTTCACCCAAAAATGAACATTTTCTCATCATTTACTCATCCTCATGCTATCCCAGATGTGTATGACTTTCTTTCTTCTGCTGAACACAAACAAAGGTTTTTAGAAGAACATCTCAGCTCTGTAGGTCCATAGAATGCAAGTAAATGGGTACCAACATTTTAAAGCTCCAAAAGCACACAACGGCAGCATAAAAGTAATCCATGCAACTCCAAAGGTTAAATCCATGTCTTCTGAAAGTGATATGATAAGTGATAAGTCTGGATGAGAAACAGATTAATATTTTAGTTTTTTTATATCAATCTTCATTTTCACATTTTTCTTCTTTTGTTTTTGGAGATTTGCATTGTTCATGCATATCCCCACCTACTGGGCAGGGAGGAGAATTTATAGTTAAAGAAATTAAATATTGATCTGTTACTCAGAACTGTTTCTACTGGTCTCATGGAAACCAGGAAGTAATCATGTTCACGTCAGCAATGATTGCATTTTCCTTCTAAGATTACATTTTTGCACCATGGATTGGCAGGTTTTGGTTGGGGTATGGATTAGGATGAATTGTTTATAAAATTTACATTTATTTATAACCATAAACACTCAAACATCTTAACAACCATATCGGAATGCCTTGGCTGCCACCCACAACATGCAACATGGCTTTGTGTTTTGCAAAGGCTATTGATTTTCTTCAGAAAATATACAAATCTAATTTACATGTTCTTTTACCATTATGTAAAGATGTTTACGTTCAGTGTTGGGGAATCCACTCTCATCAAGAGAAGGGGCAGTTCTCATCTCCTCCCACATGAAAAAGTCCAGTGAGTATCAGAGCGTTGAGAAACACCTCTCTGATTCTGACTCATTCACTGCACTTTAGAGCTCTCTTCACACTCTGAGGTGAGTCTGGATTGTTTTTTTTTTCATGCCCGTGATCTTTCCTGTTACGCTGCAATTCACACCTGCTCTATATGCAGTCCTCGCTGTATGTGAGACCTGCTTTGGTGCTGGCATGGCGAGACCTCTTTGGCAGAATTCAGTCTAGTTGACAGTGCCAGGCATTGTTGGCTGTGTGCGCGTTTGGTTGCCATAAGGTTCCTACTAGTCTGGTTTGGCTCTCATCCCTTTTTCTCACAGTATGCCGTGTTTGCTTTTGCCTGCTGCACTAGTTCAGAGTCTGCTACCTGTGTGTTTTGTGTATACATGGCTGTGTGTTTATTTGAAAGAGTATTTCAGAATGCTGCTGTAGTAACTGATGTGTTGAAGGTGAAGTGTGTAATTTATATGCATCACCAAATGGAATTGCCAAAAAAAAAAAAAAAAAAAAGTGTTTCTGCTCTGATTTTCCAAAATAATCCTACTACCCTCCCCATATCTTTTGCCATGCCTCAAACACGCCATTGTTTGAGCCTGAATTTGTTTTGAGTTTGCCATTGTGCCTACAAACTTTGGGAAATCAAACTACTTAATGGCTTACTTATAACTGTCTCTGCACATTCAACTGGGATAGGAGAAAGTACAGTATTTTAACACCCAAACACATTACACAATTCACCTTTACTGTTTCATGAAAACCATACTGTAACACACAATGCATCTCATTTCTGAAATAATGCATCCTTATTTCCTTTCCTTGCTTTCTTTCCTTTCTTCCTAGCTCCTCCCTTTCAGGAAATGAAGAAAGGATGCAAGGAAAGGAAACGAGTATGGAGGAATCGAAGAAACATTGCTTTGTAAAATGGAATGTCCTTCTCACTCGCGTGTCACTTCAGAAAGCGGACTCCGCACAGCTGCATTACAATGGAGTGCATGCCGTTATATTTTTGAAACTCGATTAATTGATATTTTCATAATAAATCTAGTAATACAAGATGCACTGTTGAAGTATGTGAGAGTTATAGTTTATTTAAACCGGAAAGGTAAAACATTAATTAAAATATTGTGTCAGATGTGAAGGGGAGGAGAATTTCTGCATTTCTCAATTTAAGAAATGAGAAGCACCCATAGAAACACTGTTTATTTATCCCCAGACAATACCCACTTTTTCATTACCTTGTCATATCCTTCTCTGCTCACGCTTCACCTTTAGCTGTGAAACAATCTGCTGAGATTTAATTTTTCATTTGACGCTGCACCAAACCTAAAATGTAGATCATGCAAGCCTGAAACCGCATCATAACCGCTTAGAGGCTAATTTATATTTACTGCGCAAATAGGCTTTGCATAGTTCGCCTACAAGTTGCAAGAGTGTCCAGATACAGACCGAAACTGAACCAGACAAGAAGTCAGGATCCAGACACCATGTTCTGGACATGAAACAAGACAGACTGAAGAGAGCACGGCAGGGAATTCAACTGAAACCGTGCACTCACACAAAGACAATGAAACACAAGACAGACAACAACTTTTGTCAAATCCAGGGCTGATTTCTCTTCCCAGTTCGACCTTGTCAAAGAGCATTGATGATTGGTTAAAACTACTCGTGGGTATGGTTTGGACGTGACTTTTTTATTTTTTTATTTACGTTGCTCGTTCCAGCTGAGTTGTTGTTACTGTACCTAGGTTACTGTCGTTAAAATGGATAACTGCGAAGCCCGTCTCAGAGATTGTGCAGAAGTATACTTTTCTACATGATTTGCAACCCAAATTCTACAAAGACAGCGCAACCACAACAAATGAGTAAAGAGAGAGATTGGAGTTTTTAAAAGTGGAAGGGGCCGTGACAAGTTTAATAAAGCAAAGAAGCGACAGTGCTAACAACCTGCATTATCGGCTTTACTTGTAGCTGGAACAGTACATTAAACACTGTGACATCACCATAAACTAATTTTAAAACAATGTCACACGTAGTATAAACGCAGGCTTTGTTTGCCTTGGGTGGGAGTTTGGCTTCTTCCGTAGAATAAATCAGGCTTAACATTTGTGTGAATTATTATGGGGTTCTGATATTAAGCTTGAATTCTCTTGAAAAGATCTTAAGATTTGATTATACATTAATGGGTGACTACACATCCTGTCCTTGACTTTTAGACTTGAGCTGAGGACTTCTCAGAATATATTTTTAATCACACAAGAATCTGAGTCACATGCTCTTCCATCTGTCTGTTTTCGGCAATGCTTTATGTTCTTTAAATGGACAGCATAAGGAAATCTAATCAGTGTACACAAACAGCTTTAAAACAGGCCATAATAGTTAAATATTGCACATTTTGACTGGTAGTCACACCTTTGAGGTAATCTATATCTCCGCTGTGAGTGGTTATTTTCTTTGTATGTAGTATGTACACACATAATACGAAATGTGGTTTTGGTTAATTGTGGTGTTATTTGGTAATTGGTTATTTGGTTAATATCCACTTTCAATCTTTTTTTTTTTTTTACAAATGCACAGCATGCAGGAACTAATAGTTTTGTAGAGTTGTTTTGGATTATCCACAATATTTGATACATGTTTGATTTGAGTTAGACTAGTAGGCCCTGTGTTATATTTTGTAATTTGTCATGGAGGGGCATTTAGACAGCTAGCATTTATACAAAAGTTATTTTCTTATTTTCATTTTTACTACAATAAAAGAATAAACAGTGGTGGTGGTGTTGTTTTTGTTTTTGATCATCTTAATATGGAAAGTTGGTTATTATTTTGGTCATCAAAGTCAATTTAACCTTTTACCTGGCCTCTAGCACAGGATAGCAGAGATAACAATCAAGTTCCTTGCAGAAAAGCAATAGTTTGGTTGAGTTTTTATTGAGAGTGGACCCAGCTACTGTAAACATGCTCCTAATTTGTAATTGTCTGGAATAGAAAAACAACCAAGAGGATTGTGCTAAGACCACACAAATAAATTGTATGCTGAGAGCATGGAGATCGGCAGCAGAGAGTTGTGTATGTATACTGTATGTGTCATGTTACAAATGCTTTGTCAATGTAAAGCTACTTGATTCTTGAATCTTGAGAGAGGTACAGCAGGTTGCATAGCACTACGGGCTAATGACCAGTGCCCAGTAGGTTTCTGGTGTTAGAATGACAAACAGGTCACCAAGAGAAGAAAATGAAATGAAACTGCTGTAGGACTTAAATGGCAGGTCAGAAACCAAGCTAGTAGTTAACAGGTTGTATTTCCTGTGTGAGATCACTGTGCAGCATCTGCTTGCTCTGAGGTCACTGAGTTCAGAGCTTCTTTACAGGATGAAATTCTTTATAACATTTAACATAAATGCCATAACATTACATTTATGCAGTTAGCAGATATTTTAATCCAAAACAACTGTGCATTCAAGTTGCACATAATCAAACCCATGACAGGAACTAATAATGATTCAATTACACTCTACTTTTTGAAGTTACAGGACCAGAAACATATGATAAGAACTGAGTAAAATATGCTTATTTACCAACTAAATACCTGTTTTTTGTTTTTGTTTTTCTTTGTAGGGCATGAGAAGGATGTGAGCAGTCCCAAAAAGACAAGTCATCGTAATCTTCTAAATGAAGCTCATCCTTTTTCCTAAGCTTGAGTCTGAGGTAAATCACCCTATGCAGTGGCACACTCATGAACCTACTCTATTTCTGTCACCCCGGAGGAAACTTTCATGGCTCTGTCGTTATAGAAAGCGATCCTTTGTAGTTTTCCTCTATTGGGCGTTCAATTACAAGAAACCTCAGGTCTCTCAACGACGAGTGAAAAAACAAAGAGTGAAATTGTGTGGTAGAACAGATGAACTCTTTGGGGCCTAGTTCATCAAAAATACCCAGCATTTCCTGTGCTCTCCTTCACACATCTGAAACCTCAGCACATGAGCAATTCTGAGAATTAACATCATAGTGTGACATTCTTTTCATGAGGAATTAACCCCTCTGACACTTAGAGAAAAGCTATGGGTTTTCCATATTAAACTCTAACCCACCACCAATTTGTAGGAAAATGAAAGCAACACTCAACGTGAGCGAAGCACTTGTAATCATTTCTAAAGACTGGCTAATCCCACAGTGTGAATGAGTACGTTTGTGTGCATGCCTTTAAAAGTAACAGTTTACCCAGAAATGACAATTCTATGTTATTCTTCGTATTACTTTTTTTTTCTGTGGAACACAAAAGCAGACATTTTTGAAGAAATGTGAACTTCAAAATTAATAGATGCAATAGCACAGTAAAATAATAATAAAAGTGGTCCATACGACTCATGAGCTATATTCCAAGCCATCCAAAAATAGCTTTGAGCAGAACAACATTACCTAAAAATCTTCTTTCTGATTCGTAAATTAATCATACGAACTTGTTTTATGAACTGGATCAACAGATTCATTGAAAAGGTCCAACTTGACCGATTCGTTCACGTCCCGGACATCGCTATTTCTTCCATGAACGTACTAAGGAGAGCTAGTGTGGAAGATCTTCAGTGACTAACAGGTTAAATTTCTATCTGTTCCTCACACCAGCTTTCAGGTGGTTTTAGAAGACTTCAGAAGTGTATAATGCACTAGTCGTATCGACTACTTTGTTTTTATGATGCTTTTTAGGGCTGCATGATATGGAGGAAAAGTGCAATATGCGATACGTTGTTGGAAAATGCGATTTGTGAAACGATAATCCTAAAATGATGTCATTGGAGCAAGCAGAACTTCGGAATAAATTCATTTATTGGAATAAAAAAGGACCTTCTATTCCAGAGATCACAAACTTAGTTGTTTTTTTTGCTCCAAACTGCACGTAGACTGAATATGATACACACAGTTTTACATTAGCTATTTAGCAGATATAAAAATTCTTCTAAATTATTTGTATTTTTTTCTTAAAAGCAATGAATATAAAGTTACTTTCACCAAATTGTGAAATATCCTAAAATAATTTGTTGGAAAATATTTTATTTTAACACTGTAATTCATGTTTGTATTAATTTCAAAATAAGTTAATTCAGTTTGGGACTTTTATTTTAAAAACTGATGTCCAGAAGAACGTAACATAGACATTAGCTTTCTGCTATGGTTTAACATGCTTGTTGTCAGTCCGTGCTGAACTTGAGACTGAGAGGAATGATTTCACAGACAATTCATTCATTAAAACCCAACCTTTGATGAATCCACACAGACCACAGTGGCTAATAAACAAGCCAAGTTTGAGTTTGTATACCAGTGTCTGGTCTGATTATTATCTGCACACACACAAACCAAGTGACAATTGCACGGCCGGGATATTTTCTGCTATTTTTGTCTCTTGGAACGTTACTGTATTAAAATCATTCAGTAACACTTTATAATAGCTACACAGTATAAAGTATTTGTAAAGCATTTTTATATAGTTAATTGATCATTTATAAATTATTGTTCCTACATTATTAATACATTAATAAGCTACATATAAATCGTATGTTATTTGTTTAATTCGCTTTAGCAAATTATTTATTATTGTTTAATAAGTTCATAAATGGGCAGTTGATAATGTTTTTTTTTTTTTTTTTTATCCTTAATGTTGTTAATCATACCTAACATGTATTTTAGTTGATGCAAACCAGTGGTAAAGAAGTGCTTATGAGAACATTAAGAAAGCATAAATTCATAGTTAATAAAGATATTAAATATGTAATACACATTTCTGCTTAATGTGTTTATTAATGTTTTAGGAACACTTACTATTAAATAAATTAATGCTTAATAAAGGTCGTAATAAAGCACTTACTAATGGCTAGCTAAGCATTTTGCGTGACCTAATCTAAAGTGAGAACTATATATGCCTAATTAAACATTTATTAACATGGTTCAATAGTAAGTATGGCCAGCTGGCCCGGGGCCAGTGTGAGAGTTTCGCCCTTTCGGGCCAGTACTGCATTGTCACAAAATCTTCAGATTTTGTAAATGTGTTGTACATGTGTCCTAGTCTGACTATTAAACCACAGCAGCCTGCGATTTCATTTAAGAAATATCCAGTTCTCTTGTGTTGCATGCTTCAAAGTGATGTGTGAAGGTGATGACCCACTGAAAACATCACATTATGACTTCTCATAACGCTCATTTCATGCTAAGCTTGCAACACATTCTAGACTATTTATTTAATGAAACTGCAGCCTCTTACGATGTAACAATCAAATGACCACATAGCGAACTGCTTATCCAGAAGTGTGAAACTTCTGTCAAACAGACACAGAAACTGACACAGCGATCCATCAAAATAAAAGTTTGGTTTAAATTATGACAAAAATATATTAATACTATTAATACTGCATAGTAAAATGTTATATTCATTTTAATAATAATAATAATAATAATAATTATTATTATTATTATTATTATGATTATAAATATTATTATTATTATTATTATTACTACTATATCAGGAATAATTATATTTAAGCAAATTTCACAAGCAAGTGTGCTGTTGTACTGAATGTACTGTACATTTTTGATAATAATAATAATTAATCTTTTAAACATGGAATTCAGAAAAAAATTGTATGGAAAACAGAATTTGGGGAAAAAAAAGCAGAATTAGGAAAAAACATATTTCATCGGGTCCTATTTTTTTTGGCTTGCCAGCTTAAACTTTTGAATTTTCTTTGAATTAATAAAAGTTGTTGATGTATTGAATATATAATTTTGCTCATTGAAACTTTGGCTAAAAATAGTTTTCTGTGAGAGACAAATGTCTTCCTGAAGGGGGCGCCTCCCGGCCTGAATCCTGAAAGCAGAATTCTTTGTTGATCAGCATTCAAATCTTAGGACGTTTTTGTCGTACTGCAGACATTTGTTCATTAAATACTGTGCTTATATAATTTTACTACAGGGATTGGTACCTGATTTTATTACATAAAATGCCCTATTCAGTAACCACAAACTACTGTTATTGTTCCATCCGGCCCAGCGCTGAGAAAAGTAACGTACGGTGTGACAACGTCGCTTGTACACTTCAGCATCATAGTAAGGAAACTTTTGCTAATGAAGTTTAATAGGCACTGAATTTGGAAAACATAATTTAAAGTCAATAATATAACATTACATGCTCTTTCCTATTTCTGTTTTTGTTTTTTTATGACCGTGGTGACGTGCTTCCTGTTTCCAGATCGCGCGCAGAGAAACTGTAGCGAGATTTTTGGACTTTCCTTCTGGAATTGGATTAAGTTTAGTGAAATATTTATAGTAGGTCCACTGGTGAAACTGAACTAAACAGTAATTTTAATTGGCAGTAATGAGAACAAGTCTGCTCATAAAGCTTAATAGAATGGAACATGCTAAAGTGGGGTTTGAGCCGGGGGCGGCGCTAGGGCTGGGCTACCGGGGCTTAAGCCCCTAATGTTTTCAGTAAAGCCCCGAATGTTTTATTACTTGTACTCATCACTGAGTTTTCATGCGCAGTAAAATAATATCCATTAGAACCGCAGATCTGCTCTCTGCACATCTAACAGTGTCTACTTACATTGTCATTCACTCCTGACAAGAATCACCCACTGATATTAGAAGTACTGACTGACATGTAAACTGGCCAGCCATCGATAAGAATTTACAAATGATCCAGCCAATGAGATTAGATCTTTTGGATTTAAGCTTGATTGCCAGAGACAGATGGTTCGTAGGTGTGTACTTCGATTCATTTGAAAATTGAAATGGACTTTTCAAAATTCTTAAAGTAAAAAGTAAAACAGCCTCAGCCAGCACTTCAATGGAAAGATGTGGCTGCTTCAGACATCTGTAACTTACTGTATAACTTACTGATTGCATTGTAATTTAGCTATAATACCCGATCCCGCAATTTGTTGCTGAACAATGTTTAATTCTACTTGTGTTTTGTGTGTGTTATGTACAGTATGTACGTGTTTGTATAAAGTAAGAATAGGTTGTATAAAATTGAATATGTGCATGATGAATGGGTGAAGAGTTTTTAGTTATTATAGAGAATCTTTATTCATTTATGTATTTATTCTCACAAAAAAAATCATATTGTGAAGTGAAGGTTATTTATTTATTAAAACAATCATAGAGGTAAGCTTGCCATTTTGCCATGTCACAGATGAATCAGCTAGAAGAGAAGAAACTTTAGGAGAAGAAATACAAAAAGGGGCAGAAAGTGAAGGGGATGATCTAGGAACGTTGCAGACAGTCCCAAAGCAGGTGAAGCTTCAGCTGTATTCCTTTACTCGGTGGATCACAGCAAAAAGCTTTCAGTAAGAATTGGCTAGATGCATTTCAGTGGCTTGAATACTCAGTATTAAGAAATTCTGCATTCTGCTTTTCATGTCATCTCTTTGGGAGGCATCATATTAGAAACTACAAAGATGCATTAACAAGTGCAGGTCTTTAGAATCATTCAAGGAGCATGAAAAATAGTAGCCTTCATAAGGCTTCCATGACATGCTGGAAGAGCTACAAAACAACTCAAACACATGGCGATATTGCAGAACAGCTGCATAGTGCCAGTGTAGGAGAAATAACTGAGAGACGTGAATACATCCATCGTGTTGTTGCTTTGACGTCATTTCTGGGGAAGCAGAGGATCACATTCCGTGGGCATGATGAACAGAGCCAGAGTCAAAATCAGGGCAACTTTCTTGAGTGCATGAATCTTCTCACACAGCTTGACCCATTTCTACAGCGGTACAATGCTCCTCCGTCCAATGCTACCTACCTGTCTCACTCATCGCAAAATGAAATGATTGCATGTATTTCAGAGGAGGTCAAAGAAAACATGGTAAAAGAAATGAGAATTTCAAACATGTATGCTCTGATGGCAGATGGGACAGGCACTCTGAACAACTGGCAGTATGTGTGCATTATGTTACACCTGAGGGCAGAGTCAAGGAAAATTTCCTTGGTCTCTACGAACTGGTTGGTTTTGATGCACAGTCCATCACTGATGCAATAGAGCAAACACTGCAGTCACATAAAATTGACCAATTGTGTGTTGCACAAGCATATGACGGTGCTTCAGTCATGAGTGGAGGTGTGGGGGGCGTACAGGCCCGTTTCAGAGTACATCATCCAGAAGCAGTATACCTTCACTTCTGTGCACATGAATTAAATCTTGTGCTGTGCCATACATGCAAAGGCCTTGTGTGAGGCAAATAACATTCCAGAGCCTTCTGTAGGTTTAAGATGGAAACAGAAGAGGCTGGATGATTATGTGGTGGAGACAGCATGTAGGACAACCTCAGAAATCAGTTCTTCAAATGACTTCAGGTGTACATTGTACTACCCTTGCCTTGACCGAATGATGCAAGGTGATTGACAATTGTTTCTCGGGAGTAGGAGTAGATCTTATGGAGGGCATTCAAGCCTGCCAATGTGATCATCAGACACCTTTCTTGATGATGAATCCCTCAAGATTCTTGCCACACATTATAAAATAGAGTTGCAGTCAGAGGAGCTCCTGGGTCGCAAAAAACTTCTTGAACAGAAGGAAGGAGAAAGTCATAGTCACACACATGACTTGACGTAGTCAGTGTGTTCAAGCTGTTAGATACTGACCCCCACACTGAGTTCAGTATTTCAAGTAGCACTGACAATCCCAGTTAGTAGTTGCAGCTATGAACATTCATTTAGTGCCTTGCTTCGACTGCATACATGGTTAAGAAACACAATGGACCAATACAGGCTTAACCGCCTGGCAGTGATGTCCATTGAGAATGAGCATTTGGCTGCTGTTGACCAGGAGAAGGTGATAGACAGATTTGCCCAAATTAAATCAAGACGATACAGTCTTATTCTACCACCATCAAAGCAATAGAGAACCAGACTCAGACAGAAATGGGATGGAGGGAGGAGAAAGGCAGATAAAAACCACTTTACAATAATGTTTTATTTGTTAACATTAGTTAATGCATTAACAATGAACTAACAATAAATAATGTTTTTACAGCATTTATTAATCTTTGTAAATGTTAATTGATCGAAATACTATTGTTAATTTTTTGTTCATGTTAGTTTGTAATGTATTAGTATATGTAAAAATTAACATTTACCAAGAATAATAAATGTTGTAAAAGTATTTTTCGTTGTTAGCTTATGTTAACTATTGCACTAACTAATGTTAACAAATTCAACCTTATTGTAAAGCATTACCACGAAAATAAAATTCAGTGCAGATGAAAAAGAACAGGGTAGTGAAGTGAGCACACCAGAAGAGGAGAAGAGTGTTAAGGGATAGTGAGCAAAAGGAGTGGAGAGAGGGGAGGAGAAAGGAGAAATGGAGTGGAGGGAAGAAAGGTAAAATGTGTGGAAAAATGTATGGAGAAGACAAAGGGAGGACATTAAAAAGAAACAAGAGAGGAGGAATGAAGACGTTAGATTAGGGAGAAGATGACAGGTGTGGATGGAAGAAGAGAGAAGAAATAAATGGAGAGAGAAAAGGAGAGCAGCCAACAAAAATGGAAAGGAGAAATGTTATGATGAGAAGAAAAAGCAGTGGAGAGAAGAGGGAAAGCAGAGCCAGGACAAGACTTCATGAGGCAGGGACAGCATAGGAATGGTGCAGAGACTTCAGAGGAGATGTGAGGTATATTTACAGTGCTAGACTGAATAAATTATCGCTGTTCTACCAGGACTAGAGTGTGGCCAGTCAAGCTTGATGCAAAAGAAAAGTGAGAGACAGAGACAAAAAAGTGAGACGGAGACACAACATCAACAGAATAGAATATGAAACAGAAATGGACTGATTTTCCTGCTTTCAATTGTTGTAGCAGTGCACATGTTGAACTTTACCTGTGTTGTTACTTTGGTCACACTTTTTACTTTGGTGTCTTTTACTATTGTGTACTTACATTAAATACATACAATATTATGTATTTACTGTGTAACTACATTTTGCTCTGCAAAATCCTCACAAGATTCACATCTGCTGCTACTGAGGTTAAGGAACGGGTAGGTTAAGAAGTATAGGGTTAGGGTTTTGAGTTAGGTTTTAGGATAAGGGTTGGGTTTGGCTTAGGGGTAAGGTAAGGTTATTTGAGGGTACTTTAAATGTAATTATAATGCAACAACTAATTTGTACCTAATAAGTAAATTCTATCACATGCTTAAGTACATAGTTGCTAAGGACACCTAATATAAAGTGGGACCATTACTTTTGTTTGTAAATGTAACATCTTGGAATGTCTGGTATTCTCACTTTGTGGTCATGCATTTTTGTTGATGAGTATGATAATCAGAGGATGTTCTGTAGGCAGCTTCCTAATTAGACAAGCAATAACAGCTTGGTGTCATGGCTCTAGATTTGTAGGTTTTAAACATGCTCAATGAGTTTGATTACAAGTTATAGCAGTGAGCATTATTAAGGATGATTGAGGATGCATGTCTATAGTGGTGGAATAAAGCAGGTAGTAGATGTGAAAAGTTTTCAATTCAACTCAATTTGACAGAGTGACATTTTTATTTATTTTAATAGGCAATAACTGAAAGATTTAACTCGCGTTTTAAAAAATGAAGACACTTTGCCGATGTAACTTTTAAACATATTTTAAAGTGTATCTTGTGTATTATGACACATACATAAATGTCTCTGGGATAAGCCCCGGATATCCACTGACCCTAGAACTGCTCCTGGTTTGAGCAATTAGAGGATCTCTTAAAATGAACTGTGGATTTTCCTCTCTCACTATTATTCCTGTACTTTTTTGTTTTGTCTTTTTTTTTTTTTTTTTTTTTTTAAGAAGTTTTAGTGTCTGTTTTGAGTCTTTTTGATTAAGATGTTGTGGAGATGGTTATTTTCAGAGTAATAGATCATTAATAAATGTTTAATTAGGCATATACAGTTCTCAATTTAGATTAGGTCACGCAAAATGCTTAGTTAGCATTTAGTCAATGCTTTATTACGACCTGTATATTAAGTAATAATTGCTTTACTAGAAAGTGTTACTAAAACAGTAACAAATACATTAATTACATTTAAATGTAAATCCAATTAATTACAAATATTTCTTTATTTACTATGAATTCATGCCTTGTTCATGTAAAAAAAAAAAAAACACATTATCAAACTGCCTATAAATGAACTTATTAAATTATAATAATTTACTACAGTGAATTTAAACAAATAAACTATTTGTATGTAACAAATGTAGGAACAATAACTTTTAAATGATCAATTGACTATAAACTAATGCTTTACAAATACTTTATACCATGTAGTTATTATAATGTGTTACCAATCATTCTGTTATCACAAGCCAAGTCATTTTTATTTGTATAGCGCTTTTCACAACACACATCGTTTCAAAGCAGCTTTACAGAAAATCATGCTTTAACAGACAATGAAACTGTAATATATATATATATATATATATATATATATATATATATATATATATATATATATAAAGTCTTAGTCATCATTGTTTAGTTTGATTAAAATATGATTGTAAATTGTGTATAAAAATAAATAAGTAAATAATAATTGTATTAAGAACCCCAGTGAGCAAGCCAAAGGCGACTGTGACAAGGAACACAAAACTCCATAAGATGTTTGTTAATGGAGAAAAATATCCTTGGGAGAAACCAGGCTCACTCTGGGGGCCAGTTCCCCTCCCATTATGAATATAATGCCAATATTAGTATTTATTTATTTATTTATTTTTTATTTTGTTTTTGTGTAGTGCAAGCCATGGTTTAAAATTAGTAACCTAAGTAATATTAAGGGCCGGTGTTTAAACAAAGATTTTGTATGAATTGTAAGGATTAATGATAATGTCTTTGAAGTCCATCCTGGAAACAAATACAATAATAATGGCATAGATGCCATTCAATTTATTAAAGCAGAGTTTTTGATTATGGGAAGTGTTTTGGGTTCTGGCAGACCTAACTAAAGCAGCATAACTATGAGTTGATGGATAAATTAGGTGCATGCCTGGCTAAATAGATGAGTCTTTAGTCTAGACTTAAACTTAAATAGTGTGTCTGAGTCCTGAAAAGTGTTAGGAAGACTATTCCATAGTTTAGGAGCCAAATAGGAAAAGGATCTACCTCCTTTTGTGGATTTAGATATTCTAGGTACTATTAACAGGCCAGAATTTTGAGATCGGAATGAACACGATGGAATATAGCATGGTAGAAGGTCACATAAGTACTGGGGAATTAGACCATTCAAAGCTTTGTACATAGTTTACAGAATTTTAAAATTAATATGAAATAAGACGATAAAATGGGGCTAAGATGATCATATTTCTTGGTTCTACATTTTGAACCAATTGAAGTTTATTTATTGAACTTTCAGGACATCCTCCCAAGCCCTTGCGGTATGCATTTTGCGATATGTACATTTGCATATTTCAATAAAATCGATATATCGCCCCTGGTCCCCACTCAATTTCACTGTATGGAAAAGAGCAATTTAGACATTCTTTTAAACTTCTCCTTTACTGTTTCACCAAAGAAAACAAGTCATATTGGCTTGGACAAAAAGAAGTGTGGGTAAATGATGACTGTGCTGTGGATGGCCTGTGCTTTGTTGGAAGATAAAAGCAGGAAGTGCACTCCACCCAGATATGAACCATAATGAGTGACAGAGATAGGTGAGACACAAGAGTGTTGTAGGGATCAGTGTTGAGTTATCTCGCCAACAGAAAAAGCTTCTCTTTCTGATAGTGCTGGCAGATCTGTAGTAATCTCATTCAGACTGCGCTGCTAGGTAACAGTCGTGGCTCTTGAAAAGCCAATCTCAGTGATCCTCCTGAACAGACAAACCCAAACACCAGCAAACATTAGTGTTATCACTCCACTCATGCAGGAATCTGTTGGGAAATAACGGGCTGACGTTAAGAAATAACTGAAAGTCTCTGCTGGGGTTCGGAGTACTGTTTTGTTTTTGAGAGCTGGTGGATTTGCATACAGATGGAAGTCTATGGTGACAACAACAAAAACTTGGAGATTAAATGGAAACTTGCACTGTCTGTCTCTGATTTCAGGAACTGCATAACTTTAAAGTAGTTTGTAACCAAGATAAATGGAAGATGGAGGAATCAAGTTCTCATTGTTCTCAAGTCAGGGAACGTTTTTCATTATTTATTAGCCCTCGTGTCATTTTTATACTCTGTATTTTCTTTCTTCAGTGAAACGCAAAATGAGATGTTAGGCAGAATGTCTCTGCTTTTTGTCTTACAGTGGATGGTGAATGGTAACTATAAAAGTAGTCCATAGATCCTGTGCCCAATATTCCAAATTATCTGAAGCCATTTAATAGCTTTAAGGAAAGGACTACCATTTTAGCCATTTGTTACGGATGTTCACTTTCGTCAAAGCTCTCAAATCACTTTTGTGCTTGTTTTCAGTTAAAAATGGGGACTTTAGACCTGTCGTTGACCGCATACCATTGATTGTCACGTGTCATGAGATCAAGTTTGAAAAACACAACAACATTTAAGATTTAAGAGCTAGGACAGAGGGAAGATTTTCAGTAAACAATGACATAAATTTCTGTCAGTTCAACACATTGTATTTAAAAGACTTGGAATATAGCGCTTGTTGTATGGATTGCCTAATGATACTTTATCGCTGCTCTTTGAACTTTAATATTGCTTGGTGGTATACCGTATCACAATCCACTTTCCTTGTATGTAAAAACTTAAAAAATAAAAAAAGAACTTACAAATATTCTGCCTACTATCTCCTGTTTTATTTAGTTGATGACAGAATATAAAACAGGTTTGAAATGACATGGGGTGAGTAGGGCTAGGTATTGATACAGATTTCCTTTTTCAATTAGACTCTGATTCACAAGCTCTCGATTTGGGTTCGATTTGAGTCAATTTAATTTGGGGATATTTCAGTTATAATGTATATTTTGCTTGCATATGAAAGCAATTTGAATATTGTCAATACCAAATTTTGTAACCACAACAAAATAATACTAATTAATTTTAGTAAACATTTGTTTCAAGTTCACAAGTAGTTACTGAAGTCAAGTAAATAGTCTGTACTAAATTAAGAACAAAACAACTAATTACAAGCAATAGAACAAATAAAAAAGCAATAGGACAAAGATACAAATGAAGAAAACAGTGCTTTTAACAGCAGTATCAAGTGAATTGAATGTTATCAAGTAAACATTCAGAAATTGAAAAAAGTAATGAACTAAATTTAACAAAACAACTAAATTACTGGTCTTCACTGTATGATTGTTTTTCTTTTCTTTTTTTTTTTTTTTTTTTTTTTTAAAGCTACAAAAGTTATCCAGCCAAGACCATTGAGTTGTTTTCTAGTTTTCTTGTTGTTGTTGTTTATGTTGATATTGATTCATTTTGATGGCATACTAGACAGTAGCAGGTCTATAAGGCTGCATTTACACCTTAAAGCTGATGTATGTAACTTTTTCTATGTTAAAATACTGTCTCCTATCCAAGCTTAATATGCAGAGACAGCTATTAGTAAGCCATTCATAGGTACATTTTCTCAAACTGTAAGCACTCTTTTCTGTGGCGCTTTGAAAATTTCTCTGTTTGTTTAGAGTGGCCCGCTTAGACCCACCCCAACAACAATACTCAACCAATGGTGTGAGTTGGGAGCGGGACTATCTCTTTGTTTGACCAATGGCAGCGTATTCAGAAAGCTGTTTTGAAAGCAAAGTTTATTTTTGCTATTCCCTTTGGTGGCGCTAGTGTCGCAGAAATTACATACTTCAGCTTTAAGTCCAATATTTTGATAAACCATAATGTTCACTTTATACATAAATGATTGAGTTTACATAAATACTTCACTAAGAGAGGCATTTTCATGGAATTGTGAAGTCTATTTTAATGTTTAAGTGCATTACTGCAACTCTGCGAGCTAAGTCTGGGCAATAGGACTATGTAATCAGATATCGAGGATATCTGACAAATATCCAGATACTGATATCTACGCTCATTAAAAGGCGATGTTCAACAATATCGGGAAATGACAAAACGATGCAGCTGAGAAGTCGGCAAAAATATTAAATAGTAGCCCAGGGGGGCCTGGGTAGCACAGTGAGTGTTGACGCTGACTACCACCCCTGGAGTCACGAGTTCGAATCCAGGGTGTGCTGAGTGACTCCAGCCAAGTCTCCCAAGCAACCAAATTGGCCCGGTTGCTAGGGAGGGTAGCGTCACATGGGGTAACCTCCTCGTGGTCACGATTAGTGGTTCTCACTCTCAGTGGGGTGCGTGGTAAATTGTGCGTGTGTCGCAGAGAGTAGCACGAGCCTCCACGTGCTGGGAGTCTCGCAGTGTCATGCACAACGAGCCATGTGATAAGATGCGCAGATTGACTGTCTCAGAAGCGGAGGCAACTGAGACTTGTCCTCCTCCACCCAGATTGAGGTGAGTAACCGCACCTCAATCTGGTGTCTCAACAGAGGCTGTCTCAATTGGCTCTGTGGGGGTCATGCCATCTGTTGCAGGGCTCCCTGTTCTTCTATTCTATTTGCAAAAGGAATGTTTGGGAGTCTAAAATTTATATTTCCTAATGACACACTAAAGCTGAAGATATAAATAACAATTTTAAATTATTTTAAATCTTATGTGTCTACGACATTTGCACAGTAATTTATTTATATATATATATATATATATATGTGTGTGTGTGTGTGTGTGTGTGTGTATTTTACACACTGCTTTAGCTCGCTACTATCACAACTTTCCTCTATATCGTTCTGTAGTTATTGGAACAGCTATAAAATATAGTCATGAAAGCAATAACAATGGCGTATTTCGTTGTGAATTAGGCCTATGTGAATTTTAATGATACAAGACGGTCTTATGCACACCATGAAAATTTGAGGGATTTTCATGCAGCCAGATGCATTTTCCAACTTGGTTGATATTGAAGAGGTTGAAGGCTCTATTATTTAATATTAAGAGTGTATATACAGTCATGTGAAAAAGAAAGTACACCCTCCTTGAATTCTATGGTTTTACGTATCAGGACATAATAAAAATCATCTGGTCCTTAGCAGGTCTTAAAATTATGTAAATAAAACCTCAGATGAACAACAAAACATGACATATTACACCGTGTCATGATTTAACAAAAATAAAGCCAAAATGGAGAAGCCATGTGTGAAAAACTAAGTACACCTTATGATTCAATAGCTTGTAGAACCACCTTTAGCAGCAATAACTGTAAGTACTCATTTTCTGTATGACTTTATCAGTCTCTCACATCATTGTGGAGGAATTTTGGCCCACTCTTCTTTACAACGTTACTTCAGTTCATTGAGGTTTGCGGGCATTTGTTTATGCACAGCTCTTTTAAGGTCCCGCCACAGCATTTCAATCGGGTTGAGGTCTGGACTTTGACTGGAACATTGCAACACCTTGATTCTTTTCTTTTTCAGCTATTCTGTTGTAGATTTGCTGGTGTGCTTGGGTTCATTGTCCTGTTACATGACCCAATTTCGGCCAAGCTTTAGCTGTTGGACAGATGGCCTCACATTTGACTCTAGAATACTTTGGTATACAAAGGAGTTCATGGTCGACTCAATGACTGCAAGGTGCCCAGGTCCTGTGGCTGCAAAACAAGCCCAAATCATCACCCTTCCACCACCGTGCTTGACTGTTGGTATGAGGTGTTTGTGATGTCCACTCCTGGGAAGATTGGCAACTGTCTTGAATGTTTTCCACTTGTGAATAATCTTTCTCCCTGTAGAATGATGGACTTTAAATTGTTTGGAAGTGGCCTTATAACCCTTCCCAGATTGATGGGCAGCAACAATTGCTTCTCTAAGACCATTGCTGATGTATTTCCTCCTTGGCATTGTGTTAACACACACCTCAATGCTCCAGACCAGCAAACTGCTAAAACTTCGGCTTTTATAGAGGTGGTCACACTTGCTGATGATCAGTTAATCAAGGGCATTTGATTAGCAGCGCCTGGCTACTACTTAGCCTCTTAAATCCTATGGAAGCAGTAAGGGTGTTCTTTTAGTTTTTCACTCATGGCTTCTCCATTTTGGCTTTATTTTTGTTAAATAAATCATGACACGATGTAATATTTCATGTGTTGTTGTTCATCTGAGGTTGTATTTACCTAATTTTAAGACCTGCTAAGGACCAGATGATTTTTATGATGTCCTGATACATAAAACCATAGAATTCAAGGAGGGTGTACTTTCTTTTTCACATGACTGTAACTCAGTTGTCTGACATGATCCATAACTACGTTTAACTGAAAAATTTTAAGCTGCTGAATCCATCTTGACTTAATTTGACAGGAAGCACAAGCCCAAAGAAAACTGAATCTGAGAACATTGTACAGTCTTCTGTAGGGAATTCTCTTGCATACGTTTACTGTGAAACTTGAGCAACAGTGTGTCTGTGCTACAGCTGGACAGGCTCTACTGTGCTGTGCTGTAATGGATTATAAAATATTCTGCGGCAGTGGAGCATTTCAGGTCAGTGCCGTGATTATCACACAAATGTGGAGTAATGTCTTAAAGCCTGAAATGAAAATAAGCAGATGATCTGGATCAGTTACTGCAAGAGCACATCTTGACTGCTGTCTTTTTTTAAAGTAGACCCTCTGTTAACCAGACACTGCGGTCGCCCGGTCTGTTTCAGTACGTTCTGTCAAATTACGTAGAGGAATTCTTGGAAAAATCCTTCTTGGAATAATTTTAAATATGGAATTTTTACAAGAGAAATTTAGGACCCTCCTCATGGTTTGGTCACTACTTCCCTCTATTTCTGCTGCTTTATCACTTTATCGTCTCTTTTAGGAGTGCTAGTACAGACTATGCTGCACTTGCATATTTTACAAATGAGAGCAGAATTTGCAGAATCTGAACTATGAAGGTGTAAATCTGTTTGAGGTTTTCTTCTATGCCGTAGTCAGAGCTGTTGTGCAGTGGGTAACGCTTGTGACATAAAGAGCTGAAGAACCACAGAGTGGACCTAGTTTCAAGTCCAGACTTATGTCCCAATCCCATTCCCCCTCTGTCTCTAATCTTTTCTCGACTGTCTTAAAAATAAAGGCTAAAAAGACCATAAATAAAATTTGGAAAAACCATTCAGCATTTGTCAGTCACTATTAGGGTGCACTAGAACTCTTCATTCTTGGCTGAATTGACACACACTTTCTCATTACTGATATTAAGCCCTCGTTAACCTCCCTGAATGGCTCATTCTCACACCCTAAAAAGGAGTGGGGATGGATGGGTCTTTCTACATAAAGATGAGATGGTCATAAAACTGTGATATGGAATGAATTCACACTTCAGATCCTTGATGCTTCGTTTGCTCAGCAGTGAACTGAAGGTGAGATGAAAGTAGCAGAGTGTCTATAAAGAAATTTGGAAAGTGAAATGAGCAGTATCAGTGTAACGGCTTTGACCTGTTCACTGTTTGACTTTCCATAAATGGAGATTTTGGGAGACATGAGAGAGGAAAGGGTTGATATAATTTTCTCTTGGATTGTGCAGTCATTTTTTATTGTTTTATTTTTTTAATTGAATTTTTATTTTTTATTTGCTATTGCACCTGTTAGAGCCCATGGTGCTCGATGTCATAAGTTCATTTTAGTTTGCAATGAAAATGTCAAGATTTCCTCTGTCTGAAGAAAGTGTAACTTTCTGAAAGTTAGTCTGACTGTTAATGTTCTTTGGAATTGATGTAGCATACTTTTTTTTTTTTTTTGCTAATCTGATCATGAAGAAGGTGGGAAATGTCATGTTATACATGGTTGTTGAGAAGCGCAGGGCATGTGTACACAAAGCATAAGCCACTTTCTCTCAAAATGTAAAATAGACACACACAAGCTGGGTTTCAATCCAACTATTTTAAAATCCAATGCATTTTGGAATTACACATCAGAAATCCTGAATAGAAATGCTCCATATGTGAATAAACTCTCAAATTAAAATGTAATGCGCTCGGCATTGTGGATTTTCTAGAGTTTCACATAAGTTAAAATGTACGTTAACTGTTTTTTTTTTTTTGTGCAAAACGATGTTTCTTGACCATTTGTGCATGTGTTATGAGTGCGTGATAGCTTGATGTGACTGGCCCAACGAAATGTCCGACCTTGGCACACAACTCTTTGAACATAGCCTTTGACATTTGGAAGTGTTTTAGCCACAGCTGGTCATTTAAGTGGGTCCTCACAATCCGCCAGAACAGTTTTGAGAGCACGCACTCCCAGGTATGTGGACGATGGTGGCGTATGGGCGTCGCAGCCATTTCAGCCCTCATGATATCAGATATTACACTTATTCTGCCACGTCTCCTGGCAGCATTTAATAAAACAAGGTACAGATGCTCCAATCCTGCAAATTACTCAGCAAGGTCATTCAGCTGCTTCATCATGACAAGGCGGCTCCCTCATGATAATGCATTGCGCATACGTAGTGGATGGAAATGCACAATGATTTGTATTTTAAAATTTGTAGTCAGATTTTTAGAAATGGGTTTAAAAAATGTGAAACATTTCCATGGAAACCCAGCTACAGATGCTCCCCACTGTTAGGCTGTTCTCATTAATGGCACTTTCAGTATAGAACGATATGTATTGCAGAAAGTTATTGGAATTGCTTTGTTAAATGGTCTGGCTTGTTGAATTCATGAATTACACTAATGTGAATGGGTTTTACGGAGTCGTTTGTAGATCTTAAGATACTGTTGAATATCTAGAATTCCTTCATCAGTTGTGGTGGGTGCTTTGTGATGTTGGTATACACAGAGAGAGAGAGAGAGTCTGTATTAGTCTATATAAAGCATATTGCAATGGTTATGTGATGATTCCCTTTGCTGGCCGTTGGCCAGTCCACACCATCTTTTTTATTGAGTTTCTCTCATCTCCAAAAAAAATGAATGACTAAAATCTGCTTCCCGCAGTTCACTTCAGCCCTGTTATATCTCTCCATCTCTCTGCCCTGTTTTCCATATTAATGTTAGAGATTTTTTTTGTATAGATTTGCATGTGACAATTTACAGATGAAAAATTATTTTAATCTTAATTTGATTATATTCATACATTCTAAACTCTGACGTCTGACATGTTTTGTTCTGCTGACTATGACAGTAATCACATAAAGTGCAGCTGGCCATTCATCATTGTTAAATTACATGATTCTGTATTAGGGAATACAGGCAGTTTTTGTTTACTCAGTCCTGTTTACAGGTCACTTTGTACTTTCAGGTCATGCACACACATGTTTACTTGTTTTCTAGAATTCATCTGGGTATCAGTCACTCACCCTGCCAATGAGGAATATGTTGAAGAGGCCGTTCTGTGCGATAAGAGCCTGCCAGTGGACAACCTGACCTTCAGTGGATTGGACTGAATTTGTACAGCGGTGAGGCAGAGATCACGAGCCACTTACCTGAGATAACAGTGACCCGCTGAACATCATGAGTCATACTGACATTGACAGCACTCACAACTGTGGCGGTGATGTCACCTGCAAAGCTAAATGGGTCAGAAGCAACTGAATGTGTAATATACTTCTCTTAAGTAGAGACACTTTAATCAAAATTAGAGATTTGGTGCTTGTAGTCCATATCTATTAGCTTTGAGGCCATCTCATGTTAGTGTTCTAAAAGTGGACCATATTAACTTTGAGAAGATTTACACATTCACAATTAACAGTCTTTAGTCTCTTCTTGGAAAATGGACCAAATCTTGCACAATCTTGCACTCCCCATTTTGTCCAATAAAATTTTCTCTAGAATGAGAATGTCCCTCCCTCTACCTACTTCTGACTGGCAAGTCTTTGAAGCAGTGACCTTGTGGCCAATGCCAAAACTTCCTGTTTCAATAGGAAATACCTCAACACAGGAAAGAAAACTGTGCTTGTCAAGCAAATTGATTAGATTTTTAATAAAACTAAGAGCTTAAGCACAATATGCACAGTTTAATACCAGTGTGACCCCAGTGGGCCGTAATACTAACATATGCATATTAATCTGTGACCGCGTTTGAAATCTATGATAACAATAATGATAATGCCCTTATGTTTTGATGATTAGGAGAATGTACATATATAACGAGATGGCTTAAGTGCAATACAGGCTGTTCCTCTCTTGTGCAGCGCATTTTCTAATGCAGCCTCAGAAAAGCACGGGTTAATGGAATTGCTTCAGGTCTGCTGTTGGGGATAGAGATGCCTTTGTTTAGATTAATATGATGGGAGAGGGTATTATAGGAGGGCACGGCCAATCTGGCTAGACTGTTTCGTCAGTGGATTCTCTCATAATCCTCTTTCTCTGACTGCAACCTTCACCATGTGACAGCTTCTGTAACAGAAACCATGAATCTCAGGCCAAAAGACAGCTAAGGGCTTCATGAATTGTAAACAAACTGAAATTCATTATGAATGATGAAATAAATGCTGATGCAGGAACACAGGTCTCAGTTTGTGTGTCTACTTGTATATGTGAATGGCAGTCACAAGCTCAGCAAATATAAAAATGCACTGCATATAAACTAAATCTTTCTACCCTAATTGCAGACTGATAACAATTGCATGTCCGTCCTACAGGAACGTTTGGATGGATGGATGGATGGATTGGTAGGAAGGTAGAGGGATGGGTAGGTAGATTGGTAGGTGGATGGAAGCGTCTGCTAAATGTAAACACTGATTAATTGATTTTGATTGATTGATTGATTTGATTGATTGATAGATAGATAGACAGATTGATTGATAGATGGATAGATTGATTGACATTACCATAAATAGACAAAATTAGATGAGTTAACATTACACAACACATTTTAGACTGACTCCCTAAACATCTTGCTCAGAAATTTCCACCCTCTTATCCGAATGTCATGTGCTTTCCCCCTTTGCAGTGGAGAGGCTCTGTATCAGCTATCCCAGACTGTCAGAGGTTAAAAATTGGATGGAATTCCTTTGAAAAGTGCGCTCTCACTTCTATCATGAAACATGTTAAACTTCAGTGTTACTGGGTAGTCCTGTTACAGATGTACAGTATGGCTTTCAGCACTTGCTCAAATGGCAACTTTCCCACAGGTCCTATTTCAGCATTACACGCAGTATTACAGGTTAAACACATTTTGAGGGGCTCCTGGGTTCAGCCAGCACATACCACCTGTGTGTATTTGTTTATACATAACATGTACATTTATGTAAAAAAAGACAAACTGTCAGCATTCATGCAAAGAGTCCCTTATTTTGTAAAATTGCATCCTGCTTAAGAACTAATTTGACCCTAACATCCTCCCTCGGGTTTTCGAGCCTGTTCTTTTAACTATTATCATGTTTTTTCTTTGATTTCCCCCTCCCCTGACTCTAACACTCTCTGTTCTTTATCTAAGGGCAGCAGGCCAGGCACACATGTACCAGTGCTCTGAAGAAGGCCAGTTCAGTGGAAACTAGCAAGCAAACACTCCAAAAAGGACACACGCACCCCTAATGTCAGCAAATATTTGGTCACAACATCAAAGGGAAGTGGCAGTCGTTTGAAACTAAGGATATGGCACAATTTGGGCATAACTAGAGCAGGTGAAATGTGGAAAGTTTGCAGTTTGAAACTAAAGTGATTACAGTTGCAACAGGGTGTTTGCGGCAATCTATTCAGATTCATTGACTAGTAATGATGTACGTTTCTCTGAGCGCCAGTAGCTCCAGTCTTTGTAATGTAATTCTGCTGTCATCTGTTTGGCCAGCTGAGCTAATGGCTCAGAGAAAAGGACTAAAGAGGGTCCTGAATTAAATGTGGTGCATTGAATGCTGTGTCATTTAAAAAGATGGATTGTCACTAAAGCATTTATAGCCGCTGTTCAGCTTTGTGCATCCCCACAGTGTGAATTCACCCCTCTAGATCAGCCTTTGTGAATAACAGTTTTAATGGATCACAAAATGCAAAAAAAGATTAAATATAGAGGTGTACACTGTGTTCCCCCTTAGGACTTTTTTAATCAAGAACAGTGCTGTAGGTGGCCTGGGTAGCTCAGTGAGTAAAGATGCTGACTACCACCCCTGGAGTCACGAGTTCGAATCTAGGGCGTGCTGAGTGACTCCAGCCGGGTCTCCTATGCAACCAAATTGGCCTGGTTGTTAGGGAGGGTAGAGTCACATGGGGTAACCTCCTCGTGGTCGCTATAATGTGGTTCGCTCTCAGTAGGGCACGTGGTGAATTGTGCGTGGATGTCGCGGAGAATAGCGTGAAGCCTCCACATGCACTATGTCTCCGCGGTAATGCGCTCAACAAGCCACGTGATAGCGTGAAGTCCACCATGAGGACTTAAAGCGCACTGGGTATTGGGCATTCCAAATTGGGGAGAAAAAAAAAAAAAAGAACTTTGGGGTGTAATAGTTCCATTGACAGGCACGACCAGAGGATTTGTATGCATTATTTATCTCTATTTGTCTCATTGTACATAAAGTCCTGGCAATTTGGCCCTTAAGGCTCCTGTACGTACACTATGACACCTGTGCCATACTATGTCTTTGTGACTGCTGCCGCTTTTGCTTTAAGATATTCATTGCAAATATATAGTAGCATAACCCATATTGCATAAAGTACAGTGGAATCCATAATTGTTTTTTTTTTTTTTTTACATGTATGTTAACTTTAAAGGACAGACAGAGACAGAGGAGGGCTGTGACTATATTTCATTTAAAACAAAAAATAATCATTCTTATTTGTTATTTATGTCATTTTTAGAAGACTACATGGAATATTTGTAATGCCAAAGATTTATTTGTCACATTGCAAGACTATTTAGGTGAACTGCAAAAAAAAGCTAAAAGGTCCAGTCACAGCACCTATAATGTACACGTTGCCTTGTATATACAGTATTCTATATATACATTTTATACTAAATCTTAATGTGGAAAAAGTCATTCATAGAGTTCATGGACATTTTAGTTAACTTCTGGGCATGTATCTCTTTTTTTTTGTTTTCCCCTGCCAGTGTTTTACTTATCCACTATTTTTAACACTGTTGTCAGCTTTTACTCCCCTATATTGTAATATGACAGAAAAACAGGTTGTACTGGGAGTGAAATGTGATGCACAAACAGAAAAAAAAAAAGAAGAAAAGATATATATATATATATATATATATATATATATATATATATATATATATATATATATATATATTGCTGGATAAGAGTTCATCACGGGGTTAATCGTACCGGCAGAGGCAAGTTTTTTTTGGCAGCCTTGATTCTGCTCGATTGCTTGACATTGCATCATTAATCCGTTTCTGTGTATTTAGTGTGGTGAATGTGCGTCAGAGAAGAGGGAGAGCAGGAGAGAGAGGAGCAAGGAAATCCCCTTCTGCCACGTGGGATGTGAGCACAGACTTCAGTTTGGACCAAACGTTCTTTTTTTTTGCCTTGCAGTGCGAGAGGTCTCGCCTCAGTTGGCTCGCTCACTACACACCTCCCCATGGAGTTTGGCTCGCTTTGTTTCCTCAAAGATGAATGTGTCTTTGAACCTCTTGTGGCATTTGAGTGAACTACCTCTGCATTACTGACTACAGCCCTGTGGTGATTAAATCAATGGGAGCTATGAAGGAATTTGCTGCATCACAGAGCATGTGCTCTGAGTCCAGTAGTGAATTTCATATTTACACAGTGCATTCCATTTACATGACCGTAAAGGGTTCATCTGTGGGATGAGTCCAGATCAAGGATGGGCCTCTTGAGACAGATCTGTTTTCTGGTTCTCATTTTCTTGCTGTCTTTGTCTTTCCATCATCTTCGTCTCACTTCCACAGTCTCGCCACCACCTATATCTCCCTTTCACTAGAAGCGGTTTGTATGAATAATATATGCTGCATCGCTTCAGTGTCATTAAAGGTGACCTTGGTTAATTATTGACCAGGTCAGATGATTACAGCCCCGACCTCTGTATTGACGTGTGTTCTCGTCTACCGCTCTGCTCAGGTTTCCTGTCCAAACTCTTCCTTTCAGAATCCTTGGATATCCTCATATGATCAATTACTGTTGAGTATTATTGTTAGGGGAATGTTGACACCTTTTCAGAGACATTTAATCATTTTACAATTACAAATGGATCCCCCCACCACCACCTTTACCTGGAATATCTTTTTAACATTGTGTGTGTTATCCTAATGCTCTCTTGTGGATGAACTGTATATTTATATTATATAGGTCTCTTTAAAGGTGCTGTGTAAGTATAACATTTATATAGATTATATGTATGTGTGTATATGTATGTATATATATATATATATATATATATATATATATATATATATATATATATATATATATATATATATACATACACAGTTGTGCTCAAAAGTTTGCATACCCTTGGGGAATTGGTAATATATGTACCATTTTTAAAGAAAACATGAGTGAGCAGGCAAAACACATTTCTTTTATTTCTAATGGGATTCATATTCAACTGTAGGTTATAACAGAATGGCACAATCATAAAACAAAACATGGCAACAAAGAAAAAAATGAAATGACCCCTGTTCAAAATTCTGCATACCCTTAGTTCTTAATACTGTGTATTGCCCCCTTTAGCATCAATGACAGCATGAAGTCTTTTGTAATAGTTGTCTATGAGGCCCCAAATTCTTGCAGGTGGTATAGCTGCCCATTCGTCTTGGCAAAATGCCTCCAGGTCATGCAAAGTCTTTGGTTGTCTTGCATGAACCGCACGTTTGAGATCTCCCCAGAGTGGCTCGATGATATTAAGGTCAGGAGACTGTGATGGCCACTCCAGAACCTTCACCTTTTTCTGCTCTAACCACTGGAGGGTCAACTTGGCCTTGTGCTTAGGGTCATTGTCGTGCTGGAAAGTCCAAGAGCGTCCTATGTGCAGCTTTCGTGCAGAAGAATGCAAATTGTCTGCCAGTATTTTCTGATAACATTCTGCATTCATCTTGCCATCAATTTTCACAAGATTCCCCGTGCCTCTAGAGCTCACACACCCCCAAAACATCAGTGAGCCACCACCATGCTTCACAGTGGGGATGGTATTCTATTCACTATAGGCCTTGTTGACCCCTCTCCAAACATAGCACTTATGGTTGTGACCATAAAGCTCTATTTTGGTCTCGTCACTCCAAATTACAGTGTGCCAGAAGCTGTGAGGCATGTCAAGGTGTTGTCGGGCATATTGTAACCGGGCTTTTTTGTGGCATTGGCGCAGTAAAGGCTTCTTTCTGGCAACTCGACCATTCAGCTCATTTTTGTTCAAGTATCGTCGTATTGTGCTCCTTGAAACAACCACACCGTCTTTTTCCAGAGCAGCCTGTATTTCTCCTGAGGTTACCTGTGGGTTTTTCTTTGTATCCTGAACAATTCTTCTGGCAGTTGTGGCTGAAATCTTTCTTGGTCTACCTGACCTTGGCTTGGTATCAAGAGATCCCTGAATTTTCCACTTCTTAATAAGTGATTGAACAGTACTGACTGGCATTTTCAAGGCTTTGGATATCTTTTTATATCCTTTTCCATCTTTATAAAGTTCCATTACCTTGTTACGCAGGTCTTTTGACAGTTCTTTTCTGCTCACTGTGGCTCAGTATCTAGCCTGCTCAGTGCATCCACGTGAGAGCTAACAAACTCATTGACTATTTATACACAGACACTAATTTCAATTTGAAAAGCCACAGGTGTGGCTTAATTGCCATTTAAACCTGTGTGTGTCACCTTGTGTGTCTGTAACAAGGCCAAACATTCAAGGGTATGTAAACTTTTGATCAGGGCCATTTGGGTGATTTCTGTTATCATTATGATTTAAAAAGGAGCCAAACAACTATGTGATAATAAATGGCTTCATATGATCATTATCCTTAAAGAAAATCTTTTTTTGCATGATCAGTCATATTTTCAAAATCAATGTATATATATATATATATATATATATATATATATATATATATATATATATATATATATTACACACATACATACACACCTCTGAATATTAATCTGGGATAGGAGATTTTATATATATATATATATATATATATATATATATATATATATATATAGCCTATCTCAGATTAATATCCAGAAGAATAATCCATAATAAAAAAGTAATCCATTGGTAAGTTAATTTCGCCAAAAAGTGTAAAAACTTAGGCTTTGTGGGGCTTTGAAAACAATTAAATTAACTTGCCACAGCAATGGAGTCAGTTTGGAGCAGGACCTAACTGTTTGTTGGTCAATGAAAAATAGGGAAACAGTCATTATTTTTGCAACTCCATTCGCAATTCTCACAGTAGAGCACAAAAATCCGATTCCAGAAGTTAAAATCCCATTTTTTTTTATTATTTTTTTTTACTTGTTAATCTTTAAAGACAGACCTACCATGAGGTCATAGGCTGTAAATCAATGGTATATGCTCCTGTTAAAACCATTAGTCCACATTATTTCAACTTACATTTTTAAAAACCATGTTTAAAAAAACTAATTTCTGCTGAAGAACTACACTACCCATAAATCCTGAAGAGATCCACCAAACCCCTGACCCGCTGTAAATAAAGTAATCCAAGTCCATCTCCCTACACTTGCAAACTACATCTATACTTGAACATATCTGAATGTCTTGTAATAAACTTAAATTAGATTGTTTCTATACTTGTAATCAACAACTTAAAATCAATATTTTTTTTTTATATGTATTTCCATAGCTTTTAATTTTATTACTTTCTTTGCAATGTTGCATAAGGATTGTAGCTAATTCTGTCGTTAAAGTTCACCCAAAAATGGAAATTTGCTGATAATTTACTCACCCTCAGGCCATCCAAGATGTATCTGAGTTTCTTTCTTATCAAAACAGAATTTAAGATTTTTAGGATTTCATTTCAGGCCTCCTTTAAACAATGCAAGTGAATGTACTCCATTTTTTTGATGGTCTAATATATAGGGTGCATCAAAATAATCCACTCCAGTCGACAAAAAGTTCTTCTGAACCCAAACGATTGATTATTTTTAGAAACAAAACAATACTTATATACTTTCTAACAAAAAATGTTCGCTTCCGTACATCTCTGTGATGCGTGCTCATGAGAGGGATGACGTAAGCTCGTTGGTAAGGTCACACGTGGAGGAGGAGGCAGGAAGCGTGTCATTGTTTACAAGAGAAACTTAAACAGACCAAGTGCTGTTCACAAACCAAAACAGTTTCAAACTTGATGTCAGAGGATTTTAATTTTAGAAGAGAAGAGGAGGTGGAGTTTTTCGCCCAACCCTACCTATTTGAGCCGAATACACCGATGAGGAACTGAGGGAGATGGAGGAGGCTGCAGCGGCGCAATCACAAGTCTCGGGGAGGCAGAGATCTATGGAGACATGGTGGTGCACATGTAGTAAATGCCAATCAATGCCAACAGAGTCAGAGAGCCTGTGCTGCCACGATTGGACCATAGCAATCCCACCATTGGAAACAATTAGCGAGGCAGCCGGTGAGAACACTCCTAGTCCTAGCTGCATTACCAAACATAATGGTTTTCCACCATTACTGAGCCCCAGCATTTTAGAGGTGTTTTTCAGTTTGCCACGAATAAACTGGAAGCGCCGTCCGAGGCCAGAAGGACTCAATGGCACCCTATAAGTAGAGTAAGTATCATGTTTTGTTTGTTACTATAGCTACTATATAGAAATATATAGGCTATATGACAAAGTTTTCACACATACCGGAGTTCGCTGGAAAAGCAACACGGGCACAGCCGATCAATTCAGATATCGACCCTTTGTTTCTTTCAGTGGTCTGAAATCCTCAGGGGTAAAATGTTCATTGCACACCCTCAAATATTTGAGAGAATGTAGGGGTGTACTGATATCCAGGTTCAGCTCAATAAGCCAGAGCTTCAATCGCTCATGATCATGTATAGGCAATCGATGAAAAGTTAATATTTTTTCCAGCGTGCCTTTTCTTTGGGGTTTCTGAAGTTTGAAGCATCCAGGATACACACACCAAACAAACATTTTGAACAATACACTTATACAAATACAAATCTACAGCAAAGGCAATTCAACTTTTGTACAGTGCTCCTTCTCTTGTAAACAATGATATGCTTCCTGCCTCCTCCACGCGTGATCTTACCAATGAGCTTGCATCATCCCTCTCATGAGCGCGTCACAGAGATGTACGGAAGCGAAAATTTGTAGTCAAAAAGTATATAAGTATTGTTTTGTTTCTAAAAATATTCAATCGTTTCGAGTTGTGTGGATTATTTTGATGCACCCAAAATATGCATTTTGGACAGTCAAAAAAATGGAGTACATTCACTTGCATTGTTCAAAGGAGGAGGCCTGAAATGAAATCCTAAAAATCTTAAATTCTGTTTTGATGAAGAAAGAAACTCAGATACATCTTGGATGGCCTGAGGGTGAATAAATTCTCAGCAAATTTTCATTTTTGGGTGAACTATTCCTTTAAGTACGCAGTCTTGTATTTTTGTCTTGTCTAGTCGTCAAATACTTTTTTGCTTCAAATCAAAGTTTGCAATTTTGTGATTCGCCTCTGAGCTGTTTGGTTTGGTTCATAGCATAAAACCCTTATCTGAAGGATTATTTGAAATCCCTATGGAAAAATAATGAATGGTAAAACACTTCCGAAACAAAGACGGTAGAAAAATTACCAATATGACAAGACTAACACTTTTTTTAAATAAAATATTACATTACATTAGTCCGCTGCTGACATCAAACATATCAGATGTCATGACCTGGTCAACAGTGGTTCACTGAATGAGAAGGATGACCTCAAGGATCACCTTGACGTTTCTATGGCATTTTCCTATTACTCTGTTCTTCTGGCCTGAATGCTTTCATTAACCCTTATGAAATTAACCCTTAATGACTGTGAGTGTGCTGACTCAACAACAGTTGCCCTGTGTCAATCTCGATTTAGTCTGGCCTTGGCTGACTGTCTGAGGCTGAGTGAGGTCTGGAATGAGGCACCTGTCACTTGTTTATAATTTACAAGAGAATGATGAATGCAGCTGTAATGGCTTAACCCCAATGAAGACAGGTACACAATTAGCTCCAATGATGAACATGTAATGACTTCATGATTTACAATACATGTTTGCTTAGTGTTGTGTTATATTAGCATGCTTGTTTAAAGTTCACACAGTGGTCACACTGAAGCATCTCGGCCCCTGTTAAAGCTCTTGGGTGTTGTCACAGATGTTCTAGCAGCAGATGGAAACATTTGGAAGCTTGTACATCTCTCTCAGTCCACAAACCTGCTGCTGCTGTTGTGGATTGGAAGCAGTGAGAATGTGCTGACAATTGGAGGCACACTGACTGACTCTCTGGGGTGGCCAGACGGCTCCTGCTGACTCAGCGCCAATCACTGGCCTCTACTCTCTGGGTACTCTCTCTACTCAAATATATGAGCGTTCACATCCAATTGATTTTCTTGTGTAAATGTAAAGTCACTTTCTATGATAAAATGAAATTATTTAAGTAATGTCTTAGAGATATATTTAAAAAAACAAACTTATTTTTAATTAAAAAATATATATATCCAAAATTTAAAAATGATTTAAAATGGTATTATTACCAAGGATCCACCTCAATTGTTATTTTTGTGTTCCTAGAGCCCAATTGCTAGTAGAGGGTGCCAACAATTCAATCAGTGGTCATGGGTTTAATTCTTGGGGAACATGTACTGTATACTGATAAAAAGTATACATTGAATGCATTATAAGTTGTTTTGGATAAAAACTTATGGAAAATGAATAAATGTAAATTTTGTGGAGATTAATTTGGTGGAACATTTACAAAATGAAAAACGTTTGGCACCTATTCAGCAGTTTTGCAATAAGTAGCCTGTTTGTGTAACCGGTCCTGCTCGATCCACTCCAAGCGGGATTCGAACTAGTGTTAGTTGGCATGGGAAGTGGGCGAGCTAACAAGGAGGCTAAGGGCTACAGCTTCTAGCGTCAGTCGCTAGTGCGCCACTTGAGGCCAGGGGAGTGAGGTTTAAACACCGCACAGCTATCACGTACAAGCTGGCTCCCATTACCCCCTAAACCTCACTCCCATCCGGTTCACGGCACCACTGTAACCAGTCCAGCTCGACCCCCGTTCCAAGTGGGATTCGAACCAGCGTAAGCCGGCATGGAAGGCAAGCACTAACTAGGAGGCTAAAGGCTACAGCCTCTAGCGTCAGTCACTAGTGCGCCTCTTGAGGCCAGGGGAGTGAGGTTTAAACACCGCACAGCTATCACGTACCAGCTGGCTCCCATTATATTTGGACTTTACATTTTTGGCTAAATTTAATCTGATCCCTTTGTCTGGCATACAGATCACCATTCAAATACTCTTAGATCACAGAGTATGGATTCACAAATAGATTCCATGTGAGGTACATAGTTGGCAAATACCATTCTGATTAGTATTTGCCTTCAAGCTATTTTGTGAAATCACAAGAAGCTCCATCCAGCATCAAGATCCCAAAAAGAAATCAATACTAATTTAACAGACAAATTGTTTATTGTTGACCACTGAATGATTTTGTATAATTCTAAACATAAAGTGAAACACCTAACAAAAAAGACTAATACCAAAGATCCTTTGGCAGAGGTGCACAGTTGGTGGACCTCGGTCCGGGTCCGGACCGAGTGAAGGTTCTATCTGGACCTTGACACATTTCTCATAAATAATTGTTAAATTAAATACTGATTAAGCTGAATACTGATTTTTCTCAATGTACACATACTGCACTGGCTCAGCGCAGCTGGGATGGTCCCAGACAGCGCCCCATACTACTGTGTGTTGTCCAATCACGTACGTTATTTAAATCACTTCACGATACTCAGCCAGTCAAAGCGAATGTTTACAATGCATGTTAGGAGACATGTTGTCAGAGAGAGAGAGAGACAGCGAGAGAAGCAAAAGCGGAAGCGAGAGGAGAAATTATAGAACGGCGTGCGCAAAAGTCAGGAAAGTCGATACAGAAAATTCAGCTTTCAAAGAAGAGTGGACAGACTATGCCTTTATCCTTCCCGCAGCGAGTGTCAAACCACTCTGCCTGATATGTTCAGAGACCGTGGCTCTAATAAAAAGTGCCAACGTGAAGCGCCACAACAAGACAAAGCACAGATCTTTTGAGCAAACATATCCACAGCAGTCTGAGGTGAGAGCACGCAAAATAAACGAACTCAAAGCCCAGTATGATCGGTCCACCAGAGTCCTCTCCCATGCATACAGTGCCCAACAACGTGCAAACGAATGTTCACTAAAAATAGCTTGGATTTTGGGTCAACACCAAAAGCCATTTACTGACAGGGGAGTGGTGATGGAGTGCATGAATGCTGTTGCTGACACTTTACTTGACGCTAAACAAAAAGATGAGCTGTGTGAAAAGATCAAGCAAATCCCAATGTCACATACAACAACAGCAAGAAAGAGTGAAATGCTAACAGAGGATGTATTAACACAGCTTGATGAAGCTATTCGGAGTGCACCATGCATAGCATTAACTGTTGATGAATCTACTGATGTGAGTGATAATGCCCAGCTTATGGTGTATGTTAGATTTTACCACACAGAGAAGAAGGAATTCTGTGAAGACCTGTTAGGTGTAACACCACTCGAGACACATACAAGAGGAAAGGACATATACACGGCCATAAAGGAGATGCTGAGAAAGAGGGGGATAGATCTAAAGAAAGTGGTCTCTATCACCTCAGATGGGGCCCCTGCTATGATAGGAAGAGTGAGAGGAGCTGAAAGAGGACAACCCTGATCTCACAGCTTACCACTGCATCATTCATCAGTCTGTCCTGTGCGCCAATCTGTCAGAAGAGTATGCTGAAGTGATGAATACAATGATGAAACTCATCAACTTCCTCACGGCATCCTCATCTCATCAACATCGCCTGCTGAGAGAATTCCTGAAAGAAGTTGAGGCAAATGCATATGACCTACTGCTGCACAACAACGTAAAATGGCTCAGTAAAGGCAGGGTGTTGGAATGCTTTTGGTCCATTTGAAAGGAAATAACAGCTTTCCTAGTACAGCTAAAGAGTCAGAAGGCAACACAGTTTTCACTTTTTTTGCAAGACGAGAGCAAAATGGATATTGTTGCTTTTTTGGTAGACACCTTAATGAGCTCAACGTGAAACTACAGGGCAAGAACAATTCAGTTTGTGATTTGATGACAGCTGTCCGCTCCTTCCAGAAGAAACTCGAAGTGTTCAAGGAAGATCTTCAAGGAGACTGTACACACTTCCCAAAAGTGCAGGAACAGATTCAGGGTGAGAGAGATGTTTCTCCTCATGTTGACTTCATTGATAAGCTGATTGGAAACTTCAGAAATCGCTTTGAAAGTTTCAGCCTTGGACAGCATCTCCTTCTCATTGAGAATCCATTCCTCATCACAGATGTCAGGGGATTTTTCAAAGGAAGTGACACAGACCTTCAAGTGGGCACATGCTGGATCTCTACAGATGGAACTGATTGATTTGCAAGCAAATGTTGCACTAAGAGAGCACTTTAAACTAACTGATCATGACACTTTCTGGCTGAAGGCTATGTCTGAGACTGTTTTCCCTGGTCTAACCATAGTAGCACTACACACCTTGACCATGTTTGGCTCCACATACAGTTGTGAGTCTTCTTTCTCCTCTATGAACATCATTAAAAATAAGTACCGTTCTAGTCTCACCAATGAGCACCTACATATGTGCATGACAATGGCATTGACTCTATTCCAGCCAAGGTTCAAATTACTGGCAGGGCAAGCAAAAGCCCATTTCTCTCACTAAAGAAGAGAGATGGAGAAGTGAAGTGGGAGAGAATAGAATATTAAACCTGTGTTTTCTTATTTGTTCAAAATCAAAGCACTTTTTTCAGAAACAGGCTGTTTTGTTATTTTTTTGTGAAGTTGCAGTCTTGTTTTGCTTGAAATGAGAACATTTGTGATAGGCCTACCTTTATTTATGATTAGGCTACATATTTATTTTACCTCATGTTTAATGTGTCTGCATTGAAAATGTGCAATAAATATTGTTGAAATGTTATTGAAATGTAGTATTTTGTTTATTAGCTATACATATACAAGAACGACATATTCCCCCCAAACATAACGCACGTTAGACATTTTAATGGTTTGGAACTTTGGGGGAGAAAATGTTAGTCTCTGGACCTCTTTGAATTCTAATTGTGCACCCCTGCCCTATGGGATGTGATCATCTTCAAGCAGAAAGTTAAAGCACCTCTAATGTTCATCTTTTTTTCTTTAGAGGGCTTTGAATTGCTCCTCTGAGGCTTTTGCTGACTGAATACTAATTGTACATTAAAAACAGAGGTCACACAATACTTGGAATATAGCAGTGGCACTTTGAGAAAGAAGAAAACTGATCAATAGCTGCGCCTCAACCCCCACAGCCAATGGGTGTTTAAGGAAGAGGAAAGAGGGGGAAAAAAGTACATTATGTCTTATGGAGGCCTTTGGGATGCAAGGAGAGGTGACTGCTGTCAGATGGGCTCTTACATCCCCATGAGATCAGTAAGGAGGATTTATTAGCCCAGCTTTGAGTACAGCAGCACACAAACTGGTTCACTGTTCTCAAGGTCATTTTTCCCTCCAGCCCTCTGATTTGTGCACAGATCAGCTGAATAAAAAAGCAGCATGGCCAGCATTGTCATTTCAATGTAGTTTACCCCTTAAATTTCCCTGGTTGCCCCCCAAATTTTGGAAAAATCTAAACTGACTTGGCATAGGTTGGTGCAAATCCACAGGGACTCCCATTTCTAAGCCCCTTTGGCTCCAAGAGACCATCATTTTTCTAACATGTCAAGGAGGATATAGAGCACCTGAGCCAGTTAGTCAGGATGTGATGGATCACCGTACCTTCTGCCTCAGCTGTTTCCTGCTGATCCCCTCCTAACCCAAAGCCCCTATCTCTCCCCCACGATGCTCTCACATTCTGCTTATCTCTGTTATTTTTCCCATACCAATCTCCCCATCTCTGCCTATCTCTCCATCTCCCCCGATATTTATACACCCATCTGGGACCAGCTCTTCCATCAAACCCAATTGTCTTTCCGAGCTGACAGTTCCCTCCACACACCCGCAGTTGACCTGCTCTTTATTTGTGTTGCCTGAAATAGCTGGGCTGTCAGCGTATCTGTGCCAGTGTAGCACAGTATGGAGTATTAGCTTTATCAAAGTCACTTGCAATGTCTCTGTGCTTCTTGTGCATGCCACCAGGCATTTCTCTGCATGAATGCTGTTTGATGCTTCTCTGATGTGTTTACCATCTTCAGTCTCTCTGGAAAACTAAAAATACTAGCAGTGAGTTTTCTTAAAATTATCTTAAATGGTAAAATGTGAAGGTAACATGAAACATCAATTAATTATTATTAATTAAAAACACAGCCTTTTTTACATAGAAGCATATGGGTTGTGATATAAAACGTCATTTAGATCTGAAGCAGATGTGTTTGAACCCTTATCCACTTCTCTCATTTTACTGTTACAAATACATTGAAATTAAGGTCTCTTTTTTTTTTCTTTTTTTTTTTTTCGGAGTACTAACATTTATCGTTTTTACCTGATATTGTTTTATGAAAAGGAAATTACATTTACAGGTATTAGTTTATTCAGTATGTTTATACACATGTAAAACCATTGCCCTTATGATGATTTTCTTACAATTAGCTTCTACCGGTGAATTGTTAAAAACAACACTTTCTAGCTAGAAAGTTTAAGGCATTATTTTTCAGCTTGTGAATCTGAAGGACAGCTATGGAAATGAAAATAAGAGTATTATGAAGTATTTAATCTAATCTGTCTTGGATAGTATTTTTCTGATACAATTGAAACTTTGTAATGCAGCACTTTTCGTACTACTGTCTTCTTTAGATTAATCGCTTATGTTGTATTATTCCTCTTCTGTAAGTGACTTTGAATAAAAGCGCCTGCCAAATGAATAAATGTAAATGTACTTAAAGTGGAAGTAAAAATGTGTAACAATTAGGAAAAGGATACAAACCCAATATCCACTTGTTTGGATGTGCATATGCGCACTGCTGATTTAGACATTGGAAAGAGGAAGCTATATAATAGACTGCCTAGAAAAGATTGTTTCTTAGAACAAACAGCAACAGAAAGGCCAATAATCTCTGTGAAGGACCTACAGATTTCAGTAGCTGAGAACTTAGTAAAGGAGCCAGTTAACCATATTGAGCTCTGCAAAATGCGTGCACAAAAGAAATCGTGACTCAAAAAGATCTTGAGAGGGCTTTTTGGCTTCAAAGTAATGTTTGGTGCAAATCTGTATTTAAAGGAATATTCCGGGTTCAATATAAGTAAAGCTCAATCAACAGCATTTGTGGGATAATGTTGATTGCCACAAATAATTATTTTGACTTGCCCCTCTTTTTCTTTTAAAAAAGCAAAAATTTGGGTTACAGTGAAGCACTTGCAATGAAAGTGATTGGGAGCCCATTTTTGATTGTTAAAATGCAAACTTTTCAAAAGTATAGCCACAAGACTAACAATATGCCTGTAAACTTGATTTTAGTGTCATAAAATTGCTTAGTAACATTTTCTGTGTAAAGTTATAACCAATTTTACAGCTTGTAATGATGTAATGTCAACACAACCTAAGACCTTATATGACTGTAAAAATGTCAATTTTAACAACTTTAAAACTCAAATAATACACCAGTTTTAACAGAATTAATGTGTGCTTTTATAAAATTATTAGCTTCACATTTCTGCCTTTTAAACCCTCCAAAAATTGGCTACTTTCACTTTGACAATTGTAAGTGCCTCACTGTAACCTAAATTTTTGCTTATTAAAGAAAAGGAGGGACAAGTCTAAATACATTTTTGTGGTAATCAACATTATGCCAAAGATGCTGTCGATTGAGCTTAAAGGGATAGTTCACCCAAAAATTAAAATGATCTTATCATTTACTCACCCTCATGATATCTCAGGTGTGTATGGATTTCTTTCTTCATCAGAATACATTTGGAGAAAAGAAAAAACATGTGCATGTATGTGATTTTCCGAAGTTTGAGTCCACTTGTGAAAATGTTTCTATTATGCATTTTTCTAATTTAATCGTTTATTTTTAATGATATTATCAGCATAACCGTTTGTGTGAAAAATTTGTGCAAAACCTGATGATTATGATGTAATCATGATCCTGCATGTGAATTTTCACAGAGCATCATGTGAAAGTGCTTTAATGAAAGAAAACCTGTCCTTTTGTTCAAAATGAGTTAACAGTTAATGTCACAAATTTGCTTATTACTGATCATGAATTTGTGTGGAATCTTAAATATTTCTTATAAACTCAGCAAAGAAAGAATGTCCTCTCACCTTCAACTGCTTTTATTTTCAGCTAACTTAACATGTGTAAATATTTGTATGAACATAAAAAGATTCAACAACTAAGACATAAACTGAACAAGTTTCACAGACATGTGACTAACAGAAATGGAATAATGTGTCCCTGAACAAAGGGGGCGGTCAAAATCAAAAGTAACAGTCAGTATCTGGTGTGGCCACCAGCTGCATTAAGTACTGCAGTGCATCTCCTCCTCATGGACTGCACCAGATTTCCCAGTTCTTGCTGTGAGATGTTACCCCACTCTTCCACCAAGGCACTTACAAGTTCCCGGACATTTCTGGGGGGAATGGCCTCACCCTCCGATCCAACAGGTCCCAGACGTGCTCAATGAGATTGAGATCTGGGCTCTTCGCTGGCCATGGCAGAACACTGACATTCCTGTCTTACAGGAAATCATGCACAGAACGAGCAGTATGGCTGGTGGCATTGTCATGCTGGAGGGTCATGTCAGGATGAGCCTGCAGGAAGGGTACCACATGAGGGAGGAGGATGTCTTCCCTGTAACGCACAGCGTTGAGATGGCCTGCAATGACAGCAAGCTCAGTCCGATTTATGCTGTGACACACCGCCCCAGACCATGACGTCCCTCCATCTCCAAATCGATCCCGCTCCAGAGTACAGGCCACGGTGTAATGCTCATTCCTTAGACGATAAACGCGAGTCCGACCATCTCCCCTGGTGAGACAAAACCGCGACTCGTCAGTGAAGAGCACTTTTTGCCAGTCCTGTCTGGTCCAGCGAAGGTGGGTTTGTGCCCACAGGCGACGTTGTTGCCGGTGATGTCTGGTAAGGACCTGCCTTACAACAGGCCTACAAGCCCTCAGTCCAGCCTCTCTCAGCCTATTGCGGACTGTCTGAGCACTGATGGAGGGATTGTGCATTCCTGGTGTAACTCGAGCAGTTGTTGTTGCCATCCTGTACCTGTCCCGCAGGTGTGATATTCGGATGTACCGATCCTGTGCAGGTGTTGTTACATGTGGTCTGCCACTGCGAGGACGATCAGCTGTCCTTCCTGTCTCCCTGTAGCACTGTCTTAGTCGTCTCACAGTATGGACATTGCAATTTATTGCCCTGGCCACATCTGCAGGCTATTTTATTTATATGAAGTTTTTCGCACCTGCATTCCAATCTACACCTTGATGCAATCCTTCCTCATGATCACACAGCATATTTTCATCAGCTGAATGGGAGACTAAACACTATTAAAGTGTGACGAGACTCGCGCTGCACATGCAAGCCTTCGCGCATCACAAGACGATCAACTATTTAGCCCTTTTTGGTGAATCGCACCTGCAAAAGCCTAAAACTTTATTTCCAGGTTTACTTTAGACTCAGATTTTTGAACCACACAATGTGGGTTTATGTTTTCTCTTTTAATCGTTTAATGTAATTTTGAGTGTGACCATGGTTTAAGGAGGGTGTACCTGTATGCTGGGTTGGAAATCTCAATTATTAATAGTGGTGTTTTTTTCCTTATTGCATCACGTGTTGTTCTGAAAGCAAAAAGAAACAAATGAAACACGGAATGAAGGCTGTCATCCACGCAGACTGACCGAAGCAATGCGGGCGTGTTTACTCACGTGATTAACTGAAAGTGAAGCACTGTTGGGTATACTGCAGTCTCGTTACATTTTAACTTTTTGTTTAGCCTCCCATTCAGCTCATGAAAACACGCTGTGTGATCATGAGAAGGATTACATCAAGATGTAGATTGGAATGCAGGTGCGGAATTATATATATAAAATAGTCTACTTCTCTCTCGCAGTTGCTGGCGTGCCAGCGATTACCCCATAGGTTGCCGACCCCTTCTATAAATCATTGCTTCCGGTGAGCAGCAGTATGCGCGTGTGGGCATGTTCACTGAAGAGCAGCACTGTTTACAAGTGAAAAGGTGGAACGCTGTACAGAAGCTTAGTTGGTTTTGGTTTAGATCTGTATTTATCTGTTTCTTTACTCACAATGGTGCATTTGTGTGCTTATCCTGGATGTATCAACCAAGAGAAAAAAGTGAGATTAGGTCCGTAACTTGCCAACACGAATACGTCACACGAGAGACTGCGTGAACGCTGCCCTCTCGTGAACGTGCATACTGCTGCTGACAGGAAGGGATGATTTATAGTTAAAATGTACTTAAATATTTATCTTTTTTGCACCAAAAGCGATCTTAACACTTTAGAAAATATTAATTTAACCACTGGAGTCCTATGGATGACGTTTATGCTGACTGTGCTTTTTGGAGCTTCAAAGGTCTGATCACCATCTACTTGCATTTTAAGGACCTACTAATCTGAGATATTTTTCAGTTTTTCTTCAGATGTGTTCTGCTGAAGAAAGTAAGTCATACACAACTGGTATGGCATGATTGTGAGTAAATGAGAGAATTTTCATTTTTTGGTGAACTTACCCTTTAACTTGTATTGAACCCGGAATATTGAGTTCCAGTTTCTGAGTGAAATGCCCACAGAAGGGCGCCAAAAGCGAATTGTAAAGCGTTTTAGATGAAAATTTTGAACTTTTTGTTTTTGAAATTTTGATTATTAACTGCACCTCTAAACCCCAACTCTAAACCTAACCATCAGTAGAGGCTAAATGTAATCTTAGAGGGAAAATGGAACCTCTAAATCGCACTTGTCACTCATTATGCACACGATTACTTCCTGATTTGCACAGGATGAGAACCTGGGTTACCTACACTGCTTATGCAACGCAACAGACGGTAAGCACACTTGAACCGATGCAAAAATGTCTGAGGGGAGCTGGCGCTTGTCAGTAATTTGCCATAATGGAGCCGATATCAGGTTACTTGAACTTCTGAAGCAACATGCTGACTTCCCGTGTGATCATGTTCGTTCTCTGATCATTTGATCCTGTGACTTTGGCCTTGCTAGTGCCATGCTCTACCAAAAACATTTTTTTCTTGTTAATATAAAAGAATAAATATTGCAAACAAATGCTACAAGAACACTTCTTTCAGTCTATTATAAACTGAAAGCTTTGAGAGTTCTATTGTAATTAATGTTGTGGTGGCTCAAGAACAAGATTACAAGGTACTGTTTAAGCATTCTTAAGTAGACTGAACCAGAAGAGTTTTGTGATGCAGGTAGGATTACTGGTCTGGAAGAGAAAACATAAATGGGCAACAGCTCAGAACAATGTCATCTGATATCTGTGGTACTAATGCTTAATTAATGTCAAATGCTACTTCCATATACATATTCTTTGCCCTGGTCATTCTGATTTGCTGTAATCAGTACTTTGATTCCTCCCTGTGGCTTTTGACTTTGGTTCCAGCCATATTCTAATGATTTCAATGCTTTGTTGAGGCCAGGTTTTAATTAGCCCACTGGATAAAATTGGTATAACTGCATATTAACATCTTCGCCTGAACCAAATGATTGTTCTGTGCCAATTCACAGCACATGATTAGGTTTCAGATGAGATGTTTGTGGCCATGATGAACTGAAAAGAATTAAGGATTTGCAATACTGTGGAGAGAGTAACTGAAATCAGTAATAGAAACACTGTCCAAGAATATTTTTATATTTATTTTTCTATTTTTGTTTGGGGGTGGGCAGGCGAAGATTGGCAGTTCCTGTTAAGGATAGTGTGTTTAGTGGGCATCCAAAAAACACACTTTTCTAGTGTTTACTGCAGTTGGACTGATACATTTAGTTCAGCTGATGAAAAACTGCTGTTCCCTGTGTATCAAAAAGCCCTTCATGTCCACTTTAGCCTGTTTAGAAAGATGTTAGTACTCCGTTTCTAAAGCTGTCCTGTTCATGGCCACTAAGCAGGTGCTCGTCATCTGGACTTGTCCTGTCCTGCAGCCAAGTCAAGGATAACAAATGGCTTGGGGGCAGTTGGAGAGAGAGACGGGGAAAGAATGAAAGAAAACAAGAAAGAGGCACAACTCTTGCCCAAAAAGAGCTTATTAGGAACAGAGAGGCATGTGAGGGAGTCAGCTGCTGGGTGATAAAGGCAGCTGGAGGGAGGAAGAAGAAAGCACCACAGTGAAGCTAGTGTGGGACTGGACACCAGCCAAACCCAGAGGCCCTCACTTGCATTATATAACCCTACAGTGGAATAAAAACATAGCAGAGTAGAGCTAGATGATATATGACCAGGAAAAGTGTATGCTTTGAATTATGCAGCCAATTTAGTGAGAAGGGAAAAATGTGTTTTGTTTTGTTGTTGTTTTGCCCTTAGAAAGTTGTAAAACAAAGACGAGAATAGATCTGCTTGTTGCACCCTGTGAAGTTGTCTAGAAGGGAATTTTCCAAATAATAAATGATTGAAGCATGCTTGCTTACTGCGATGCCTTTAGATAATGGTGGTATTATAATATAATGAATGCATATTTGCATAGTCAGCCACAGAATTTTGGATTTTAAGTTCTCTTTGATGGCTGCTGAGCTTGGATTGCCTTGAATTTGGCCGTGAAGGATACTGTTGCTTCATACTGTCCTTGACAATGTGTTTAGTTACAATGAAGCTGTGGCCAAGGTTAAATTGTTGCGTGCATACTGCAGGACAGTTTTGCATTCCACCCAGTGTGCATGCAATAGATTTACTCTGTTAGACTTTAAGTAATGCACAGTGAACGTAGATAGGGAATTTTCCTGAACTGTTTAGTGAAAATTTTAATATCCACTTGGCAGATAGGTAGTCTGGTTTACATTTATATGTTGGCAGATAGGTAGTCTGGTTTACATTTATATGTTGGCAGATGCTTTTATCCAAAGTGACTTACAGTTTATTCAAGCTATACATGTGTGTTCCCTGGGAATCAAACCTATGACTTTGCCATTGGTAGTACCATCGTCTACCAGTTGAGTTACAGAAACAGTTTTGATGACAGATGTGCAAGATGTTGTAACTTCTCATAACATCTAATGCAGTAGCAATAGGTAAGTGGATTGATTTTTTTTGTCTACTCTCCCCCAATATTCAGATTAGTTGTCGATGAATGAGTTTTTCACGTCTTAAAAGAATTGTTCCTAGTTCAATACAGTTTAGCTCAATCAACAGCATTTTTTGCACAATATTATACACCACAACAAAATATTTTCAACTTGACCCTCATTTATATAAAAAAAAAGGGGGTGGGGGGTGGGTTGGAAAGATGCTAACTACCACCCCTGGATACTCCAGCCAGGTCTCCTAAGCAACCAAATTGGCCTGGTTGCTAGGGAGGGTAGAGTCACATGGGGTAACCTCCTCGTGGTCGCCATAATGTGGTTCTCATTCTCGGTGGGGTTCGTGGTGAGTTGTGCGTGGATGCCGCAGAGAATAGCATGAAGCCTCCACAAGCGCTATGTCTCCGCAGTAATGCACTCAACAAGCCATGTGATGATAAGATGCGCGGATTGACAGACTCAGACGTAGAGGCAATTGAGATTCGTCCTCTGCCACCTGGATTTAGGCGAGTCACTACGCCACCACGAGGACTTAAGAGCGCATTGGGAATTGGGTATTCCAAATTGGGGAGAAAAGGGGAGGAAAAAAACAAAACAGCAAAACTTGCAGTTTAAGTAAGGCATTTACAATGAAGTGAATGGGGCCTGTCCATAAACATGAAAATACACACTGTTTCAAAAGTATTGCCACAAGACGTAAAAAATAATACATGTTAACATGATTTTAGTGTAATGAAATCGCTTTCTAACCTTATGTGCATAAAGCTATATCCAATTGTACAACTTGGTTGCCATGATGACATAATGCTGATAAACCCTGCAAGTGATTTTATCACACTAAAACAAATTTTAGTTTTTTTAATAAACGAGGGATGAATCGAAAATATTTTTGGTGGTAATAAACATTATTCTACAAATGCTGTTGATAGAGCTTAACTTGTTTTGAACCCAGAATATTCCTTTCAATTCTTACATTTGGTTTTTAAATTTTTTTTTTACATTTGGTTGCCCCCAATTTTGAAAATTTGGTTACATCCTTTAACTAATGTTTTCTTCTTTAATATAATCTCACATAGTCCACATCTTAACATCAGTTATGCAACAGCCTTTTGAACTCATCCTCTCACAGTTGTCCCGTACCTCTCAACAAGAGCGTAGATTTGTTTTGAACATTGGGCGGGTTGCAGCGTGAAGCATTTACATGTTTCCATTGATCATGGTATAAATATTGAGGGGGGTTGTACTTGCTTGTTTTCATTATTCAGGGGAATATATGCCCTTTCCTCTCAATAAACACTGAGCATTTGAAAAAAAAAAAAAAACTGAGATTCACATGCATATCTAAGGTGACATTTCTGCTGAGCACATTCAGCCAGCCATAGAATGACAATAGCAGGATTAGCGCTAGCTCCCACCCCCACGTCACATACCTCTTTGTCAGAATGCTGTGCTCATCAGTTATCCTGCACTGATCCAAAGGCATGTCCAGACCCGTCCCATCCCGTAACTGCCCCTCAGTATGGAAAAACTCCTTACTTTGGGTCCCATGAGATGAAATTCCAGATGGAATGCAATATTCAGTCACATGAAGGAGGCATTGAAATTCTGCACTGACTTTCATTAACTGTAATAGTTCCCCACAGATTAATGTGGAACAGGCTTTAGGGCTTTTGAGACACTGAGGCTGTGGCATTTCAGCTATTTTCTGTATTAGCTTTTAGTATTTAGGAAAATACTCTACACTAGTATGTGTATGTAGACGCTTGGCCCATCTATTGCCAATGTGCGGTCTGGTTGAACATGCCCAATGTGCATTCTTGCACTACTGTGGCTATAACAAACCTTAGAACTCAAGAGGTCGATATAGTTACCTCAAAGTCTTTTTAGCAAGTCAGTCCACTCAACGGCCATCTTTGGAACGCTCCTGGGCAGCCATTTTTCTATGAAGCAAGCAGCATAAGCATGTGTAGCTCCTATCTACTTAAGTGGGGAAAGACCAACATCTCAAAAACGGTTGGTTAAAATTACAATCAAAGAACATATTTCAAATCAGCAGTAAAATCTGACAACACTAGTATCATAAATTGTGCTTCTTTACCTCAAATCATGTTAAAAACCTACAATTTCCTGGCTTGTATTGCTAATGCACTTGCGCGTTCTCGAGTTGATTGACAGACTATGTCTGTATATAAAAGGTGATTGGCTCTTTTATCTGTAAGTCGGGATTTCCTTTTCTATATCTGTTGACCGTTGGGCATTACAATTACTCCCATTTTAATAGAAGTGACCCATTTCTGGTTACTTTCAAAAGTCTGTACCATTAAACTGCGTGTGTTATTTAGGTAAATTTCTAGAAATATAGTGACTTAACTTGTTCAGCAATATTCTCTTCAAATTGTTGCTCTGCTGTTACAGTAGTTGGCTTGAAAGAGAAAACTCACAGTAGACGCAGACAGTTCACACTAGTGTCTGCTATAACACCCCTTCAGGCAATGTTGAAAATGCTATGCGTACTTGTGTTATGATTTGCGGTCTGACACATTTTTCAAAAATGTACAAAATCAAGCTTGCGTAGCTAAAAAGCACCTGCATTCACATCCTCGCATAAATAGGGGTGGAAAAGTGCATCAATCTATCAAAGAATTTTTGATGCATCGATTACTAAATTTAATCAAGAATAAGAATTGATTATCATTATATATTAACACCCAATGTGTCCGTCATATTACACAAACCTTCTCGCAGCAGACACGGAGCGGAGCACACAAGATTAAAGGGAAAGAAAGCATACTTTGAAATTTTTATGGTGCAGAGATCCCCCCCGCGAACCTACATAGGTTACGAAAACGCACTCTCATTAATTCATTCTCTTTAAGTTAAATTTTACAAATAGGGAGCGATTACAGACTGTTCTGAAGGGAACTAACCAGTTGATTACAGTCACCTGTGATTGGTCAATGACACGCGGCAGCCGCAAAAAGTTCAGGAAATTTTATCTTTCATGTGTGTGCCCCAAACATTCCTGCATGACAATGCAACTGGATTTTCGTAAACGGGCTTGACAAGCAGAGGCGTCTCTGTTTAGCTGCCTGGCGCCTCTTTTCCTATCCCAAAATGAACGGGGAACTCACGGTTACCACATATCTTGTGTTACCGCCTTTACATGCTACTAAGACCGTTTTTCATTCTATGACGCTTCTCGATTAAAACCCGGATCGTATCTGCCTGCACATGACATTTCATCTGTAATTACTGGTTTCAGATTGCACAAGCATCCCAATGCATCGTAATCATTAGGTAGAGAATCGTAATCGAATCGTTGTCAGAGTGAATTGTCACACCCTTAAGCATGAAATATCAGCCTTTAGTGACTAAATGTGTCTTGATTTGTCAGATTGCTAGGCACGTTCCATTTACTGTACACTTGGCCACATAAATTTGTTTCCACAAAACACATACAAATCTGATCCACTATTTCCATTCATGCTCTATGCAAATACAGTATAACAGATTTCACTTACATGATGATGCAAATGCCTGGCATCAACATTTTACTGCACTTAACATAGCTCATAAAGACTATAAACAGAAGGTGGCTGACATTGCTTCAACGATTGCGGTACAAAACTTTAATGCGTGGATTTGCGGGCTCCCAAACTGAAGTATGTTACTAAAGGACTAAAGTTTACATACTGTATATGGCCTGAACAACCAGATGTGTTTACACTTGGTTGAGTCATGTCTTGTATGCATGTCTAACCGAGTCCTGAGGTCCTTTGAGAGATCAGATTGCCATCTCGCTCAAATGCGTCTGGAGGGCATTTAAACTTAGCCATTCATGACCGGACAGCTGTCCAATCATTATAAATGCAAAAAAGAGACTGAAGTTATAATATTGTCACTGATAATAAAATAGTTTTCAGTAGAAGTATAGGAGGAAAGTAAACCACCTTTGGGCTCACAGAGCTTTTGTTTGATGCAGTTCACATTGTTTTTAACATCATTGTAATCCCTCATAGCCTTTTCCCTGATTTTGCTCAGTCAGTGTGGATTTGTCTTTTGGTATTGTGAAGAAGCTGCAGCCCTATGCAGAAGCTGCGATTATCTGGGCTGGCTTGTCATCAATCAAACATCACAATACAGACACTACTGACAGATAAAATCCCTCCCTTCCCTGTAGAGCTGAGACAGGCATCATCCACCGGAGTTGGTATTAACACATTTTTCCTGATTTTCTCTCAGGTTATTTTTGGGAAAGAGGGGTTTCATAGACACTTGCTTCCAAAATGTAGGCGTTTTTTATTCATGTTCTCAAGTTAACATGCGTTTATGGTTTTACAATAAACGTTGCATCAAGTATAAATGTTTTAAGCGTTTTAGATGTTGGTGTATTAAGTACTAATAGTATTCAAAATCAATGCCTGATCTGTAATTCTAGCTTTTTTTCAAGGCTGAATTAAGCATGACAACTGACTGGATACCCTTGTTTGAATTGTGTTTCAGAAAGATTTGTATATTTTCTGAAGAAAGTGAGTGGTGCTTGCCTGTGCAATGCTTGTTGCAAGGATGTAATGGGTGGTTGCCTGGGTGTTGTCATGTGGTTGTGATGTTGTTTATTGGCCCAAGTTAAAAGAACCGACCACCAAAGTCTGTATGGTATTCTGGTCTCTATATTGCTTGGGTCCCTCTTTCAAGCTACTGTAAGTCTATGAAATGTTTTCGCCAGTTTCATCATACATCATAAAAACACCATGATTTGCAGTATCGTTCATGTCTGTATCACAAACAGTGCATTGCAAGTTATGCACAGGAGTTTAATACTTAGAATTAGGGGTATGAGCAATAGTAATAGTGATTCTTGCTGTAGCAAGCTGCTGCACTATTAATCTGCTTCTTTTTTGACATTATTATATAATACATTATTATGTATTATTTCAAACACAACACCAGTACCGCATTTCTGCATTTTCATGTAATGAGAGAGCATTATTTCCTTCCATATAATAGCACTGTTATTCAGTCAGTAAATGCCTTGCAGCAGTCTTAGTGTATGATTGGAGATGTAAAGGTCTGGAATGCTCTGTTAATGAACTGTGAAGACCTTCTGTATTGTGGGCATAGTAGCTTGTGATGGTGTCAATGGGTTCTTCTCGCCTGAATCTTGTGTCTTTATAAACTCAGTCAAAAACCATAAAGAAGGGTCTGTGTGCTCTCTCTCTTGAAATTTACAGACTGGCCACATGATGCTCCATGCAGACAGGGTGTTTACTGAGGGTGCGATTCATTGAGCAACACATAGCGGTCATTCAACAATGGCATATTTTTAAATGTTGATTTCCATCGCAGAAACTTATGGGGCACTTAAGGGATTAGTGGTGCATGTGCTCAATGTTTATTCCCTCTCAGATGGCACTTTGAGTTGACCCTCAATTAGTTTTTTTACACACTCAAGCCCCAACGGGAGAAGATTTTCCTTATGAACAAAAGGAGTCTTATCTTCAGTAAAGCTGTATGCAGAAATGGCCTCTACTTTCATTTACAATGACAAGGAGCCCCTGAAGGACAAAAAGCAACTACAAGAATGCAGTTGTGCTAAATATCAGCATGGCTCTGATTTGGGACTATGGCTTTTGTGATATTGCTTCTATACAACAGTTCAAGTTAATATTGAATAACAATTCATTTTAGACAAAAAATAAAAATGATCTGCTAACAAAAGTAGTTGCAAACAAAGTGGAGTTATTATATACTCACCCTTATGTCACTGCAAACCTGTATGACTTTATGTAGAATGCATAAGGCGCATTTTTAAGAAAACTTTACAAGGTTTATTTGCTGTATAATGAAAATGAATTGTGACTTTGGTCTGTAAAGCTTAAAAAGGACAATAAAATACACCATAAAACCACAGTAAAAGTAATCAAACTGCACTATATTCCAAGTCTTCTGAAGCAGTTTTGATTAATTTGTGTAATGAACAGAATGAAATAAAAGAAAAAAAGATATGCCTGATTTGCCACCAAACCTCTTCCCTACCCTCAGCAGTATCAGCAGCACAGAATAGCTCTGAGCTTGAATAAATGTCGTTTTTTTTGGCAGATTGTCCTTCATTCATTCTTTGCAGCAGGCACACAGTGCTTGATTCTCTGTTGGTCTGTTTGCCTAATCTGCTTCCTATTTACCAGCTGCTCTTCTGGCTGACTGGCATTGTGCTCACCATGGCAATGCCCAGCCAGGCCGGTGACGAGGTTGGCTTGGCAAATTGCCAAGACAATGAGGTAGCGCTGTCTCTTTTGTTTTCTTTGCTCTCTTCATCTTTGTTGAAAGAGTGGAAAGCCAGGGCCCTTTAATTGATGACGAGCATATTTAAGGTGTAAAAATCATGTGCCCAGCCCAGTTTACTGCACTCACCAGCTGTTTATGAATCGGTGCCAGCCGCTAACAGAGGTCAAGCTGTTGGTGTGTGTGTTTGGAGAACAAAAACTTTCAATTTAAGGTTCCTTTGAAGGGTTCAATATTATCAACTTGAGTTTTTCAACCTAGATGTACCAAAACAAGGCACATGGCTTTCAATTACATCTCTGACTACTAAACAAAACTTAATCTCCTATTTGAGGGAAACACAGTAGTGTAGTCTAGGGCATACACCGTATGCCCACCTATCTTTTTTTGGGGGAGATTTTGCATATGCCCACCTAAAATAAGTGATGATACCTATGGCCGCCAGAACAGCAAAAGGCTTTTGACCTGGAACTTTTTCAGTCTACTAAAATACTGCTACTGTTGTGAAAATACTGCATGTTATTGCACCCGTGCTAGTTTACGATGCTCTTTGCAGATGCTGGACAACTGTGTCCTGTAATTATATCAAATGTCTTTTTCTTTTTTTTTTTTTTGCCTTTTACTGCTGTCGGTGGTGCCTTTTTCTCATGATATCAAATAATTTAAATTTATATTTCTAAGCAGCAAAACAATTTCACTACATGGAAAAGCACATTATAGTACACTTATAAACAAATAACCATTAATTCTTATGTAGGCTATATATGGTAATACAAGATAAAGAGTTAACGTGAACATTACTACACTCATATGAGCTATACAATGCTTAACAGTTTATTGCGTATTATGTATGTGTTAGTTTATTTTTTAGAGTAATTATAAAGTGTTAACAACTTTCATAGTAGTCTAATGAAAGGAACATTAATGACACCTTTTATATACATATTTAACATCAAGTTTCCATACCATTGTTCTTAGTAGTGTACTCTACACCATGCCAGCAAGAAACTTACCCTGACATACATTTCGTAAATTCATGTGGGACTATGATAACAACAGCCTATATTTTTTTTATGGGAAAATATATTTCTTACGCATTTTACATTTGTACTGTATATACATATAAGTGTATATATACATTTTAGAGACCGGGTGCATGTTTCTATGGGGGGGGGGGTATGCACACCTCTTCTGACACTACTACACCACTGAGGAAACATCATTTAGTAAGTAAGAAAGACACTCCTGATCATGCTGTTAATTAATCAAATAGAGAGTGTTTCCGTGTGGAATTAAATGTCACATCTAATACAGTGTGATATTCTGTTTGATATCAGTTGTCATGGTTCATCATAATCACTGGTGAGTTCATCATTTATCACAGCTGACTCATGAGACATTAATAGGTGACACTCATGTATGCCTAACACTCCCAATGCCTGATAAAGGAATTGTTAGACCAGAAATGAAAATTCTGTCATCATTCACTGACCCTCATGTTGTTTCAGACCTGTAAGATTTTCTTTTCTCAATTGGACACCAAATAAGAAGTTTTGTAGAATGTACTGTTTGCTCTTTTCCATGCTGCTACATTGAATCTGGACTGGACATTTCAAGCTTTAAAAAGGATATAGAAGCACTATAAAAGTGGTTAATACAATAGATTTTTGTGAGGAGTTGACTAAAATGTACTGTAGGTTGTTCACTGCTAATCCACCCTCCCGTGAGCTAACTTAAAAACAGTTACGACTGGATCATTGAGTTTAGTGAGTTGAACTTGAGAACCAGATCAGTATGATTCGTGAGCGGATCATTGACCTGTTCAGTAATTCACTGAAAAGTAAAAAAAGTATGCATTCAAAATCAGACTTTTTTTTACTTGATAAACTCTCAAGAACGAACCAAGGAGAGCTGGGATGGATGTCAATATTTTCAGTGAATAACAATTTACATTTCTGTCTGTTTTTCACACAAAGCTATTGTATGGCTTCAAAAGCTCCAGTCCTCATTGTAAGTGCACGAAAAAGTGCAACCAGTAATTTTTCAAATATCCTTTCACGTTTTATGTAAGAAAGAAAGTCATAGGGGTTTGGAACGATATAGGGGTGAGTGAATGATGGCAGAATTTTTTACTACTGTATTCCCTAAAAGCACAATGTATGCATGCATATATAGGTAATATTCAAACATTTCTAGCAGTTAAAACAAGAACAAAAACCTTTGAAGACTTAAGTTGCTGCTTTATAATGCATTTATAGATTTTCTTTTAAACAAATTTTCATGCACCTACTGTACTTCAGGGTATTATTAGAGTCAATGACTCTTCTAGAATTGATGTTGGTATTCTAGGATCAGTCTGTTCTGTACTCACCGCTGTATGTGGCAGAAAATAACACCAAGTGTTTGGCATCGCTCCCTAAGATTCCTCTTTGGCATTATGTGGGACACCAAGTGACCAGTTATAGGACAGTGAAGGAATAATGCGCCAAAACCTCTAGCACATCAATATATAAATGGAATGGGCCGAACAAACACAATAACAATATTTCTTTGTTTCACAGTTGCTCTGAATAATTCACATCTGCACATTTACCAGCCAGTGCCTAGACTTGATACCAGGTGAGAACAAATTCATCCACTCACTTTATCTGCTTTATAAATAGCAACCGAATGCTAGAGAGGGAAACCTTGATAGAGAGAGACGGGTGGTTTTATTGGTGTACACGTACAGCCATATCCAGGTTTAAAGGGACTCTGAACTGTAACTAGAAACAGGCACCAGCTTTTGTGGCTCTGTTGCAGACAGCTAGTAGACCAAAGAGGCTGTGTGAGCTGTCAGATAAGGAAGGGAATTGAAAAGGGTTTCAGTACATCATAAAACACCTGCTTACTATAAATAATGGCCCTGGTTTTTTAAAAATATATACTTATGCATTCAAGTTAGTTTGCACCTGATCAGTTCAAAGGCAAACAGGTGAGAGATCTAGGAATAACATACCATTGCACCTGTCATACACAAATTTATTAATAATCACTAAGATTATGCTTTCTTTGAATCAGGGTCATTGGCTTAACTGTCACTGCATAATGTGAACAAAAGTTGCAAGCAACATACATACGGAGATATGTAGAGCTATATACACCCCATGCAACATGTGCCTATCAATGGGCATGGCAAGTGACAGGGTTCATATATCCATACCTAGAATATGCACCGAAGATGTGCTTACATTAGATATCAAGTACACTGCAAGGAAACCAGGAACATTTTTAATGGCTTGCTTCTCAATACGCTGAAGTCTTTTGGAGGTTACTATAAATAAACTGTAGGTCACGGCACATACTATGGGAATCTTTATTTTAGTTCAGGTCATTGTTGCTGGCCAAAACCTTTTTTGTTTCTGAACCAACTTGGTCTCATAGAACCACCTTACTATACCTGCATTTTTTGCAAAAATGATTTTACATTGCTCGTTGTACGTATCATGGCAGTTTATTGGTGAAATGAACACTAGTGGCACTAAAACAACAATTGCTTTTATTTTCTTGCACACAAATCGTAAGTAAAAGGGCAGATTGGCAGTTTACCTTTTGCCCTGTTCCTCACACAATGTTATCTTATATATAAAGGGGAACCAGGTGGCAAAATCACACAGTAATGGCGGCAACTGGGCGAAACGCTTAAGGAGGAAGCCTCCTGTCACCCCCCATAAAATCCTTTACGGTTTGGGGAAAAATCAACTCACTTTTGGTGCCACAAATTGGGCATTGCACTTAAGAACGACTGTGATGCATGTAAGGAGCCTCATAATATAATTTTGCAAAAAGGTCACCACTGGTAGGTGTTTTTTTTTTTTTGTTTTGTTTTTTTTTTTTTCCATGAGGCTCAGATACAGTTGTGCTCAAAAATTTGCATACCCTGGCAGAAATTGTGGCATTGATTTTGAAAATATGACTGATCATGCAAAAAAACTGTCTTTTATTTAAGGATAGGGATCATATGAAGCCATTTATTATCACATAGTTGTTTGGCTCCTTTTTAAATCATAATGATAACAGAAATCACCCAAATGGCCCTGATCAACAGTTTATCAACAGCCAATGTTTGGCCTTTTTACAGACACACAAGGTGACACACAAGTTTAAATGGCAAATAAAGGTTAATTTCCCACACCTGTGGCTTTTTAAATTGCAATTAGTGTCTGTGTATAAATAGTCAATGAGTTTGTTAGCTCTCACGTGGATGCACTGAGCAGGCTAGATACTGAGCTATGGGGATCAGAAAAGAACTGTCAAAAGACCTGCGTAACAAGGTAATGGAACTTTATAAAGATGGAAAAGGATATAAAAAGATATCCAAAGCCTTGAAAATGCCAGTCAGTACTGTTCAATCACTTATTAAGAAGTGGAAAATTCGGGGATCTCTTGATACCAAGCCAAGGTGAGGTAGACCAAGAAAGATTTCAGCCACAACGGCCAGAAGAATTGTTCGGGATACAAAGAAAAACCCACAGGTAACCTCAGGAGAAATACAGGCTGCTCTGGAAAAAGACAGTGTGGTTGTTTCAAGGAGCACAATACGACGATACTTGAACAAAAATGAGCTGAATGGTCGAGTTGCCAGAAAGAAGCCTTTACTGCACCAATGCCACGAAAAAGCCCGGTTACAATATGCCCGTCAACACCTTGACACGCCTCACAGCTTCTGGCACACTGTAATTTGGAGTGACGAGAGCAAATTAGAGCGTTATGGTCACAGCCATAAGCATTATGTTTGGAGAGGGGTCAACAAGGCCTATAGTGAAAAGAATACCATCCCCACTGTGAAGGATGGTGGTGGCTCACTGATGTTTTGGGGGTGTGTGAGCTCTAGAGGCACGGGGAATCTTGTGAAAATTGATGGCAAGATGAATGCAGCATTTTATCAGAAAATACTGGCAGACAATTTGCATTCTTCTGCACGAAAGCTGCGCATGGGACGCTCTTGGACTTTCCAGCACGACAATGACCCTAAGCACAAGGCCAAGTTGACCCTCCAGTGGTTAGAGCAGAAAAAGGTGAAGGTTCTGGAGTGGCCATCACAGTCTCCTGACCTTAATATCAAAACGTGCGGTTCATGCAAGACGACCAAAGACTTTGCATGACCTGGAGGTATTTTGCGGCAGCAATACCACCTGCAAGAATTTGGGGCCTCATAGACAACTATTACAAAAGACTGCACGCTGTCATTGATGCTAAAGGGGGCAATACACAGTATTAAGAACTAAGGGTATGCAGACTTTTGAACAGGGGTCATTTCATTTTTTTCTTTGTTGCCATGTTTTGTTTTATGATTGTGCCATTCTGTTATAACCTACAGTTGAATATGAATCCCATAAGAAATAAAAGAAATGTGTTTTGCCTGCTCACTCATGTTTTCTTTAAAAATGGTACATATATTACCAATTCGCCAAGGGTATACAAACTTTTGAGCACAACTGTATAACTCTGAACAAAAGCCTCAATTTTTGCTTTTTTTTTTTTAAGAAACGTTAAAATATTTTTTTTTTTTTTTTTTGTGGTAAATCAACATTATGCCACAAATGCTTTCATTGGAGCTTTACTTGTATTGAACACGGAATATTCCTTTGACTAGACAAACATTGATTAGAGAAATTCCTTTGTAAAATATCTTAAGCAGTATTACTCGAGAAAGATTGCTGTTATACTAAATGCCCGCATGGCTGTGATTTGGCCATAGGCATATGGTTGTGCTGCTAATCATTTCAACTCCATGATTGCTTTTATACAACAGTTCTATTAACAATAAGTTAATATCGAGTAACTTAAATTTTAGAAACAATATGATGAACAATTTTATGTATTTGATGGTTCCAAAAGAAGCCAAAGCAGGATCAACATTGTGTGTTGCAAACCAACTGTTGTGCAAAATATCAGCACTTTTGGAATGCCTCTTGTTCTGTGTAGTGGATGACTAAAACTAACTGTTGTTTAATTTGTATTATCTTTCATTTGAGACTGTTGAAGTGTAATATGTATGATATTGATTACATAAAGCACAGTATGTAATGGAGTAATGTAATGGTATACTTTTCCACAGGCTCTGTGTAGCAAGTTTTTCATGCAAGGCCTTCACTTAACACACTCCATTCCATGTTGAAGAATCTATTTGAAACGGCTGTTTATTAAAGACTTGCACAACGGCTCTAATGTGCTCTAAAAGCGTTTCTTAAAGCACACTGTTATAAAAGAGAAAACAAACAGCATCTGTGACTGCATTGTGTGTGACTGATTTAGTGCTTACTGTTCATATTGCTCTGAAAAAGAATGCATGCCTAAGACAGCGGTTTGGAGAATGTTCCAAGCGTATTTGCTCTGGCAGGCATCCAGTGTATCCTCACATTACTCATGCATAGACCTGCCACTTACACCCTTATGAAGGGCATTCGTTACATTCATATAGTGTTATATGTCACCAGCGCATCCCTGCAGTTGTTTCACATGAAAGAGGCTGATTTGAAAGAATGTAGCCTCCTGGCACCACAGTATTATGTGCATGGCATTGCCTGCTCTGCACTTCAGCATGTAAAAGATTGTGAAAGGAAAGGCAGTGTTACTTATGTCAATCCACATAAGAGAACAAGTCCCTTCATGGCAGGTAGTGGAGTGTTCAAAGAAAAAAGTTTACCAAGGGTGTGCCATTGACAAATGGCTCTTGAAGTGCTCCAATTCAGCAAGAGCAATGAGACTCCCCCGACCTCAGTATGCCAGAGGGAAAGAGCTGAAAAAATCCATAGGGTCGTTACCAGGCCAGGTTCCAACTGCTGTCATTCATCTTTCATATATCTCTTATGTAATTCCGCAAAACCCAAGCAAGTGTGCTCTCATCTCTCTTGTGGACTTTGGAAGCCCATTACAGCTTACTTTAAAACTGAAAGGTTTTTATGCCACTGCATCCTATAGATCTAAAGCAGGCCGAAGAATGAGGGTGTCAGATCCTTTCACATGTGGTGTCAGGCTCTGTGTATACAACGGTGTCTCTCCGAGGGGCGGAAAGAGGTTTTGTCACTCACATTGTGCTTGTTCCATTATAGGGTGTAAGTGGATCCTTTGCAGTTCTGGTTAAATTAGCAGTTCATTTGTTCCTTTGGCTGTCTAAGATACTGTACTAAGAGGACAGCCTATGGTAATGTATAGTGATTTCATTACAGTGGTCCAAATACTGTACTACTGTTGTCCGAATAAAGTACAGTAGGATCCAAAAGTCTGAGACCACATTGAACATCTGGGATTCAAAGTCGAATTTAAACCTTAAAATAAATCTAAATTTTAGGATTTTTAAAAAATGTTAAACAAAGAAACGTTATGACTTAAAATGAAGAAATATTTAAGATTCTGCGCTATTTTTAAATTTGTGACATTGACCATTCCATTGACTTATTCCATTGAAGCACACAAGATGCTCTTTGGAACATTATCACATCTTGCTGGAGTAACATAAATCATCAGGTTTTGGTGATTTGTCACCAAAGTGAGTTCATGTCATATCAAGAGCATTCCGGCAAAAGCATGGCATACCGAATACTGAATTCATGTTCATTTTTCAACTTTTTACTCAAGTTGAGCTGCTAATAAAATTTGTAATGAAAAAATCTGTATTAAAGCGGAAGTGTGTAATTTCTGCACCACTTGTGCCATCAAAAGGAATAAAAAAAAAACAAAACATTGTGTTTAAACAGCCTTCCAAATACGCCCTCCGTGTGTTGTTGATCAAACAGATCAGGACAGATAGTCCCGCCCACCAACTCACACCATTAGTTGAGTCAATATTGTTGTGTCAGGCTGGGCGGATCGCTCAAAACAAACAGAGGAATTTTTATAGCGCCACAAACACACAGTGTTTACAGTTTGCGAGAACATTAACCTACAAATGGCTTACTTAGTTGTCTCTGCATTTTTCTTGTAGATAGAATTTTAACAACGAAAAAGTTACACACTTCAGCTTTAAATGAGAATAATCCAAAGCATTTTCACTGGTGGACTCAGACTTCTGGACCCCACTGTATATCTAAAAATATAAATTTACATTACTCTTAGGGGCCTTTCACACCATGACATCACTGTTTTTCAATTGTTTTTATATGTAAACGTGCTAGAGACACGTCTTTGACCATTGTGCTACGTCTTGTTTTTTTTGTTTTTGTGTGTCTTCTGTAGGAGCACTGTGTTTTTAGACACCGTTTTATGTTACAAAGAAGTTCAACTTTTAAAAGCGCGAGACATCTGCATTCTGTTATATTTGTTGCACTGCATCTTGCTTTTTGTAGCACAAGAACGTGTTCAGGCTAAAGGAACTGTCGTGTCTGCCCAGAAATTTATATTATTGCAATTTAGTAAGTTAAGAAATGAATGTGTGTAAAAGTTAAACTCATGACTTCATGGCTCAGCTATCCAGAAAGTCTCCAATTTACAGATCCATCTTTCTCTAAAATAGCAGTAATACCAGCCTCTCGTCAGTGGGATGGTGGGCTGAGCTAAAGCAGACAGACTGGCCCATCTGTGCTCTGCACTCCATAGTACAATCTAAGGAAAAACAGCATGAAACATATAGCACCACCCTTGTCCTTATATAAACATTGTTTAGGGGACTCTAAATGATGTGGCTGGTTGTGAATAATGCACTTTGTGGAAGGATGATTTCATTGGTTTTGATGGATCTTGTCTCAATTTGAGGAGTTGAACTCATGCCAAGACAACTGCAGTAACTCTTATGTGTCAGATGGGATCCTGTGATGACTGACTGGGGCTCGCTGATTTGGGCAAGTATGTTAGACATGTTTAAATGCCTTTTTGTGCCTCCCCTCTCTGTTCTGCCTGGACACAAAGTGCTCTTTCGGGCTTAGTTTGTCAGAGCGGCTCAAACAGTCAGCCTTTCCATACATCTCCCCAAACTGCCTCCAGACACTACAACAACAAAGGAATTGTGGAGACAATAGAGGTTTTTATAGCATCCGGGGCTGTAAAGGCTCAAACGTACAGACATGTCAGAGTTGGTGATTTATACAAGAGCTTGGCAGGAGCTGTGAGGTCTCCAAATGTTAGTGGTGATATAGATCACACACAATGCGCAAAGGCCTAGCGGATTCAATTCGGATCGTAAGGAGATACTAGAAGCTGTTGCATCAACAGTCAAGAGATCCTTGAGGTGACCATGGCTCTGTTCCAAAATCTAGCAAGCTGACTACGTAGGCAGCAATTAAAGACATCATAGATTCGCTCCCCAGACAAATGCTGTTCCAAAAATAACTTATTGAATCACGTTACTATACTACATTTTTGCTAAATTACTTTTAATAAATGCAAAACTGGAACACTGGAGGTGCGAAAACAACAACTTTTATTCCCTTTCATACAAATGCTCCTTTTATTATGTCCTTATGTCTCTTATTTCCCCAAGTCCATAACATTAAAAGGTAATGATTTCCATGCACAATACACAAAGTATCCATGCATTTAATCCAAGAATTTTATGTTTCACTGATAGTAGAAAATACTTTTCTAAGTGTAGTATCTACAGATCACAGCATTCATCTCGCTCTCTCTCTCTCACACACACACACACACACACACAGTTTATCTAATTGGCAGAGGTGGGTATAGTAGCCAAAATCTGTACTCAAGTAAAAGTACAATTACTTGAAAAAATAATTACTCTAGTAGAAGTAAAAGTAATGATGTTAATAATTACTTGAGTAAGAGTAAAAAAGTATCCAATTAAACGAATACTAAAGTAGCGAGTAACTAGTTACTTTCATATGTAACAATGTGCGTTTAATCTCCAATATTCCATTACATAATACACATTTAACATGTATTATAGAATATTATTATTATTATTATTATTATTATTATTGGAAATTCTTTCATCATTCACCCTCATGTTATTCCAAACCTGTACGACTTTCTTCAATGAAACACAGTTAAGGAGATTTCAGACAGAATCAAAAATCAAAACTCTTTTAATAAAGCACATGACATTACATGTTTGCATTTTAATGTTTGCATTACAACCAACTACATTTACAAGCTTGTTCAAGTGCGATCAGATTGCATGGTAGCTCAACTGATAAAGCAGTGCACTTGCAACGCAAAAGACCAGAATAAGAGTCCTGAACATTACATAAGTTGATACGTGAGCCGAAAGTGTCATAGAGCACCACAAAATGATGTGGTTTTTTCAGTAATTGCATTTTTTATCTCATATTTGCTTTTTATGACCCTATCGTTTAGATTTAGGTGTAAGGTTTAGGGTAACGAGGTAGGTGTGGTTGATCTAAAACTTGATAGAGCATTAACCTTAAAAACCTTGTCTGTTTGTGAGAAAATTTAACTCGCTTTTTGCGAAACACAGTGGACATTTTACCTTGGAACTGCGACGATACTCGCAATAACCCACGTAATATAATTTTGCCAACATGTCATGGAATGTTTTGGAATCAGGCTGTCCAAAAGGAAGGCAGCAAATTATGCCTCCCTTTTATTTTATTGGGATGTATTTTTATGGTAATTGCTATGTTAGCTTAGCAAAATGTTAAAACCAAACTGTATTGAAATCAATTTTAAGTCTATTCTTCCATGCTCTTCACGTGAGGAGCACTATTTTAATGGTTGAGTTGCTAGCTACAGTATGTAGATGTAGAGCCTACCACACCAGACACTTAAGAGGTGTCATATCAGTTCCTTCCTTTGAAGGAAGCTCTCTATAGGTTTTGGAACAGAGCCAGTTATGCATATTTTACACATTTTAGCACATAACAAATAATTTGTATAATTATACATTATTTTGGGCATTTCAACGTTTGAAAAAGTCTTATGCACATGAGGTAGACAGTGTCGTGGGCTTTTTTCAAGCATGTGCCTGTGGGACCAGAAATACCTTCCTTTCCATAGGCTCCAGAGCCTTGTCGTGTGCTTGCACATGGATTTGAGCTAGAGTGCATGACGGCTCAACAGGAGTGCGAGTGGAGGCATGTGATGTCAGACTCAGATCTCATTCCTGTATGCTGTATGCTCCATAACGCAAGCTAGTAGCGCAAGAAAGGGGCAGAGAAAAACTGAATGATACAGTACTATATAATACAATACAATACAACTTTATAAATCCTCAGAGCAATTTGGTTACATAAAAAAATAAATAAGAAAATCTAAATAAGGGGGCCTGGGTAGCTCAGCGACTATTGACACTGACTACCACACCTAGAGTTGCGAGTTTGAATCCAGGGTGTGCTGAGTGACTCCAGCCAGGTTTCCTAAGCAACCAAATTGGCCCGGCTGCTAGGGAGGGTAGAGTCACATGGGGTAACCTCCTCTTGGTCGCGATTAGTGGTTCTCGCTCTCAATGGGGCGCGTGGTAAGTTGCGCGTGGATCGCGGAGAGTAGCATGAGCCTCCACATGCTGTGAGTCTCCACGGTGTCATGCACGTCGAGCCACGTGATAAAATGCGCGGATTGACGGTCTCAGAAGCGGAGTCAACTGAGACTTGTCCTTCGCCACCCGGATTGAGGTGAGTAACCGCGCCACCACAAGGACCTACTAAGTAGTGGGAATTGGGCATTCCAAATTGGGAGAAAAGGGGATAAAAATCTAAATCTAAAATCTAAATATATCCCTATATAGTTAAGAAATCGAAATATTTAGGACTTTATAAATAACCAGCAGTTACAAATTCTCTTTTGCTCTAAAAATATTGTACCAGGTTGAAGTCACATGGTTCTCAGTTTGAGGTGGAAATTTCATAATCCAGCTTGGCTCGGTGCTATCCTCCTGGATTGTCTTATGTAAGACACAGATAGCCTCAGGTTTTAAGGATGCTCTGCATTGGTTTGTAGAGCACCTTGGATTCCTGCTGCTTCCTCTTATGGAGCTTGTGATGGAGTACATGAGAGCTGTCCATTACAATGTCCTGCACCTTTCTCCTGGTCTGGTGCTCACAGATTTAGGCTAGGCTGATTGTGACAGAAGGAGAAAAGGCGAGCCAGGCTTAACAAAATAGTTCACAGATTTTTCCAAATGGAAAGTTCTGTCCTAATTTACTTTAAATGCTGTTCCAAACCCAAATTAGTTAAAAAACAAATAAATAAATAAATCAAAAAAGAACCCAAAAGTATCCTAAACGTAGTCTATATGGCGCGTGCATGTTACATTTTGAGTTGTTTCTTACAAAAAAATTGTTGTATGCCTTGGAATCACATGGACTACTTTTTGATACTTTTGGGTCCTTGAAGCGCTCATGAACTTGCAACGGATGTCACAATTTTCACAGAAAAATTACTTACATTTCGGATATCATATGCCTTCAGAAGACTTATGCAGAATATTATGCATGAGTCACATGGACTACTTTTATGATTCTCTGGGTTATTTTATTTAAGCTTTAAAGTCTTATGTGCTTAAAATGACATTTTAAGTAAATTAGGATAAAATTTTCCTTTTTCTCTGATTTTGCTTTTGTGAGTGACAGACTTTATCATAGGCCATTATTTTCAACAGTCAGACTGGAATATTTATTAAAACCTTTTTTTTTGTTCTGATTATGAAAGTCATGCGGTTATGGAATGACATGAGGGTGAGTAAATGATGACAGAAGGGGGGGTGGGGGGACTATTCCTTCCTCCCTCACTAGTCTTAAACTGTGTCAAAGGCATCTGACACGTTATCCACTGCAGCACGCCAAGCCAACTAATACGTCTCAGCTACTCACTTCTGCACAATGAGCAATTCATGACACATCTTGTTTTACAAGCTTGAAGCAGAGAATGAGGAATAAGAAGACAGGATGGTAAAAAAAAAAGTGGAATTAAAAGAGGAGAAGGATATAGAGGGAGAGAGAGAGACTGAGGGGTATTTTTAGGAGCCTCTTCTCTGACCACTTCAGTGGCTCGGGCTTCATGCCTAGAGATTCTGGTTTCATTGTGCAACCCAGCATTCACAGAGACGCCATTTAGCCAACCAGAGACAGGGCTGACTTTGTCTATCAGCACCACAGTGAGGGTACCTAAAGACAACCTCGTCCTCCACTACTGTTACTCAACAAAAAAAAGGGAACAGCTGTATTGAGGCCACGCTCCTAAAAATAATGCTCCCAGTTTAATTAGCGGGCGTCAGAATTCCTCTGGATCCTGCCAAGAGGCCAGAGTGTGCTGGGGAATCAGGGTCAACGGGTGAAAAAAGAGTGGACAAAACACTAAAAGGTTTCTTTGATGTGCTATGTCTTTCTTTTTTATACATTTGAATATGTATGATGTGTTATTGTTGTATTAAAGAACATTTAGGGAATGGATTTTATTCTTTTAGTTAAATCTGAGAAGGGTTATATCAGTGGCTTTCAACTGGTTTGGCTTCAGGACCCATATTTTACATTGACAGTCCAACGAATTACCAAAATTTCTTCCTGAGCAAAAGCAAGTCTTTAAAATCAAACATGGAAATGTATGAATATTACTACGAACTGCATATACCCAGCAATATGCAAAATTACTAACATAGGCTGAATAGAAAAACAAAACATTTTGTAGATTCAAAAACAGCCTTACACAAGGAACAAACAAGGGGTTAAGTATTATATTAGAATTAGCCAAATCTCCATGATGAATTTACACCAAAACACTGTATAATTTGATAACTATGTATAATTGTAGAGGGCCAAATCTCTTAAAATTAAATAATTGAATAGATTGTTTAAATATTTAAACAGTTATATCCAAGTTATATATATATATATATTTTATTTGTGCACAAGATTTGCTCTTTTCATTTTCTAAATTTGACTCACTAAAGGTCTGATCACACAGAATGTGCTCTTGCGTTAAAAAAAAAAGACACAGCACAGTGAATGACAGCATGCAGGTGTCTCAAGATGTGTTTAAAAAGTGTTTTTTTTTTTTTTTTTTTTACAACAGTTGACAACATCTTAAAAAAATTGGGTTCATGACACGAGATGGTAAAAAAATTTGTGAAACGTGTCGCAACGAATATCAAAGAGGCAGTGTGCTGGTTGGCCTATACATGTCTCGAGTTCCACTGTACATGTGAAATAGTTCCTGTGGGAATTACAGTTGACCAGCTGGTGTGGAGAACCCTGTGATAGTTTAACTCTGACTGTGCCATAACCACTGTTAATAAATAGTGGGTAAGACATTACCTCTGTCTAATGATTCCATAAGCTTCTGATTAATATTGTAAAGCTCTACATACTGGCATGGTTCCTGTGGGAACTGGAAGTGAAAAAAAATGCTTATAAAAGCAGCCATGTTGAGATGACATTAGGACCTGCTGTTAAAGGAACAGTAAAATCAAAACATCAGGTATTTTGATGGGCATTGGATGCTGTTACTTCCAGACATGGTTTTATTATGAGTCAAACCATGGTTTCTTAGTTTCCTCTTGTTGTTCATTTGTATACTGTAAGAACATTCCAATTGTATTCACACATCAATGACTCCCAGAAGACACTGCTTTGCTTTGACCTTTATCTTTAATTTGGTTAGTGTTAGTGTTTCCACAAGTCCATAACATTAAAAGGTAATGATTTCCTTGCACAATACACAAACTAACCATGCATTTAATCCAAGAATTTTATGTTTCACTGATAGTGGAAAAGACTTTTCTAAGTGTAGTATCTACAGATCACAGCATTCATCTCTCTCTCTCACACACATACAGAGTTTCCTTTATCTAATTGGGGTGGGTAGAGTAGCCAAAATCTGTACTCAAGTAGAAGTAAAAGTAATGATGTAAATAATTACTTGAGTAAGAGTAAAAACTATCCAATTAAAAGAATACTAAAGTAGTGAGTAACTAGTTAATTTCATATGTAACAATGTGCGTTTACTTCTACTTTTACGTACACTTCTATACTTTTTTATAACAAAAAGTCTCATAATTACTATAGACTAACCTTATTTTTTTTCTTTTAAGAATTTAAGAAACAAAATTAACCTTACTCATGAATTGATTGTCCATGTAAGGATCGCCTAGATGTTTACAATTAAGGGGAGGTCTTGTCAGATTTAGCTTACCTTTGGGGACAAGTACGTACATACACGCTCTGTCATTCTGGTCGATTCTTACCCATCCAAATTATTATATCACAATTTTATATCATCATAGCCCTCCTTGAAACAACAAAATTCATTGAATACACCCTTTTTAGAAGCATATACGCTCCTCAGAGCTGGAATCAAAAGCTGTTGTCTAAGGGTAAAAGTATAATTATTGGGTTTTTGCTGTTGTAGTGGGTCAATGGAAGCCTGTCTTGTTCAGCCCTCACTGCCCCCCTGTGTTCCTCTATTTTAGGCATGTCAACTGTTGGCATTGAAAGGAAGCGATTACAGGGGTCAGAGGTGAAGCGATTAGCAGTAATTATGGGAAGAGACCCATTTAATGCCTGAGCATGCTTAGATGAGGACACTGATCACCTTCTAATGTGACTCGCATAGCTTAGCGGCAGACTGGCCATAGGGAGAACCGGGACTTTTCCCGGTGGGCTGGCCACGAAACATGGCCGAGAGGGCCGCAAAACAGTGCCGCAATGTGCATTTCATGTATGTTGCACTGAGGAGAGGCTTCCGTCTGGCCACTCTGCCATAAAGCCCAGATCGTTAGAGTGTTGCAGTGAGGGTTGTCCTTCTGCAAGTTTCTCCCATCTCCACACATGATCTCTGGTGCTCAACTAAAGTGACCATCAGGTTCTTGGTCACCTCTCTTACCAAGGCCCTTCTCCCCCAATTGCTCAGTTTGGCTGGGCATCCAGCTCTAGGAAGAATGTTAGAATTCCATATAAGAATTATGGAGGCCACTGTGCTCTTGGGAACCTTCAATGCAGCCAGCATTTTTGTAGCCTTCTCCAGATCTGTGCCTCGACACAATCCTGTTTTCCGAGCTCTGCAGGCAGTTCCTTTGACCTCATGGCTTGGTTTTTGCTCCGATATGCATTTTCAGCTGTGAGACCTTATATAGACAGGTGTGTGCCTGTCCAAATCATGTCCAATCAATTGAATTTGCCACAGGTGGACTCCAATCAAAGTGTAGAAACATCTCAAAGATGATCCAGAGAAATGGGATGCACCTAAGCTAAATTTCAAGTGTCATAGCAAAGGGTCTGAATACTTATGTCAATGTGATGTTTTTTCTTTTTAATAAATTTGCAAAAGTTTATCAAAAATGTGGTTTTTGCTTTGTCATTATGGGGTATGGAGTGTAGATTGACGTGAAAAAAATAATTTAAAGCTTTTTAACATAAGGCTGGAACATAACAAAATGTGAAAAATATGATGGGGTCTGAATACTTTCTGAATGCACTGTATAACCTTAATCACCACGATTTGCATATTTATTGAATTTTTTCAATATTCAAAACTTTGTTTTTGTACCTCAGTTTAAAGGCTATGTCTGTGGCACATTTGTGAGTAAACCTCTTTCACTTAACTTCACTTAATGCTAACAGGCTTTCATCAAAGCAACCAAGCATGCATATTGTCATTTCTGTCTCCTGACCTTGTTAACTTTTGTGAAAAGAATGAATAACAATTGGCTGGTGTTTAAAAGATCTTGATGGAAGTGCTATTGCAGGTTTCTTGCTTTGATCAGCAATTTATGACAACTTTGATAACCCTTACAAAAATGTACCAAAATACCACAGTTACTACAGTTATTGTTGCAACTGTAAAACCACAATAAATTTACACTGATCAGCCACAACATTAAAAACCACCTGCCTAATATTGTGTAGGTCCCCCTCGTGCCACCAAAACAGTGTCAACCTGCATCTCAGAATAGCATTCTGAGATGATATTCTTCTCACAACAATTGTACAGTGCGGTTATCAGAGTTACCAAAGACTATGTCACTTCAAAGCAGTCCATTCTCCGTTAACTTCTTTCATCAACAAGGCAATTCTGTTCACAGAACTGCAGCTCACTGGATGTTTTTTTTTTGTTTTTGGCACCATTGGGAGTTAATTTTAGAGACTGTTGTGTGTGAAAATCTCAGGAGATCAGCAGTTACAAAAATACTCAAACCAGCCCGTCTGGCACCAACAATCATGCCACGGTCCAAATCATTGAGATCACATTTTTTCCCCTTTCTGATGGTTGATGTGAACATCATTAACTGATGCTCCTGACCCGTGTCTGCATGATTTTATGCACTGCACTGCTGCCACATGATTGGCTGATTAGATAATCGCATGGATGATTGTTGGTGCCAGACGGGCTGGTTTGAGTATTTCTGTAACTGCTGATCTCCTGGGATTTTCAAGCGCAACTCAGATAAATGCTCTGCACAATTGTGGTGAGAAGAGCATCTCACAATGCTATTCTAAGATGCGGGTTGGCACTGTTTTAGCGGCACGAGTGGGGTCCACACAATGTTAGACAGGTGGTTTTATTGGTTGTAGCCAATGAGGTGAGCTCTCGTGGCCTTAGCAGTGACCATTGAGCTCCTTTTCTCCTCCATTAAACTTTGTCATTTTGTTTAATTTCCTTGTTTGATAACCATAGCCTGGGCTAATAGTCTCTAACATTAGTAACTATGGTACTTTGGGGAGGAAACCATGGTTTAATGGTTTTAATCATAATCCATTGTAGAAAACCATAATATTGAATTATGCAAATTCTTCAGGTAGTGCTATACTGTAGCTGATATATCTGATAGACATGAGAGGGACGACTTCCCAGCTGTTTCTGAGAAGAGGCTGCAATGATGCAGTGCCTCTAAAATTTCAGACATTCTACTGTCTTAAGTCTCAGGCCCAAGTTAACTTTGGCTCAGTGCTTAAATATGGCCATAGACATGAAAGTGCTACACACATCAGCCAAACAGCCCATTGTTCCAGTCAACACCAAATTACTTCTAAATGCTGTTGTTGTGCGATTATGTTTAGATACATAATATTCATGCCTGGGGAAGCAAACCTTCCAAGTAAATTTCATCTCTTACACTTCACCCAAAAAAAGAAATTTCTGTCATCATTTACCAAAGGAGAAGTGTAATAGAATCTCCAAGCTGCTCTTTTGCACACAATGAAAGTGAAAGAGAGCAGGAAAGCAAAATAAAAACACTATAAAAGTAGTCATTTTGAAGCCATATCATAGCATTCACTAAAAATCTTGCTTGACAGCCATGGTCACTATTCACTTTCATTGTTTTTTATTTTTTATTGTTTTAACTAACATTTTTTATTGATTCCAAGACAGACAAAAATAAATGTAATGACAAAATTATCCATTTGGAATCAACTTATAACCCCCCCCCCCCCCCCCCCACACACACACACACACACACACACACACACAAATATAAAATAACGTAATACCCACATATAAACAGACACACAAATAGAAATACATAAGTACATAAAAAAAGACAAAGTTCAACATACAGGGAAAAAAAATGAAATAAAAAAAAATAATTGTCTCCCTCCACTGCCCCACACTAGGACCTATCCAAATGAGACAAATAACTGCCCCATTTTCTGCCATAACTCGACAGGTTCCCCAGCCGTTTGGAAGTCATCTCCTCAAAAGCTGCCACTTTATCCAACTCGGTGCACCACTCACAAAATGAGGGTGCATCAGTTGACTTCCAACCCCTAAGGATAAGCTGTCTGCCAATCATCATGCTGGTTAGGACCCAGCTTTTCATATATTTATCTCCTATATTCAGGACCCCTCCATCACCCAAAATACAAAGTCTGGAGCAAAATGAAAACTGAGTGTCCAGTACGTCACACACAAAATGCTGGATCCTCAACCAAAATCTTAATACAACCCCAAAAAACATGGGTTATGTCCCCGTCTTCTGACTGGCATCGCCAGCATGTGGGTGAGTCTTTAAGACCAAGCCTGTACAATCTAGAGGGGGTCCAGTAGAACCGATGCAAAATCTTAAGTTGCATCAGACGGATCCTTGCAACTCTAGATGCAGACCTGATGCTTTTTAGGATCCTAGCCCACTCTCCCTCCTCCAATACCAATTTTAAATCTTTCTCCCATTATCTTTTGATAGAAGACGAAGCTCCATCCCCCAGACTCTGAATTAATAGGGAGTAATACACAGTAGCTTCATGACCTTTTCCATAAGCAGTAATCACCATTTCCAAAGTATCTGCCGCTTTAGGGGGGTGTACCCCACTCCCAAAAACAGTACAGAGCAGATGGCGCAGCTGTAAAAACCTAAAGAACTGGGATCTAGGAATCTTAAAATGTTGAACCAAATTATCAAAAGATCTCAGTACTCCACACTCATATAGGTCACCGACTGTAGTAACCCCCCTCCCAATCCACTCCAACTCAATCTATTAATATGTAATTTAGGGTTCAGCCATATGCTTGAGGCAACATTTAAATAAATGTCTGAATTAAACACTCTGGACACTTTAGTCCAAACCACGTGCAAATGCAAAATAACGGGGTGAGACTTCTCCGGTTAATTTGATCGAAAGGCTTTGCCATGGCGAAATAGGGGCAAGACCTTCTTGTTCAATAAGAAACCAGGGAGGGGCTCTCTCAGATGGAAGCGACCAATAAGCCAAATGTCTGAGACCGAATGCATAATAATGAAACAAAATCTTGGGTAGGCCTAACCCACCTTTGTCAATCGGCCTGTGTAACTTATTGAAATTTAACCTGGCACGCTTACCATTCCAAATGAAGGACTTCGCTATGCTATCAAATTGCTTGAAATAAGAGAGGGGGACATCTATAGGGAGAGATTGTAACAGGTAGTTGAATTTTGGAATACAATTAATTTTAATTACATTAACCTTCCCAATCATCGATAAGTGTAATGAAGCCCACCTGTCCACATCATTCGAAAACCTTTTTATTAAGGGATCAAAATGAACTCTGACTAAATCAGACAAATTGGCTGGTAAAAAATGCCCGAATACTTAATGCCCTGTTTGGGCCACTGGAAGGCGCCCGGGTGGAACTGGACAGTACGCTGTCAAAGCCAAAGCTTCGGATTTAGACCAACTGACTTTGTATCCTGAGAACTTGGAAAAGGAATTAATAATTCTGTGGAGGCAAGGCATAGATCTAGTGGGGTCGGAGACGAATAATAAAATATAATCTGCATAAAGCAGAAGTTTATGCGCCACACCTCCAGCAATCACCCCTGGAAAATCATCCTCCTTTCTTATCGTGGTTGCTAATAGATCCAGGGCAAGACAGAACAATAATGGGGAAAGAGGCAACCCTGCCAAGTGCTCCTATTCAGAGTAAAATAATCTGAAATTAATCCATTTGTTTGTAATGCTGCTACAGGGTGTTTATAAAGTAACTTTATCCAAGCAATAAAAGTATTCCCGAACCCATACATTTCCAAAATTTTAAAAAGATAATCCCATTCTACCATATCAAATGCCTTTTCGGCATCAAGTGGGATGGCAGCGACCGGAGACTGATCATTCGCTACTGACCACATGATGTTGATGAGACGCCTGATGTTATCAGAAGAGCTGCGGCCCCGAATAAACCCTATCTGATCTATGTGTATAAGAGATGTCATAACCTTACTCAATCGGTTAGCCAACATTTTTACATTTAGTTGGATCAGAGATTGGACGGTAACTTTTACACTCACTTGGATCTTTGTCCTTTTTAAGAATCAGACTGATCCGGGCTTGTGTCATGGTTTGAGGAAGCTTTCCATTCTTTAATGATTCAGTATAAACTTCTAACAAAAGTGGAGCCAGTTCTGTAGCATAAGATCTAAAAAATTCTGTGGCAAAACCATCTGGCCCCAGAGCCTTGCCAGTAGGTAGGGACTTAATTACCTTGTCAAGCTCCTCCCAAGGTTATCTTAGAATCAAGAGTGTTTTTTTTGCTCAGTCTTCAGTTTAGGAAGATCTAATGGTTCCACAAAGTTTTTAATATCTTCATCGGTAGACAAAAACATGGAACTATAAAGATCAAGATAGAATTCTTTAAAGGCATTATTAATATCAATGGCTGAGGTAAAAATTTCACCACCAGCAGATTTCACTGAGGGAATGGTAGAAAAAGACTCTTTCTGCTTTATATATCTAGCCAAAAGCTTCCCTGCTTTGTCCCCCGACTCAAAGTATGACTGTCTTGCCCTGAATAACCAAAACTCCACTTTCTGCGACAAAATAGTATTATATCTATATTTCAATCGAGTCAATTCTGAGGCCATCAGATGACATATGGCGCTTCAGCTCTTCCTCTGCAGTTTTAATATTTCCTTCCAAATCCACGAGTTCTTGTGCTTTGGATTTTTTGATGAATGAGGCATACTGTATGATCCGACCCCTAAGAACCGCCTTAAGTGCCTCCCAAGCCACGCCCACAGAGGATACTGAGGACCAGTTGGTCTCCAAATAAACATTGATTTCAGTCTTTAACATTTGTTGGAAATCAGGATTTTGCAAAAGGGATACATTAAGGTGCCAATTATATGATTTATTTTTCTCTAAATGTGGCAACACTTCTAAACTCACCAGGGCGTGATCCGAGACTAAAATGTTTCCAATTAAGCAATCAACAACAGATGAAATGAGGGATTTGGATATAAAAAAAAGAAAAGATCAATTCTAGAAAAAATCTTATGGACTGATGAAAAAAATGTATAGTCTCTACCAGATGGGTTCAAAAGTCTCCAAATATCTGTAAGACCAAGATTTTTACACATCCTGTGAAGCGTCAATGTTGCTCTAGGGGGCTTGCACACTTTTGCTTCACTATGATCAAGGACTGAGTCCATCAAAAGATTAAAGTCTCCTTCCAAAATTATATCATGAGGGGTGCCAGCAGCTTGCAACATCCCTTCAAGATCTATAAAAAAGCCCTGATCATCAGCGTTAGGTGCGTAAATATTAGCCAAAATCAGACTTTGCCCCTGAATTTCTGCTAAAACTATAGTTACTCTTCCTAATTTATCATAAAACTGTTTGAGAAATTTGAATTGTATATGTTTATTTACCAATATAATGACTCCCTTGCTCTTACTTGAGCCAACAATAAAGAAAACATGTCCACCCCATATCTTCCCAAATTTTTCAGCTTCCTGCAGGGAAAGATGCATTTCTTGAAGAAAGACTATATCATATTTCTTACGTTTAAGAAAATAAATAACCTTCCTTCTTTTTATAGGGTGCCCCAACCCATTCACATTCCACGTGGAGAGAGATAGTACACTCATATTAACATTTGACATTTTGATATAATAGAAAAAATAAATTGTGTGCCAAAAACAAAATTATGAAGACCACATTTCAACATTAATGCAACAATAAAACCCCGAACAAAACAAACAGAAAAAAGAAAAACGTGCGCATTAACCCCACGCACGACAGCGCCAACCGGCGTCAATCCCTTTAAACTCAAAGAGTCCATGTATGCCTACGAGAGCCCCTGCGACAACTTTGCCATCGGATTGCTCAATTTTGCCTCACAAATTTGTAAGGCAAAATTACATAACATCAAATATTTTGTAAAACAAACCCCAGCCAATAGGCAGAATAAACACAAAGAACGTGTAGACTCATTCACAGAACTGTCTCAAAGGTGTGTTCCTTCACAAAACAAATTCCAGCCGATATAAAGCTGTTCAGTTTCCTCGGTCAGACAAACGAATCTTCAGTGAGCCAGCTGATGAGTGCAGCATATGACATAATCATTCCAATGTCCCACGAAAATACTCCACAAATCATACTCCAGCCAACAGGAGACATAAGCACAAGGAACTGACAGATTCATCCATAACTGTCCCCGAAGTAATGATATTAGCAAAACAAGCTCCAACCGCTAGGCGGAACTAGCACAAAAGGAAACGAAACACACATCCCGGTTCCTCGGATGGTCGAGTCAATTCACTCGGAGGCCGCATAAACGTATATCCCATGATTTACACAGTCCGCCAACTTTATAAAAGACATCCTTTGTGTGGGCATGTAGATATTTTGCGGTCATCCGTTCATTGTAAATGTTCAGTTGTTCATTCCATTAATGCAAAAGTTTCTTTAAGGAAAAGTGTTAATCCACAAAACAAAACAAAAACTCCAACCACTCGGCGGAGCCAACGCAAAATGAAACAAAAATGGTGCCCAGCTTCCTCCGAAAGCCAGAGTATGTACAGTGAGTCAATCCACTCACAAGAAAAACACCCAATGGTTACTCACCCATTGTTTCAGTAAAAGACTTTGCCTGATTGGGACATGTAAATACTTTGCTGCCATCCTTGGTGTTTATTCTCAGTCTGGCTGGAAACATCAGAGCAAAAGTGATCTTCCGCTGATGTAAGAGTTTCTTGCATTCCCTAAACCGATCGCGTTTCTCTCTTGTCGAGTTTGCAAAGTCTGGGAACAAGAAAATATTGTAATTCTTCCAAGAAAGCTTTCCTTTGCTCCTCGCCCGGCGCAACACGAGATCTTTATCAGATGATCTCGAAAATTTGGCCAGAATCGATCGGGGCCTTCCTTCCTCAGCAGATCTGTGAGCTGGGACTCTGTGAGCTTGCTCGATTTCCAGCTTGTGGCCTGTTATGTCGAGCAGACTCGGGAAAAGCTCCTCTAGGAATTTCATCATATCTCTGCCCTCCTCACGCTCAGGAATTCCAACAATTCGAATGTTATTCCTGCGGCTTCTATTCTCAAGATCTTCAAGCTTTTCAAGAACACGTTCCAAATCAACTTTGGTTGCGGGCGGATTAGCGGCTAATTTCCTCTCTGATGACTCCAAAAAATCGATTTGTTTTTCAACATGTCACTCTTGTGACTAGCTCAGATATTTTTTTTTCATCGCTGTAATCAATCAACATATTACAGCGAGATCCTCCAAGTCTGTAAGTACCTTCATCAACATCACCGACATGCTGGACAGTTGACGCTGGATTCCTTCTCCCGCCGCACCATCCAAATAGAGTCCCTGGTCCACAGGCCTGTCTGGGCTTTCATCTTGAACCCATAAGTGTCTTTTAATGTCTCCAGAGCCCGAGGATTTTGACTTCTTTGCCATGTTTACCTCAAACAGTAAATGTGTAACAGGGTGTATCGAATTTCACCAGATTATATCATGAAAATAATATAAAAAGATTAGCAAAGTGTGCAGAGCTGTCACTCACACGTCTGCCCTTCGCATGACGTCACCGTACTCCCCACATCATTGTTAAGAAAAGAGTAGCTTGGACATTCTGATAAAATAACTAATTTTGTGTTACACAGAAGTAAGTCATTTGGAAGCTGTTTGGAACAACATAAGGGTGAGTAAATGATAACATAATTTTCATTTTTGGGGTAAACTATTCCTTTAAATGTTCATTTCTAGTGAGAGATTGGCGCTTGGAAATATTGGAGGTCTTGTTTGTGACGTGTGGATACTGTATGTATAATGAGCGGCGCTGTTAACAGAGTGAAACTCCCCTTAAGACTTCCTCATAAATCAACAAGGTGCGCTGACCAGAAGTCTCCATGGATATTTCTGCTTCCAAGAACTGGGCAACATATTCATTTCCAGTAATCTTCCAGGCCTGATGCTTCACAGAAAGAGACTCTTTTAATTATCCAGTGTGAAGTGCCAAAAATATTGGACACATCTAATGTACCAGATATAGTAATACAAACAAATAAAGAAACTGTAAACACAACTGTACTACATTTAAACATGTAACACAGTACGGTTGTAAGCTAATTTTCATGATGCATATTTTTCTGCACTTGTTCCACATTCCATGCATGCATACCTCTGCTTCAAACAAACAGTTTGCACACTAACAGTTGCAGCACATTCCTGGTCTCACATGGATGCAGTATGTGTTCTCCACTTTTTAAGGAGGCTCCTCTCTCTAGTTGCTGTAAATCATTCTTTGTAACCTTGTGGACCACACAGTGTAGTGAGCTCAGCCCAGGCCACAGGCTCAGAGGATTGGGCATTGAAAGGGAAGCTGCTAAGCAGACCAGGAATAGCACTTAATAGGGACTCTCCCAAATTCTTGAAGGATAAATATGCCCTCTATTGTGGCCAGCTCTGGAAAATATTAACTGTTATCATAAGGATTTATTCCTGTATTAAAGGACTGTCAATCAATCAAGTTTTATTTCACATTTATAGTGCTTTATTTTGGCTTTGGCAGGCAAAAAGCGACATACAGTACATTCAAGCTAAACATTTTATCTGTATGTGTGTTCCTTGGGAATCGAACCCATGACCTTGGTGTTGCTAGTGCCATTTACAGTTGTTCTTGTGGGCTTTCTGCCTAAACCAGTGTCCAATAAAGTAGACAAGCGAGGACATTCACGTTTTTCTCCAAGACTTACTTATGATGGATTCTTTCAGTTTATCCCACCAAACCCCTCTGAAAGAAAAACATCTTACATCATAGACCCTTTTCATCATTTAATCTAAAATCCTGGGGCTTATACTAATGAGCCTGGTCAGGAATAGCTACTTCTTGGATAATGCACAGGGCCTTTATGAAACTGGGTATATCATGACATAGACACTATATTAAGACAGATAAAAGCCATTTACTAAAGAAAGCCAGTATTTTGGAATGGAGGAGTGGAGTTTTGCAATTCAGTGTCAAACAACCCACTGTATTAGCCTTCAGACGTCCTAATTATTCTGCAGGGAGGTCAGTCATTGAAAGCCAGCTGTTCACTTACCAACTCAAAACATCATGATAACGGTAGGGGATGTCACACGTATTGACAGTCTGAAGTCTCGTCACTTCTCACTTGTGGGTTTGTCACAATCACCACTTAGAAATGGAAGAGGGCTGATCAATTAAACAAGTGCCTCTGGCATTTGTAACTGATTCTCTGTCATCTAATACAATACCTTATAATGGCAACAAATCAACACGAAGCTCGCCAAAAAAGAGCAGGAGCACTGCAGGAACGTAAGCCATCACTATGGACAACAATTGTCATCTTATTATAGCATTTGCAAGAATGTCTTTGTGTTTGCTGATAGTCACAAAATCTTCTTGAGAAGAAAATAAAGTTCTTAGAATAAACTATAAGAAGTTCGTAAGAACAAGTCAGCAATACAAAATATTTCAAAAATTTTTCTTAAGTTAGAAAATAAAAAGAATAGTTAAGAAGACTTTTATTCTTAAAAATATTTTGTGAATCTGGCCCCAGGACAGATTTTTGCTTGTTAGTTCTTCAGTGTGAATTGGAGGAGAAAAGGAGCTCAATTGTCACTGCTAAGGCCACGAGAGCGCACCTCATCGGCTTCAACCAATAAACTCCAAACTGTTCGTTGTTCTCAGAAGGCAAGAAAAGTTGGTGAGGCTGTTAATGTTCACCCACTGGCAGGCACGATCACCAAGTTCTGTCATTTTTTAACAGTTATGCAAATTAGGCTAACCACTGAAAATAAAAGGAGTGAGGAAGGGGTATTAGTCCCATAATTATCTTCAATTTGCTGTGCTGATGAATGATCATATTTAATTTTAGGATTTAAAAAACTATTTGCTACAAATCATTTAGGATTGTAGGCTTATATTTAATATTTGGGTACGAGTCGACTGATCATATGATATATTATCAGCATAATAATAATATACATTTTATTTGTTACATTTCTTCATATTAACAATATTTTATTTTTTAAATGTGGCTTGTAAGGGTATGGGGTATATCCAGTTCAAAGTTTCGGAAGTAATTTTCATAATTTTCCGTAGGGATTTTATTAAATCCTTTATAAAAGAGTTCTAAGCCATGAACAAAAACAACCAGCTCTGAAGTGAATCACAACATTACAAATTTTGATTTGAAGCAAAAAAAGGTATTTGAAAAGCAAACAAAAAGACAAAGGTATAATAAGACTGTGTATTTAATGGGATAGTTCACCCAAAAATGAAAATTCTCTCATTTACTCACCCTCATGCCGTCCCAGATGTGTATGATTTTTTTCCTCAGCAGAACACAAATGAAGATTTTTAGAAGAATATCTCACCTCTGTAGGTCTTTACAGTACAAGTGAATGGTGGTCAGAAATTTGAATCTCCAAAAAGCACATAAAGCAAACATAAAAGTAATATATAAGTCCAGTGGTTAAATCCAAATCTTAAGAAGCGATAGGTGTTGATGAGAAACAGATCAATATTTAAGTCCTTTTTTACAATAATTCTCCACCTTTGAACATATGCATGAAGAATGTGAATTGCCAGAAAACAAAAGAAGAAAAATGTGGAAGTGAAAGTAGAGATTTATAGTAAAAAAGGATGTAAATATTGATCTGTTTTTAATACAACACATATCATATTGCTTCAGAAGATATTGATTTAACCACTGGACTTATAGATTACTTTTATGCTGCCTTTATGTGCTTTTTGAAGACCAACTAGGCATCATTCGCAGTGCGTCATGGTAGTAGGTGGTCGCTGTTGCGCTCTGTGCTGCAGATTTTTTTGCTGTGATTCTCTGATTGGTGGACTTCCCCTTATTAGGTTCATGGGTATTGTAGTTCTTTATTAGTACTTTAATTATTAAACACAATTTAAAAGTTACGATGAAGCAAACTCCATCGATTAACAACGTCAGAGCTCACGGTAGGTCTGTATTTAAAGGTTTATAGGTTTTCGTTTATAATTCCCCGATGGAAAAAAAAATGAAAAGGGGTTGACTTCCGGTCTTGCATTCTTTACACATTTTCAATTAAATGTGCCCTAACATTTACTTTAGTGGAAGCATAAATGTCACTGGCTACACTACACAGATTCTTTTTCAGCATTGTGCTACCAAACGGATCAAATGTAAGAACCCCAGTGCCACTGATTTAGAGATTAATAAAACAGCATCAAGAGCACCAGAGCTAGATAATACCCATAATGGCAGCAGGCTTTAGGTGTCGGCGTTGAGTGAGGAGTGTTGAGTTGGGTATCTGATAGTTTTATCTGCTCCTCTTTAATTAAAGTGTGTGGAGGCTTTTTGTCGGGCCAGAATATGGTAAAGTGTCACTGTTACAGTCAGTTCTCAAAGCTCCTATTTACCCTATGCTACACACATGTGATATTCTGCAAGTTTTAATATATAGCAATAAAGATTGTGATTTTGCAAATCCAGTTAAGATTAGATTATTATGATTACAAAGGGCACATGGATTTATGAACTTATTTGCTTAAACCCAGATGCCCCTGAAGCCCTAATCCCTGCCGACTAATCAGTTCCAGTAAACTCCAGATGAACTTATCAATTTTTAATTTCACAGCACTTAATTAATCACCACCCAGACATCTGTGTAATCCATTTTTCTGCAGCTGTAATGTAAAGTGTCTGTGGAGTCACAATGACAGGAAACATTGCCTGCATGTCTTTGTTTTGAGCCAAAGCCTGAAAGGAAACAAAGAAAACAACCTTATTTAGCATCTTTATGACAGTGAACATCTGTCCAGCTTCAGCTTCCAATAAAACCTGAGCAGGAATTGAAAACACTTCCAGGCAGAAGCATCATGCCCACTCAAACCAAGGGGGCAGGTGTTTGATGGATCTTGATGAAAGTGGATTTTGATTTGTACTTCCAAAATAAATAAAACAAATCTTTGATGATGAAGTTGCACAATTATTGTAGGTAGAGACGGATTTGTCCACACTGTTCACACATCTGTTCACACATCTAGATTTAGTCAGCCCAATCAAGATGCACCTTCTATAGATCATTTGCTTCATTCACTAAGAATGATCTACCCACGCTCATGTCTCTCTATACTTGTATTACTTTTTTTTCCCTAATGATGCTAAACCTTGACCACTAGACTAACATGTCTTTTCAAGTGTTTTTTCTTTGGTCATGTCTTATCTCTCTCAAATAAAATAAAATAGGCTCATGATGCCTTTCTTGCAGGCGTAGGTTTCTGTGGTGTTAAGAAGAAAGAGCAGTGCCTTTGATGATTCATAGTCCTCTGTTGTCTTGTCCCCTATCTAGTGTGGAACATTAATTCAATGACCTCTGTTTCCAGTAAAGCAGCGGTTTGGTATTACCTGTGCTCTTTGGTTGTAGAGCACCCTGTGGTCACATGGGAGGGGGGTTAATTCTAAATGAAATGAAATTCACAGTGCTCAGAGCCGTTGTGCACTGGCAGCGGTCATGCTGCCCTGCTGACAATGTCAGAGTACATTACACCCAATGTGGGACGGGCATCTTTTTATATGGAGCAATTATAGAAGACACCTACTGATGTCGTAACCATTATAAAGGGACACATTGACCAACCGTGTCCCTTTATAACACAACAATGCTTCTTTTGTTGAGAAACAAGAAGGCCTTGGGTTCATATTTAACTGTCATGTAATGGAAAACATCTTTTGATGAGTCAGTATGTAGATGGTATGTATGTACACTACCGGTCAAAAGTTTTGAAACACTTACTCATTCTTTATTATAATTTTTTTTTTTTTTCACATTTTAGAATAATAGTAAAGTCATCAAAACTATGGAATAACATAAATGGAACTATGGAAATTATGTTGTGACTAAACAAAATCCAAAATAAATCAAGACTGTGTTATATTTTAGCATCTTCAAAGTAGTCACCCTTTGCCTAGAATTTTCAGACATGTACTCTTGACATTTTCTCAACCAACTTCTTGAGGTTTCACCCTGGGATGCTTTTTAAACAGTATTGAAGGAGTTCCCATCTATGTTGGGCACTTACTGGCTGCTTTTCTTTATTATTTGGTCCAAGTCATCAATTTCATTTTTAAAAAAATAAAAATTTTAGTTTTATAATGAAATAAATTAATATGGTGGCACAATTATATTTTCATCTACAAAACTAATTTAAAACATTTAAGCATACGCCTTCAGATCAAAAGATTTTTAAGATCATGGGAAACATTTCAGTCAAGTGTTTCAAAACTTTTGACCGGTAGTGTATGTAACACAGTAAAATCCATGTTTTTATACTAGCAAAAATGTTTTAGATCATATCGATGATTAAACATTGAAAAAATGTCTTTCCAAACAATATCTGAAGACAAAAAAACTTGAGAAAACATGAGTTGTGTAAAATTTATTGTGATCTGGGAGCTTTATACAGTGCATGTCATTGAAGAGTTTAAGTTTATACTTTCATTCACGTTAAAAATCAAATATGGTGCTAATGTGAATGAGGTCTATTTCTACTCAAATGTTTCTAAAAGATTGGATACACTAGGCCTTTCCCATCATATTCATTCAAATTTTATTTGTAGGCCTACAGTGTTTGTTCAGGGATGGGTTCAAGGAACGCAACAATTATTATTATTATTATTTTTATTTATTTTTTATTTAATTTTTTTGCAGAATCTAACTGAAAATGCGAATGCAGTCCCTTTCAGTTGGGTTTTTAAATGTTGGAAAACCAGTTAGTCATGTTATTATTTAATTTCAAGAATTTTTTCATGACAACAAAGAGCAAAGACCACAGGAATCAGGAATGCCGCGGTATAGAGCTGATTCAGGATTTATTAGCTCCAGAAGAAACATGGTCTGTGCATGTACTCTCTGTGGGTTTAAAAAAATTAAAGTAATTTGGCCTGCATAAGGTGACATTTAGTCCAAATCTGCCCATGCAGTGTGTGTGTGCCTGCAGGAGAGAATTGTTTTAGTTGATTATGGATGGCCAGTTTGAGATTTGAAATTTTTAATTTTTGGGGATATATTTCAAATTAAGGGTACAGTTATTGAAAAGACATTATTTGATATACTATATCCTATGCTTATGATTTCAATGCTAATCAATCCCCCTCAGGGGGGAAAAATCTATTATTTTAGCTTGTTTTGGTGAGGCAAGTTGCTTTTTTGTGGTTGTTTCTCTTGTGAGATTTGGCGACACGGCAACTGGTATATCATCTATTCAGCTACAATATGGAATGGGATGCACAGAATGCCGGAACTGGATTGAAAAAAAAAAAACAGTTTCTGCTCGGAATGAACCAAAATGAAAAATATTTTGTTTCTAATCCCTGTGTTTGCTCATGTCTTGCAAGGCAAGTTTATTTGTATAGCACATTTCATATACAATGGCAATTCAAAGTGCTTTACATAAAAATTATAAAGAAAATACAAGATATACACTGGCAGCCAAAAGTTTGGAATAATGTACAGATTTTGCTCCTATGGAAAGAAATTGGTACTTTTATTCACCAAAGTGGCATTCAACTGATCACAATGTATAGACAGGACATTAATAATGTGAAAAATTACTATTACAATTTAAAAAAAAAAAAAAAAAAAAATACTTAAACTACTTCAAAGACTTGTCATCAAAAAATCCTTCACGTGCAGCAATGACAGGTTTTTTTTTTTTTTTTTTTTTTGGCAATATCAAGCATTGTATAGCCTTCATTCCTCAAAACAATGATTGACTGATACGTTTTTAGAGAAAGCTTTTTTTTTTTTTTTTTTGCCATTTTTGACCTAATTTTGACCTTAAGACATGCCAGTCTATTGCATACTGTGGCAACTCAAAAACAAACACAAAGACAATATTAAGCTTCATTTAATGAACCAAATAGCTTTCAAATGTGTTTGATATAATGGCAAGTGATTTTCTAGTACCAAATTTAGCATGATTACTCAAGGATAAGGTGTTGGAGTGATGGCTGCTGGAAATGGGGCCTGTCTAGATTTGATAAAAAATTACTTTTTCTAATAGTGATGGTGCTGTTTTTTACATCAGTAATGTCCTGACTATACTTTGTGATCAGTTGAATGCCACTTTGGTGAATGAAAGTACCAGTTTCCTTCCGAAACAGCACAATCTGTACATTATTCCAAACTTTTGGCCGCCAGTGTATATATAAACAATTTTTAAAACCAATTAAGAACAATAAATAAGAATAAAATACATTTAAAAAAGTAAAAATGTATATAAAAAAAATAAATAAAATAAAATAAATAAATATCATGCAGTGCAGCGCAGTCTTAACTTTGTTAAAAAGCAAACAATGCCTGTACTTTTCAGCTGGAAACTTGCCTCTGTATTTAAAGATATTGGTTGAAGACTCCATAACACCACATCTGATAGCTATAGATTACACCCACAAGCTCAAATGATGGCAGTGTGCCGTGGTGTTGACCAGCTCTGACGGGTCATGATGAATGCTGCTTTCAGAGCAGAACCTGCAAACAATTATGCATTGCAAGTGGAGGGTGGTCTTGATGACCACAAAAGGATAAAGAATTAAACATGTGGCACACAGTAGCTAGAGCTATGAATCCAAGAGTTCATAAGAGTCCAATGTGGTCACAAGGCCTCTTTGTCGCTACAGTGGTTTGGTTTGGTTTGGATTACATGTTATACAGTTGACTCTATTGGTCAGCTGAATGACTCCCAGGGCATTTTGATCTTCAACATCCCAATGCGACATACTGTAGGCCCATCTTTGATTGTATGCAATTCAAGTAACAATTGACAAGCTGCACCAAGAGAGTGCCTTAACGATCGGTTTAGGGCCTTTTATTGTTCTGTCCCATTGTTTACTGAATGGTGTGGTTGTAAATATCTTTGACAAGTATTGTATTGCTTCTCTTATTTTAGTTTCTTAACTTGAAAGGAGCATAGTTTACATGAATGTTCAAAGAGCAGTTCTGCGTGGGCATGTGCTGATATGATCATATACAACCCCAATTCTGAAAAAGTTGGGAGAGTTTGAAAAATGCTAATAAAAACAAAAAAGAGTGATTTGTAAATTATATTCACCCTTTGCTATATTGAAAGCACCACAACCTCACATAATACGATGTTTTACCTTGTGAATTGTTTTTTTTTTTTTATGTATGGCAGTTTCAAATCAGATGATTGCAACACACTCCAAAAAAGTTGAGATATAAGACTAATAACAATTTGACGAGTTGAAACAACAAGGCAATGTTAAACAGGAGATGTTAAACAGGTGAAGCAATCATGTCATAGTATATAAGGAGCCTCCAAAAACAGTCCCTCAAAAGCAATGATCATTCAAGATTTGTCAATTTGCCAACAGATGCTTCAGCAAATAATCCAGCACTTTGAGAACAATGTTCCCCAAAGACAAACTGGAAGGATTTTGGGCATTTCACCCTCTAGAGTGCACAATATAGTTAAAAGATTCAAGGAATCAAAAACCACTTCTCAGTGTGCGTGATCTCTGATCCCTCAGACGTCACTGTCTTAAAAATGTTTTATTAATCTGTAATGGATATCATGAACATGGGCTTGGGATTACTTCAGTAAACCTTTTGTTAGTCAACACCACTCGTCACTGCATCCACAGATGCAAGTTAAGACTTTACTATGCAAAGCAGAAGCCCTACATCAACACTGTCCAGAAGCGCTGCCGACTTCTCTGGGCTCGGTCTCATCTTAGATGGAAAGTAGAACAGTGGAACTGTGTTTTTTGGTCTGACGAGAACACATTTCAAATAGTTTTTGAAAAACACAGACATCATGTTCTCCAGGCCAAAGAGGAAAAGGACATCCAAGCTGTTATCAGCGTCAGGTCCAAAAGCCAGTGTCTGTATGGGCCAGGGGTGTGTCAGTGCCCATTTTATGGGTAACTCACACATCTGTGAGGGCACCTTTAATGCAGACACGTATGTAAAAACTTTGTAGCAACATATACTGCCATCCAGCACCATCTTTTCCAGGGACGTCCCTGCATTTTCCAGCAGGACGACTTCAAACAATATACTGCCCGGATTACAAGTGCATGGCTGTGTAAGCAGAGAGTGTGGGTGCTAGACTGACCTGCCTGCAATCCTGACTTGTCTCCAGATGAGAATGTGTGGTGCATTATGAAGCACACCATACGGCAACGAAGACCACGTACAATTGTGAATGGGGGGGAAATTCCACTTTCTAAACTTAACAAACTTGTGTCTTCAGTGCCCTAATGCTTAATAAGTGTTATTTCAAGAAATAGTGATGTTTACAGTGGTAAACACTCGGCTGTCCCAACATTTTTGGAGCGTGTCGCATCATCTGATTTGAATTGACTGTACATTTAATTTCATTTTCATTTACATGAAATTCACATGGTAAAACATCATATAATGTGTATTTGTGGTGCTTTCAATATAGCAAAGGGTGAATATAATTTACAAATCACTCCTTTTTGTTTTTATTAGCATTTCTCATTCTGTCCCAGCTTTTTCAGAGGTTATACTACATTTTTTCTTTTTTCTTATTATAATTTATATATTATTGTTATTATAATTTAAACATCCCATAGCCCTTTTAGCATGATTCTGCTTATTTAATTTGTAGACATGTTAGTTAATATAAATATTTTTTTAATTAAAAAACTAAAAAGTGAAACCAAAATATGCCCCTAATATTTTACCTGTAATTGGAAAACAATACACTTTCCCCATTTGAAGCTCACAAAGATTATCACATTGTCAAAGAACCTGTTTGTGACATGAAAGCATTTGCTAACCAATTGAACCACACGCAAGTGTGAGACAGATATAATTTCACAGCCCAGTTAAGTAAACCTGGCTGATAATGTGTACTTGACAATAGAAGATAAGGCTATTAGACAGCAATGGTAGAGAGTATATGCAGGAAACAGCCGTGACAGCTGCGCTTTGTTCTTTGTGTACCCAAAAATGCAGAGAGTTTCTTATCTCAAAGATATATGAGTGTGTTCCTGCATTCCCTTGGCACACATTCACAGCCTGCTATGCACCTGGCATTGATACAAAATTTATTGAGGAAGGAAATGCCATATTTGGTCTCAGAGATCTGGCGCGCTCTGATATGGTACAAAGTTTGCTGATGCCCTGTACGCTATTTGCCTATTAGCATATTAATGTACTAAAATTGTAATCTGTTCAAATTAGTTCAAGGACATTTTACGTGTTCTGAAAACTGAGGTACATTTTTTATCATCTTTGTCAGAGGCATTTTCTTTGTTATGAAAATCAGTGGCATCATTTGTAACTGAAATTGGCACATGAGCAAACTTTTTCAGACACCCAACCAGAAAAACACAATGCATCAATGGCAGTATCATTATGAATTCAAAATATTTGAATTACATCAAATGATTTGGAGCGTACTGCACCTTCCACACATTAAATGCAAATTAGAATGTTGTTCCAAAAGAACACCACCCACACTGGCAGTTTCTCTTTATTCAGAAGTATTTCAAAGACATCTATTGCTCTATACTGCATGTCACTGCACTGAGGAAGTATTAGCAGCTCATATCCAAGAATTGCTTTGTGACTGCTTTACTCACATTTGATACCCAATTTCTTTTAACTCCCACAGCTGCCAAAATAAATCTATTTGAACTCTAACCTTAAGGTCAGCTTAATGGATTAAAACTTTGGCTTAAAACTTCATACTTTCCTCATTACTACTAGACAGTTTACTTGATCTGTCTGACTGTGGATAACCTGATACTGTACCTCTGTCACTGCTGACTCATAGATATTTGTTGCTGTCACTCAGCAATAAATGCATGACAAAGACTTGAATGTGCCATTGGTATTCATATTGAGAAGTGTCTTGCCCGTTCAGACTGCACATGCCCCCTTCAGATTTTTGAGCCAAAGTTAATTTTGAATGCAACTTCCAATCAGAATGCATCTTTGATAATTAAGTTGCATGATTGTTGTAAGTAAATGTTGTTGTTGTTTTTTTTTTTGTTTTTTTTTTTTACTAAATCTCTAGATAGAAATCACCCATTCATATCTAAATTTGAGCCATCTGATTCAGTCACACCTTCCATAGATTATTTGTTTTAAAATTAAAATCACCTACCCACTCTCATGTCATGCTAAATGTTTTTCCTTGTGGAACACAAAGAGAAATTATCAAAATATCAACTTCTCTTTCCATTCAACATAAATGGTGATCAAGTTCAGTTGCAATTGTATTTTTTTTATATATTTTTTTTTAGAATTATAGTTTATTTTAAAAATAAATCTGTATTGTATAGAATTTGAACCCGTTTCTCTTTGCTTGCAAAAAAAAAAAAAAAAAAAAGTTAGCGTACTGTTAGCGTAAACATGAATGAGAAAATGCAAAGTTTCTTCATGTGAAGAAAGCTACTTGTGCCCCCTCAAAAAATAATAAATAAATATTCATATTGCAATGCTACATTTATAGTTAAGACTACAATTGTCCCAAATCAACTTTGTAACAGTAAGCGTTAATGGGGTGTAACTGTTTTCCCCTGTTGTCACTCTCGAGTGTAGTTTTATCTGGCCTGCAGTATCAGTATTCCAATTCTGCCATCCAAATGGCTTCAGACACCATCAGCACTGACGTTTCATGTTATTGGAAGAGCTGAATTTCTTTTTCCAGCTGTTATCAGCGTTCCCGAACAAATGAAGTGGGGTTGGGAGGATAAAGCCATTCTGCCAGTGAACAGCAACCTGAAACTGGGTCATACTGGGCACATATCTTCAACCCTTCATGATCATTATTTCAGCTCTATTTTTGTGAATGCACAAAGTGTAGCAGTACGCGCTACCACCTTGCACTACATCTTTTCCAATTTTCATGAGCGCTAATTCTAAGTGTGATTTTCGTGCCAGCACAAACTGCAAGTGGGCATGGGTCGGAGTGTTTGTGCAAACTGTAACTGTATTGTATCTTAATGAAGTGTGCAAATCGCTTGTGTGGGTGTACATGCATAAACTGTGGGTATATTGTACTGTATGATAATGAAGTGGTGCAAAGAGCAAGTGCAGGTCAGGGAATTTGTGCTATCTGTGGGAGTATGTGCGCAAACTGTGGGTGTTAATGATTTGGCGGAAGCACAATTTGCCATTTTCCTGAGAATAGGTCATTGCACTAAGATGATTCAAAAGCAGGTCTGTTTTCAGCGCAGTCTAAACTCAGTTCCTGGATTTGCAGTTTGGAGATTCCACCAACAGGTGGTTATAAAGTTCATGTTAAAAAAAAAATATAGTGTAACATCAAATTATGTCCCTGACGATCAGAGTTGTAGCCATCTTATTTAACAAAAATGTATGAGATTTGTGTTCAACTATTGTGATAAGAAGGAAGGCGGGGCAGGGCCATGAGGACACACAGCCAGCCCTGAATCGGGCTAATCAGCCAGGAGGGGGATAAAGGTGAGAGAGAGAGAGAGAGAGAGAGACACGCACACACGTGGCCGCGCTGCATGTGTGTCCTTTTATGTTTTATGTTGTTTTAAGTTAATTTTTATCATAAAACATTTATGTGGACTGTTCAGCCAGTTCCCGCCGCCTCCTTGCCCATCCTTGAACCGTTACATTGGTGCCAAAACCCAGGAGGGTGGCGCTGTCGTGGAGTCCTCGCCACTGTCATCTGCCAACGGAGCAGCCGCGGCCGTTTGCCTAGGGACGGAGGGGTCGCTGCCTGCCGGCCAGAGCCGGAGGAACCGCTGCCGTCCACTGAGATGGGGAGGAGCGGTTCCGTCCGTCTGCTGGGGGAGGAGTGAGCTGTCATCCACCAGAGGCCTGAGGAGTGGTTGAGGACCGGGCGACAGCATGTCCGGGAAACGGCGAGCAAGTTTTCTCTCTCTCTCTCTCTCTCTCTCTGTCACTCCGCCTCGCTCTTTCCCTCTCCCCTTTCCCTCCCCTCGTCTCTCACAGGGCTTCGGAAAGGCAGGGAAGACCTGCTGGCAGGCACGGCCGGAAGGGCAATGCCCCCCTTCCAGGAAGGGAGGGCATCATGCCAGGGGTTTCCCTAACCTTAGTAGGGCGATGGAGGAGTGTGAAAAGGAGGAGGGCGGGGCAGGCCCATGAGGACACACAGCCGGCCCTGAATCGGGCTAATCAGCCGGGAGGGGGATAAAGATGAGCCGGAGGCATCAGTTCGAGAGAGAGAGAGAGACGCATGCGGCCGCGCTGCATGTGTGTCTGTGTTCGTTTATGTTTTATGTTGTTTCATTTTTATCATTAAACCTTTATGTGGACTGTTCAGCCTTGCCCATCCTTGAACCGTTACAACTATTTATAGGTCGTGGTTTATTTTTCAATTCTTCTTCTTCTTCTTCTTCTTCTTCTTATTATTATTATTATTATTATTGTTTATATTTTACAATTGTATTTATGATCTACTTTGCATTGGTATTTTTCCACCTGTTGTAGATGCAGAGTGATTTTTATGTCACTGCAAAAGGGGCCGTTGAAAGAAGTTTGGATTTGGTATTTGATACCATTTCGTTATTTTGATTATATTTTTGTTTCGTTTGAAGTGTCATTTCAATACAGAAATATTTTGGTTTAATTTTTTGTGTGTCAATAAATAAATGTTTGAAAAAAACTGTTCAAAATCAAAATTGACCGGTAGAAGTGAAGTCTGTGCCGATACAATCATTGTTAATACTAGCTGTGATTTGTGTCAGTAGGTGAAAATTATTTATAGTACTTGCATTCCCTATAATTAAACGGAGCATACAGCATATCCAAATCCTGATGAGAATAACATTTTCTATGCATATAAAAGGAGCATGTCCATATTTCTGTTATTCTTATTCACTGCATACAGTCCATTTACATAATACCTTTTTAATGTGCTGTCTTTGTTTGTATCGCTGGTGCTTGTGTGAATAAACTATATAATAGGACGCAGACGTTGCAATAACTGGAGAAAAACCTCCGAATTAAAATGCACTTGACCCAGCCCATTAGCAAGTTGCACGGTCAATTTCACCAAACCCACTTGCACCTAGATTTAGCGCATGCTTGCACAAAATACTAAAATTTCATGCGTTAAACACTTATAGCATAGCGATGCGCTTAGCGCTCTTAAAATAGGGCCCTCTTTGTTCCATGAAAAGCATAAGAACATTTTTTGAAAAAGTACTGGCCACTCCATTATAAGGAAAGTAAATGAGGATTTAGGCTGTTAAGCTACAAAATTACATAAAAGCATATAGCAGTTTCATAAAGTGGTCCATATGACTCTTACGCAATATTCCAAGTCTTCTGAAGACATATGACAGCTTTGTGTGATAAAAATCCTCCCTGCTGTTGTAGCTCTCATATCATATTAACACTTTTCAAAGTCAATACATGTTACATCTCCAATACACAAAGGCTTAGACATCTCTGGCTGTTATGTTCTCTTAGACCCCGTTTCCACCTCGTATTAAGATGTGTTTTTAGTGATCGGATCACATGTGGTCAGCGATAAATACAGGTCTAAGTGGGGTCTAAAACGCTTTGTGATTGGATCACATATGTGGTCAAAAATGCATCTGAACGCATGACATTTGATGTGAAATGCTAATCCATCCTGGCAGCAGTGAAGCACCACCTCTCGGCTGTCTTTCAATTTAGCCAGTTATGGAAATAATCGTCGATCTGAAAAATAAAAAAAGCATATATACTGTATACACAAGCGTGAGAACTTCATGGATCTTCTTCAGTGTGTCTGATATCAACATGCAGGGACACTTATGAGAAGCACAAACATCTGCAGCTCAGGTTAATATAGGTAATTCACTAAAATAACTGACAATTCTGCTCGAAATGTTGATTTTGTGCTTAGATTAAATTTCAGCTGCATCAGGGAGAAATAGTACGCCTTTTTTCACATTGTCTTTTCTGACATTGTTGAGGTTTATTATCATGCAGGAACACACTGACATAGTGAATGATGTATGTTGTCATGAAACAGAGTCCCTCCACTACAAATCCGATCGCAAGTGGTCACTGGAGACGCATTTAAACGACCAGGTGTAAACAGCGATGTGTCTCACCTTACCACATGTGATTGGATTACCCAAGACGCATCTTAATACCAGGTGGAAACGGGGTCTTTGAAATCCTAACATGACACTGACATGGTTCCATGTTGTGAACTGTCTTTTTTTTACCTGCCATTCTTTCTCTGTATTTTTCTTTCTTTTAATTTGAGTAGCTCTACATATCGGAGCTGTAATGCTGAAATTGGACCTTATAAGTGCTGAAAATGTGTCATCCTGAGGGTAAAAGCTCTTTGTCTTTAGATGTCTGAACAGCTGATAGTTTTCTGAAATGCCAGACACATAAAGCCCAGCTGTCATAGTTTATGTTGGCTATTTCCAAAAAGGTGGTCCCTATTCTTTTGCCCTAGGACCATAAAATCATGTCGTTAGTCACCGCGAGGTGTGTGTAAACAGGACTCTGTCTGGGCTGACAGGGTCAGGACAAAGGCATATAGTATGGACAGTGACCTGCAAAGCCCATTGCATCTACCACTGAACATGGGCAATAATGAGATGAGACAGTATTACTAGTAGACCTAATTCTGGGCTAACAATAGTAGGACTGCAGAGGAGATATCAACAGAAGTTAACAGTATTGCATATACATTAAAAACAGGGATTGGCATGCGCTTGTAGCAAAGGGGCATTTCTAGTGAGATGCCATGATTAAGTAGTGACCACCACTGTGGTATTTTAAAGATATAGAGAGTGTTGTGACACTTGTTAGCATTTAGGCTGCTTAAAGAGCTCTATGCATGTGTTTTTATCTCTTTCAATGTTACACCAATACTGCTGTCCCTCTCTTGTATGTGCGGGCAATTGCGGCCAGCTTCTCCGTCTGCAGTAAACAGTGTGGAGCAGATTACTCTAATGCCCCATAATCACAATTACATAACCAACACACTCATCCTTTGTTTTGATTTCAGATTCTCTCCATTGCACTCTCTTACAGCTTTGCTTTCTAATCAAACAATGCAGCATTGTAGGGAAAGCTTCAGGGTTACATTTACCTTTCATCAGCCATCAGGAACAAAGGAACGGGGGGACTCTGCCATGTTTGTGCATCCCTTTTGGTTGTGTTTTAAAATAATTTCATATTCTCAGACTCGTTGGATAGCAAACACATTTTTCCACATCAAAGATAAGGTTTCCAACTAATTAAATATACAATGGATCTCAGTCCAGGGTTGTTATAGTTTTGATCTGTTAACTTGGTTTTCGTTTCCATTTCCATGTCTTTTCAGTTTATTTTGCTTTTGTTGGTTCAACTGTTTTAGTTTTTCATCTAGTTTTATTGTTATCTAGTGGCATTTTGCATATCTACTGAAGGCAGTTTGTAAAGGTGTCAAATTCAGTAATTATTGTGCATCAAAAACTATAACTCAAAATAATTTGTAGCCATTATTATTTTCCTTCAATTAGTTTTGGAGTCATAGAAATGCATTTTAGTTAAGCTTCAGTTTTTCCAATTTGTTTATTTTTTATTTTTTCATTTCGGTTAACAAAAATGTTTTCATTTATTTATGATAATAAATAAATTATAGATAATTGTCTCAGTCAAGGCCAGACCACCATGTAAATTTAGGGGGATGCATCATTCCCAACATTCAAATCAGTGGTTGACTGATAAGCGTTTTCTATGGTTGATTCTCAAAATATTATACTGAATATATATTTATATCCTTTGTCTCAATAAACAACAGATTTTAATTAAAGTAATAGTTCACCCAAAAATGAAAATTCTCTCATCATTTACTCACCCTTACCATCCCAGATGTGTATGATTTTCTTTCTTCTGCAGAACACAAAGATTTTTACAAGAATATCTCAGCTCTGTTGGTCCATACAGTGCAAGTAAATGGTGATCAAACATTTGAAGCTCCAGAAACCACATAAAAGTAGCATAAAAGTGTCCTCTGGTATGATCTATTTGGTTTTAAATAAGAACAGACCATAATAGAACTCCTTTTTCACTAATAAATCATGGCATCAGCAGTCTTCTTGGCGATCATGATTTCAAGCTTGATTACATGCTTGAAATCATGATGGTGCTTAAGACTGCAATGGCAAAATGAACAGTGAAAAAGGAGTTATATTTTGGTCCATTCTCACCCAAAACCAATTGGATAGCTTTTGAAGATTAAAAAGATTATTTTTATGCTGCCTTTATGTGCTTTTTGGAGCTTCAAAGAGTTGGTCACCTTTCAATTGCATTGTATGAACCTACAGAGCTGAGAAATTCTTCTAAAAATCTTAATTTGTGTTCTGCAGAAGAAAAAGTCATACACATCTGGTATGGCATGAGGGTGAGTAAATGATGAGAGAATTTTCAAGAGCTAATCTTTGAACATCTTAGTGTTTTCAAATGGAACAGATGGCATCTTATAAAAGTGGCAGCATTGGCAAACCCCTTTTTTTTTCATGGGGCTGATGAACAGCTTTGCGTGACCAGTGAGGAAGTGATTTAGGGTGCCTCCTCAAATAAGAGGAGATACGAGGTGAAGTGTTAAAAGCCATTAAGGAGTATTGAGCAGCCTGCTTCATCTTCTTAAATGGCAAGTTCAGTTTCAGACTGTATCCTTGACCAAGGCTTCATCACATGTAAAAGCAGATTGGATTAGTGCATACATTTGCATTGAATTAACACACATTTATTTGGACCCTCTTAGTGGCATATGGTTAGGTATGGCACACATCATGACCTATTTTTCTTGTCTAGGGAGATCTAGAGGTCTAGACTACCGGAGGGCCTTAGGCATCCCCACAATGGCCCCATACCTGCCTTTACATTGCACGTTAATTTGCTGTTCTCATTTCGCATTTTTACACCCTTCAATTGGTCTTTGCGTCTATATAGCTGCCTTTACACTACAAAGACATGCATTGATTCTGGAGTATATAAAGTAAATGTACATATAAATTCTACAGTATGTTAAAAATGATGTACCATACAATGAATATTTAAAAGAAATGTCTCATGTTCCTTGAAAAGTGTTGTAATGTTCTAGTGTGACAGCACAGAGTACTTTCCCAGACTGTGAGGTCCTCCACATCCTGTCAGACTTGCATAGAAAGGGTTTCAAAAGGGGCCTGGGTAGCTCAGTGGTAAAAGACGCTGGCTACCACCCCTGGAGTTTGCTAGTTCGAATCCCAGGGCGTGCTGAGTGACTCCAGCCAGGTCTCCTAAGCAACCAAATTGGCCCGATTGCTAGGGAGGGTAGAGTCACATGGGGTAACCTCCTTGTGGTCTCTATAATGTGGCTCGTTCTCAGTAGGGCACGTGGTGAGTTGAGCGTGGATGCCGCGGTGGATGGCGTGAAGCCTTCACACCCGCTATGTCTCCGTAGTAACGCACTCAACAAGCTACGTGATAAGATGCGTGGGTTGGCGGTCTCAGACGCGGAGGCAGCTGGGATTCGTCCTCCACCACCCGGATTGAGGCGAGTCACTACGCGACCACGAGGACTTAAAAGCGCATTGGGAATTGGGCATTCCAAATTGGGAGAAAAAGGGGAAAAAAATCAACAAATAAATAAATAAATAAAAAAGAAAGAAAGGGTTTCAAAGAGAGCCGTTACCCATATACCATGACTTGGGCACACCTGTTACGTTGGCAGTTTCAAAATGAGCACAATTCCAGGAATCCCACAGTTTTAGCACCAAATGGAAACTCCCATGGACAAGACGAAGACCTTCCCCTGTCATTCACTGAGGGAGATAAGGAGAAAGCACTCAGTCAAGGGTAAAAAGGAACTTCAGCATCTGTTTTATAACTGCTCACTGAACAGTACCAGAGAGGTTTTAGTTACAGTACATACATACAAACATATTTCACACATTCATAAACATGCAATTTCAGCAACCAAGCGAGCTACAGGGTTTTACATTAACTTCACTAAGAAAGCGTGTTGATTAGGAAGGTAAAAGGTGGAGGTGATGTCTGCTCAATTATATGTGTGTTGCACATGCTGAATTATTTCAATCAATACTTCTTTGGTTTTTCATTCATCAAGGCTGCACTGCTAATCTTTTCGTTCTCAATAAAAGGGACAAAATACTAGACCAACATTTAAGAGGGGTTATGATGGGTAGATGTGGTTAATTCAAGGGTAACTGTTTAATAAGATGGTTATTATTAGATCAGAAGTTTAAGAAAAGTCCAAGAGGAGAAAATTACAACATTAAAACCCAGCTGGTAAAACATGGAATGCTTTTGGTACATTTCAGATGAATAACTTGCTTTTACTTGAAACAAAGCAGAGCCCGGTATCTTTAGTACTGACATGATGAGATTGCTTTCATTTATACTTTTTGTACCTAAATACACCTAAACCAGTTGTTCTTGCAGTAAAATGCTTACTCTAGGTTAGCTTATGGATTTTACTGTGAGTACTAGTTTAAATTGATTTTTGTTCAAAGGTACAGTGAAGTATAATGAAAGAGTCTCTTTGAGATTCAAATGCATTGCTACATTGTAATAGGCTGTACTTGCTTGATTACCTTCTAGCTAAATGTGAACTTGGAACCTTTAGCTTTTATTATACTAGCGGCACTTTCAGGCTCAATTCATTGCTCTCCTTTGAAGATATGGCATATATGAAACTGCCATATGTGATTTCCCAACTAATAGATTGCAGTGTTGACACCTGATCTGCTTTTCTGAGACTTGTTTAAAGACTTGCTGGCAGTTATGATGGTTTATGTTTAGTTATTCAATTAAGTTCCATTTCTTGGACAAGAGAAAAGTGAAAAGCATAGACATTTGTTCTTTCTTTGCTGTTATGCAATTGACTGGGATTGAAATGTTGCCTGTCTCTAAAAGTTTCAATATGTTGCCTATTATTTCATTGGTAATATAATTCTAATTCTTTTGTATATTGATCCTAAATGATCATTAATTTATAATCCTAAGAAACTGCAGCATTTAGTATCATGTAAAATTGTATTGCTCAAAATAGTTTCAATTTTTTTTAATGGATTTTTTCATTGTGGATTAGCAGTGTTTGCTTGTCAAAACAGTTAGCCATATTTTTTCAAATTACATTTTATCCCTTCAAAGAATTTTCCCACTTTTCAAGACTGCACCACTGGCATCAGATAAAACAGATATAGATTTTCATCCGAGGCACACATATTGCTCTTTTCTTTCATAATTTCAATCCAACATGAGGAGGGCATGATCCCTCCAGTGTCTGCAATGGGCCGATATGATTTGTTTCTGTGAAAGACAGCTCCTATTTCAAAAGCAGCGCTGAAATCAGATATTTTCTAAAGCAAGTTGATGGCACAATAAAAGCTTATAATTATTAAATGAATGAGTAATTGAGAGGAGAAGGATGAAGGGAGAAGTGTTTGGTTTAGGGTTACAGCTGAAAAGCTGCATGGCTAATTGTCCTCTTCTGAACTGGACCATAATAAAAGCGAGAGTATGGCAGTCTGTTTTCAGTGTAGGACCCTGGGAATAATTTCTACCCATTTATGCAGGAACATTATGTAAGACCCAAATTGTTTGTATGTCCCTTTCTGGAATTTGTTAACTCCACCCATATTTGGCCTCATGGATATTTTCAAAGATGCCTACATGCTTTATTTAAAACACACCTATCATATTTCATGGCTATATAGGCCAAAGACAGTGGTCCCACATTCTAGTTTTTCAAAGTATACTCCATTGACTGCGAGCCCGTATGGACACATTCGCCGTAAGTAATCTTCAGTGCAGTCAATCCCAGGCACATGAGTAGACAATGCTCACAGGTATGTGTGGCTAGAAAAATGGAGGTTGCATTTTATTTTACAGTACATGTACTTTCAGTATACATAAAGTGTACTCAAGAAAGTACAGAGTAATATTAGGTAACTACATGTACTTAATATGGGTTAAGGTTAGGTTTAGGGTTATTACCTAGTAATTACTAAAATTTTTGTAATTATATAGTATGTAACTGTAGAAAAGTACTCTAAAATAAAGTGCTACCATGAAGCTGCACGTGGGCAGTCCGCGCTGACTGTGCAGATGACGAAACGTGCGTCAAATTTATATGAGTGGCATGCAGACAATCAAATTATACTTTGGTTGTAACCCTAATCCAACCCCTAACAGCAAATGCAAATCTTGTGATAGTTTCACAAAACCACAAAATACATTATATTAAATGTTTAATGATATTAAGCACTTATACTTGACACTTAGTAGACACATTATTAAGTGGGACTGGATATTTTGTCCAAAGCAACTCACAATGCTAATTACAGCGACACTCCCTGATGCAACCTGGGCTTTTGTGCCCTGCTCAAGCGCACAGTGGTGATAAGGGATCTTAGTAATGCTCCATTATGAACGAACTGAATCATTCAAGTGAGTGAGCGTGTGAAGTGTAACTAAACTCAAGTGCAGATGTTTGCAATAGAATGTTCACCCACATTTGACTGAGAAAGCTCCATTGTGTTAGAATCAGTCAGTTCAACTCAGCATGTTCCCAGAGTTGCCGAGATCTCCCGAGACAGAGGGCACAGGTCCAGCATTGTGCACTATTTATCGTGTAATGGCCGAATGAGAGTTGGATATTATGGTAAACCTATAAAAGGCCAATGTTGTGTATGAACTCCCCTAATGCAGAGGTGAAGAATGACCCCCACTCGGCCTCTAACACATCCTAGAAAACGAACCTATGGAAGATGAAATTCAGTGCACATGCACGAATTACTATTTTCATTACCAGTCATCTGGATAAAGAGTGGGAGAGGAAATATTATATAGCCACAGGTCTATGTGGTGCAGACTTTCTCTAAGGATCTGACAATCCCCTTATCTATGACTGCAGCCCACCCTGACCCTCTCTGTGCATATCAGGGTTATTAATGTATTTAAACTAAAACTAAGATGAAAACTAATATTTGAAAACATTTTTGTAAACTGAAATAAAATAATTAAGGTAAACTAAATGGAAAATTGAAAGGAAACTAGAAACAGTGGTAATGTATGTGGTACCAGTAAGGTGACAGATACTGCAGCTTCTGTCCTCAAAGATTTTGCTTATTTTAATTGTAAATCTAAACTCTAGCAATGTTTTTTTTTTCTTGAAAGATTGCTTAAACATTGGTTCAAGATTGCAAGTAATTATATAATTAAACAGACAAAGAAACAAATAACAAGCAATAGAGTAAATAAAAATGAACAAAGATACAATATATATATATATATATATATATAAAGTTGGACAGCATGCAGGTACTGAATTGAGTTGGTAATCAGTTTTGCAAATCCTGCAGAAAGACTGGTATTGGGGTTTTTTTTTTGTGGTTTTTCTAACCCTTCCTCCCGAACATTAACCACCCCACCCCACCACCCAACACAAACAGATACCCCAGTGGTCAAATACAATGACAAAGACACACAAACAAACAATAAAACAGAAGAAAATATTTAGAAATGCATTTAAAAAAAGTATATGTTCAAAAACAAAAAGGCTACAACATACGCATTTAAAACAACACGTCTCCCTCCACTGTCCCTCCCCGAGAGCCCTCCAAAAAGGCCAAATAGCTGCCCCACCTCCTGATGAACATATCCATGTTGCCTAGCCTTCTATATGACAACCCTGCCCATCTTCTCGCACCACTCACGAAATGAGGGGGCTCCAGCTGACTTCCATCCTCTAAGGATAATCTGTCTGCCAACCATAACACCGGCCAGGATCCAATTCTTCATGTACTTATCTCCTACATCAATGACTGCCCCGTCACCCAAAATACAGAGCCTGGGGTAAAAGGAGATCTGAGTACCCAATACGTCGGCCATAATATTGTGAACCTTCAACCAGAACTCCTGTATCTTACGACACCCCCAAAAAACATGGGTGATGTCTCCATCTTCTAAATGGCATCGCCAGCAGGTGGGTGTGTCCTTAAGACCAAATCTATACAATTTAGAAGGGGTCCAATAAAATCTTTGTAGAATCTTAAATTGCATAAGGCGCACCCTTGCATCTCTAGTTGCAGACTTGACGTTTTTAAGAATCCTAGCCCACACTCCCTCCTCCAAAAACAAATTTAAATATTCCTCCCATTATCTTTTTAGGGAATTTAATCCCCCAGACTCTGAATTAGCAGGGAGTAATACACTGATGCCTCATGACCTTTTCCAAAAGCAGTAATCACCACTCCCAGAGTATCTGCCGCACTAGGGGGGTGCGTGCCACTCCCAAAAACAGTGCAGAGTAGGTGGCGCAGCTGTAAATACTTATAAAATTGAGATCTGGGAATTCCAACATTTTGAACCAAATTTTCAAAAGGTCTCAATACTCCACTCTCATATAGGTCACTGAGTGTATTAACCCCCCTCACAATCCAATCTGACCAACAGAAAGGGGACTTATTAATGCATAGTTTAGGGTTCTGCCATATGCTCGAGGCTACGTTTAAATAAATATCCGAATTAAACACTCTGGACACTTTTGTCCATATCAAGTGTAAATGCAAAATAACGGGGTGTGACTTAACTTCACCGATTAATTTGATCGAAAGGCTTTGCAGAGGTGAGATGGGGCAAGAGCTTCCTTTTCAATACAAAACCAGGGAGGGGCTCTCTCAGGTGGAAGCGACCAATGAGCCAAATGTCTGAGACCGAATGCATAATAATAAAACAAAATCTTGGGTAGGCCTAACCCACCTTTGTCAATCGGCCTATGTAACTTAATGAAATTTAACCTGGCACGCTTACCATTCCAAATGAAGGACTTCGCTATGCTATCAAATTGCTTGAAATAAGAGAGGGGGACATCTACAGGGAGAGACTGTAACAGGTAGTTGAATTTTGGAATACAATTCATTTTAATAACATTAACCTTCCCAATCATCGCTAAGTGTAATGAAGCCCACCTGTCCACATCATTCGAAAATCTTTTTATTAAGGGTCAAAATTAACACTAACTAAATCAGACAAATTTGCTGGGAATAAAATTCCCGAATACTTAATGCCCTGTTTGGGCCACTGGAAGGCGCCCGGCTGGAAGGCCGTTACTGGATAGTACGCTGTCAAAGCCAAAGCTTCGGATTTAGACCAACTGACTTTGTATCCTGAGAACTTGGAAAAGGAATTAATAATTCTGTGGAGGCAAGGCATAGATCTAGTGGGGTCGGAGACGAATAATAAAATATAATCTGCGTAAAGCAAAAGTTTTTATGCGCCACACCTCCCGCCGTCACCCCTGGAAAATCATCCTCCTTTCTTACCGCGGTTGCTAATGGTTCCAGGGCAAGACAGAACAATAATGGGGAAAGAGGGCAACCCTGCCGAGTGCCCCTATCCAGAGTAAAATAATCTGAAATTAATCCATTTGTTTGTACCGCTGCTACGGGGTGTTGATAACGTAACTTAATCCAACCAATAAATGTACTCCCGATCCCATACATTTCCAAAATCTTAAAAAGATAATCCCATTCTACCATATCAGTTATATCACCCATTCTAAGTGAGATGGCAGCGACCGGAGACTGATCATTCGCTACTGACCATATGATATTGATGAGACGCCTGATGTTATCAGAAGAGCTGCAGCCCCGAATAAACCCCACCTGATCTATATGTATAAGAGATGTCATAACCTTACTTGATCGGTTAGCCAAATTTGACAAATTTTTGACATTTTTACAATGTCTTGTTGGTTTCTTAACTGATTCTTTAGCTTTAATTACTAAAATCAAAACTGAAAAAAATGTAATACATAAAAACGAATTAGAAATATGCCCATAAAATAAAAAAATAGATTAGATTAGATTCAACGTTATATTATTTTATTATCATTGAGCAGAGTACAAGTAGGGTCAATGAAATGCAGTTGGCCTCTAACCAGAGCAAATAGAAACATTTTATAAAAAGAAATTATGGTAAGTGGCAAATGAGGGAGAATGGCAATATTGTGCAGATGATGAAATGTTGCACAAAATGGAATTTTGTTCAGAGTAAGATAACTGATACATAAACTGAAAACTATCGAAATCATAGCTAAAAATAACTCAAACTAATCTGAATTTTTCCTAAGAAAATTTGGAAATTTTATTCAAATAAAAACACATTTTACATTGCATTGCTATAACAACCTTAGGTTCTGATCAGCATAATACTGCCTTTATTGGCACAGAAGTCCTGCGGAATTCCTTATTGCGCAAGAGTTATTTCAACTGTCACAGACTTCAACTAACTCCAGCACTGTGTGTGGTGTGTGTGTCTGCATCTGTGTATATATGCAGGCAAGTATTGTTTATTTACACTTGTAGTAAATCGGCAGCCCACTGGAGTCATAGACTATAGCCATGGGAGATCCCCAAGGAAGGACTCAATGGGGTACCTTCAAGCTGTGTGCAAAAATATTCACCTGAAACACATCTGATGTATGGCTCATATACTCAAAAAGCAAATCTTTTTTTAATATTTTGCCAGTGTAATACATCCGTTGCATATTAAAGGAAGAAATGCTCCTCTAGAAAAGGATTGTTAGCATATAGTGAAGGACTAAATCTCAGTATTATGATCTGAAATTTATCAACCAAGTCAGTTACTTGAAGATTTAGGTTAAAGATGAAATTTCTTATACTTTCTCCTGTCCCATATTAAAGGGTCATGAAACCCCAGAACACATTTTTTTATATATTAACTGATATATACAGGTTGCACATCATTGAAAACAATTATTATTATTATTAAAGTTTATTATTAAGGGAAAAGTGGATATTTTTACCATGATATGAGCTGTTTTGTTCTTCCGGTTTAAAAAAAGTTGAAGTAACGACACAAAATGTAAGGTAAATGCATAAACTCCGAGTTGTTATTGGTAAGACAGCACGTGTTTACGTCATTCTGAGCGTTTCTCCATATTATTCATGAGAACGAACGCTACCATCCAATCACAGCGCTGTGTCATGCATGAGCTCATATTACAGCAGAGTATTCAAATGTCATGAAAGGAACATTCTGGTACAGTTCATTCACCTCTGTGGTCTGTTCAACTCTGCGTTGTTGTCTTTCATAGACATGGGTTGTAAGTGTGCGTTTCCTTGGTTCAGTTGCACGAAAGTGTTGTTTGTTTTCCCCCGCGAATGCTATCAGAGCTGGAGTTTGGCTGCGGGCAGTTGATTTGCCATCGCTTACCAACACGAATTGGAAAATATGTGTGTAACAGATATGTGATCCAACATGTCTTTTTTTACCAGAGAACTTTGAGAATTTGTGACGCTGCACCAATTCGTGGTGATTTTACTGTCTCCACAAATTCAGTAGGCGTTTTTCCAAATGATTTGTTGTTGTGCATACGTTGGTTATTGAAGTTTTTCATTAACAATACTCTTTCAGTTTTAGGATTAGACATAGTCAAAGCAACCTAGTCAATCTAGTCACCCTGCAGAGACAACTTTAATTAAGCCATCTGTTGGTTGGTTTCCCTGAAAAGTGTAAACACATTTCTCATTTCATATTGTTTGAGCATCCTGACCAGTCTGAGTCCGACATGGCAACATTGGCTCAACCACTGTGTGAGTTTGTGGCAGGATTATCTGTTAATCGATCAGTGGAAGATGGGAGAATGTTTGAGAAACCTGTTTGAAATCAAAAATTGTCTGCAATTCCGTTTGGTGAAAAAGTGACAGAAATTACACACTTTCAAAACAGCTTTAATGTGACAGTTTGGGATGTGCATGAATGGGAAGTGGGCTAATTTGAATAGGTATGAGTCATCCCACACATCTCTGGCAATGTTGTGAAAATAACTTTCAAATGCTCTGTTGTCTGCCATGATATGGGATTAACGGCAGGTGTGAGGAACCAGCATATGCTTTCTCCCTTTTGTTGTATAAAATATAAACAGTTTGAGGATGTTGGTTCATGTCTTAACGGGTGTATATGCAAAAATCTCAAATCTTAACGGTTCTTTTGGTGTGCTACATTGTTGCCACACTCTGTGTGAAGAATGAGCTGCTGACACCTCTTTTGTGTTTAAGAGGCAGCAAGAGTTGAGCCAGAGAGCAGTAAGACCTGACCTGGGGTCATGGAGCAGGATCAGCCACTGGCAACAATGACAACTTCCAGGACTGAATTGTAATCACTGGTGGCCAAATGCCTTTTGCACTTTTCCCTAATCTTTTGTGTAAGTAAATAAGGAAAAGAAAGAGATAAATACCAGAGGAAATCATATTAGAGGTAATTAAGCCATTTGTTGACATAAGGGCTGCCCACATGGCCGAGCGTTACTCAAAGGGAAACTATTGTTCGCCTGGTTATTCAAAGTTAAATCATTCACAGCAGTCTGTGGCTGAATGCATTATTAAAGGAAGTGCTGGTTCCTGGCCATTAAATAAAATATATTTAGTTCACCGGGCACAATTGCTTTTACAACACCATATCCTAGCATCTCTTATAAGAACTTAGCTCATTGAATTTAGAAAAATGCATTAAATGGTATGGTGTCACTTCTTTTACCAAACTAAGTAACTAATTGTTTGTGAACAGAAATATGGAAATTTGATTGTAACTGTGCATTTTGTATTTTATTATTATTATTTTTTACAGAAAGTAACTGAAAATGGGAACGAAGTCAATTTCAGTTGTTCCAGAGTGAAAGCGTTATTTATTTGTATTTTTATGATTAACATTTTATTTATTCAAAGAAGACAAAGAAAAACAAAACATATATACAATTTTTCAACATTTAACTCCCACTACTACCCCTCCCCATTCAAAAACCCCACTCTGACCCCAAACGAACAACCCTGTGGTGTGTGTATGTACACACACACACACACACACACACACAAAAGAAAAAAGAAATGCTAAATTAAAAAAATTAAAAAAAAATAAAAATATATAATAAACATACAGCTCTAAAACTATGCCCCTCTCCCCACAATCCCTCTCTGAGAGTCCCCCAAAAACATCAAATAACTACCCCATTTCCCTTTAAATGATTCCCAGCCTTCTACACGACACCTCCTTGAAGGCTGCCACCCATCTCTTCGCACCACTCCCGAATTGAGGGCATACCAACCGATTTACATCCCCTTAAAACAATCTGCCTGCCTATCATAGCACTGGTCAGGACCCAATTTTTTATGTATTTATCTCTTACATCGATGACCGCCCCATCACCCAAAATACAGAGTCTGGGGCAAAACGTCATACATAAAACACTGAACCTTCAACCAAAATTCCTGGATCTCAGCACACCACCAAAAAACATGGGCCATGTCTCCATCCTCCGATTGGCAATGGCAGCATGTGGGTGTGTCTTTAAGACCAAGCCTAGACAATCTATAGGGGGTCTAATAAAATCAATGTAAAATCTTGAATTGCATAAGTCGCACCTTTGCATCTCTAGATACAGACTTGTCGTTCTTCAGAATCCTAGCCCACACTCCCTCCTCAATACCAAATTAAAATCTTTCTCCCATAATCTCTTGAAAGAAGTTAAAGCTCCATCCCCCCACACTCTGAACTAGCAGGGAGTAATACACTGATGCCTCATGACCTTTTCCAAAATCAGTAATCACCACTCCCAAAGTGTCTGCCATTTTAGGGGGGTGTATGCTACTCCCTAAAATAGCACATAGCAGGTGGGCAACTGTAAATACCTAAAAAACTGAAATCTGGGAATCCTAAAATGTTGAACCAGATTATCAATGGATCTCAGCACTCCACTTATATAGGTCACCGAGCGTAGAAACCCCCCTCACAATCCACTCTGACCAGCAGAAGGGGGACTTATTAATACATAATTTTGGGTTCAGCCATATACTCGAGGCAGCATTTAAATAAATGTCTGAATTAAACACTCTGGACACTTTTGTCCATACCAAGTGCAAATGCGAGATAACGTGATGTAACTTAATTTCTCCGGGATAGTTTGATAGAGAGGCTTTGCAATGGCGAAATAGGGGCAAGAACTTCCTGTTCTATACAAACCCAGTAGGGGCTCTCTCAGGTGGAAGCGACCAATGAACCAAATGTCTGAGACCGAATGCATAATAATAAAACAAAATCTTGGGTAGGCCTAGCCCACCTTTGTCAATCGGCCTATGTAATTTGTTGAAATGCAATCTGGGACGTTTATCATTCCAAATAAAGGTCTTTGCTATGCTATCAAATTGCTTGAAATAAGAGAGGGGAACATTTACAGGGAGAAACTGTAGCAGATAGCTGAATTTTGGAATACAATTCATTTTAATAACATTAACCTTCCCAATCACAGATAAATGTAATGAAGCCCACCTACTCGCATCACTCTAAAAACTTTTTATTAAAGGGTAAAAATTATCTATAACTAAATCACACAAATTTGCTGGGAATAAAATGCCCAAATACTTAATGCCCTGTTTGGGCCACTGGAAGGTGCCCAGTTGAAAAGCCGTTACTGGGCAGTACGCTGTCAGAGCCAAAGCTTTGGATTTAGACCAACTGACTCTGTATCCTGAGAATTTAGAGGAGTTAATAATCCTGTGGAGGCAAGGCATAGATCTATTGGGGTCGGAGACGAATAACAAAATATCATCTGCGTAAAGCAAAAGCTTATGCACCACACCTCCCGCCATCACCCCTGGAAAATCATCTTCCTTTCTTATTGTGGCTGCTAATGGTTCAGGGCAAGACAGAACAATAATAGGGAAAGAGGGCAACCCTGCCAGGTGCCCCTATCCAGAGTAAAATGATCTGAAATTAATCAATTTGTTTGTACTGCTGCTACCGGGTGTCTATAAAGTAACTTAATCCATTCAATAAAAGTATTTCTGAACCCGTATATTTTCAAAACCTTAAAAAGATAATCCCATTCTACCATATCAAACGCCTTTTCGGCGTCAACTGAGATGGCAGTGACTGGAGTCTGATCATTCACCACTGACCACATGATATTGATGAAACACCTAATGTTATCAGAAGAGCTGCAACCCCGAATAAACCCCACCTGATCTATATGTATAAGAGATGTCATAACTTTACTTAATCGGTTAGCCAAAATTTTTGACAAAATTGTAATGTCTAGCTGAATCAGGGAAACTGGATGGTAACTCTTACACTCCCTTGGATCTTTGTCCTTTTTAAGAATCAGACTGATCCGGGCTTGTGTCATAGTTGGTGGAAGCTTTCCATTCTTTAATGATTCCGTATAATCTAATAACAAAGTGGAGCCAGTTCTGTAGTATAAGATCTAATAATTCCGCGGTAAAGCCATCTGGCCCCGGAGCCTTGCCTGTAGGTAAGGTCTTAATTACCTCATCAAACTCCTCCAAGGTTATCTCAGAATCAAGATAATTTTTTTGCTCAGTCGTCAGTTTAGGGAGATCTAATGGTTCCACAAAGTTCCTAATATCTTCATCAGTAGATGAGGACGTGGAACTATAAAGATCAAGATATAATTCTTTAAAAGCATTATTAATATCAATGACCGAGGTAAATATTTCACCACTAGCCATGAGGGAATGGTAGAAAAAGACTCTCTCTGCTTTATATATCTAGCCAAAAGCTTCCATGCTTTGTCCCCCGACTCAAAGTATGACTGTCTTGCCATGAATAGCTAAAACTCCACCTTCCACGACAAAATAGTATTATATCTGTATTTCAATTGGGTCAATTCTCTGAGGCCATCAGACGACATTTGGCACTTCAGCTCTGCCTCAGCATTTTTAATATTCCCTTCCAACTCCACGAGTTCTCGTGCTTTGGATTTTTTGATGAATGAGGCATACTGTATGATCCAACCCCTAAGAACCACCTTAAGTGCCTCCTAAGCCACACCCACAGAGGATACTGAGGACCAGTTGGTTTCCATATAAACACTGATTTCAGCCTTTAACATTTGTTGGAATTCAGGATTTTGCAAAAGGGAAACATTAAAGTGCCAACTATATGATTTCTATTTCTCCATATATGGCAACACCTCTAAACTCACCAGGGCGTGATCTGAGACTAAGATGTTTCCAATTGAGCAATCCACAACAGATGAAATGAGGGACTTAGATATATATATATATATATATATATATATATATATATATATATATATATATATATATATATATACAGGTGCATCTCAATAAATTAGAATGTCGTGGAAAAGTTCATTTATTTCAGTAATTCAACTCAAATTGTGAAACTCGTGTATTAAATAAATTCAATGCACACAGACTGAAGTAGTTTAAGTCTTTGGTTCTTTTAATTGTGATGATTTTGACTCACATTTAACAAAAACCCACCAATTCACTATCTCAAAAAATTAGAATATGGTGACATGCCAATCAGATAATCAACTCAAAACACCTGCAAAGGTTTCCTGAGCCTTTAAAATGGTCTCTCAGTTTGGTTCACTGGGCTACACAATCATGGGGAAGACTGCTGATCTGACAGTTGTCCAGAAGACAATCACTGACACCCTTCACAAGGAGGGTAAGCCACAAACATTCAAGCTGGCTGTTCACAGAGTGCTGTATCCAAGCATGTTAACAGAAAGTTGAGTGGAAGGAAAAAGTGTGGAAGAAAAAGATGCACAACCGAGAGAACCGCAGCCTTATGAGGATTGTCAAGCAAAATCGTTTCAAGGATTTGGGTGAACTTCACAAGGAATGGACTAAGGCTGGGGTCAAGGCATCAAGAGCCACCACACACAGACGTGTCAAGGAATTTGGCTACAGTTGTCATATTCCTCTTGTTAAACCACTCCCGAACCACAGACAACGTCAGAGGCGTCTTACCTGGGCTAAGGAGAAGAAGAACTGGACTGTTGCCCAGTGGTCCAAAGTCCTCTTTTCAGATGAGAGCAAGTTTTGTATTTCATTTGGAAACCAAGGTCCTAGAGTCTGGAGGAAGGGTGGAGAAGCTCATAGCCCAAGTTGCTTGAAGTCCAGTGTTAAGTTTCCACAGTCTGTGATGATTTGGGGTGCAATGTCATCTGCTGGTGTTGGTCCATTGTGTTTTTTGAAAACCAAAGTCACTGCACCCGTTTACCAAGACATTTTGGAGCACTTCATGCTTCCTTCTGCTGACCAGCTTTTTAAAGATGCTGATTTCATTTTCCAGCAGGATTTGGCACCTGCCCACACTGCCAAAAGCATCAAAAGTTGGTTAAATGACCATGGTGTTGGTGTGCTTGACTGGCCAGCAAACTCACCAGACCTGAACCCCATAGAGAATCTGTGGGGTATTGTCAAGAGGAAAATGAGAAACAAGAGACCAATAAATGCAGATGAGCTGAAGGCCACTGTCAAAGAAACCTGGGCTTCCATACCACCTCAGCAGTGCCAGAAACTGATCACCTCCATGCCACGCCGAACTGAGGCAGTAATTAAAGCAAAAGGAGCCCCTACCAAGTATTGAGTACATATACAGTAAATGAACATACTTTCCAGAAGGCCAACAATTCACTAAAAATGTTTTTTTTTATTGGTCTTATGATGTATTCTAATTTTTTGAGATAGTGAATTGGTGGGTTTTTGTTAAATGTGAGCCAAAATCATCACAATTAAAAGAACCAAAGACTTAAAATACTTCAGTCTGTGTGCATTGAATTTATTTAATACACAAGTTTCACAATTTGAGTTGAATTACTGAAATAAATGAACTTTTCCACGACATTCTAATTTATTGAGATGCACCTGTATATTCTAGAATAAATCTTATGGACTGATGAAAAAATGTATAGTTACTACCAGGTGGATTCAAAAGTCTCAAAATATCTGTAAGATCAAGATTTTTACACATCCTGTGAAGTGTCAATGTTGCTCTAGGGGGCTTAAACACTTTTGCTTCACTATGATCAAGGATTAAGTCCATCAAAAGATTAAAGTCTCCTCCCAGTATTATATCAAGAGAGGTGCCAGTGGCTTGCAACATCCCTTCAAGATCTGTAAAAAAAAAGCCCTGATCATCAGCGTTAGGTGCGTAAATATTAACCAAAATCAACCTTTGCCCCAGAATTTCTGCTAAAGCAATAATGACTCTTCTTAATTTATCATTAATCTGTTTGAGACATTTGAACTGTAGATGTTTACTTATCAATGTCACGACTCCCCTGCTCTTACTTGAGCCAGCACTAAAGAAAAGGTCCACCCCATATCTTCCCAAATTTTTCAGCTTCCTGCGGAGAAAGATGCGTTTCTTGAAGAAACACTACATCATATTTCTTACCCCTTCACATTCTACGTGGAGAGAGACAATCCACTCATATTAACATTTGCCATCTTGACATATTAGAAAATATTGATTGTGTTTCAAAAACAAAATTATAAAGACCACATTCCAACATTAGAGCAACAAACAAACCCCGAACTCCCCCCCCCCCAAAAAAAAAACAGAAAAAAGGAAAACATGCGCATTAACCCCATGCACGACAGTGCCAACCGGCGTCCATCCCTCTAAACTCAAACAGTCCATGTACACCTACAAGAGTCCCCGCGACAACTTTGCCATCAGATTGCTCAAGTCCGGTGCTCCTGTACAAATTTTGTGAGACAGCATTACACAACAGAAAATAAACTATAAAACAAACTCCAGCCAATAGGCAGGATAAATACAAAGACATGTAGATTAATCCACATAACTGTTCCGAAGGTGTGTTCCTCCACAAAACAAACTCCAGCCGCTAGGCGGAACCAGCACAAAAAATACAAAAAGGCACTCAGTTCTTTGGACAGTCAAGTGAATGTTCAGTGAGTCAGGCTCACCTGGCTTTTACATGAGTGAAAACAAAAAATGCCCTAAACTCTCCAAAGTTTTGCAAGAAATATTCCACAGAACAAACTCCAACCAATAGGAGGCGTAAGAACAAAGGACATGCAGATTCATCCACAACTGTCCCGATGGAGTGTTACTCCACAAAACATACTCCGGCCGCTAGGCGGAACCAGCACAAAAAGAAACAAAGAAGGCGCCCAACTTCCTCAGACAGTCAAGTAAATGTTCAGTGAGTCAGGTCCACTCGGCTGCATCACACGTTTACTTACTCACTCAGTTGACTTTATGAAGGATAATGCTTGCTGTGGGCATGTGAATGTTTTATGGCCATCCTTAGCATCTATTCTCAATTTGGCCGGAAACAACAGTGTAAAGGTGCCCTTCCTTTGATGTAAGAGTTTCTTGCATTCCTTGAATTGATCCCATTTCTCTCTTGTCGAATTTGCAAAGTCTGGGAACAAGAAAATGTTGTGGTTCTTCCAAGAAAGCCTTCCTTTGCTCCTCGCCTCGTGTAACACAAGATCTTTATCGGATGATCTCAGAAATGTGGCCAGAATCGATCGGGGCTTGTCTCCCTCTGCAGGTCTCCGAGCCGGGACTCTGTGAGCTCGCTCGATTTCCAGCTTATGGCCTGTTATGTCGAGCAGACTCGGGAAGAGCTCGTCTAGGAATTTCATCATATCTCGGCCTTCTTCTTTCTCAGGAGTTCCAACAATTCGGACGTTGTTTTGCCAGCTACAATTCTCAAGGTCTTCCAAATCTATCTTGGTCGCTAGCGGATTAACAGCTAATTACCTCTCTGATGACTCTAGATAATCGATCCGTTTCTCGACATCCCTGATTCTTGTAACCAACTCCGAGAATTTCGTCTCCATGGAAGTGATCGATCGACGTATTACAGCAAGACCCTCCAAGTCTGCTACGACCTTCATCAGCATCACCGACATGCTGGACAGTTGATGCTGAATTTCTCCCACCGCACCGTCCAAACAGAGTCCCCGGTCTGCGGCCCTGTCTAGGGTATTAGCTTGAGCACATAAGTGTCTTTTAATGTCTTTTGACATATTGTCTTCATAGAAGAGTTATGGATCAGGGTGTATAGAATCTCACCAGTTTATGACCTAAAAAGTATTAAAAACTAGCAAAGTGCACAGAGCTCGCCGTTCACACATCCAACCCTCGCATGGCGCCACTTGACTCCCCGTAACTGTGCATTTTTGAAACAATTAATAGCATGACTGTAACCACCATGGATACTGAGATTGGTGGTTGATCAATGTGTTGTTTTTTTGTTTTGTTTTTTAACAATGAGTCTTAAAAGTTTTCATTCAGTCTTAATGTTCGTATAAGAACATATGAAGCTAGATGCGAAGCAGGTAGATCAACAGATTTGAAATGTAAATGCTCAAATATTCTGATATATGCAGAAACAGAAAGTGCAACACAATCATATATTCATGGTCTGTGATACAATTTTGCCATCAAAATTTTAGCAGTTTTTCAATCAGTCTTTAAAGTATCAGTTTAACCCCACCCTCTTCTTGCACACAGAAGAGAATTCCATGCCAGGTCATTTAATATAAAATTATTTGATATTATTGATAATTACTGATCATGAAAGATAGTTGATATGGCATAAGAGACCAGACAGTGATTTTACTTCATATATTCCTTATCTCACAAACAATGCCAGAGACTTTCTTCATTGGTTGGCGTGTTGGATTGACTGTCTTCGTTTATCTGAGAATCCCAATGCCAGCTCCATGCACAATTACTAAGACTGCTTAGGAAGTCTCGAGAGTGGTCATAAAGAGATTTTACACCGATCAGCCGCAACATTAAAACCACCTGCCTAATATTGTGTAGGTCCCCCTCGTGCCGCCAAAACAGCACCAACCCGCATCTCAGAATAGCATTTTGAGATGATATTCTTCACACCGCAGTTGTACAGAGCGGTTATCTGAGTTACCGTAGACTTTGCCAGTTCAAACCAGTCTGGCCATTCTCTGTTGACCTCTCTCATCAACAAGGCATTTCCAGTCGCAGAATTGGCACTCACTGGATGTTTTTTGTTTTTGCCACCATTCTGAGTAAAATTTAGAGACTGTTGTGTGTGAAAATCCCAGGAGATCAGCAGTTACAGAAATACTCAAACCAGCCCATCTGGCACCAACAATCATCTATGTGATTATCTAATCACCCAATCATGTGGCAGCAGTGCCGTGCATAAAATCATGCAGATATGGGTCAGCAGCTCAGTTAATTTTCACATCAACCATGAGAATGGGGGAAAAATGTGATCTCAGTGATTTGGACCGTGATTGTTGGTGCCAGACAGGCTGGTTTGAGTAAAATGGCTCACTAGTTTTTATATACACTAAAATCGCATATTAATGATTTGGAACGTGTTTATAAATGAATTCTAAGTCATTACTGAACCCCTTTATAGTAGCCCCTTAACAAAGGTAACATTAAAAGTAAATTGATACCGCCTTAATTTATGTCTGGAACAGTCAAAATATCTTTAGTATTTCCAGAATATCTACAATGTTCAAGAAGACATTCATTTGAAGTTACATAGTGAGCTGTAGTATGCTTACAACCAATGAGCCATTTACATGGGTAGATGAAAAAATAGTTTGGTAATAGTTCGACCTGACCTTTAAATGAACACTTTGTTTAAATGATTAATCCTTACATGGCATTCATGACCCACAGCTTACGCACTTTAAAAATGTGTATGAAAAGAGAATCTGCCCGTCAGAGGCGAAATTGTGAGTCAGACTCTTGCCAGTGTTTTGACTGAAGTGGATTAGGGAGTACACTACCTAATTACAGTAATACGATTACACAACGACAGCTGGACCACTGCCACAGTCCTGCAACCCACCTACAGTGCAGTTCAGTGCACACTGCAATATCTCTGAACAACTCCCTTAAATGCAAAGAAAATATTCACACTTATCTCACAGATGCAAATTCTTTGAATCGTAACCATAAGCGATTAGGAAAAATGAATAGATATAGGCACTGTAACTGGACTGAGTGCTCCAATTCTCCAGTTTTGTTGTGTGGTCACTTTTTCTCTCTCTTGCTGCTGAGAATGTCTTTGAGTAGACCTCAGAGACGTCCCTTCAGGAAGCAATGCTTGTGAAGCGTCTTTTATCACGCTGAGGCTCCTTCCGTTAAAATTGACAGCATCTGCTGCGCTTGTAGCCCCACCATTGCTGGAAACAGACGGACCTGTTGATTTAGTGAGCGCAGCAGTATGACAGTGTCATACAGAACTGTCTTGTGTGGACAGATGGGTCATGCCACTTTGTTCAGTCCTGGATTTGTTTTGTAATGTTCAGAAGTTTTGCTATTTACAGTAACCTTAAGAAGTATTTGGACACTTAAGGCACACTCATAAATATCTGAATGCCTTTGCAACATATGACCAAAAAAACAAAAAAAACAATGGCAATTATTTTAAAGAAGATAACCAAAGCAAACTTTTCAAGCAAAACATTTCACAGAAAAACATTTGAATGTCTTTGCATAATATGACAAAAAATACAATGCCCTTTATTTTAAAGGATAGCCAAAGCACACTTTTCAAGCAAAATATTTCACAAAAACGTTTGTTAGTTTTTTATTTATAAAAGAATAGATATGTTGTTCAATTAAGACTAAAAGTATTTGGAAACTCTCTGGTTGTTGAACATGTCCATTAATGAGATGAACTAACCCTGTAGCTTTCTGTTGGAACACCTGTGTGAACTTGAGGGGAACTGATGCCATGCATCCTCTGAAAATCACCTTGAGACTACTGATCAAAACTGCTATGTTTGCTGATCATTTGTCTGCAGATGCCACTTTCTTTGACATTATCTAATGCAATAACATTGAGACATTTTTAAATGTGATTTAATTGCCCAAAAGTATCTGAAAACCTTTTGGGGCCACTGTACATGAAATACTGTTCATGTTTGGGTTGTGTGTTATGACATTGTTAAACTGTATAGTATAGGTTTCTATAACTGTATATATACAGTATATAAATAGTACTGTATATAGGTTTCTTGTTTTCTTGTGTTTGGTTAATTAAAGATGGGATTCTTTAGCTGGATATGCCATAAATGTTAGAGTTGAAGTAAAGATTGGTTTGGGCAAGATAACTGCAACTGCAGCTGAATTATTCTTAGTGTGAAATATTTTTTACTCACCATCATTGACCTCATCCTGTATGTTAAGTTAGCATATGGATTTGCACTGTCTTACAAGTTACTGCTGCCATCTGCAGATTTGAGACTGCCATCATGTCATCAGTTCCTGAGTGAGAATCAATGCATTTGCAATCACACACACATATGCGTGTGTGAATGGAGATTTCTCATTTTAAGCTCCAAAAATCACAGACAGTCAGCATAATCATTATTGATAACTCCAGCGGTTAAATTAATGTCTTCTAAAGCGACACAATCGCTTTTGGTGTAAAAAAGATCAATAATTAATTACTTTTTAACTATAATCCAACATTTCATGAGAGGGTGGAGTCCAAGCGGTCTATCGTGTGACGTATTCATGTTGCAATGGATACAGATGTAATCTCACGTTCTCCACTTGGTTGAGACATCCAGGATAAGCACACAAACGCACTATTGTGAGTAAAGAAACAGATAAATACAGATCTGAACCAAAACCAACCAAGATACTGTACAGCGTTCCTCCTCCTCGCTTGTAAACAGTGCTGCTCTTCCGGCTGTGACGCACTTGCGTCAGTTCTAGCGTGTTTCAAATGCCAATGCGATAACGTCACACGCATGTACCACTGCTCACAAAAAGCATGATTTAGAGTTTAAAAAACTATTTAAATATTGATTTATTCACACAAAAAGCAATAGTATCACTTTAGAAGACATTAATTTAACAGCATGTGAGGGTCAGAGGGTGAGTAAATAATGAGAGAATTTTTTTATTTTTGGGTGAACCATCCCTTTAAGACATTATTTAGATATATTTATTAAGCTGTTAACCATTGACTGGTCCCCACAATGTAGGTTATTTCAGGTTTACGATCCTTGTGAGGATATTTGATCCCCATGTAGGCATAACCTGACCCACACACACTCTAAAAAGGAAAAAATAGAGCATGCCAGTTTGTATGATAATAGCCATAGGGGCACGGCAGAGATAAGTCCAAAAGCATACTTTCATTAACAGGATGTGGGAGAGTCCTGAAATACACTGAATCCAGTGGTGACATTGCTTTCAAATCTGCCTGACTGACTCACTTAATCCAAACATTTCAGTAGCATCAGTCTCCAGCATCACTTTAACATTTCACTTTCAATATTAGGATATTTCACTTGTAATAAGATTCAGTATAATCCTCAGAGGAAAAACATGCCAAACATTCCTCCTTAATGACACACTCTTTCAGGTATTTAAGGTAAAAAAAAAAAACTTCCTCCTCACCCAAAACAGTGCACTTAACAGAACACACATAGGGAATGGTGATCTTTACAAGCACTGTAAATTTCTCTTGAATGAACAAGAACTCTATTATCTCACATTGAGGAAACTTGTCCACAAAATTTGTCATGTGCTGTTGGCATACTCACTGGCATTACTACACCTTGCAATCTGTAATCACACCCTTACTTGATAATACTGAATGCAGCTAATTTACTAAGATCTGGTTCAGTGGTAATATATGAAACCAACCAAGGATCAACAAGTTAAAAGAGTTACAATATATTTATATATACTGTAGTTACTGTGTATCTGCACAAGTGATTACCGAATGATCTACATACAGTATACTGTGCAATTAGTTTGTAGAGCTGCTTGTACTTATAAAGTAATGCATAACAGGATCATGTAATATGCATAAAATGGACATCGCAAAATAAAGTGTCAAAGAAATATTAAATACTCTTGTTCACTCTAAAACCGTAAGAAACCTTTGAATTGCTGCCTTATTAAGAAAAATCATAGTGGTGTAAACATCACAACTTGTAATGGTAAGTTCATTGCCCTTTTTTGGATTTAATTATTTATGAAGAAATTCAAGTTGAAATTCTGAAAAATCATAAAAAAATTAGTACAACTGATGGACAAAAAATTATGTTATAATAAGGATTAGAACATGTGTGGTGTCCAGTTAACCACTATTTAAATAACATCAACCTGCCACCCAAAGATATTGTGAATGTGCAAAACTAGCATAGCATCTGACCTTAATCTCTTCACTTAGCATTTAAAATATTGTTAGTCTTTTTGTGCTTGTCTCTAGTTACTTTGCTTGTCCTTAAGACAGCTTTAAAAGCCAACAGTGAGTAGTATAATGAACATATGGTGTTTGGTCTACATTACAGTGCCCATACTGTGAGGTAGTGCTCTGGATTTATGGGTCGCACACGCAGTGTTATTGGCAGGAAGTCATAACAAGTTGTTCTCTCACAGTGAATAGACAGGGATTTGGCCCGCACCAGCCTCCTGGGAAAAATGTCTGACAGTGGGCTTCCGACGAGGAGAGAGGACAGTGGGGGTAAGAATCACACATGCTGCAGAGGGGAAAATATGTGCCCGTTGATGACACATGCTGAGCAGCCATACAAACAGGAGGAAACTATGTACAGTCTCAACCCAGAGTTGATGAGTGAGAGAATAACACTGCAGAAGTCAGATAGAATAGTAATACAAACTGGGAGGGGGATCCCTCGCAGATGGAGTGTGTTCCCGGACGGGCCGGGATCGAATACTCCGGCAGTATTTTGGAACAGGGAATATATTACTCATACTTCTGTAGAACAAACTCCCACTTCCTGCACTGGATGATGTGGGAATCATATTCCATTTGTGTTCCTCATGCTGATTAATCCACCAGTCAGCTGACCATCAAAGGCAAATGGACAGCCTGGATTTTTTGGACATTCATGACTGGTTTTTAGGGGAAAGTTAAAGAGATGCTTACTCATAACAACCTGAGTGTGAAAATAACATGAAGTGTGGCAAAAGGGAAGGTGGCCTTGCTGAAAAGACCAGCATATGTTGTCTTTTGGGTGCTGGTTCCAAGCATGGGATGCTGATGTGTACTCACCAGGCTTTTGAAAGGCATAGTTCACCCAAAAATGGAAATTCTGTCATTATTTACTCACCTTCATGTTGTTCCAAACCCATGTGACCCATATGAGAATATAAGCCTCAGTCACCATTCATTTCCATTTTATCTTTTTTTTTTTTTTTTTTTTTCTACACAATGAAATTGAATGGTGAATGAAGTTTACATTATGCCTAACTTCTCCTTTTGTGTTCCAAGGAAGAAAGTAATTTGGGTTTGGAACAGCTTGAGGGTGAGTAAATGAACAGCAAGTCAACCAGCTTTACCTGAAAGATTAAACTTGTTGAAGATTTGCTGGTGAACATATTGGCTATGCTGGTCCACCATATAGATCAGCACGAAACCAGTCTGGATAAGCATGTCTAAGCTGGTGATTTTAGCAGGATGAATTTCCACCACATTTTTATTTGTTTATGGCTCCTGTTGTTCCCATTTGTCAGTATCCGGTGGGGATACATAGAGCCAAAGAACAGGAATACTGCCTAGTGACTGGACTTTATTATAGTCTATTGTCTTACTGGAGTAGACTCACAGTCAGTGGAAGCGGAGATTATTCATCTTTAAACTCTCTTAGTGAAAAGGATGTGGGTTTAGGACTAATTATTTTATCAGAGTGTATGGCATTCTGAAGTGGTGAGAGAACAGTACAATTTCAATGGCCTGCTCCAAAGGAGTCCTTGATGTACTTTTAAGTTCTATAAGAGCTGCCAGGCATTCACAGTCCACTCTTTTTGGCTAAAATAGCTTTATTCAGTTTAAAAGAGTCATGTTAATAAAAAGTCACAGTAACAATTGTCTTTTAAAAGGAAATGGACCACAGTTTGTGTTCCTGTCTGGGAAGGGAATAAAATAAGCTAATTTTTGTTGGGTGGCCCCAAAACAAAGAAGCTTCGCTGAAATCTGAAGGTCACACAAGATAAAATAAACAAACTACTACAATACAAAACAGACTTGACAGTAGCTGCCACATGATACATGGCTATGCTCACTCATCAAATGTATTTAAGGGGGGTAATACTTTAGGCAGACAGTCAAGCTTGTAACATGTTTTTGATTTGCTTGGAGGTAGACTCATCATTCAAATGTTTTGTTGTGTACCTGTGAGAAATGACAAATACACCAGAAATTATTACAAGCCACAAGGTTTTTAGCTTTTATATTTTAGTTATTTAGCTTTTAGATTTCCAGTCACATATTTTGTCAAGACTCATGTTATAAGATGCACAATGTTTCATAAAATTGGCGTTCACAGACCTGAGGGCATTAAGGAGCCCCTCTACACTGTTGGGCGGCTGATATCGCAGCACCTTAATGCATCCTTTCATCTATAGTATGCAGAACAGAAAGTGAGATTCAAGAATTAGTTCACTGAAATGTATTCTAAAATTGTATCATCATTTGCCCACCCTCATGTCTTTTTAAACTCTAAAGACTGGAAGAATTTCCTGGCTTCTTTTTTTGTGTGTAATAAAAGTGAGTGTAAATTGGGGCTGTCAAGCTAAAAAAACAAAACAAAAAAAAAACACATCACCATTAAAGTATCATAAAAATGTGCTAAATACCATGTTATAGAATAGCAATTGTGTGAGGAACTGACAGAAATTTAAGTAGCTTTTTACTGACAATTATAACGTTTACTGCTGTGACTGGATCTTTGAATCAGTTGTCGAGAACTGGATAAGTCTGATTAATAAACTAATTATTTTTGTCATTTTTTGCACTTGACATCCCCACTCCCCTTTCACTTTCATCAAATGGAAAAGAGTGGCTAGGATATTCTTCAAAAATGCACCTTTTTGGGTTTGGAACGGTATTTAAATGATCACAGAGTTTTCATTTTTTTAGGCGAAATGTCCCTTTAAGTCAGTGTTTTTTTTGTAAATAGAGTACAATAAGAATGATAAGAAATCAGAAAAGAACATACATCGATTTTGGAGGATTTTACGAAGGCTCCAGCAGGATGGACATAGTCGTACAGGATGATAACCCCCACCATCACACGCAGACAGAATAAAACGGTGTCCTCACTGGCAAAACGAGTGCGGTACTCCCTGATCAATACACATTAGAAACACACAAAGGTTAAGTTACAAAGTTACAACCTGCTACAAGAGGAAACAGGTGGAGAACGATTAAAGATAAATGAACTCACGGTGTCTCTAACATGACTTTACACACACTTGCCATTGTACTCAGGCAATCTGTTGTGTTCTCTATGGGTAGTTCTGCATGCTGTTGAGAGAGAGAGAGAGAGAGAGAGCAAAATAAGTGTTAAATATTATGTTTTTAATTAAAGACAATGATTTGTAAATGATAGTGAAGCATCAATATTCTATATCAGTAGTTGTTTATGTGTGCATTTGTAAGATCAGTTACTGTAGGTAGAATGTTTTCAAGAACATCTGTACTTGTTTGCCCATTTATTAAAATTTCTGTCATCATTTTCTCAACCTTATGTTGTTCCAAACCTGTATGACTTTCTTCCATGGAACACAGAAGAATGACAGCCTCAGTTAGCATTCACTTTCATTGCATCATTTTTCCTTACAATGAAAGTGCATTCTGACTGAGGCTGCTATACTGTCTAACATCTCCTTTAATGTTCCATGAAAGAAAAAAATAATAATGCAGGTTTGGGACAACATGAGAGTCTTTGAGTCAGTGACAGAATTTCCATTTTTGGATGAACTATTCCTTTAATAAGTTTTGCCACCCATCTGAAATTCTTTTGTCAGTTGTGTAAGACATACTATAGGCAAAATACAGCAACGTTTTACTAAGACTTCATTACCAATACCTTTGATACAAATTTTGTTGTGGCATCGCTTAACGTTTTCAACATGGGCGTGGCATTGGCGTAGAAGAGAGACATGCGATTCGCCAGTTCATTGTCAACCTCATTGTGCTCCTCTGCCTGCAGAAAGAAGAGAACACAGATCTTTTTTTTTAAGTGATCTAAATTTTTAAAATCCATACCTTTTGAAGATTTAAAACAAAGGGTCAGTTAAGCCACTGGGCTTTTTGGAGGTTATGTGCAAGCTTTTCCTTGGTCAGCTTTTTTTAAGCAGTTCATCAGGAAAATGGAAGTAGAAATTGGGCATTCTGATGTGCTGAAAAAGCATTTTAGCTGACTTAAAACATTTAATTCATTACGGTATGCTAAAAACTGAATGTAAATCCTGCTCTAATCCGCAGACTGCAGACATGTTCAGAATGCCTAATATGTGTTCATCCACAGCAGAGCTCATGTTTCAAGAGATGAAAGGGGCCATCATAATTATTCCTAGCAGAGAGTGCTTTTAATTGGTGAGGCAAGGTCAACGATCCTCTGTGTCAACCCCTACTGAGGCTCTCCCTGATGATACAGCACACACTAATGAGACTGAAGTCGTTAGCACGCTCTACCATCTCAACATCAACTAAGCACACTTCAGCCCTGTGTCAGCTAAAAAGATAAAAGGATGCAAAGGGCAGGGAGATGAAGAAAATGTGGGAGAAAGACAGAGCGATTGAGATGAGAGTAATATTTGACCTGCTCTGTCACCTCATGATCCAGACCATTTGAGAACAGAAGAGCTCTCATTAACCTCCATGACACTGGGGAATGGGGTATTAATAAAACATAAGCCATCTGATAATGAGGCAGATTTCCATCCAGAGCTGGTAGAGAAACATTGATGTGTACTCACGGCTTGGTTGATGATGCGCATGCGACTCAGAGTTCTTCTGTAGTAGCTGAAGTCATTCTGGATGGCTGGGTTGGTCATCTGACAAGAGATCAGGTGAGCATTTCAAGGGATAGTTCAGCCCAAAATAAAAATTCTCTCATCATTTACTCACCCTCATGCCATCCCAGATGTGTATGACTTTCTTCTGCTGAACACAAACAAAGATTTTTAGAAGAATATCTCAGCTCTGTAGGTCCATACAATGCGAATGGTGACCAGAAATTTGAAGCTCCAAAAAGAACATTAAGGCAGCTAAATGAAAGGTGTGGGTGAGAAATAGATCAATATTTAAGTAATTTTTTTAATATAAATTCTCATCCCTGCTCAGTAGGTGGCGATATGCATGAAGAATGCCAAAAAGAGTTGCCAAAAACAAAAGAAGAATGTGAAAGTGGAGATTGTTAGTAAAAAAGAAGTTTTGATCTGTTTCTCACCCACACCTATCATATCACTTCTGAAGACATGGATTTAACCACTGGAGTCGTATGGATTACTTTTATCCTGCCTTTGTGTTTTTTGGAGCTTCAAAGTTCTGGCTACTATTCACTTGCAATTGAATGGACTTACAGAGATGATATATTTTTTCTTAAATTCTTCATTTGTGTTCTGCAGCTGTTAAAACCTAGTGAGCTGCCTAGGAAGGCAGTATTTTAAGGCATCATAGGTGCGATCCTGACGTGCAGGCAGGTATCTTAATTATGCTGCATCTTAAGTTACTTTGTTTTGACCAGATTTTATGGCAACGTGGCATGTATCCTTCACAGAGAAAGCAATTACATAATGCATTGTGAAAATCTCAATAAAAAGATGGCAGACAATGCCAATGTTAATTATAAATACTGTATACTTATAATTCATTCAATACTGAAAATAATCAATAAAAATAGTCTAGAGAAATTAAAAATAGACCATTTTACCCATTTATTTGTGCATGCTAATTATTGGAAAATCGCATAGTGTTTCTATATACTGTAGCTCCCTTTCCACTGAAGTGTTACCCGCATTTTCTCTTATCTTCTAATTTCTGGTTCATACTCCACATGCTTGTTTTCGACTTAACTGGTGTGCTTTATCTGCCTTTTGCTTCTGCTCAACAATTCACACTGACTCTCTTTTCATCTTGCTCACTTTCTGTCTTTGCTACCTCACCATCTTCTTTCTCTTTTTCTCCCAGTCTTTCTGCGCTCATTCTGGACTTGAAGCTTTCAGTCCTGCAGTGCATATGAAGCAGATTAGGAGGAGATGATTTCAAGAGGAATTGGACTGTGCAGAGTGGGTTTGATAGGCATGGTGTGACCAGAGGATGCCTAATTACCTTTAGCTCATCGAAGCGCAGTGTGAAATGTAAAATCTCAGCAAACTGCCGTGCCAGAGCCTGCTCCTGCTCCAGATGCTGAGTGGGACTGCAGCGTGAGCTGGTGAGGAACTCCAACAAGCCTTGCAGAGAATCCTCTACAACAAACACAGAAAAGGGAGATTGAGAGAGAGAACTTGTGATGCTGTTAAAGGCATAGCTCACCCAAAAATGGAAATTCTGTCATTATTTACTCACCCTATGTTGTTTCAAACCTGTATGGCTTTCTTTCTTCTGTGTAACACAAAAGAAGTGTTATGCAGAATGTTTATGGCTGACCTCAGTCACCATTTACTTTCATTGCATTTTTTTTTCCAATGTAAGTGAATGGTGACTGAGGCTATCATTCTGCAATATTTCTTTGTGTTTTCTGAAAGAAAGAAAGTTATGCAGGGTTTGAACGGCATGAGGGTGAGTAAATAATGACTGAATTTTCAATTTGGGGTAAACTAACACTTTAACTCATTAACACATAACATTAAGGAATATTCCGGTTCAATACATGTTAGTAGGAATGTGCTCAAAGCCGAATACCTAATTTGGAAAGGCACAAATAATAACTTAAAATCTAATAACGAATTCATCTGAAATATTCGCAAGACTGATCATCCATTGAGCACAGGTATAAAGTGATTTTTTAAATAAACATCCAAAATGACAATGATGAGTCTGTGAAGCCAATATTAGGCTACTGCTGTGTAAACCTTATGAATGAAAATGCGTATGATGATTTCAAATTCAAATCGGATGGCCGCAGCCTCAACTCCATTTGCAGTCTCTGTTTATTGTGCACACCTTAGAAATCTGAGTTTGTCAAGAGTAACACTAACTAAGATACTATATCATACACATTTTCCACTTCTTGAAATATCTGTTAACACATTAAAACCAAATGTTTCACAAAGTTCACACTTAAGGATTCATAAACCACCTGCGGAGCTCGTCTGCCCGTCTCTTAAAGCTGACAATATTTACATCCACATCACCAATTAAGGAAACTACTGTACATGGTTAAGCCTTTATTCCCAAAAAGGTTAAATGCTCTACAGAGGTTTAAATACTTCACAGAGTGTAAATCTATTCAGAATAGTCCTGCACACAGAAGATTGTGGAGAAACAAAACATACAAATCCCCCTCCCCCCCCCACCCCATAGATGATCGCTCTTGCCATTTATTCTTCTACATTTCACTAACTCTGCACATGTAATTTAACTAAATAATTATATTTTACACATTATGTTAAAATATAAAAAATTTGCCTCGAGTGTATCATAAAACTTTCTGTTATACTGTAGATTTACGGAGCTTACAGGCTGTATTAATTTATTTTCATTTCTTTTAATGTTTGTATTTACTAATCACTGCAAAACGTGTGCTTGACATTTTATAATTGCTTGACACTTCATGCCTCCAGAATAACATTGTTATGAATGCACAGACATAAATGAAAGTTCTGTTTCAGCAGATACATTATTTATGTCAGAAATACGAGGAGAAACTACATTTGCATATTCCACACTTAATGTAGACTACATATTCAGCTTCATCTGGTAAGAAAAAATAAAGAATATATCAATAAAAATGTAATAATAATGATAATAATAATAATTATTATTATTGTTGCTAACAATATTAAAGCTACACAATGTAATATGTTTTTGTTAGAAATAAACAAAATTTAATTAATGAATATTTTAGAGACAGATTTGGCGGAAAATTGCAAACTTCCGTCAGTCATCTGTGCGTGTCTATGTTATTCTAAAAAAGTAATTAATTACTAACTACTAATTACATCTTCTACAGTGTAATAAGATTACTAATTAATCTGTCTGTAATTGCATTACTTATTACTAATTACTTTCTAAAACCCTTATCAACCTCGGTCAGATGAAAAATACAAGGATAGACATGAAACTGTTCTTTTAATTCTTTAAAATAAATCATATAAATAAATTATTCATGAACTGCCCAAAGAATATAAGGGGACAGCGTTAAATTAGAAAACATATATTTTAACATTAGATGTTAAATTCACTATTGTTTTATATAGAATTGCTCTATAGTCTATACAGTATTTAATGCAATTACATCAGAAGTAACTGTATTTAAATTACTGAAAAATTAAGAGTAATCACTTTAATTTTTTTCAATGAAAAAGTAATTTAATTACAGTAATTAATTACTTAGTAATGCATTATTCCCAACACTGGCCACAACACATGAGCAACATTGACCATGGATCACTCAAAAAGGCAACACTCTGGGGAATCACCCGTTTTCAAAATAAAGAAACCTCAAACCGAGAAGAGTCTGCGAGCAAAAAGGGAAAGCGACACGTAATAAAACATGAAACAACTCCAAGAAAGGATTTAAAACCGACCCAGAGATGGAGTTTTTCTCGCTCAACAAGTTATTTTATTGGACTGATAAAATTAAGAGACAGGTCTGGACCGTTTTATTGGACCATCTCTTAGCGTGGTAGTTCGGGAGATAGCGTTAGCCACTCAAATGGGGCATTTTATTATGGATTGTGGTACTGCAGTGCTTTCAGTTCATTTTCAAGGAAGGACAATGGGGAAAAAATAACTTTATGCTGGTAACAAGCCAGTCTTTAAAGCAGTTAATTTGCCTGCTAGCTAAGTTATACTTTCCACTGTTTGCACAGTTTCCACTGTTTGACTTCAGACCTCATCTGATATGCAATCGTTAAGTCTAATGTCATCATTGCCTAACTTTTGTAACGCTATTTATTTTAAAACAATTGTTTTCAACAAGTCAAAACAACAGCGGAAGATATGCTACTTACCTGCTATTAAGACATATTTTTTGGATATCCGTCTTTTACTACCTTTTGTCATTTATTATTTATTTATTTTTTGAGGGTAGGGAGCAAGTTTTGTTGTTGTTAGTGACATTCACTCTAAGTTGATCACCTGTAACCATGGTTACACCGGTGGTATTCAAATCATCAGATTCATCTGTGCAGAAGAGCAGAGCCAAAGCCTGACTCAAGTAATTACCAAAACAGTGTGCCTCCACAAATAACTTGCAGTTCTATGCTTCAACCGCTAGAGGGCCAAAAGTTACATGGTGTAGCTTTAATAATAATATTTAAATAGGCCTATCCGAGGCATATTTTATATACAGAATTTACAAATGTAAGAGAATTAGTACTGATGCACTTCCAGTTTAAACCAGACCCACAACTGGTTCTATCCGAATACAGATACAGATAATTTTGTCATAGTAACAGATACAGTTACAACTACAGCTACAGATAATGGCCTTGCTGCACACCCCTTAAGCTCACAAGTTAAGCTCAATTGACAGCATTTGCAGCATAATGTTGATTACCATCAAATTAATTTAGACTTGTCCCACCTTTTCTTTAAAAAATAATTAAAACAAATCTTGGTTACAATGAGGCACTTACAATGGAAGTGAATGTGGCCAATCTGTAAACATTCAAATACAAACTGTTTAAAAGTATAGCCTCAAGATGTAAACAATATGTGTGTTGACATGATTTTAGGGTTATAAAATCGCTCACTAACCTTTTCTGTGTAAAGTTATAGCCAATTTAAAAATTTTCGTAAAGCTTTAAACCCTACACCGACCATAAAAATGACGATATAAACAACTTTACAGCTCAAATATTACAGTACATGAGTTTTTGTTCAATTATAAGCTTCACGTTTCTGCCTTTAAACACTCCAAAAACATTGGCCCCATTCACTTTTTAAATGCCTCACTTTAACCGTTTTTTTTTTTTTTATTATTATTATTTAAGAAAAGGAGGGATGAGTCTAAATTAATTTTTGTGCCAATCAACATTATGCCGCAAATGCTGTTGATGGAGCTTAACTTGCATTGGAATATTCTTTTAAATTTGTTTAACAATACTAGCAGAGCACCCATTTATCAGTAAATGATGGAGAAACCTTCTTTATGGGTAATTTATTTATAAATCAAACCCAGAAAGGATGTTTAACAAAATGAATGTAATTTGCATTCTTTGTATAGTGACATTTTATTCTCATCGAAGCTCGGTGCAACTGTCATTCATAGAAATGAAAACTTAAGGCTATTGGCAAAAACATCTTAAAATATAGCAGCAAGCAGCAATTGATGGGGGCCAAGCACATATGGATAAATGAAAAAAAAAAAAAAAAAAGATATGACCGGAAAGATCCTGTGGAACCCTAACCCTAACTGCCTTAACCACAGTACCACAAATATAATTTTCTTAAGTTATAGCACCCCCTAGTATAAAAAATGTATGACATTTTGCATGTGAACTCAAAATGTTCTTTTGTCCATGTGTTTTAAGTTTAGTTAAGTTTTATTTTTTTCGATCACAAGATACAGGCCAATTAGTAATTACAGGCCAAACCCAAAAAACGTATTTGCTTATATCTTCGGAACGATTTGACACATCAAAATTATTTTGATCACTTTTGATCAGGAGGGTCTGAAGATTATATATATAAAATTTAGTGTGAATCGAGGACGAGTTCGAAAAAGTAGGATTTTCATAAAAATCAAGCTGGTTGAAAAGTTTTCATGCGGAAATGGAAATTCATGTGACCATATGATTTGGGGACATTGAAGGATTTGGAGAAGCTAAGAAAAATTATTCTAGCCTATACGGTTCCGGAGTTATTAGCAAAAACATGAATTAGCTTATGATAGTGCTACCATGTGACTGATTCTCACAAAATTGGAATACATCTTTGTGTGGAGACCCTTCTTTTGTGTAATAAGTTTCATGACCATTGGCAATTCACAACTCAAGTTATTAGATGCTGAAATTTGATTGGCTGCTGGTGCCCATTTTTGTTGATTTATCGAATCGATATGTTAAGGATATGTAAGCACTTGAACCAGAGAAGATGCATATTTAATTTGAACTTACTTTCCAAATGGCTGCAGGGTTATTAACGTTTTTTAGTTGTAGTGCCCCCTATGGGTAGAACTGAACAACAATTTGCATGCATCATCAATATGGTCAACTGAGTATGTGTACCGAGTTTCTTTAAGTTTGGACTTTACATTGAGTAGGGCAGCAAAGCGATCAAGCCTCAATTAGCAATCAGCTAATGCTAACAGGCTCTGGAATAGAGGCCAAGGAGGTCAAAGCTAGCCCTTCCACAGCTGATATCATAGCTGCCATTTCATCCTTCAATGAAAATGTTGATACCAAATTGAATAGCATCGCTACCCCTATGCAAGCCATGCATGACTCGCTAGAGACAATCAGCGGGAAATTACATGAAATAGAGGAGGCGGTGAATGCGCTTGAGGAAAAGATGGCAGCCCTGGAAAACAGGTGTGCAGTCCTGCAAGCTAGTGTGGGTAAGCAACAAAAGAAGCTGGAAGATTTGGAATCGCGCAGCAGGCATCAAAACATCAGAATACTGGGGATCCCAGAGGGCTCAGAAAAAGGGAGACCTACTGAGTTTATGGAGGAACTGATCCCAACTCTGCTTGGAGCAGAACATTTCAAGTCGCCCATGGTGGTTGATCGCGCCCATCGAACCCTGGCACCTAAGCCTGCAGAAGGACAGCATCCAAGGCCTTTAATTGTAAGACTTCATCACTGCTATATTAAAGAAAGCATCATCAAATTGGCATTACAGCTGTTCCCTTTAAATTACATGGGCTCGAGGATGCACATCTTTCCTGACCTTATCGAGGCAGTGAGAAAGCAGCCGAAAGCTTTTGATGAAGCCGGACAGAGATGTAAGACAGCCAAGTTGAAGTATGAAGTATTTCTCTTCCTGGCACGCTTCATATCACGGTGGATGGAGTGTTGCAGTTCTTTGAAGACGCGGAGAAAGCACAAGAATTTCTTGACGGAAAGCTGACTTAAACTGTGGGTTGGACAATCCCTTAATCTAATTGAAATTGGAACATATTTTTATATATTTGACAAGTTTCATTACCTTGCCATAAGTTTTAGTATTTGGTTTACTTTGATTACACTGTGTAACAAATTATTATTATTTTTTTGGTTCCTGGGTAGTAAGTGTTATTTCCTAATTGCTTATACCTCAAAAGTATAGAAAATGGCTATTATTCCCCACAAACTTTGCTTTTGTGACCAGGACAGTGATATTTTGAAATGTACCTATTTTCCAGAACATTCCAGATAGATTCAGTGCTGAGTAAACTTGGAGTAACTTCTAGAACTTTCTAGAACTTTCCAGTAATATAAATAGTAGTATAAACACAGGTGCCTTAAGCCCACCAGTTCAGTTTAGTTCCAGCTGCCTAAGTGGATACATATCTGCATTTTTCTGAGATGGCATCAAGAGGCTGCAAGCATCCGGCAGACGCATTTTGCTATGTCTGCGGCCAATTTATCAAGACAAGAGTGAAAAACTACTCCGTGGAAGCATCTGCTAATATGTGTGAGGCCTACAAAGCATATTTCGGCATGCCTGTCGGGGATCAAGACAAACCCTGGGCACCTTATTTCACCTGCGAGCACTGTAAAAAAGAAAACTCTGGAAGGTAAGATGGACAATTGTTGCTCGGAATTTTATGTTATCAAATTTTTTTATTTTTAAAATTGTAAAAGATTTTAATTTTAAAATGTTTTACAATTTTCAATGTTATTGAAAAAATATATCATATATGAAAAATGTTGCGAGAATCTCTTACACATTAGTCTTGGGTGAAATAAATGTATTTTTGTAGGATGGAACAGAGGGGAATAGAGAGCCATGGAGTTCGCTATCCCAAGAATTTGGCGGGAACCCACTGACCACTCAGACATCTGCTATTTCTGCATGGTGGACTCTTCCAAACGTCGGACTGGCAAGAATGCATCTGAGCTCCCTGTACCCACTCCTCCGGAGAGAGAGCAGCCGTCTTTAAAAGAGAGCAGCAAGTCAGAGAGCGAGGAAGACGTTGAAGATCCAGATGACAATTTCAGTGGTGGAGCTGAGGAGAGAAACCCATACTACCCCAACCAAAAAGACCTCAACGACTTGATTAGAGATCTTGGTCTCACCAAGTCCAGTGCCGAGCTTTTGACGTCTAGGCTCAAGCAGTGAAACTTGTTGGATGAAAGTGTGCAAGTCGCAGATCAGAGGAAGCGTCACCAAACTTTTTCCAGCTTCTTCATCCATCAAGATGGGCTCTGCTTGTGCCACAATGTGACCAGTCTGTTCGAGGCAATCGGAATCGCCTGTAACCAGAATGAGTGGCGTTTCTTCATTGACAGCTCATCCAGGAGTCTCAAAGCCGTGCTGCTCCATAATGGTAACAAGTACCCGTCTCTTCCCCTGGCTCACTCGGTGCACCTCAAAGAGGATTACAACAGCATCAAGACCTTGCTAGATGCCTTGAAGTATGATGAGTTTGGCTGGGAGGTCATAGGAGACTTCAAAATGGTGGCATTCCTGATGGGTCTCCAAGGCGGTTTTACCAAGTTTCCCTGCTATCTTTGCCTTTGCTTTTGTATTACTTTAGTATAAATACATGTTCATTTGGATGTTGTTTTTTCTGACTTTGTGAACGGAAAGACACAAATTCACCCGTTTTCTCATTGGAAATTGTTAAATTTCAAAATATCACTGTCCTGGTAACAGAAGCAAAGTTTGTGGAGAATAATAGACATTTTCTATACTTTTGAGGCATAAGCAATTAGGAAATAACACTTACTACCCAGGAACAAAAATTGTGTTACATAGTGTTAGGACAATATATTGCTCATCACAGACAAGCTGATTTTAAGAGGTGGCAAGGTAATATTGCTTAAAGTTGATTATGCTAAGTTTGTGTCTTAGTTCCCAGCTGGTTTATTTTGGCTGGAATACAAGTATTCCGTGTGATGTTCTCTAATGCAAGTTGAATGGGATCGTTGATGGTTGAACATTTGTTCATAATCTGTGTCAAGTTAGATAATTTTAGTCGGTCTAGAGGCCTGGTAGAAGTCATGGTTATATAGCTAATTAGTCATTAAGGGGTTAATGTGGAGCCTCAGGTTATTAGTTACGGGAAATGTCGCTTGTGAACCCTGTATTCGTTGGGGAGTTAGAGAGGGACTTAAGAAGATGGAGTAATGGGGGGGTTGGGACGAAATTAATGGGAGCTCTATGCATTGGTGGTTGTGCTTTCAAAAGACAGTTTAGGAATATAGACAGAGTATTTTTTTTTCTTTTACTATGATAACAACTAAGAATGTAGATCATACGCAGCATCGTGATGCACTCAAATTAGTTAGTTGGAATGTGAAGGGCCTGGGCAGTCCAGTTAAAAGAGCAAAAGTTTTAGCGCATCTTAAATCTCTACAACCTGATATAATGTTTCCTCAGGAAACTCATGCCAAACGAGGTATACAACCAGTTTTGCGTGCAAAATGGCTTGGGCAGTCATATCAAGCTCATTTTGGAGCTAAAGCAAGAGGGGTTTCTATTTTATTTAGGAAAAATATCCCCTTTTGTCTTTCATCATCGGTTATAGATCCTAATGGTAGATATATCATATTAACTGCTACATTATGCTCAACCCTGGTTACACCGGTTAACGTTTATGGGCCAAACTTGGATTGCCCTGTTTTGTTTAGTTTTTTTGTGAAATGTTTACTGTGATTCCGGATCTTCAACACACAGATTGGCTGACGATATGAATTGTGTTTTGGATGCATATTTAGACTCTACTAGTTTATGCTTAAATACAATCTTAAAAAGCTCAAACATGGTGAACATATGGAGGTTGTTTAACCCGACTGGTAGAGAATATTCTTTTTTTTCTCCAGTGCATAAATTGTTTCTCGAATGTACTATTTTTTGTTATATTCGATAGATATCAATTTTCGATAGATTGATATCATCTGCGGTAGATGCAGTTTATCATCCTGTCTTAGTTTCTGATCATGCCCCGGTGTCTTTATGCTTGTGGCTAGCAAATGCCACAAGAAGGCGCCCGGGTTAGCGACTACACGCCCAGTTGTTTCAGGACAGGGCTTTTTGTGCATGGTTAAAAGAAGAAATCGATTTTTTATAGAATCTAATGACAGAGGTGATGTGAATGATCTAGTACTTTGGGAAAGTCTGAAGGCTGTTATTAGAGGTCACATCATTTCATATGTAACAAATGTAAAGAAGACACAGAGGGCTCAGTTGGAACGTCTCGAGGCAGAACTAGTTGGCCTAGAACAACAATACCAGTCCTCTCCAACTTCAGACACAGGGCCGTAGCAAGGAATTCTGGGTCCCTGACTGTATATTGCTCTGGGCCCCTTACCTATTAAAGAAATACAGTTTCAAATTTGTTTCGGGCCCCCCTGTACCTTTAGGCCCCTAGAATAGCTATGGCCCTGTTCAGACACCTTAAGTAAAATCACAAACCTTAATTATAATATTATTTTGACCAAGCAAGTGAGTTCCCTTCTTGCAATAAAACAACAACATCTCTTTGAGATTGGGGACAAGCCAGTTAAGTTACTCGCAAGACGGATAAGGCAGCGACAAGCCATTCTTGAAGTTAAAGATGGGAGAGGGAACATAGTTACGGATCCTACTGAAATAAATAGATGCTTTGCACAATTTTATTGTAATCTCTATAGGTCAAACTATAATACCAGTCAGACCAATATGAATGTTTTTCTTGAAGAATCTGAATTGCCGCAGCAGTCATAACCCAATCACCAAACAATATGGCACCTGGCCCAGATGGGTTCATTGCTGAATTTTATAAAGAGTATAGTGATTTTCTGGCTCCCCTGCTGCTTCGCATGTTCCAATATATTAAAGTAAATGGATCATTTTCGTTATATTGATTATATTGAAATAACATAGCTTTGTTACTCAAAACAGGTTGGGACCCCACCAACGTTTCTTCGTATAGGCCTGTGTCTTTACTTCCATTTGAAACTAAATTAATAAGTAAAATCCTAGCAATTCGCCTTCCGTCCCACATAGCAAAAATTGTTTACCCTGATCAGACTGGATTCATCCCGAATCAATGCATATATTTCAATTTGTGGTGAATTACTAATATTATATATGGCCCAGCTTGCTGTAAAGAAAATGCTGTGGTGATATCTCTAGATGCCGAGAAGGCTTTTGACCAAAGCATGTGGAGATTTTAGGTTTTTGGTTTTGGAAAAATTTGGGTTTGGTAAGGCATTCATTAACTGGATTAGAATTATCTATAAAGAGCCTAGTGCATCAGTCATAACTAATGGACAGTCTTCACCACCAACCCGTTATCCCCTTTTTTTTTTGCTTTGGCCTTAGAGCCGCTAGCCCGTCATATCTGTTCCAGTTCAAACATACATCCCATATCTTGTCAAGGCACCTATCATAAGATTTCAGCTTATGCAGATGATGTTTTGCTTTTCATCTCTAACCCTGAAATATCCGTTGCTCCATTATTACATCTAATAAATGTATTCGGGTCCTTCTCAGGATATAAGATAAACTAGGAGAAGCGCGAACTGATGATGCCCCGATCCCAACAAGTAAATAAAGAGTTTTTGGATTCTACTCCCTTTAAAAAATTTCATAAAGTTTTGTTAGTCTAGGTACTTATTACAGTAACAAGAAAGTTGGATAAGTTATACGGTCTAATTGGGATAGGAGAATAGAACAGCCGAAGAAGAATACTGAATTCTGGAATACATTACCAATTTCCATGGTGGGGAAAATAAATGCTGTAAAAATGGGTGTGCTGCCCAGGTTCCTCTACCTTTTTCAGGCCATTCCATATTTATTCCCCAAAGCTACTTTAAGAAATTAGGTTAAATAATTTCTATTTTTATTTGGGGGGGTAAGCAACCTTGGATAACCAGAAAACATCTCAGTAAAGCCAAAAGTGAAGGAGGGTACGGCTTCCAGAGTTTCAATTATAAACTCTGCAAAAAAGAAACGTCCCTTTTTCAGGGCATTGTATTTTAAAGATAATTTTGTAAAAATCCAAATAACTTTACAGATCTTTATTGTAAAGGGTTTAAACAATGTTTTCCATGCTTGTTCTATGAGCCATAAACAATTATTGAACATGCACCTGTGGAACAGTCGTTAAGACACTAACAGCTTACAGACGGTAGGCAATTAAGTTCACAGATATAAAAACTTAGGACATTAAAGAGACCTTTCTACTGACTCTGAAAAACACCAAAAGAAAGATGCCCAGGGTCCCTGCTCATCTGCGTGAACGTGCCTTAGGCATGCTGCATGGAGGCATGAGGACTGCAGATGTGGCCAGGGCAATAAACTGCAGTATCTGTACCGTGAGATGACTAAGACAGCGCTATAGGGAGACAGGAAGGACAGCTGATCATCCTCGCAGTGGCAGACCACATGTAACAACACCTGCACAGGATCGGTACATCTGAATATCACACCTGCGGGACAGGTACAGGATGGCAACAACAACTGATCGAGTTACACCAGGAACGCACAATCCCTCCATCAGTGCTCAGACTGTCCGCAGTAGGCTGAGAGGCTGGACTGAGGGCTCGTAGTCCTGTTGTAAGACATGTCCTTACCAGACATCACCGGCAACAACATTGCCTATGGGCACAAACCCACCTTCGCTGGACCAGACAGGACTGGCAAAAAGTGCTCTTCACTGACGAGTCGCAGTTTTGTCTCACCAGGGGTGATGGTCGGACTTGTATTTATCGTCGAAGGAATGAGCGTTACATCGAGGCCTGTACTCTGGAGCAGGATCGATTTGGAGGTGGAGGGTCTGTCATGATCTGGGGCGGTGTGCTACAGCATTATCAGACTGAGCTTGTTGTCATTGCAGGCAATCTCAGCGCTGTGCGTTACAGGGAAGACATCCTCATGTGGTACCCTTCCTGCAGGCTCATCCTGACATGACCCTCCAGCAAAGGGGTACTCAGTGGGCGCTCTCCAGTCCGGATCCGGACCGAAGGACAATTAAATCCGGACCGAGCTCTGAAGCTTTGTGCTATTTATCTGAACCTTGGCTACATGATTATGTAAGCATACGTGTATTCGCCCGCAGAGCGGGAATAAATAGCGTTCAGCGCTAGAGAGAAACATTGCTAATGCTGATGAATTGCAAGCTACCTATAAATAATTACAACGATCTTCTCTTTATACTAAAAGTCAGGTATGTTGATTCACAGTAACTGACATAAACAATGTTAATCTGTAATTATTCAGCAAGGTAAACTAAAATAACACATGACATGATTGCTAGACAATGTTCAAGATAATGCGAAAAGACCCATTCATTAGTGTAACGTAACTTGGTTATACAGAAAATATATACATTCTATTATTATAAAACAATAGCGCATCGATATATATCAAAATGACAGTTGTGATGATATCACATCAATACTGAATTGTGTCAACATATTTATAATGTACAGTCTATTTTATAAACAGCTACTGTCATCATCCACCAAATATAGCTAACAGCTATTGACAAAGCTGGCTAGCTAACTAATGCCGACATAGGCTATCATATAAATGCAGTCAATGTATCATGCAAAGAAAAGTGATTACTTCAAACTACAGTCTCGCATATTCAAACCTATATCCACACTTTGTTTTAGCCCTGTTCCAGCACTGGAGAGTCAAATATAATGTACAGTCTCAAAGTTTGTAGTAAAACAATCATAACTGTGTCATTTTAATTATGCTACCTCATCTATCAGCATGATGTCGGTGAATCACGTTCAGTCTCTTTGTACGTTACGTCATTGTTTTGGTCGATGCTCGCTCGCATCCCTATGGAGTGTGTGCACAAGCAATAGGTAGCTGGCTACAGTTCACTGAACGGCCACTGGTGTCATTAATAACAAGTGTTTCTGAATCTTACATACTGCACCTTTAAAAAAATGAACTGAATACGTTAACTACGAATAAACTGAGATTAATGATGATAAAGTATTTAAATCAATAGACAGCCCAGACTATTCTGACGGATAGAGGTATAAAAAAGGAAAATAGAGGGCTGGGGTTAAGGTAGCAGAGGAAGGCAGAAATATTTTTGACTAAAACATGCATAAAAACAGCCGGAGGCTAAAGATATTTTTGGATGCATTTTTTACCATGTGATCAGGTCTCTGGCATTGAAACACAGATGTGTGTGTTCGACAGAGAGATGTTAGGTCAGGCTGACCCTTTGATGTCTCACCAGAGCCTCTCCTCCAGAGAGCGCTGCCACTGGCTGGTGTTTATGTGTGATAAAGGACGTGTCCTGTATAATTAGGTCATTACCTATTTCTCAACATCAGGCCCCCCATTTGAATCACTCAAACCCACAGACTTGCAAAACAAGTGAAAAAAGTGAAAGCAATCTTATTTATTTTACCTAAATTACAGAGCACATCAGACACTAGGAGACATACAAGATTATAAGACACTGCATGTTTCTGAGAGAACAAGACTATGACTAGCAGAACTAATATGTTTATATGGCTCTTCCTGTTCCACAAACGGTTCTTTGGATTTTATTGGATAATTCATCAGTTATATGTACCATAATAGTATAATTTTCCAAATGATGCTAGATTTTCAAGATCCACTTTAACATTCAACAAAAATCATCTCCAGTGTCATATGGGTCTAGGACAACACTATCATATGTTCCAGGAAATGTAGTTATTTTGAGGATAATGAATTAGATAATGAATTAGTACAGTAGATCTGGGGTGTGTACACAGTTTTAACGGAGATGACTAGAGTTGTGTTTTGCAAAGACATTAGCCCTGCACAAGAAGCGTGCTAATCCAATTATATGCACTGTTACTCTGTTCAGAGCTCTGTTTCCTCGGAACATGCATTGAATTAGTATAGAAACACAGCATTTAACATGCATATTAAAATAGCTTAAACCCAAAACACAACTCTATTGTAACAGCTCACATATACATTTTTATGACTGTATAACTGTGGTAATTGCAGGAGCAAACTGACTGTAATTTGAGATGGAAAGAGCGAACAAAACACATACACAATTGAGTAACAACTAAAACAGCAAGAGGAAGGAACCAAACAGTATGTTTGCTTATTTTTGTGAAAGAGTGTGCTGCCAAAATATACTTTTCTTAATCAGTATTTTTGGCTTGTTTCCCAGTAATAATATTTAAACATCCTTAATACAAGATTTATTTACTCAAGAAGCAAAACTGTTTGAATTAAAAAGACTTGTTTTCAGATAATACAGTATATCTGTTTTGTTTTTTTTCTTACCCCACTGGTGTAACGGGAGCCAACTGGTACGTTATAACTGTGCAGTTTGTGTAAACCTCACACCCCTGGCCTCAACATGCGCACTATCAACTGACACTAGGGGCTGTAGTCTTCAGCCTCCTCGCTAGCGTGGCCACCTCCCATGCCAGAGACGACGGTTTGAATCCCGCTCGGAGCTGGTCAAGCAGGACCCCAGTTACAGTGGTGCCGTGACCTGGATGGGAGTGAGGTTTAGGGGGGTGAGTGTAACGGGAGCCAGCTGGTACGTGAAAGCTGTGTGGTATGTGTACGTAAACCTCACTCCCCTGGCCTAGACTAGTGACTGACGCTAGAGGCTGTATCTTTTAGTCTCCTCGTTAGCGCACCCGCCTTGGTGCGGTTCGGGCAAGACCGGTTACACTGGCAATTCTTTCTTGTTTTGAGCATAAACCTCACAAAACTGATCTTGTTTAAAGGAAGTTTAGATATTTTTACTGGGGAAAAAAAAGGTGAAAATGGGCTCAGGGAAGAGTAAGAACAGTTTAGTAATGCCTGTGCAAGGTTATATAACATCACTGTAGCCGACTGCTGATGTGAGCGGTACAGTAATGTGTCTTTGATCATACAGATGAGTCAGGATTCATGATGACTCATATCACTAACCATCTCACCAGGCATATTAAAATCAAAAGCCTGCTACACAGCTCAGCACCGCTACTAATCTACACACAAAAAATGTTAAGTGGGTCAGTGGACCATATATCCCTGTGAGAAATCATTCACGCAGAGCCAGCTTTCTAAAGGGACATTTATTGGGAGAGCAGATAGAATTAATTAAAAATATTCACTCATTTATCATCAGTGCCTTTTGGCAAAAATAGATGTGTTATTATTTATAGGCTTGTGGTCTGTGGTAAAGCATTTTAAAGAGGACACCTACCCAATTTTAGTGAGAACTCATAAAACTTCTTTAGTTTGCCCACCAGTGGGACCACAGCGGCCCACGCCCCTTCCTGCACATGCTCGTCACTCGGATGCTGTATGGCCTGAGGAGACAACATCCACACATTTAAACATGGTTGGGGATGTGAATGAGGAGGAAACACTCTTTATAATATTAGTAGCAGTAGAAATGAACTGCATCCCCCTCTATTTGGAATTTCCATGACTTTTTGTTTGTGATTACTGGATAATGACTTTTAAAAATAATTTAGATTCTGAACAATTCGCTGATGATTCATTCAGACCGATTTCTGAATTTCCCTGAAAAGATCGCTCACAAATCAAACTTCACTATGGCTTATGAGCAAGTTTTACTGTAGTAGCCAAGTTTTTAAAGAGCAGTAATGTACCTAGCTTGTGAAATAATTTAGAGCAGTGCATAACTTAAAAAATATTTACTTTTGTTATAGAAATTTCCATGACATTTAAAGCTAATGTGTGTAATTCTTTCACTGTTAAAATTAGTTTATCATGTCTTAGCTTTTTTGAGGGCAGGACTATCTGTATGTACAGCCAATGCAAGACAAAGAGCGCTTTCTGGAATTTGTTTGAAAACAGATAATTTTTTTTTTTTGCAATTCTGTTTGGTGATACTAGTGAAATTACACACTTCAGCTTTAATATTTTTTCAATTTATTTTATTAGTTTTACTAAGTAATTAGTGAATTACTTTTCCAGGCCTGGAAAACACAATTTTAGTGCTGTTTAATTGCAGAAATGTTAAAGTTGCATTGATCCGTTGAGCAATTATGATCATTTAGCTCCCATCCCTTTAAAATATGTATTTAGAATTAGAGCTGTAAGGCTACTCTGGAATGTGTAGAAGTTTGGTGATCAAGGAAATAAACACAGTCCGAACATGTCACGCCCCTGAATGAAATTGATTCTCCTGAGTGAAGTCTATTCCAAGTTTTGGAATCGTCTCTAGATTCCCATGTGTCGGAGTCAAAGAATCGATTCCCAGAACATACACAGTATAAAATTCCCTTATTTTACCAGAAACCCTGGGTGCCCTGGATTAAAATAATACAGGGAGTCAGTTTCATACAGTAGAAAACAACATAAAGTTTAGCCTGATTATCACTTTTGAAGAGCCTGAAATGCATGCTGTACTTGCCTGCCTGATGGCTTCACCTGCTCCACTGTAAGACTGCAGGTCCTGTAGTATGGTCACAGCCTCTGTTAGTACTTTATTGACCTCCTCCCATACTCTCCTCTCAGCCTCTGTGGGCTTGGCATCTGCAGAGGAGAGATCAGCTTAGAATGCTCAGATGTGGTACTGGGATCTTTGACCCCGTTTATACCAGAAGCCCCGTTTATTGGGAGCAATGGTACACCAATTTATTTGTATTTTTGTAATTTGTTGTGCTTTATTAACATGCAGTATTAATTGTAAATGCAGTAGTGAGTGTGTCTCTGAGACCCTCCCCTCAAAATCCAATCACAGGTGGCGATAGGAGATGCATTTTAGTGAAAGTTAGTATCAGGTGTAAACTGCAGTACCATGACTTACTTTCAAAGTCCAGGAAAAAGTTTCCTGCATTGTTGTCGATGTCTCGGGTGAGAACCTTAATCAGATTCCCCATTCCGACCTTTCAGAGACCTAAAAGGGGCGATGGAAAGGAAAAGTGATGCAAAACTGCTTTTTGAACAAGGATTTCGGTGTCTGTGTGGGTTGTAACTCTGCACTTGAACTGACTTAAGAAATCAGAACTCATTCATGTTGGCCCTCGATACGCATGCATCAAGAACTGTGACACCTATGATCACGACAATGACATCTGGCCACATGCATGAACGTGACTGGGAACATCTGTTACGGCTGGTAGAGAAAACCAGGAGAGACCCAAATGCTGCTGAATTATCCTCTTGAACACACACACACAAGACCTCACGCACTCCAATTATTACAGGTGAAAGGCTACATGCTGCTGAGAATGCAGTATATCTGAGTTTGATAACCGCAAAACATTGTGGGTGGATCCAACTGCAAGATCATGCCGCCCTCTAGCAGTCAAAATTATTCTCTAGTCAAAATGTCACACTCTGATGTCACCATTCCCTTTAGGCTGTGTGGTAAATCTTTGTGCGTAAGAAGAATCATACTGTATGTTCATTGAAAAGAGTGCGCTCACATCCTGATTCATCCACTCTGACAGGCTTTGAGCTCAGCCCAGGAGTTGGTGCTGTTGCTTTGACTTCATAAGTGAGTCACTACGCACAAAAAGATCAACATTCATGTTTGAGAGACCACAAGGTCATTTTAATGCTTCAACATACTTAACATTAAGCCTTCTTTACTACTACTCAGATCACTATGTGAGTTCTACAAGTTAGCTAATAAAATATTGTCCACTCATTTCAATGCTTCATGTGCATTTATTTGGCAAGTTAATTAATTACAAAATAAACACCAACAGAACTCTGATGCAAACCGGAGGTGGATTTCAGCTGTTAAGCGATTTCTTTCTTCTCACATAATTACATAATTTCAATGCAAATCAATATGTTATGTCCATGTATTTATTTATTTGGTTAATAGTCATGTAATAAGCAGGATAATGTACAGTCAGCCAGTTATTTTTACAAAATAAACCCCTTCAGGCTGATCCAAGACCCCCTAATCATCCTGTCGGTTTTATTTTGCGATAACAACCGGCTGACTGTATATTATCTCTTACTTAAAATACGGCTCTCTGGAATACTCACTTCTGCTTGGTGAATCAGGCAATCCAGTGGTCTGATATTTCTGAATAATGGCCGCACATCCATTTCTAAAGACTCTTTGGTCTCTTTCTTCTTACATAACATAATCTAACACAAATCAGCACTTCATGCCCATTTATTTGTTTTGGTAGGAGGCAAGTAATAAGCAGATTAATGTACTGTACAGTCAGCTGGAGATACAAGACTCCACATTGGGGTCCTTATCACATTGTCCGTTGTGATAACAACAGGCTGACTGTACATTATACCTTGCTTAACCTGCAGAGGACTCTTTAAGAGTAACTGATGATAAACAAAATGTCAACTCATTCAAAGACCAGTTACATAGATTTATGTTCAAACAGAATATCAACTACACTACTCAGAAGAGTTTATTTCTTTTAAAGACTTTGCTTCCCCTTTAATTGAACGGGCTTAGTATTTTAAAGTAGGTAAATAGGTCGGCGCTGTGTCTCACTGACCTACAGTGCATACTGCAGTGTGAGTGTGTTTTCTTTACATCTTGGCATGCTCACGTTCTCATGGCGTTTAGGATTTAAATGACCACAGGGAGTAAATAAGCTCTACTGTATGTCTTGAACCCCCTAACCCTCCCCCACTCCCCACCCCCCTCAGGATTAAACTTCTCAGGTGGGGGAAAGGTGGTACCATCTAAACTGAGGTTGCCCATTTGACTAAAACAAACCCACCCTGAAATCTCATTGGCTAAGGAGGCAGACAGAATATTCTGCTGTTTCCATGGAGCCTAAAAATATTTTTCAACACAAAACGTGCCGCCAGCCAATAGAAGCAGAGCACAGATGTAAAGAGGGGGGACAGAAGTACTCTATAAGACTTAAATGGTCCCATAAAAAAAAAAAAAGTTTGTTATGTTTGCATCCAGAAAATGAAGCTTATTTTTAGGGCAATTAAGATTTTTATGCAAAATTATTATTTCCTATTTCTTTTACTTTTATTTTGGGGTGAAATATTTTATGAGATTAACCCTAAAAGGACTTGCACAAATTAAACATGAGCATAGCACTTGGAAGAAACTCAAGAACACTTTGGGAGACAAAAGTAGAATAGTTAGACGAAAAGTGTGACAGCTCACTGGTTTAGTCTTTTTATAGCAACTACTTAATTCTATGTAAGATGTGTGCAAATTATAATTAACACTAAAGACACTATCATGAATTTAAACATTGAGAATAACAGCAATATATACAGTATATATATATATATATATATATATATATATATACAGTATATATATATATATATATATATATATATATATATATATATATACAATACATACATATATATACTGTATACTCTCACACACACATACATATATATATATATATATACACACACACACACACATTTACACACACTGGCAGTCAAAAGTTTGGAATAATGTACAGATTCTGCATTCTGCTATTTCAGAAAGAAATTGGTACTTTAATTCACCACAGTGGCGTTCAACTGATCACAAAGTATAGTCAGGACATTACTGATGTAAAAAACAGCACCATCACTGTTTGAAAAAAGTCATTTCTGATCAAATCTAGACAGGCCCCATTTCCAGCAGCCATCACTCCAACACCTTTCCTTGAGTAATCATGCTAAATTGCTAATTTGGTACTAGAAAATCACTTGCCATTATATCAAACTATTTGGTTTGTTAAATGAAGCTTAACATTGTCTTCATGTATGTTTTTGAGTTGCCACAGTATGCAATAGACTGGCATGTCTTAAGGTCAATATTAGAGTTGAAGTCAGAAGTTTACATACACATAGGTTGAAATCATTAAAATTCATTTTTTAACCACTCCACAGATTTCATATTATCAAACTATAATTTTGGCAAATCGTTTAGGACATCTACTTTGTGCATGACACAAGTAATTTTTTCAACAATTGTTTACAGACAGATTGTTTCACTTTTAACTGACTACATCACAATTCCAGTGGGTCAGAAGTTTACATACACTAAGATAACTGTGAAAATTATGTCAAGCATTTAGGCAATTAGCCAATTAGCTTCTGATAGGCTAATTTGAGTCAACTGGAGGTGTACCTGTGGATGTATTTTAAGGCCTACCTTCAAACTCTGTGACTCTTTGCTTGACATCATGGGAAAATCTAAAGAAATCAGCCAAGACCTCAGAAAAAAAAATAATAATTGTGAGCCTCCACAAGTCTGGTCCATCCTTGGGGAGCAATTTCCAAACGCCTGAAGGCACCACACTCATCTGTACAATCAAAAGTGCACAAGTATAAACACCATGGGACCACGCAGCCATCATACCGCTCAGGAAGGAGACGCATTCTGTCTCCTAGAGATGAACGTAGATTGGTGCGAAAAGTGCAAATCATTCCCAGAACAACAGCAAAGGACCTTGTGAAGATGCTGGAGGAAACAGGTAGACAAGTATCTATATCCACAGTAAAACAAGTCATATATCGACATACACCTGAAAGACTGCTCAGCAAGGAAGAAGCCAATGCTCCAAAACCACTATAAAAAAATTAATAAAAAAAAAGCCAGACTACACTTTGCAAGTGCACATGGAGACAAAGATCTTACTTTCTGGGGAAATGTCCTCTTGTCTGATGAAACAAAAATTGAACTGTTTGACCATAATGACCATCGTTATGTTTGAAGGAAAAAGGGTGAGGTTTGCAAGCCAAAGAACACCATCCCAATGGTGAAGCATGGGAGTGGCAGCATCATGTTGTGGGGGTGCTTTGTTGCAGGAGGGACTGGTGCACTTCACAAAATAGATGCCATCATGAGGAAGGAAAATTATGTGGATATATTGAAGCAACATCTCAAGACATCAGCCAGGAAGTTAAAATTCGGTTACAAATGGGTCTTCAAAATGGACAATGACCCCATGCTTACCTCCAAAATTGTGGCAAATGGCTTAAGGACAACAAAGTCAAGGTACTGGAGTGGCCATCACAAAGCCCTGACCTCAATCCGATAGAAAATTTGTGGGCAGAACTGAAAAAGCATGTGCGAGCAAGGAGGCCTACAAACCTGACACAGTTACACCAGTTCTGTCTGGAGGAATGGGCCAAAATACCAGCAACTTATTGTGAGAAGCTTGTGTAAGGCTACCCAAAATATCTGACCCAAGATAAACAAATTATGTTGTGTATGTATGTGCATGTAAACTTCTGACCCACTGGGAATGTGAGGAAAGAAATAAAAGCTGAAATAAATCATTCTCTCTACTATTATTCTGACATTGCACATTCTTAAAATAAAGTAGTGATCCTAACTGACCTAAGACAGGGAATGTTTTCTACGATTAAAATGTCAGGAATTTAAATGTTTAAATGTATTTGGCTAAGGTGTATGTAAACATCTGACTTCAACTAGGTCAAAAATGGCAAAAAAGAAACCGCTTTCTCTAGAAACACATCAGTCAATCATTGTTTTGAGGAATGATGGCTATACAATGCTTGAAATTACCAAAAAACTGAAGATTTCATACAAAGGTGTACACTACAGTCTTCAAAGACAAAGGACAACTGGCTCTGACAAGGACAGAAAGAGATGTGGAAGACCAGATGTACAACTAAACAAGAAGATAAATACATCAGAGTCTCTAGTTTGAGAAATAGACGCCGCACATGTCCTCAGCTGACAGCTTCACTGAATTCTACCTGCTCAATAACAGTTTCATGTACAACAGTAAAGAGAAGACTCAGGGGTGCAGGCCTTATGGGAAGAATTGCAAAGAAAAAGCCACTTTTGAAACAGAAAAACAAAAAGAAAAGGATAGAGTGGGCAAAGAAATGCAGACATTGGACAATAGATAATTGGAAAAGAGTGTTGTGGATCTTAACCCCACTGAGCATTTGTGGGATCAGCTAGACTGTAAGGTGCGTGAGAAGTGCCCGACAAGACAGCCACATATATGGCAAGTGCTACATGAAGCATGGGGTGAAATGTCACCTGAGTATCTGGACAAACTGACAGCTAGAATGCCAAGGATCTGCAAAGGTGTCATTGCTGCACATGGAGGATTTTTTGATGAGAACACTTTGAAGTAGTTTACATTTTTTTCAAATTTTAATAGTAATTTTTCATGTTATTAATGTCCTGACTATATATTGTGATCAGTTGAATGCCACTTTGGTGAATAAAAGTACCAATTTCTTTCCATAAGAACAAAATCTGTACATTATTCCAAACTTTTGGCCAACAGTGTATATATACATTTAAAAAAGTATTGATTCATGGATGATATTGGCTTTACTAGGAAAGCTGTTTTGGGAGGGGGTTAAAAAGAAAAAAAAAAAAAACACTGTTAAATTTAAACAGGGAGATAATAATGAGGACTTCTCTTTTTCTTCTTTTAAAATCCTAAATCCTATTAGCACCATTTATACCAATTTCAGTTTGGATTGGTTCTTAAAACAGTGGTGCTTGTTTAAGTGAGGTTTAGATTATGGGTGTGGATGCAGTGGGCAGTTCCCTCTCCACTGCGGTACTCATACATCAGCGTTCAGCAGCATGTGCATCCACGTGCTCTCCTCTCTCCTCTCTACTACTACTACTACTACTACAACCACCACCCAACCAGAGAACATGACCCCACCCTTCCCCCCTCCCTGTTCATAACTTCAAACACACAGAGAGAGGAGTGCAGTCACGTGTGCAGAGGGGAGGCGACGTGCTGCAGTCTTTGGCAGTCTGCGGCAGTGCAGAGAGCAGAGGCAGTGCTTCTCCTGACCCAGATTTCACCAATGCCACGTCACACTGGGTTAACATTAACCCCAGCATGGCAAAACATGGATGGATATGCTTCAGGATGCCTCTGGCAGACACGGCTAATGCCTACTTGCAAACATGGCTTCAGACCTTTCATTATAAAATAAACGTATCCTGCTGATCTATTTTTACTGTTCATAGTAAAATAATAAATAATGTTTTTTTTGTTTTTTTTCAAAACTGATCTATGCAATATTTTTGTATGTTTGAAAGGTGAAGTAATTCCTGCGGTATGATTGGCATCAAACGGAACTGCAAAAATAATGGCTATAGAGCAAAACAGTGCCCGTCCAATTTTTTTTAGTCCCTCTGTTCCAGCAATGAATTTTTCCTTTTTATTTTTTCTGTAGGTATTTTATAAAATTCTCCATAAAAGAGTTCTAAGTCATGAACTAAACCAGCCAGCTCCGATGTGAATCACAACATTACAAACTTGGATTTTAATCAAAAAACAAAAGGACGAAGGTACAAGACTGTGTATTTAATGCCTTTAATAGGGGTTTGAACTAATCTAATAAAAAACTATGGAAATGTATAAACTATTAATTTAAAGTTGTTGATTATATGCATATAAACAATATACTTAACTTTTATTGCAAAATATTCAGACATATACAAATATACAAGTAGTTTGAGACTGCATCATGGAATTGGGCGGCCGCTGCCGAGCTCATTTACTGCAGTTTTCAGTGATTCTCTGACTGGTGGATATTTCTCTGGAGGATCATAAGTAGTGTAGTTATTCAGCACAAATCGCGCTATTAAATGCAGTTTTTAAAAAATGGTATTATTTTTTTCAACAGAAGTATATCGTCGATTTACAAACTCACAGCTCATGGTAGGTCTGTCTTAAAAGGTTTATAATAGAGATAGACAGATATATCTGTGTTATATATTAAAAGGTGCTGATAGCTGCCCTTTTTTTTTTTTTTTTATTCCTCTGTATTCCTTTGTGGCTGGTGCTGAATGATTGTACTGTTAAAACGGCTTGGTTCTAAAGTATTACAATGGCCTCTAGAGGTGAAATAAAAACAATAGCTGCCTCCTTGTGGGGATTTGCTCTATCTAAATCTTTCATGATTGACATGACATGATTGTTCATCCACATTGTTATTCTCACTTCAATGCATATCTTGTTATTTTGATAAGATAATAAAGTGTTCTAATTAAATTATAAAATTAAGGGCATGCACAAAAAATTGACTATATTGAAACGTGCCCCGTCAGCACATTAAATGTGTGTCTGCACATACATAAATATATATCTTGTGAATAATAATAAACCTTATTCCTGATACTGTATATAAACAAAACCCTTTATCTGGTAAATATTTAGGCTATAAAAAGCTTAATTTGGTAAATACTTACATATAGTGCATTGGAACGGAGTCCCCTGTGTATTTTGGGCTTGTTTATAGTTAAAATGGGCCTGTTTATAGTTGGTAATGCACCAAATCTAATTGTTTTCTGGACATTATTGAGATTTTTATTGTAACATAAACTGCATCTGGGATTTTGTTCATTTTGTACTCTTGTAGCCTTTGTGTCTGTGCCCGTCATAGTAAGGAAAGGCTAAAACATTTTTTAAACATTCTATATATCAGTTTTAAAAAATTATTGGCCGATTAATCGGTTAGCGGCCTTTTCCATCACCTTATTGGTTTCTGCAAAATCCACTATCGATCAACCTCTAGTTATCATTAAAAATCAATTCCCATGATGCTGCCACCCCCATGCTTCACCGTTGGAATGATGTTCTTTGGCTTGCAAGCCTCACCCTTTTTCCTCCAAACATAATGATGGTCATTATGGCCAAATAGTTAAATTTTTTTTTCATCAGACCTGAGGACATTTCTCCAAAAAGTAAGATCTTTGTCCCCGTGTGCACTTGCAAACTGTAGTCTGGCTTTTTTATTGCAGTGCAAGGAAGCAGTGGCTTCTTCCTTGCTGAGCAGCCTTTCAGTTTATGTCGATATAGGACTCGTTTTACTGTGGATATAGATACTTGTCTACCTGTTTCCTCCAGCATCTTCACAATGTCCTTTGCTGTTGTTCTGGGATTGATTTGCACTTTTCGCACCAAACTACATTCATCTCTAGGAGACAGAATGCGTCTCCTTCCTGAGTGGTATGATGGCTGCATGGTTCCATGGTGTTTATACTTGCGTACCATTGATTGTACAGATGAACTTGGTACCTTCATGTGTTTGGAAATTGCTCCCAAGGATGAACAAGACTTGTGGAGGTCCACAGTTTATTTTCTGAGGTCTTGGCTGATTTCTTTTAATTTTCCCATGATGTCAAGCAAAGAAGCACTGAGTTTGAAGGTAGGCCTTAAAATACATCCACAGGTACATTTCCAATTGACTCCAATTAGCCGATCAGAAGCTACTTGGTTAATTGCCTAAAGGCTTGACATAATTTTCTGGAATTTTCTAAGCTGCTTAAAGGCACAGTTAACTTAGTGTATGTAAACTTCTGACCCACTGGAATTGTGATATAGTCAGTTAAAAGTGAAACAATTTGTCTGTAACAATTGTTGGAAAAATTACTCATGTCATGCACAAAGTAGATGTCCTAAATGACTTGCTAAAGCTATAGTTTGCTAATATGAAATCGGTGGAGTGGTTAGAAAATGAGTTTTAATGACTTCAACCTAAGTATATGTAAACTTCTGACTTCAACTGTATATATACTGTTTATACTGTGTGTGTGTATATATATATACACACACACACAACAGTCAGTTCCGGTCCTCGAATCTGATTGGGCGAGAGACGTTCCATGAGTACTGATGGTCTCACATCATCAGCACTCGGACGCTTCACTGTGTGTATCACTCCGCTTGTGTTCGTGCCATTCTAAATTAAAGTGTAAGAGCAGTGCAAATATTATATGTGCTACTGTATATGTGTCTCTTTACATGTAATTTTTTTTTACATTACATATGTTAGCCAGCAGGTTGTGGCAAAAGATAATTTTTGTGTGTAATATGAGCCAGTTGATGAAGTGAAGTGAATCCGCGTCAGTCAGTGTTTACATACAACAGCTCTACGTGATCGCTCATATTACTACTACACTACTAAAGCTAGGAAATAGCTTTAAATGGCTTTAAACAAACAACTTCAGCATTATGGCTCATCACAGCTGAGAGACACAACAGACTGTTTAATTACACAAACTCAAGGCGCTTACCTCTTACTGGAGTTTCCACATTGGAGAGGACGTGCTGTTTAAAATGGCAGAGGAGATTGTTGTTTCTATAGGGAATGACTTTTGTGCACCGGCTACCGTGAAATAGGTAGAATTACCCCTGCTTGGACGGCTATTTTTCCACTGAGAAAGCTGGTCTTCAGAAAGCTGACAGCATCTCTGCTTGGGAGTGGCAACAGGTGATCGCACATGCTCCATCTCTCTCTCTCTCTCTCACTCTCTCTCTCTCACACACACACACACACACACACACATCCATCCTTGTTTATCCAATAACTTGTTAGAAACAGCACAAGCCGTGATACTATCTCTGAAGTGACATTTTTGAATTACTAATGAAGGCTTGGACGCATCATTTGTTTTGAACCAGCAACGGCAGATTCTGATCTGTTGCGTAAGAAAGTAGTTCTATGCACAAATGCGTTTTTATGACCGTACTCAGTTTTTCCTAATTTTTTTATTTTTTATTTACATGTTCATTGAACTGTTGTATATAAGCAATATCATACTCGCAATCATGCTATATGGCCCTAAATCAGGCCTGATCTTGCTTGTGTGATATTGCTTAAAAAAAATATATATATATATATATATATATACTGTATACTATTTGACTTTAGGTCACTTTGTCACTAGTGCAAATCCAGAGTTTGATCTACAACAATCTAAAGGGAAAGACAAACACAGGCACGTGTCTGGCATACACATACTGTACAGCCTACTCATGGACTCAGGCATGCAGGGCTGGCCAGTGATGGGGCTGGACACTATCAGGCATGAATCAGAGAGACAAAGTGGTCACTCCACTGCATGATGGAAATTCTGACATCTGCGTTCTTCCTTTAGACTCTATAAATGTCAAACAACACCCAGATTTAAAGCTGAAATGTTTTTGTTTATAAATACAGCAACACTGAGTGTGAGTGGTGTGAGGCTGGGGCGGAAATATCTGTTTGTACGACCACAGACAGACATGAGATTATAGGGGAAACGTGTTTGAAAACATCATTAACGTCATTATTTTTGCAATTCAGGTACATTGGCTATTAGACATTTGTTAAGAATTAGTCTGTTAGGAAACAATATTCATGACCAATTATGACTTCTTTTCCAGTTGCCTGATTTTGAAAGCATCTGCATCATGACCTCTTTAACATTATGTAGACTGTACCATATTCTTGCTCTATCATGCTTCAGGGCAAATGATGTTATTTAGATCTGCAGCTGTACAAATTCAGCATCTCTGATTAACCTGAGCTGAGAGCACAGCTGAACTTTACATGAACCTAAGAGCAAACCCTCGTCCCTCATTCCGCAATCCCCATCCATTATGACACTGAGCGCCTCTGCCCACAAACCATAAGAGATGCAGACACAACATCCACCCTCCTCCTCTGTCATTCTCCCCAAACCCTGGAGGGCATTACACAGAGGTGTCACTCAAGGACTAAACTGAGACAGAGAACTGACACGTCTAACCATAACTATTAATATCTTTATGTAAAGCTTTAATGTTTTGTATTTAACATTATATGTGATTTTGTGTCTTTACCCTTAAGTTTTAGCTTCAGAAATAAGCTGTATAATGCATTCTGTATTTTATAACAAGGAGGTTACAGTAGCTGTGTATGGAACTGTCAAAATGGACTGTGGATATGGAAGGGTTTTACTGCCTCCTGGTGGAAATCAGTAGCTAATTCTGCATCACACCCAGCAGGACCTCACCCTTCTTGCTTCAAACCAATTAAAGATTGTCTAATGTATATTATGAAACCTATTGTTTTTATTGTCAACAGGTAACACAGTATAATAGACCTTATTCAGGGTAATGCTATATTTATTTTTTTACGTGAATAAAAACAAGGCTAGGACTGTCAAGCTCCATAGAGCCCAATAAAATTACCATACTAGAGGGCAAAATTTAAAGGGGAAAAATGTTCCTAGCAAAATTTACTGTATGGCTTTAGAAAACCTGGAATGTAGCACATACAGGTGCATCTCAATAAATTAAAATGTCGTGGAAAAGTTCATTTATTTCAGTAATTCAACTCAAATTGTGAAACTCGTGTATTAAATAAATTCAATGCACACAGACTGAAGTATTTTAAGTCTTTGGTTCTTTTAATTGTGATGATTTTGGCTCACATTTAACAAAAACCCACCATTTCACTATCTCAAAAAATTAGAATACATCATAAGACCAATAAAAAAACATTTTTAGTGAATTGTTGGCCTTCTGGAAAGTATGTTCATTTACTGTATATGTACTCAATACTTGGTAGAGGCTCCTTTTGCTTTAATTACTGCCTCAATTCGGCATGGCATGGAGGTGATCAGTTTGTGGCACTGCTGAGGTGGTATGGAAGCCCAGGTTTCTTTGACAGTGGCCTTCAGCTCATCTGCATTTTTTGGTCTCTTGTTTCTCATTTTCCTCTTGACAATACCCCATAGATTCTCTATGGGGTTCAGGTCTGGTGAGTTTGCTGGCCAGTCAAGCACACCAACACCATGGTCATTTAACCAACTTTTGGTGCTTTTGGCAGTGTGGGCAGGTGTCAAATCCTGCTGGAAAATGAAATCAGCATCTTTAAAAAGCTGGTCAGCAGAAGGAAGCATGAAGTGCTCCAAAATTCCTTGGTAAACGGGTGCAGTGACTTTGGTTTTCAAAAAACACAATGGACCAACACCAGCAGATGACATTGCACCCCAAATCATCACTGACTGTGGAAACTTAACCCTGGACTTCAAGCAGCTTGGGCTATGAGCTTCTCCACCCTTCCTCCAGACTCTAGGACCTTGGTTTCCAAATGAAATTCAAAACTTGCTCTCATCTGAAAAGAGGACTTTGGACCACTGGGCAACAGTCCAGTTCTTCTTCTCCTTAGCCCAGGTAAGACGCCTCTGATGTTGTCTGTGGTTCAGGAGTGGCTTATCAAGAGGAATACGACAACTGTAGCCAAATTCCTTGACACGTCTGTGTGTGGTGGCTCTTGATGCCTTGAGTCCATTCCTTGTGAAGTTCACCCAAATTCTTGAATCGATTTTGCTTGACAATCATAAGGCTGCGGTTCTCTTGGTTGGTTGTGCATCTTTTTCTTCCACACTTTTTCCTTCCACTCAACTTTCTGTTAACATGCTTGGATACAGCACTCTGTGAACAGCCAGCTTCTTTGGCAATGAATGTTTGTGGCTTACCCTCCTTGTGAAGGGTGTCAGTGATTGTCTTCTGGACAACTGTCAGATCAGCAGTCTTCCCCATGATTGTGTAGCCTAGTGAACCAAACTGAGAGACCATTTTGAAGGCTCAGGAAACCTTTGCAGGTGTTTTGAGTTGATTAGCTGATTGGCATGTCAAAATATTCTAATTTTTTGAGATAGTGAATTGGTGGGTTTTTGTTAAATGTGAGCCAAAATCATCACAATTAAAAGAACCAAAGACTTAAACTACTTCAGTCTGTGTGCACTGAATTTATTTAATACACGAGTTTCACAATTTGAGTTGAATTACTGAAATAAATGAACTTTTCCACGACATTCTAATTTATTGAGATGCACCTGTAAGTCATATGAACCACTTTTATGATTTTACCCTTTTGGGAGCTTGACAGACACTGGTCCTCAACCACTTTTGCTGTTTGGGGAAGATCAACCTGGACATTTTGCTAGATAAATTTTAGATCCTTTTGTGCTCCACGAAAAACATCATACATTTTTTGAACGACATGAGGGTGAATGGATTGTGACAGAAATACAAATTTTGAGTGTACTTTTTATTTAATCACTAAACAACAACCTCGACCAAACCAATCATTTGATGATGAGCATCAGAAAAAATGGAATATAGAGGCAACCATCACTGCTTTATACTTTTTTTAGATGAGAGAATCTCATGCAAAAAATATTGGTATAACACTTCTGGTTTCAAGCAACTCCAATGCATCACCAACTGCAACTGGTAGTGGAGTTGTTAATGCATTCTTTTCTATGTCTAGCGTTGCGTGTTTTTTGTTAATTTTGCTGTCATGCATTCAGCTTTCAACTTTAGCTCATAGTTCATCTAGATTTTTAGATTAAATCTATGATTCACTTTACTGTGTGATAATCGAGCAACTCCAAAGTAAATTGGAAGATATATGTTGATCTAAATAACATATAAAAAAAAAAAATTCAGAAAGTTAAATCTACACCGACACCATTTATTACAAGTGTTCTCTGGCTGGGTTTTTATCTTCACTTAAATCAATTCCTCAGTCTGTCATTTAACTGACACTTAAAGGTGTAATCAGTAATATTTTATGCATGTAGTATTGGACTTTGGCCACCTTGGGCCATGAATGCAACATCATTCAAACATAAAAGTTTTCAGTTACCAATGCCATTGTAGAAATTCACTATTCACAGTCAGCTTTGATTACTTTAATCTATGAGTAACAGTGTCCAATTACAGGGCAGTTACTGAGATTAAGCGAGTAGTTTTCAGCTGGTCATGTGAATATAACATGAGGGGACCCTCTCCATGTACAATAAAACAGCTTTTATAAAGTTACTGATATGATTGGAGTCTTATAAGAGTGCTCATAATGTTATATATATGTTTAAAAATTACAATTCATTTATTTTTCTAATTAACATTTTTTTATTGATTCATATAGATAACAAAGAAAAGCAAAACAAATATACACAGAATTAACATTTAACCCCCACTATTACCCCTCCCCCTCCCAATACCCAACCCCACCCTGACCCTCAACAACATCCCTGTGGTCACACATGATTATAGACACACACCAAAAAAAAAAAGATATATATAATAATCACACACATTTAAAACTAAACTACTGCCCTCCCCGAGAGCCCTCCAAAAATGCCAAATAGCTGCCCCATTTCCCATCAAACGAATCCCAATTCCCCAGCCTTCTACATGACGCTTACTCGAAAGCCGCCACCCTCCCCATCTCCGTGCACCATTCTTGAAATGAGGGTGCTCCAACTGACTTCCATCCCCTTAAAACAATTTGTCTGCCAATCAAGGATCTCAACACTCCACTCTCATATAGGTCACCGAGTGTATTAACCTCCCTCACAATCCAGTCTGACCAGCAGAAAGGGGACTTATTAATACATAATTTTGGGTTCAGCCATATGCTCTAAGTAACATTTAAATAAATGTCTGAATTAAACACTCTGGACACCTTTGTCCATACTGAGTGCAAGTGCGAGATAACGGGGTGTAACTTAACTTTATTAGTTAGATTAGTTTGATAGAAAGGCTTTGCAATGGCGAGAAAAGGGCAAGAACTTCCTGTTCAATACAAAACCAGGGAGGGGCTCTCTCAGGTGGAAGCGACAAATGAGCCAAATGTCTGAGACTAAATGCATAATAATAAAACAAAATCTATAGGCCTAGCCCACCTTTGTCAATCGGCCTGTGCAACTTACTGAAATGTTATATGGGACGCTTACCATTCCAAATGAAGGACTCCGCTATGCTATCAAATTGCTTGAAATAAGAGAGGGGGACATCTATAGGGAGAGACTGTAGCAGGTAGTTGAATTTTGAAATACAATTCATTTTGATAACATTAACCTTCCCAATCATAGATAAATGTAATGAAGCCCACCTGCCTACATCGCTCGAAAACCTTTTTATTAAAGGGTCAAAATTAACTCGGACTAAATCAGACAAATTTGCTGGGAATAAAGTACCCAAATACTTAATGCCCTGTTTGGGCCACTGGAAGGAGTCGTTACCGGGCAGTACGCTGTCAGAGCCAAAGCTTTGGATTTAGACCAATTAACACTGTATGCTGAGAACTTAGAAAAGGAATTAATAATTCTGTGGAGGCAAGGCATAGATCTAGTGAGGTCGGAGACGAATAATAAAATATCATCTGTGTAAAGCAAAAGCTTATGCGCCACACCTCCCGCCACCACCCCTGGAAAATCATCCTCCTTTCTTATCGCAGCTGCTAATGGTCCCAGGGCAAGACAGAACAATAATGGGGAAAGAGGGCAACCCTGCCGAGTGCCCCTATTCAAAGTAAAATAATCTGAGATTAATCCATTTGTTTGTACCGCTGTTACAGGGTGTCTATAAAGTAACTTAATCCAACCAATAAATGTACTCCCGAACCCATACATTTCCAAAATCTTAAAAAGATAATCCTATTCTACCATATCAAATGCCTTTTCGGTGTCAAGTGAGATGGCAGCGACAGGAGTCTGATCATTCGCCACTGACCACATGATATTGGTGAAATTCCTAATGTTATCAGAAGAGCTACGGCCCCGAATAAACCCCACCTGATCTATATGTATAAGATATGTCATAACTTTACTTAATCGGTTAGCCAAAATGTTTGACAATATTTTAATGTCTAGCTGGATCAGGGAAATTGGACAGTAATTCTTAAACTCACTTGGATCTTTGTCCTTTTTAAGAATCAGACTGATCTGGGCTTGCATCATGGTTGGCAGAAGCTTTCCATTCTTTAATGATTCCGTATAAACTTCTAGCAAAAGTGGAGCCAATTCTGTAGCATAAGATCTAAAAAAATCAGCGGAAAAGCTGCCTGGCCCCGGAGCCTTGCCTGTAGCAAGACCTTAATTATCTCGCCAAGCTCCACCAAGGTTATCTCAGAATCAAGATAATTTTTTTGCTCAGCCATCAGTTTAGGAAGTTCTAATAGTTCCACAAAGTTTCTAATATACTCATCATTAGACAAAGACGTGGAACTATAGAGATCAAGATAGAATTCTTTAAAAGCATTATTAATATCAATGGCCGAGGTAAATATTTCACCACCAGCAGATTTCACTGAGGTAATGGTAGAAAAAGACTCTCTCTGTTTTATATATCTAGCCAGAAGTTTTCCTTCCTTGTCCCCCGACTCAAAGTATAACTGTCTTGCCCTGAATAGCCAAAACTCCACCTTCCACAACAAAATAGTATTATATCTGTATTTCAATCGGGTCAATTCTCTGAGGCCATCAGATGACATTTGGCGCTTCAGCTCTGCCTTGGCACTTTTAATATTCCCTTCCAACTTCACAAGTTCTTGTGCTTTGGATTTTTTGGTGAATGAGGCATACTGTATGATCCAGCCTCTAAAATCCGCCTTTAGTGCCTCCCAAGCCACGCCCACAGAGGATACTGAGGACCAGTTGGTCTCCATATAAACACTGATTTCAGCCTTTAACATTTGTTGGAATTCAGGATTTTGCAAAAGGGTTACATTAAAGCACCAACTATATGATTTCCTTTTCTCCATATGTGGCAACACATCCAAACTCACCAGGGCGTGATCTGAGACTAAAATGTTTCCCATTGAGCAATCAACAACAGATGAAATGAGGGACTTAGATATATATAAAAAAAATCTATTCTAGAATAAATCTTATGGATAAATGGATGAAAAATGTATAATCCCTACCAGATAGATTCAACAGTCTCCAAATATCCGTAAGACCAAGATTTTTACACATCCTGTGAAGCATCAATGTTGCTCAAGGGGGCTTACACACTTTTGCTTCACTATGATCAAGGACTGAGTCCATCAAAAGATTAAAATCCCAATATTATATCATGAGGGGTGTCAGCGGCTTGCAACATCCCTTCAAGATCTATAAAAAAAAGCCCTGATCATCAACTTTAGGTGCATAAATATTAGCCAAAATAAGATTTTGCCCCTGAATTTCTGCTAAAACAATAATGACTCTTCCTAATTTATCTTTAATCTGTTTGAGACATTTGAATTGTAGATGCTTACTTATCAGTGTAATGACTCCCCTGCTCTTACTTGAGCCAGCACTAAAAAAAACATGTCCACCCCATATCTTCCCAAATTTTTGGCTTTCTGCAGGGAAAGATGCGTTTCTTGAAGAAACACTATATCATATTTCTTATGCTTAAGAAGAGAAATAACCTTCCATCTTTTTATGGGGTGCCCCAACCCATTCACATTCCACATGGAGAGAGACAATCCACTCATATTAACATTTGACATTTTGACATATTAGAAAAAATAGTTTGTGTGTTAAAAACAAAATTATAAAGACCACATTCCAACATTAGTGCAACAATCAAACCCCAAACTTCCCCCCGAACCAAACAAACAGAAAAAAGATAAACATGCACATTAACCCCGCACACGGCAGCACCAACTGGCTGCTTCCCTCTAAACTCAAACAGTCCATGTACGCCTACAAGAACCCCCATGACAACCCTGCTGTCGGATTGCTCAAGTCTGGTGTTCTATACAAATTTTGTGAGACAGAATTACACAACAAAAGATAATCTATAAAACAAACAGCCAATAGGCGGAATAAACACAAAGAACGAGTAGATTCATCCACATAACTATCCCGAAGGTGTGTTCCTCCACAAAACTCCAGCCACTGGGCGGAACCAGCACACAAAAAAAAGAAAAATGGTGCTCAGTTTCCTCGGACAGTCAAACGAATGTTCAGTGAGCCGGCCCATTCGGCTGCTACATAAGTGCAACAAATGACCTAATCACTCCAATGACTTGTAAGAAATACTCCACAAAACAAACTCCAGCCAATAGGAGGCTTAAGCACAAGGAACGTGCAGATTCATCCACACAACTGTCCTGAAAGAGTGTTACTCCACAAAACAAACTCCAGCCGCTAGGCGGAACCAGCACAAAAAGAAACGAAAAAGGCGCTCAGTTTCCCCACACAGTCAAGTGGATGTTCAGTGAGTCAGTCCATTCGGCTGAAACGTGAGTACCACAAAATAACTTACTCAGTCCCCTGACTTTATGAAGGACATCGCTTGTTGGGGACATGTGAATATTTTATGGCCATCCTTAGCATCTATTCTCAATTTGGCAGGGAACATCGGTGCAAAAGTGACCTTCCGTTGATGTAAGAGTTTCTTGCATTCCTTGAATCAATCACGTTTCTCTCTTGTCAAATTCGCAAAGTCTGGGAACAAGAAAATGCTGTGGTTCTTCCAAGAAAGCTTTCCTTTACTCCTCGCCTCGTGTAACACAAGATCTTTATCAGATGATGATCAGAAATTTGGCCAGAATTGATCGGGGCCTGTCTCCCTCAGCGGATCGTCGAGCCGGAACACTGTGAGCTCACTCGATTTCCAGCTTATGGCCTGTTATGTCAGGCAGACTCGGAAAGAGCCCTTCCAGGAATTTCACCATATCCTGACCTTCTTCGGCCTCAGGAATTCCAACAATACAGACGTTTCTCCACATCCCCCAATCTTGTAACCATCTCAGTGAATTTCATCTCCATGGCAGTGATTGATTAACATATTACAGCAAGATCCTCCAAGTCAGCAATGACCTTTGTCAGCACTGCCAACATGTTCAACATTTCTCACCGAATTTCCCACACTTCCCTGAACAAATCGGCTCCCTGGCTCGCGGCCTGCTGCTCAGGGGTGTCAGCTTGAGCACGTAAGTATCTTTTAATGTCTCCAGAGCCCGAGGATTTTGAATTCTTTGACATATTGTCCTCCTAGAACAGTTATGGAACAGAATGTATCGAATCTCACTGGTTTATGACATTAATAGTATTAAAACTAGCAAAATGCGCAGGACTCGCCGTTCACACGTCCGAACCTCGCATGGCGTCCATGTTCCCCCTTACAGTTCATTTCTTAAGAATTCAAGCTTTTTTAATGAGGAAAAAAATACTGAGTGCATCTTTAAAGCTGAAGCCACTAGAGTCAACAAAACAGAAATGCAAAAAATGTCTGATCGTTTTTCAGCAGGTTTCCCCAAATACTCTGCTGTCTGCCATTGTTTGAGCAAACATATAGTTCCCAAACCAAACTCAAGCCATTGATTGAGTCAATGCTGCTGTGTCGGGCTGGTCGGGATGCTCTGGATGCTCAAACGAACAGAGGAATGTTTTGAAAGCACCATAGTCCCACAGTGTTTAGACTTTCCAGGTAAATCAACCAGTGTTTTACTTATACAGCATGATCACACGGGAAGTCGGCATGTTGTTTCCGAGAGTTCAGGTACCCTAGAATCGGTCACATTATGTAGACTCATGACAAGCGCCATCTCCGATCAGATTTTTTTGCATTGGTTCCAGTGTGTTTCCCTCCCCATGTGGCACGACCGGAAGGGCGTTGTGTCAGCAGCGTGAGAGACCCGGGTTCGGATCCTGCGCTGAAACCAGAAAGTAAACGTGTTTGCATAATCAGTGTCGAGTGCGATGCAGAGGTTGCATTTTCCCCTCTAACATTACATTTTTACTCTACTGATGGTTAGGTCTAGGTTTGGTGTTTGGGTTGGGGGGTTGAGTTTATAAAATGTGCATTCTTCTTCACTGTATTACATCCTGTACAGCTGAAAACAACTGGCTTCACAGCTCGCTTTTGGCACCCATCCGTGGCCATTTCACCCAAAAAATGGAGCTCAAATGTGCCCATTCACGCAACAGCACATACTGCTTTGGCCACTGGGGCAGTGTTTCCGATTTTGGTAAGCTCTGACTGATTTTATAACCAGACCAATGATATTTTTAACCAGAGAACATCTGTCCTCAGACAAGACTCTTTTAGTTCTCGTAGATCTTCTTGATAGACACACACCGCTCTAATCTTTCATTTGTTGTCCTATTGTGTTGTTTGCAGTCTCATAAGGTTCCAGTACATTCCACTTGAACTAGGAAGAGGGACTGTTTACAGTAAGGCGCTGATTGCACAGAATCAATTCAAGCCTCCCATTCAAGACTGACTCCAGCTTTACGAGTCATGATTTTTTGCTTAATGCCATCATATTGTAAATATTTATATTCAGTTTAAAGATGTATCAACTTATTCATTTTTATAAACTTCAAAGTGAAATGAGAAGTGAAAAATTAGAAACTACATGTTAGTTAGACAATACAAAAATATTTTATTATGCAACTGGAATGATTTGTCCTTCCTTAAAGGAATAGTTCACTCAAAAATTCTCTCATCATTTACTCACCCTCATGCCATCCCAGATGTGTATGACTTTCTTTCTTCTAAAGAACAGAAACAAAGATTTTTAGAAGAAGATCTCAGCTCTGTAGGTCCATACAATCCAAGTGCATGGTGCCTTTGAAGCTCCAAAAAGGAGATAAAGTCAGTATAATGGTACAGTAATCTATAAAGCCCAAAGTATACTTCAATTTTGACACGAACGCTCAGCGTCTGTGTACAGTCGAACGCAAGCCTGTCAAAGTAAACTCTATCTGACTGTGCACGCATACACAGGCATTTGGCGCATGCACGCTACAACTGCTAAGACACCAGACTATTTCTCTTCAGGAGTTAAGACCCATAAATATGTCTTTATATTCTTTCAGAGTTATATAATTGCAGGTACTTCCAGACCTCCTCACACATGCACTCTTGATGTGCATATCCACTGCTGTTGTTTTTACCATCGTCTCCTTTTGTATAGCAGCGATTACATAGACACACTAATTAGTGCAAATAATTCCAAGCGCATGCACATTCTGCATGTTCAAACACACACGGTTAGAGAAATCAGGCTGTGCGCATTCAGTGCTTGTGCACTCTAATGACTAGATTTGCATCACGCATGTGACGTATGTGGACGCTCAGCATTCGTGTCTGACCAAAGTATACTTTGGGCTTAAGACTATAGTGGTTTAATCCATGTCTTCAGAAGCAATCCAGTTGGTTTTGGGTGAGAACAGACCAAAATTTAACTCCTTTTTTACTGTACATCTTACTATTGCAGTCTCTAGGCACTATCATGATTTCAAGCTTGATTTCACTCCTTAGTGCTTGACACATGCACAGAGCATTAGATGGCGCTATAGGAAGAGTAATCGAGCTTGAAATCATGATAGTGCCTAGAGACTGCTGTCAAGATGTACAGTGAAAAAGGAGTTATATTTTGGTCTGCTCTCACCAAAAACCAATTAGATCACTACAGAAGACATTGATTTAACCACTGGAGTCTTATGGATTACCTTTTTGCTGACTTTATCTCCTTTTTGGAGCTTCAAAAGCCTGGCCACCATTCACTTGCATCGTATGGACCTACAGAGCTGAGATATTCTTCTAAAAATCTTCATTTCTGTTAAACAGAAGAAAGAAAGTCATAAACATCTTAGATGGAAAGAGGGTGAGTAAATGATGAGAGAATTTTCATTTTGGGGTGAACTATACCTTTGACAACATTCCAGTTTTGTATTGAAACCTGCTGCAGGCTAGCAACAGACTACTTACTAAATAACAAATGATAATTGTAAATTTAATCCAGGATTAAATTAGCTGCTTTTAACCGCTAAATTAACTGCTTTTATTCAAGTCAAAAATATTATTTAACATGACTTAATCAACCTTATTACATTTGGTTATACTAACAAAAGCCATTTTAAGGATTAAATCTAGTAGAAAAAGTTCATTAAGGTAACAACTGAATGTAACCACTTTTTACAAAGTGAAACAAATTAATAATCAGACACTTAGCAAGATCAAAATGTGCAATCATGAGCTTGTTTCCTCTCTCTCTCTCTCTCTCTCTCTCTCTTTGTAAAGTTTTCTGTGCTCATTAACATAACTTCTGCAATGCACTGGCTACTGAAATGCTAGATTCACTTCTCTAAACCTCCTCCAAAGAAACAAACCAAGCAGCATGGAAAAACACCACAGGCAGGAACAGGAGAAACCTAATGTCAGCCACAGCTATTGGGCCTGTAAGAACATGCTTCCCCTGGCATGACAGCGCAGGTGTTTCAGTTCTCTCCTGCGTTGTTTTGCATGTATTGCTGAAAAACACATGCTGTGTATTCTTAGATAGTGTCTTTAGCCTTTATCACAGACTGGCCTGAGGAAACTATGATACTGTATGTGAGAAATGAATAATTCAATGATAAAATGTTCCCTAAGCCATTTTATAAAAGAAAAAAATATATGTTGATTTGCAAGCACTCAAAGTATGGCGAAGGTTTTTGCCTTAAGAGGGACAGCAATGCAAGTAAACAGCTTGTTTCAATGCATCTGGGGCAGCCCTTGATCAAGCAGTAAAGCATACAAATGTGCTCAGAGCTTTTAAAGAATGCTCAACCACCACAATAGGTGTCAACTTGCTGCTTGACTGTTAAAACTGATCAAGCCATGCCACAAAGCATAACCAGGCAGCTGAACCAACATCTAAAAAATGGTTACCTCCTTCACAATCACAATCATTCAAAACTGAAAGCACAATATAAGCTCACTGTTTTTTAAAAATGTAAATGGACACAGACATGTTACAGTAGATCAAACCTACCTTTATTTTAGATTTTCATTTTTATACAGCTTCTTGCATGTACCCTACTGCAAAATAAAATCATAACAAGGGAGCAAAACAATATAAAAAGGATATAATGTATGGACTGAAATGACCTGAATATCTCAAAGAACTTTGCTTCTTTTTTATTTCTGCAGCTGAATCAAAATGTAGTGAAAAAAACTTGCTACTCCAGACAAACCTAAATTCTCCAGCGCTTACTGATTCATTTAGTCACAGATGCCTTGAGGGCATGTAAAGTGTTTCTTGACTAACCCTGCAGTACACAGGAATGCTCAACTAATGCCAGACACACTATTACAGCATGACAACAAACAGCACTTCAGATGTCACAAAGTAGCTGTTTACACTAAAAGCTGATGTTATTGATCAGCATTATCTTTAATCAAGTGATTAAAGCAATGCAGGGTTCATTGCTGTTTTATGACTAGTGTTTAAAAACATCTTCCCTCTGTGTGTACAACCAGTCTGGGAACAACAGCCTACTAAGGTTGATACGAATATATTTCTGCCCATCAAAAGGCTTGATTATTACATTTTAATAGGTAAAAATAACCATAATTACAACAAGCACTAAGTTATGTTGCCATGTGTTATTTGCGTTCCTTTCTTCAACCCATAACAATGTATAGTATAAGTTCCAATATGCTCTATACACTGCAGTTAAGTCATGCAAAATAACATGATAATACACTATTATACTTTATTATAATGTCAAATGAGGTTATAATAAGTTATGCAAATATACTAATATTTCCCATAACCTGTGCAAAATGGACATCTTTGCAAACATCCCGGTGCTTTAATGCTGACTACTGGTCTGGAAGTTATAATGAAGGATGCTGTGTCAATATTTGGAGTTCATGAGCTTAATTAAAACATGTGACCTTGCACATCACAAAGAGATCAGGGGTCCCAACGAGGAGTGCACTGTACAGACGCTATGCATGCAGAAAAGCAAGCAAACACGCAAAAACAATAAAAGGGATTTGGATATATGCAAAAATGTAGTTTATATATGTACTGATGAGTTATACTTTATACTCTGAATGAAACAATGTATGCACACATATGTCAGATCAACATTTTCATTCATTATTAAATGTTAAATGATTCATTTTCATCTAAATAAATATTTGTAAATAGATAAATATGTGTATAATCCACATATAAGCTGAGGCTGAATGACTCATGAATAATGACTGAATGAATAAAGGAACTTGCTGTTGCACTGAAATGTATGTTTTGAATAAACAAAATCAGGAAGTGGCATGATCTATTTGAACACAGAGGAAGTCCGAGAACTTGTCGCACTATTGCTTTGTTCATATGAATAGTCTCCGTTTAATCATAAAATGCACTCTTTTTCTTCTTCTTTGCAGCAGACACATGCACATATTACATGTACACAATACAAAACACTAATATAACACGCCAGAGAATCCCTTGTATCTGTAATCACCGCCCATTACAATGAATACACTTCGAGTCAAACGTGACTAAACCCCAGACTGTGGACTAATGCATTAAATGAAAGTTTGATATTATTTATGGAAAACCACTGATCCTGAATGTAAATTACAATTTCAATTCTTCCAGTTCAGTTTCAGTTTTTTTCCGTAGTAATTTTACACGCAGGTCTTGTTTAATAGACCCTGCTCTGCTCTATCTCACCTGTATGCTAGAGGAAACATTTTTTCACCTCAAGTATCAAGATGCATAGAGGAAACATACGGCATATTAACCCATGATTCTTACCTTAATTTCCAGTTATTTTCAAATGTAAAGTAAATATAGGGAAACGCTGGAGACCAGTCTGCTCAACGGATCATTGTGTAGCTGTGGCGTGTGTCTACATTTTCCGGATTGGCCAATCAGAAGTGTTGCGTTTGCCGTCAGACGCGCGCAGGTTGAACTGAACTCGACTGCGGGACGGAGCGTTAAAGAGGCTCTGCCTACATCTATAAAAGGAGTTGATTTCGAGAAAGGAACCAGACTAATTCTACTACGCCCGTGTCGTTTTTAGGACGATTTTGCTTTCACTTCTGTCATTTTGAACATGCATGGGTCACTGACGTGACGTTCTTTTGTTTTATTTTTTAAATCGGATCTATTAAGTTATTCAAAAACATATAATAAAAAAGATAAAATCACACGTACAATTACATGAAACGACATATAATGTGATGAACAAATTTTCATAAGAAATCTTGGCGTAAGTAGTTTGGAATTATCTTAATTGTTATTTCTTATAATCAATAAATAAACACTGAAACAATTTAGTTTTAAAATATAGTATTAATATTTGAAAAACTTTTGTCCACCAGATCAAAGTCAGGTGGTGTAACTAACATGTAGGTAGTCATTCTGATGTCAGGTGACCAAAAAAAAAAGAAAAAGCAGAAAGGACCCCTTTCATCACTCATGGCTCTTTAATAATATACCTATTTTTATTTTATTAAGATTTTAAGGTTTTAGAAAATATCAGATATGTTGAAATTGTAATAAAATGACACATTTTGTTCATCAAATTGAGTAACCCTAAGAAAACGTGGTCACACTTTATATTAGGTGTCTTTAATTACTATGTAGTAACATTAAAATACATACAATACAACGCAATTACTGTGTAACTACATGTTCTGCGAAATTCTCACAAGATTCACATTTGCTGCTATTGAGGTTGAGGTACGGGTAGGTTTAGGAGTAGGGGGGTAGGCCTAGGGTTAAGGTTAGGGGTTAGAGTTAGGTTTTAGGGTAAGGGTTGTGTCAGGGTTAGGGGTAAGGTTAACAGTGTAACTACAAATTAAATTAAATGCAGGTGCTTTAAATGTAAGTGCAATGCAACAACACATATGTACATAATAATTGCATTATATCAAATTCTTAAGTGCATAGTAGTTAAAGACACCTAATATAAAGTGGGACCGAAAATTTCTTGACTTCTATTCCTGACTCCAAAATTCATTATATTTGTAAATAAAAAAATAAATTGTTATTTGTCAATGACCCACATACACCCCTTTACAACGCAAGTAACGCAATGCAACAAAAATGTAAACATTTCCTTTATATAGTTTAAGTTTTGCCAGGGTGTTATACCAGTTAAAGTTGGTGCTTATGCATGTCAAAGAACCTAGTCTGAAGGGGGAAAAAGGCTAAAGAGGCTAAATTGTTTCAACGTAAAGTCTTTATTTAAAGATTTTGAACTCGATAACCAAGTGTAGTTTGCTTTCTGACTGAACTTACAGTGCAGTAAACACATACAACCAAAAAAAAAAAAAAAAAAAATGTACGAGAGAGTGGCAGAATACATCCTAAATGAAACATTAGTACTGAATCCAGTTTATTCACTTTAGTGTTGCCATTTGACTGTTTCCAATCATCAGTTGATATGCTACAATACTGGCAACACAAGAATCCATCAGCTGAAGTTGTACTGGATTGAACTTCTATATAAACACACACTTGGTCCAACAGTGGGCATGTCATAGTGGACTAAACAAAATAGTCCAGAAATGGTGCATCTGTAACTCTATTCCACAATCTTGTTTTTGTCTTGTTCCTAGAGCGGAGATGTTGTGCCGAGTTCTTGTTATTTATCCCTTAATTATCATAACTTAATGTAACATGACCTAAAACAGAGGAATCCACAATAAACTTCACTTGAAGGTACATCCCTCTCCATACTGAAACACTTTAGCCCTATAAATGTCAAATTCTATCAGCATCATCAAATATAGTACAGGTGGCATTCATTCTCGATTAAGATTTTTTTATTGATTCATACATATAACAAAGAAAAACAAAACATATATACACTGAATCAACATTTAACCCCCACTATTACCCCTCCCCAATCACCAACCCCACCCTGACCCCCAACGAACATCCCTGTGGTCACATATAAATATACACACAAAAAAAATATATATATAAGAATCATACACATTTAAAACTATACTTCTCTCTCCACAGCCCCTCCCCAAGAGTCCCCCAAAAATAACCAAATAACTGCCCCATTTCCCATCAAACAAATCCCAGATCCCCAGCCTTCTACATGACACCTCCTCGAAAGCTGCCACCCTCCCCATCTCTGCGCACCACTCCCGAGGGCGAGGGCGCTCCATTATCTTAAAATAATCTGTCTGCCTATCATAACACTGGTCAGGACCCAATATTGATGACTGCCCCATCGCCTAAAATACAGAGTCTGGGGCAAAATGAAATCTGAGTGCCCAATACGTCACACATAAAACTGAGAACCTTCAACCAAAATTCTTGGATCTTAACACACCACCAAAAAACATGGGTTGTGTCTCCATCTTATGATTGCCATCACCAGCAGGTGGGTGTGTCTTTAAGAACAAGAATATACAATCTAGAGGGGGTCCAATAGAATCTATGTAAAATCTTGAATTGCATAAGGCGCACCCTTGCATCTCTAGATACAGACTTGATGCCTTTTAGAATCCTAGCCCACACTCCCTCCTCCAATACTAAGTTCAAATCTTTCTCCCACAATCCCTTGATAGAAGTTAAAGCTCCGTTCCCCAGACTCTGAATTAGCAGGGAGTAACACACTGATGCCTCATGACCTTTTCCAAAAGCAGTAATCACCACTCCCAGAGTATCTGCCGCTTTAGGGGGGTGTATGCTACTCCCAAAAATAGTACAGAGCAGATGGCACATCTGTAAATACCTAAAGAACTGAGATCTGGGAATCCCAAAATGTTGAACCAAATTTTCAAAGGATCTCAACACTCCACTCTCATATAGGTCACCGAGCGTATTAACCTCCCTCACAATCCACTCTGACCAACAGAAATTTGGTTCAGCCATATGCTCGAGGCAACATTTAAATAAATGTCAGAATTAAACACTCTTGACACTATTGTCCATACCGAGTGCAAATGAGAGATAACGGGATGTGACTTAACTTCTCCGATTAGTCTGATAGAAAGGCTTTGCAATGGCGAAATAGGGGCAATAACTTCCTGTTCAATACAAAACCAGGGTGGGGTTCTCTCAGGTGGAAGCGACCAATGAGCCAAATGTCTGAGACCGAATGCATAATAATAAAACAAAATCTTGGGTAGGCCTAGCCCACATTTGTTAATCAGCCTATGTAACTTATTGAAATGTAATCTGGGACGTTTACCATTCCAAATGAAGGACTTCTATCTATGCTATCAAATTGCTTAAAATAAGAGAGGGGGACATATACAGGGAGAGATTGTAGCAGGTTGTTGAATTTTGGAATACAATTAATTTTAATATCATTAACCTTCCCAATCATAGATAAATGTAATGAAGCCCACCTACACACATCGCTCGAAAATCTTTTTATTAAAGGGTCAAAATTAACTCTAACTAAATCACACAAATTTGCTGGGAATAAAATGCCCAAATACTTAATGCCCTGTTTGGGCCACTGGAAGGCGCCCGGCTGAAAAGCCGTTACTGGGTAGTACGCTGTCAGAGCCAAAGCTTCTGATTTAGACCAATTGACTCTGTATCCTGAGAAATTAGAAAAGGAATTAATAATTCTGTGGCGGCAAGGCATAGATCAAGTGGGGTCGGAGACGAATAATAAAATATCATCTGTGTAAAGCAAAAGCTTATGCGCCATACCTCCCGCCACCACCCCCGGAAAATCATCCTCCATTCTTATTGCGGCTGCTAATGGTTCCAGGGCAAGACAGAACAATAATGGGGAAAGAGGGCAACCCTGCCGTGCCCCTATCCAGAGTAAAATAATCTGAAATTAATTCATTTGTTTGTACCACTGCTACCGGGTGTCTATAAAGTAACTTAATCCAATCAATAAAAGTATTCCCACAGGTGGCATTCATTAATACAACATCTTTTGTTATTATTATTACAGTAATAATGAAAAACCAAGAGTGAACACTTGTCTCCCTGATAAAGGGTAAAGAGTAGAGGCAGCATTAGTTCATTCTGAGTCATACAGAGTCAGTCACTCACTGCCGTGTCTCCTTGGAGTTCATTTGAAATTGAAATGAACAACACACACACACAAACAAATCACATTCCATAGTCACTGTAAGCAGACAAAAAAAAAAAAACAACCAATCTTTAACAGATGTTTTCTGCTGTAATATATGTATGTTTTACACAAAGCCAACAATTTTTGACCAGTCAGATCTACTATTTGTGCTGTTTGAGTGAATGATCAGAGCTTTACAATTAATGCTAGACTTTATGCATGACATCCAGAGGCTAGGTGAGCTAAATACCTTATTGTTTCATCTACTAAACCAAGATTGACAAAGACACTTTCCAAGAGGCATTGGTTTTGTCAGATTTGGCATTAAACAACAATGGGGTGGCAAAGAAGCAGTCTCATAGATACAGCCAAGGTCGTAAACACCATAGACATTGAAGAGGACACGTTCCCCCCCATTTGGCCCACCTATTCCTGAATATATGGCTACACCCTTGGATATAGCCATCATATTAACATCTCAGTATGGAGAGCATATTCTAGCATAATTTGATATGCCTGTAACTCATTGAGGCCTTCAGAATAAATGTGATTTCTGGCTTTTGCTTGTCACACCATTAAGCAAAGCAATGCAGCCCGAATGAATTCATATGTGTATTTATAGGAGATGAGATATTTGCTTCAAACCTTAACATTTTGGTTTTAATCCCTGATCAGCATGCCACTATACTGGGAATTTAAACACTGGTATAGTATTTATGTAACTTCATTGTATTTTGCTCTCATCATCATTTACTCCTTCCAAAAGTTCAAGAGATAATTTGTTTTAAACAGTACACTTAAATGTCTAGAGTCACTCTGGCTCCATTAGCAAGCAGAGTTAACATTTGCACACGTGTACATTATACATACGTACATAAATATACACTTACATCTGTGCATATGTATATACAAATACACACTCAAAATGTAATTCTATATGTGTACACATACACAAAGTTACAGCATACATGTTAAGTGCTAGATACCAAGTATAGCTACTGCAAACCCAGTTTGGCTTGCTGGGTTGCCATGGCTACGATAATACTGGTAGGCAGGAAAACACAGTTTATGAACAACACAGAGTTTACACATTTCATCCTTGAGTATTTAGGGAGCATGGGTTTGACACTTCATGTTTTCTTTGTCTGGAGACTCTGTTTGGGTTTCAGCAGCTATTTACAGTGGCAATATCCACAGTCCAGTGTGAGGGCAGAGAGCATGGAGTTTGTGTTAGTTTGAGAGCCTCATGCCTGACACTACTGTATGCTGTCAGTCTGACAGATTGTGCACGAAGGACACTGGGAAGACGCCTTTTCTCTCTGGTTGCCCCTCTATGTGCCCGATCTGAAAAGACACAGGAGTTGGAAGAATGAGGGAAATATCTGTCCTAAGAGCTGTGTTAAAGGGATATTTAACCCAAAATGGTAGCCTCAGTCATCATTCACTTTCATTGTATTGAAAAAAGATGCAATGAAAGTGACTGGTGACTAAGACTTAACATACTGCCTAGGAAAGAAAATGATGTGGTTTTAAAACAACATGGGGTAATTAAATGATGACAGAATTATTATTTTTGGCTGAACTATTCCTTTTATCAAACATTAATACAAGCAATTGCATGGCATAGATTTACTTACCCACCACTCCTGGTCTTCCTCTCCTGTGACAATTATAACTTCTCCCTCCACGAAGGTCAACTCATCATCATTATCCGCTTGGCAATCATAGATGGTTTTCACACGTTTGACTTTATTCTTTCCCTGAAAAGAGACGTTTTCCAATTATTAAGGCCCCTGCATACATTCTACTAAATCAAAGATCGAACAGGTGTCACGCTATTTAGAAAAACATATGGCTAAAAAGTAGGTATTTTTGAGGTCGTTTCGGTGGTTCGTAACAGCTCGCCGGGACAAACTTTCAGGAAAACGTCTTACCAGCTGGTAAACACCTTACTGCCATTGGTTTACATCATCGGTAGGTGTGACCTGGAGCTCCACCTACTTAGAGGCCAACAGCTAATTCCTGTTAATTCAGTTAAAGCTGAAGTATGTAACTTTTTCTGTTAAAATACTTTCTCCTATCCCAGCTTAATTTGTAGAGACAACTATAAGTAAGCCATTCATACGGTAGGTTAATTTTCTTTGAAACTGTTAGCATTGTTTCTGTGGCGCTTTGAAAATTGTTCTGCTTTTTTGTTGAGTGAACTCATATTTAAATGTATTTCTAAATGCTTCCTCCCCCAGTGGTGCAGCGGTTGTCTGAATTTTCTGAAACAGTATGTCGTTGCTCAGCTGTTTCTAACTTCTTTTTACCTTTGAACAAAGAAGAACTTTTACGTAAGTGTGCTTGGGCCTTTCTAGATACTGTATATTATATAATACATTAATAATTGTGTGAGGAACATTTCCAAGGTTAGACATGTCCTGAGTTTTAGGGATACAGAAAAGCTTATACATGCTTTTATTTAGTCTTGCTTAGATTATTGTAATGCCCTATTTTCAACTTAAAAACAATCAGTGCAAAATGCTGCAGCAAGACTTTTGACATGAACTAGGTCTTCAAATCATATTACTCCAGTTTTAGTTTCTTTGCATTGGTTACCAATTAATTTTAGGGTTGATTTTAAGATTTTATTAATTACAAATAAAGCATTACATAGTTTGGTGCCAGAATATTTAGCAGAACTTTTTTATGACCACACAAAACCTCTTAGATCTTCTTGTCGTGAACTGTTGGCTCTACGATTATGGAACAGCCTGTACTGGGATATTAGATCTTCTGAATCAGTATCTGTTTTTAAGTCTTGTCTAAAATCTTATTTGTATAGACTTGCTTTTACTACTATGTGAATGTGTTGTGTTTTACTGAGTGTGTTTTGATTTTATGTTTTGTGAAGCACTTTGTGCTAAATTGCAAAAAGGTGCTATAAAAGTAAAGTTATTATATTATGATTTACATTTCAAACCAAAATATATGCTGTTCAAATTTAAGACAAAAGTTCTGAGCTTGTTCTGAGAAAAGGTTTAGCATCATTTGTTTGCAGATGCCTTTACATAGCACTCTCTAAAATGACTTTCACTCACCACTGTGTTGATTTTGCGTGGCATAGGGACTGGCATCTCCATAGCTCCTGCCGGTGCACCATTCGTGTCCTCACTGGCCTGTCTGGGAGACAGCTCCTCCTGCTGACTGAATGACTGTGCCTCTGTCAGCTGGGGCTTTGGACTTGCTTCCTCCTGTGTCGGTTGCCTCTGTGTGGGCTCAGATGCTGAAGACAATGAAGGCTTGGATGGGAGGTCAGAGAGTTGTGGCTTGGGGGGCAGATCCTTAAGCTGTGGTTTCGGGGGTAGGTCAGAGAGCTGAGGTTTTGGGGGTAAATCTGATAATTGTGGTTTTGGGGGAAGATCCGACAGTTGTGGTTTAGGTGGGAGGTCTGAGACAGGCGGTTTCTGAGGCACCTCAAGAGGCTGGGACCGTTCTGCGGGTTGTGGGATTTTAGGCGGGGGCTCTGTGGGTCTAGTTATTGGATCTAAAGCTCTAGTGGGGGGGGTGTCCAGGGCCTGTGGGGGTTTCTGCAGCACATCAGGGCCCTGACTGGACTTGTCCATGGAGGGGAGGTGGATTGTGTCAATCTTTCGTAGTGCCACTAAAAGTGTAAGACCATAATGTTGCAGTCACAAGTATATTACTTAGAAAGTTTAAAGAAATGTTACATTGAACACATGTTAAATAATAATACCTTTTTGAGGTAGTTTGGGAAGAACTCGTGGGCCAAATGTTGCTTTTGTGTTCATAGAAGTAGTGCTGAAATTCAAAAGTTCCAGTGATTAACACAGTAGGTCTATGAATAATACAGCTAATCATAGAATAATATAAAAAAAAAAAAAAAAAAAATGAAATTAACATTTTAGCTAAAGCTGCTTTTTGACAGACAAATGTGCTAATATCTAATCAAATATGCGTGATTCTCAACATCCTTGAAATGGTGAGCTTTTTTACCATTAAAATCTATTAGTCAAAAAAAGCACAAATGGTTAGATTTTGTACATTTGTTTACAGATGTTGTTAAAGAGAAAGAAAAAGGTGTAATATAAAAATGCTAACTATAATGCAATATCTAATTAAATATTTGCAGTATAGTATTAACAGTAATCTGAAACAACAAACAGCAGGTTTCTGTGGCTGAAGATGTGTGTAGTTCACCACCTTTGCTGCTGCTGAATTCCCTCAAACTTATTGGCAGGGGATGTCCAGTTTGCAGATGGAGGTGTGCACTCACTTCCTACTGGGTTCAGAATAAAAAGAAGGAAGAGGTTTAAAGTGATTCTATGTTCTATCATAGAGATCTGAAATTCCTATCTCTCAATAAAAGCTTTAACCATATCCTTTATTTGATACCACAGCCTCTCGTTTTTACATCCCAGTGGCCTACATTGATGTCACCAAGACATCTTATACACTTTAATTAGCTAATTTAATCAAAATGTACCTCTTTCTTAATTTCATATCTATTTAACAAATGATCACCATAGGTCACTGGTGAAAAACATCACTAACTAATGTAACTATTGTAAACAGCTATTCATGAATCTCAGAACCACAAAACGAAAAAGAAAGCAACCATAAGCTAATAAATCTGGAGATTTTATAGAGCTTAAAGACCCCATGAAATACAAATCAGAGTTTTGTAGCTTTTAGTCTGTGTGTTTGCTATGTGGTTATTTATATACAAGTGTACTCCTAAACAATGACAAAATTCTCTTTTATCAGACATACGCATTTAACATTTGCAGTCTTTATCTTCCAAAAATATTGGTGACTTATGTTGCACTACCAACAGGTTTTCACTCCCACTGCTTGTCAAGCACAATTTTCATGGGGTCTTCAATCACTTTAACTCTCATTGTGGGGTGAGGAAAGAGGAAATACTGAGGAAATATAAGGCCAAGCACTAATTCTGTTAACATCTGTCGGGTGTTAGACATTGTCACCAGAGTGTCACACATCCTCTCAGAAAGTTCTCTGTCTTTCATCCTTAACACAAACTCATGAACAAGGGCCTTGAATTAATTGCATAGAGTGTCACTTATATAATGGGCATTAGAGGTCTGACTGAGAAGAACTGCTGGTCAGCATCAAAATGTGTACCCACCCATTCCACACCAACACCACCACCACTATCAGCAAAATAATTTGTCTCATTTCTTTTCAGCTGAGGTGTTATTTGATCATTTTTTGAAGGTGGCGCAAATTAAGTTTCTTGAATAACAAAATCTGAGGTGTTGCCACCTGGACGCACCTTTGCTTTGGGGACCCTGCAGCACAGGACTTGGGGGATCTGACATGGTGCGCTTGTGTCCGGGTGGTGGAGGAGGTGCTCTCTTCTTAGATAGTGTGGAGCTGCCTCCTACATTTGACTGAGATCCCAGTGGCAGGGAGGTGGGTGGTCCAGAGAGTGGAGCTGAAAGAGAGACGAGCTGACGTTGTGATTGGTCGAGAAGCAGGAAAAGCGTATGCTCTGAAGTGAGACCCAAGCACACCGGAAAATAAGAGTGAAGACAGCCCTCATTATGGAGTTGGGGCTGGGCAGTATGACGATATATACTGTGCGATGGTAGAAATGGCTCAACGGGTAGGGATTCTGCTGTACCTTTTCTCCCACAGTAGATGTTAAGGCTGTCAAATAAAAATTTTAATTTGGAATATTAGTCGAATTTAAGATAAAAATGCACATTCGAATACAAAAAATGTGCATTTGAATTTTAGATGTGTGCCAAGCACTGACAAAGACTTAGATGGAGGTCTTTGGCCATTGGGACTTGCTCTCTTATCAGCATCTTGCAGCATAAGCAATGCATTCTGAAATGCTAAGTCAGGAATGGAGTTTAATTTCAGAAAATGTGTCTTGAGATCCCAGCATTATTTCACTCTGTTGCACTACATCTAGTGCGATGTTTGAACAGTCTCTGTTGCAGCACTGGCCTCAGATACATGCTGTTATCGCAATGAGGTGGAGTCTGAGCCGCAAATGCAGCTTCACACCCGAGATCAACCAAATACCACTACTATCTGGATATATTACTGTCGTAGTTGTTTAACTGGGTTACATTTTGAGTTTTGTGCAGGCCAGTCAAGTTCTTCTACACCAGATGCAGTAAGCCATTTCATTCTGGACCTCGCTTTGTGCACAGGGGCATTGTCATGCTGGAACAGAATAGGGATCTCCCCAAACTGTTGCCACACAGTTGGAAGCTCACAATGCCCTAGAATGCCATTGTTTTTACTGGAATGAATGGACTAACCAGACTCGTTAAATAGAAGTTTAAGATTTTAGAGTCAGAATTATCCATTGTCTAATGTTGGTTTTACTGTTTTGAGACTTTTATTTTTAACTCTGGTGTTACATAATGTGAAGCTGTTTTGCAGTGATATTAGACTTATCAAGTTCCAAATAAAAAGAGAGAGAAAAAAAAAAAAAAATCAAATCAGACGTTACAAAATGGTTATTTAATATACTGTATAAACATTTTCCTGTTGAATTTCCAGGGGAAAAAAATATAATAATAATAATAATAATAATAATATATATACACACACACACACATACACATGTATACTGTATATACTGTACATACAGTGTACCAATACTAGCAACGTGATATAAGATTTTGGTCATACCGCCCACCTCAATGAGGAGTGTAAACTGAATTTCCATAAACAGCACAAAAATATGATGCCTCAATATGGTGCAAGAATACAATTCTTGTACAATTGGTATTGGATTAGATGAAATGGTACAGCCAAAGGTTGCACATTCCAGTTTAGTTTGCAAGTAAACAGTGGTTGTATTGTGAGAGGATTTATTTTCAACACCCTGCAGATTTCCTCTGTGTGAAAAGTCTTCAGTAAAGGGTAGTAATTTCACCAAGGGTTAGCGTCCATTGATTGCATAGAAGGAATACTATATACCTCCCCCGCAATTAGAGTTAATGCACAGACATAAGGCACATGCAAACAAGTCAATCTAGTATCATGAGCTCCTCTTTTGTTGCCTGCAGTGTAACAGCATGTCATGCATTCTGATTTAATAGGTGTGTTCATACCTTTTGCTATGGTTTTGCTGGCTATTGTGGGGCCCTCCGATACAGGAGATGCGGGTGTATCGGTGGAAGTGCTGTAAACAGGGTTGGCAAAGGCTCCATAGGAGAGTCTCTGTTTGTCCCTGTGTCCTAAATACCCTGGTAGAGACAGCTTCTCCTGAGGAGAGACGCTAGAGGAATGACAGAAGCTCTGAGGTCGCGGAGAGCGCTCCTTCTTCACTGGACTGGGCTATGAGACGGAAAAACATTAAACATTGCAGAGGCACTTTATACAGTAGCACCAAAATATTTGTACACAACAAAAAAATTTATGAATGTCATTGCAATAGATACAAAAAATTAAAAGAAGCATTATCTGCAAACAAATTATGCTAGAGCGCTATTCTCTGAACTAATTCTACTTTTCGTGCAATTAATTTGTCAAGCTGGTCTCAAGGTAATTTCTTCCGGATGTATGAAGTCAGTTCCCCTCAAGTTCAAACAGGTGCCCTATAGCAGATTACATTAACTATGGAAGTGTTCCACTAAGTTTGACAACCAAAATATGTCTAAATACTTTTTAATCATAATTATGAAAAATATTTTTTTACATTTAGGCTTAATTTTAAACATTAGATTTCTGTATTTTTTTTATATCATTTACATAATATTTTGCTTGAAAAGTATGAAAAAAGTAAAATTCTGTTGCCTAGAATTTTTAGAAATGTACTTTTGACATTTTCTCAACCAACTTCTTGAGGTATCACCCTGGGATGCTTTTTAAACAGTATTGAAGGAGTTCCCATCTATATGCTGGGCACTTATTGGCTGCTTTTCTTTATTATTTGGTCCAAGTCATCAATTTCAAAAACTTTTTTTTTTAATTACATTTTAGATTTATAATGAAATAAATTAATATGGTGGCACAATTATATTTTTGTCTACAAAACTAATTTCAAACATTTATTCATATGCCTTCAGATAAAAAGATTTTTAAGATCATAGGAAACATTTCGGTCAAGTGTTTCAAAACTTTTGACCGGTTGTGTGTGTATATATATATATATATATAATATAGGGTATATATAGGGTGCGTTTCATTTAGAAGTGATCATACCTATGCCCTATTCCCTTCAAAGACAAAGTAATTTTTACTGGAAATTCAGTATGAAGCCATCTCACAGCATGACCACATGACCATCATGATTGTTCTCCCTTCGAAGTGCCCTGCGGAGGCTGATTTATCCTGTTGGGAACGCAGGTATATACATTTATCTAATTAAATGACGTTCAGACATTTTGAATGTGCGGTTTAACTGTCCAAATACTTTTTGAGGCCAACCGATCTGCGTGACTACAGAGTTCTTCAGTGACCAAGCCAGGTGGAAATCTGGTTAAGGAGATAGGTTGATAAAGTGAAAGCTGGGCATACAAACCTTGTCATCTAGGTCATCGTCACTCTCATCAATCTCCTCCAGCCGCAGATTCCACTCATATTCCACATGGACATGAGGATTAAATCTCCCAGCTGCTGCCTCCACCAGCTGAAAACACACAGAAACATTCAATCACACATCCATTAATATAATACACTTCTCTCTGACATTAATGCCAGAAATGGGCATGTTTTGAGTAATTACATGTGGCTGTAACTTGCAGTTGGTTGTATGGCAAAATTCTCTACTGTAATGTAATACACAATATTTCTATTACAAAAATCAAAAACATTAAGTAGAATGCTTTACACTTACTAGCTCTTCACACTGTGCATTTTTCAGTCGTCTGGCAATGTCCAAAGCTGTCTCCCCATTTTGATTTACTGAAATTAAACAGACAACATAAGAACAGCCGGTAGCCGGTGTGCAAGAGTCATTCACTATAGAAACCACAATGTCCTCCGACATTTTTAACAGTATGTCCTCTCCAATGTGGAAACTTCAGTAAGAGGTAAGCGCCTTGTGTTTGTGTAATTAATCAGTCTGTTGTGTTTAGTTTAAAGCTGTTTTTCCCAGCTTTAATAGTGTAGTATTAATCCCAGAAATCATGGCGTGCCGATGAATGGAAATACATTATTCATTTACACATTAAAATGGTCTTTTGCTGCCACCTGTTGGTTAAAATTGGTGATGTCACAAAAATAAATGAAAAGAGACACATCTAGCTTTTTACACATCTGCACTGCTCTTACAATTTAGTTTAGAATGACACGAACACAAGCAGAGTGATACAAACAGTGAAGCATCCGAGTGCTGATGTTCTGAGACATCAGTACTCATGGAACGTCTCTTGTCCAATCAGATTCGAGGAACTAACTGTTGTATGTATGTATATATACACTACCGGTCAAAAGGTTAAAACACTCATTCTTTATTATAATTTTTTTTTTTTTTTTTCACATTTTAGAATAATAGTAAAGTCATCAAAACTATGGAATAACATAAATGGAACTATGGGAATTATGTTGTGACTAAACAAAATCCAAAATAATTCAAAACTGTGTTAAATTTTAGCATCTTCAAAGTAGTCACCCTTTGCCTAGAATTTGCAGACATGTACTCATGACATTTTCTCAACCAGCTTCTTGAGGTATCACGCTGGAATGCTTTTTAAACAGTATTGAAGGAGTTCCCATCTACACTATATTGCCAAAAGTATTCGCTCATCTGCCTTTAGACGCATATGAACTTAAGTGACATCCCATTACTAATCCATAGGGTTTAATATGACGTCGGCCCACCCTTTGCAGCTATAACAGCTTCAACTCTTCTGGGAAGGCTTTCCACAAGGTTTAGGAGTGTGTTTATGGGAATTTTTGACCATTCTTCCAGAAGCACATTTGTGAGGTCAGACACTGATGTTGGACGAGAAGGCCTGGCTCGCAGTCTTCGCTCTAATTCATCCCAAAGGTGCTCTATCGGGTTGAGGTCAGGACTCTGTGCAGGCCAGTCAAGTTCTTCCACACCAAACTCACTCATCCATGTCTTTATGGACCTTGCTTTGTGCACTGGTGCGCAGTCATGTTGGAACAGAAAGGGGCCATCCCCAAACTGTTCCCACAAAGTTGGGAGCATGGAATTGTCCAAAATCTCTTGGTATGCTGAAGCATTCAGAGTTCCTTTCACTGGAACTAAGGGGCCAAGCCCAGCTCCTGAAAAACAACGCCACACCATCATCCCCCCCTCCACCAAACTTCACAGTTGGCACAATGCAGTCAGACAAGTACCGTTCTCCTGGCAACCGCCAAACCCAGACTCGTCCATCAGATTGCCAGATGGAGAAGCGTGATTCGTCACTCCAGAGAACGCGTCTCCACCGCTCTAGAGTCCAGTGGCGGCGTGCTTTACACCACAGCATCCGACGCTTTGCATTGCACTTGGTGATGTATGGCTTGGATGCAGCTGCTCGGCCATGGAAACCCATTCCATGAAGCTCTCTACGCACTGTTCTTGAGCTAATCTGAAGGCCACATGAACTTTGGAGGTCTGTAGCGATTGACTCTGCAGAAAGTTGGCGACCTCTGCGCACTATGCGCCTCAGCATCTGCTGACCCCGCTCTGTCATTTTACGTGGCCTACCACTTCGTGGCCGAGTTGCTGTCATTCCCAATCGCTTCCACTTTGTTATAATACCACTGACAGTTGACTGTGGAATATTTAGTAGCGAGGAAATTTCATGACTGGACTTGTTGCACAGGTGGCATCCTATCACAGTACCACGCTGGAATTCACTGAGCTCCTGAGAGCGGCCCATTCTTTCACAAATGTTTGTAGAAGCAGTCTGCATGCCTAGGTGCTTCATTTTATACACCTGTGGCCATGGAAGTGATTGGAACACCTGAATTCAATTATTTGGATGGGTGAGCCAATACTTTTGGCAATATAGTGTATGTTGGGCACTTACTGGCTGCTTTTCTTTATTATTTGGTCCAAGTCATCAATTTCAAAAACTTTTTTTTTTTATTTTTTTTTTTTTATAAAATTTTAGTTTTATAATTAAATAAATTAATATGGTGGCACAATTATATTTTTGTCTACAAAACTAATTTCAAATATTTAAGCATACGCCTTCAGATCATGAGAAACATTTCAGTCAAGTGTTTCAAAAGTAGTGTGTGTGTGTATATATATAATTTTAAGTCTATTTTGAATGGGGGGGGGGGGTTTTCTCCCCTTTTCTCCCCAATTTGGCATGCCCAATTCCCAATGCTCTCTAAGTCCTCATGGTGGTATAGTGGCTCGCCTCAATCCGGGTGGCGGAGGACGCATCTCAGTTGCCTCCGCGTCTGAGACAGTCAATCCGCACATCTTATCATGTGGCTTGTTGAGCGCGTTACCACGGAGACCTAGCGTGTGTGGAGGCTCACGCTATTCTCCACAGCATCCACGCACAACTCACCATGTGCCCCATTCAGAGCGAGAACCAAATTATGCAACCATGAGGAGGTTAACCCAAAGTGACTCTACCCACCCTAGCAACCAGGCCAATTGGTTGCTTAGGAAGCCTGACTGGAGTCACTCAGCACGCCCTGGAATCGAACTTGCGACTCCAGGTGTGGTAGTCAGCGTCTTTACTTGCTGAGCTACCCAGGCCCCCTAAGTCTATTTTGCTTTTTTTTTTTTTTTTTTTTTACTTTTATTTAAACTCTTAGAATAAAATTACTTTTTATAAAATAACAGAATAAATTAATATTTTATTTTTTATTTTTATTCTGAATTTTTCTAATTTAATAATTTAGTTTTTTTTTTTTTTATATATATATATATATATAATATTACCAGCTTAACAATTTAGGTGAAAAGTTTAATTTAAAAAAATAACATTTCAGAACTTCTTAGTATTTGGTAAGTAATTGTCCACCTTTTGCTTTAATGACAACATGCACTTGAGCTGGCACGGACTCCACAAGTTTGTGCAAGCCTGATGATCCATGTTATTCCAGCATGATCTGAGAATATTCCAAAGAATGTTCTAAAATGTTTATCAATGAAAGAACCAAGATTTGAAGGAAATATATTAATCTACTGAGACTCAGAGAGTAAGAAAGAGAGGGGGAGATATTGATAGGCTAAATATAACACACAAATGATGTTTGCACTTACCTAGGTCAATAGATGGCTTTCCCCTGAGCAGCAGTTTGAGACACTCTGGCTTCTCATATGTGCAGCAGTAATGCAGAGCAGTGTTTCCACTATCTGTCTGTCTGTCTGGAGTTCCACTGTACACAGTTAGACCCATTTTACCCTCTCTGTGCTTTACTCTTAACTCTGTCCTAATAAATGTTAATGGGAAAATGCACACCACAGAATACTCTGTCTGGTACCTGTTTTGGACAAGGAAGTCCACCAGGTGCAGTGAGGTCTGGTCAGACGTCCGCACAGCAAAGTGCAGTGCAGTCTCTCCCGGGTCCTGTCGACAGTTATTCAATACAGTCAGAAGCAGGTTTGCTTCAGATAACACTCAAAATTATCAGAATTGATTTAAATGTGCTGTAAAAACCTTCCATATTCTTACAATTGACCAAGAGTCAATAAGTAGGTTTTGGATGCTCTGGGTAAAATAATGAATGGACATGAAAGGAAATTGTTTATGCTATGTGATCTGAGCAGCATAAAACAGACTCAAGTTTTATTTTCATACGTGCAAGTAAAGTTTTAGAATAAAAAAGAATCACCAGCCTGGTCACTAGAATATGTTATGTTTTGAATGTTGGTTCAGAACATTGGATGCAAGAATGCTGATGTTTCAATGAGGATTTTTGACTTGCTTAACCAGCAAAACTTTCTTGGTTAACCAGCATTACCAAGTAAGTTAAGTTTTAGGCAAACTTAAGTTTGGCAGTGCTGATCCACAAGCTAAACCAGCACCTACCAGCCTAGAACAGCTGGTCTTTTCAACAGAACATATATATATAGTGTCCTGGCACACCCTTGTGGAAAATGTTTGGCAAACATTGCTACAAATGTACCACATATTAACTACTAATTAATTTACAAAGGGGCTCACTAGTTATGTGTCCTTAAATGTTTACATAAACTCTGACTTTGATTACAAAATCTCATTACCACCAAATTTTGAACATATAAATAATTAATTCCATGATGGACAGAGAGAATCCAACATTACTCAGAGCTCAATACCTGTCCAGCTTCTGGAAATGGATCCATAAGCTCCACTCCATCAGCGTAGAGCTGAATAAGGGCCATCAGGTCTCGAGTCCTCACGGCCTCATAAAGGTCACCCTGTCTGGCTGTTGCTGTAGTGGCTGTCCGGCGAGAAAACCTGTGCTCCACATACTTTGCATTTATGTACTCCTTTCTCTCGGTCCTGAAGGGTTGATTTTATCCATTATTTCAAATTACATATAAAATATCTCAAATTCAAATCGAAAGTGTTTGTTTTTACATACAGTACAAATTAGAAAACAGGGGTGCATCTTAACAGCAAAAGGTCTGCAGAATTATATGCATTTGTTAATGTGTGATGGGGTGGTCTAGTTACTCACATGTCACTTGATGGTGTTGGCTTTGGTGATGGACTTGGCAGATTCCCTTCCAAAATTTCATTAAAACTACTGTTACCCACATTCTTAGCCAGCTGTGGAGTTGTAGCAATTGAGATAGCAAATGACTGACTAAGACATTAGTAGATAAAATAATGATTTGGTTAAGGCTGAATGGCATCAAGTGCAAATATTGTACATACATGACGGAAAGTCAAAGTTATAAAATGTTGAAAAAAAAAAAATCATACACAATGACAATTAATACAAATATTTCTCTGCTAAATTAATTTCAAGCATTTAATCATAAGCCTTTAGATCAAAATGTTTTTAAGATCATAAGAAACATATATTCAGTCAAGAGTGTCCAAATTTGTCACTGGTAGGTAGAGTAAATTATACATTTTATGTTCAGATTACCAAGAGTTCAGAGGTGCCGAGTTTGTCGAGTTCCATGGACTGGATGCGTGAAATATGGACTCCCATTTCCCTGTGGATCCCTGAACACTCGATGCATGTCAGGATGCCAAGGTTAGTGGATAACCATTTAGGCTCTGCAGCAGACAGATTGGAAAACAATTGGGACCATTATATTTGTTTATAGTTTCAGAGGTCTTTCACTTTGTAACCACAAGGTGGCGCCTGAATCTAAAACCAACTTACTACTTTCTGAATACAGTGCAGTATACACAGTTTATTGTCTCCTATTTTTTAAAGTGGTCATGACATGCCTTTTTATTTTAATATGTTCCTTGAGGTTCACTAATAATATTAATAAAGTTGTTTGCGTTTTTGTAAAACATGATCATTGTCCACCCTCATTCTGACCTCTGTAAGAAACACTCTGTTTTGGTGCTGCTTCTCCTTTAAGACATGAGAGTAAATGCCCACTGTCCTGATTGGCTCTCTGCTCTTGAATGACCTACTCTCTCCTTGCCATCTCACTGCTCACCTTTACTGGGTGGGGCTACGGAAGTGATAAGGTAAAGTAGGCATTGATGTGTTGTTGTGGAGATGCAAATATGTACCACAGTGTGAAATCACAATGTATAGGAAATAGAGAAAGAGTCGTTTTGGCAGCTTGGTTTCAACAAATGCTCTTTTGCAGTGAGGGATCAAGGAAAGTTTGATTCCTCATGTCATGACCCCTTTTATTTCAAGTGACATCATCATGTTGCATCTGAGTAGAGTCCAGATATCATAATGGAAATAAATACTGTTAAATAAATATTTTTCATTTTTAAGTTCGTTTTCTGTAAAATTGTCACATGTAGTAGGTCGTATGGGTATTTCATGCATATACAAAATTAATATATGGTGTATACAGTACATATACTGCAGCAACAGTAGTAGCAGTATAGTAGTTCACAATTCCAAACATGGTCATCATTTTGAAGACTCGCTGCACTGACAGAATTCAAGTGGGGATCTTGTGTCAGACACCAATGGTTAAGTCTGTTTTGCCATAAGCAAACTTTCAGATGCAGATTTTGCTAACCTGGAGCACTACAGTCACAACAGACTTCATTCCCAGGCATGCGTAACACGTCTTCGATGATGACTTTGGTCAAGTCTTCCAAACTGTCATCTCCAGCACTCTGCTCGCCGCGGAATGCCATGTTCAGAGCCTCCTCCTTACTGTTAGTCAGCACTGAGATCCATCTGCACATCACACATGCACGTATATATGCATTAATCGCTTGCATACCACCACAGATGGACACACATGTGATAACATCTTACGCGAAAACCACACTTGCACACAAAGACATGTTTCATTTACTGTACACACAAACACCATTTGTGTACCATTTAAACAGATACATACAAACATACTGATTTACAACAAAATATACACTGTGGCAGGGTGATGTATTGAATATTCATGAAATATTTCTTATGATTTTGATTTTGACATAAAATTAAGCAACACTGTCGTAATGATTTTAATGTGCTTTCTAGATGGCCATTAAGTTTCTTTTTTTTTTATTAACAGTTTTTAATGATTCCATACATAAATCATACAAACATAACATAAAATACGGACTCAATTATATACATGAAGCCCCTCCCCCCGAACATTCCTCCACACCCCACACAAACACGCACTACAGTGGTCACCAACAATTAGAACATAAATAAATAAATAAACATTAAAAAAAAAAGATATACTTTCAAGAATACACATACCCAACTAAATGACAAATCCCTCTCCACTGCCCCTCCCCTAGAACCCTCCAAAAAGCCAAATATCCACCCCACTTCCTGACAAACAAATCCCATTTTCCCAGCCATCTAAAAATCACCTCCACGAATGCCACGACCCCGCCCATCTCCCCGCACCACTCCCCAAACGAGGGTGCCCCAACCGACTTCCATCCCCTGAGGATAATTCATCTGCCAATCATGACTCCGTCTAGGACCCAACTTTTTAAATATCCATCCCCAATGTTTATTACTGACCCATCGCCCAGGATACAGAGTCTGGGGCAAAAGGAAAATTGAGTGTCTAATACCTCACACAAACCCTCAACCAAAATTTTTGGATCTTATCACATCCCCAAAAAACATGTGTTGTGTCCCTGTCTTCTGATTGGCACCGCCAGCAGGTGGGTGTTTTTAAGACCAAGCCTCTACAATCTAGAGAGGGTCCAATAGAATCGATGCGAAATCTTAAATTCCATCAGACAGACCCTTGCATCTCTAAATGACTTAATATTTTTTAGAAACCTAACCCACACTCCTCCAATACCAAATTTAAATCTTTCTCCCATAATCTCTTAAGAGAAGTTGAAGCTCTGTCCCCCAGACTCTGAATTAACAGGGAGTAATACACCGATACCTCATGACCTTTTCCAAAAGCAATAATCACCACTTCCAGAGTATCTGCCGCTTTAGGGGGGTGTATGCTACTCCCAAAAATAGTACAAAGCAGGTGACGCAGCTGTAAATACCTAAAGAACTGAGATCTAGGAATCTTAAAATGTTCAACCAAATTTTCAAAAGATCTCAACACTCCACTCTCATATATGTCACCGAGTGCAGTATGCCCCCTCACAATCCACTCTGACCAACAGAAAGGGGACTTATTAATAGGTAATTTTGGGTTCCGCCAAATGCTTCAGGCAATATTTAAATAAATGTCCAAATGAAACACTCTGGACACTTCTGTCCATACTGCGTGCAAATGCGAGATAACGGGGTGACTTAACTTCTCCGGATAGTTTAACAGAAAGGCTTTGCAATGGCGAAATAGGGGCAAGGACTTCCTGTTCAATACAAAACCAGGGAGGGGCTCTCTCAGGTGGAAGCGACAAATGAGCCAAATGTCTGAGACCAAATGCAAAATAATAAAACAAAATCTTTGGTAGGCCTAGCCCACCTTTGTCAATCGGCCTATGTAATTTATTGAAATGTAATCTAGGACGTTTACCATTCCAAATGAAGGACTTCGCTATGCTATCAAATTGCTTGAAATAAAAGAGGGGGACATCTACAGGGAGAGATTGTAACAGGTAGTTGAATTTTGGAATACAATAAATTTTAATAACATTAACCTTCCCAATCATAGATAAATGTAATGAAGCCCACCCACACACATCGCTCGAAAATCTTTTTATTAAGGGTCAAAATTAACTCTAACTAAATCACACAAATTTGCTGGGAATAAAATGCCCAAATACTTAATGCCCTGTTTGGGCCACTGGAAGGCGCCCGGTTAAAAAGCCGTTACTGGGCAGTACACTGTCAGAGCCAAAGCTTCGGATTTAGACCAAACTGTCTCTGTATCCTGAAAACTTAGAGAAGGAATTAATAATCCTGTGGAGGCAAGGCATAGATCTATTGGGGTCGGAGATGAATAATAAAATTTCATCTGCGTAAAGCAAAAGCTTATGTGCCATACATCCCACCACCACCACTAGAAAATCATCCTCCTTTCTGATCGCGGTTGCTAATGGTCCCAGGGCAAGACAGAGCAATAATGGGGAAAAAGGGCAACCCTGCCGAGTGCCCCTATCCAGAGTAAAATAATCTGAAATTAATCCATTTATTTGTACCGCCGCTCCCAGGTGTCTATAAAGTAACTTAATCCATCCAATAAAAGTATTCCTGAACCTGTATATTTCCAAAACCTTAAAAAGATAATCCCATTCTACCATATCAAATGCCTTTTCGACATTAAGTGAGATGGCAGCGACCGGAGTCTAATCATTCACCACTGACCACATGATATTGATGAAATGCCTAATGTTATCAGAAGAGTTACGGCCCCAAATAAACCCCACCTGATGTATATGTATATGAGATGTCATAACTTTACTTAATCGGTTAGCCAAAAATGTTGACAACATTTTTACATCTAGCTGAATCAAAGAAATTGGACAGTAACTCTTTCACTCACTTGGATCTTTGTCCTTTTTAAGAATCAGATTGATCCGGGCTTGTGTCATGGTTGACGGAAGCTTTCCATTCTTTAATGATTCCATATAAACTTCTAACAAAAGTGGAGCCAATTCTGTAGCATAAGACCTAAAAAATTCAGCAGCAAATCTGTCTGGCCCCGGAGCCTTGACTGTAGGCAAGGCTTTGATTACCTTGCCAAGCTCCTCCAAGGTTATCTTAGAATCAAGATAATTTTTTTGCTCAGTCATCAGTTTAGGAAGTTCTAATGGTTCCACATAGTTTCTAATATCTTCATCAGTAGACGAAGACATGGAACTATAGAGATCAAGGTAGAATTCTTTAAAAGCATTATTAATATCAATGGCCGAGGTAAATATTTCACCACCAGCAGATTTCACTGAGGGAATGGTAGAAAAATACTCTCTCTGCTTTATATATCTAGCCAAAATCTTCCCTGCTTTGTACCCCAACTTAAAATATGACTGTCTTGCCCTGAATAGCCAAAACTCCACCTTCCGTGACAAAACAGTATATCTGTATTTCAATCGGGTCAATTCTCTGAAGCCATCAGATGACATTCGGCGCTTCAGCTCTGCCTCAGCATTTTTAATATTCCCTTCCAACTCCACGAGATCTCGTGCTTTGGATTTTTTGATGAATGAGGCATACTGTATGATCCGACCCCTAAGAACCACTTTAAGTGCCTCCCAAGCCACACCCACAGAGGATACTGAGGACCAGTTGGTCTCCATATAAACATTGATTTCAGCCTTTAACATTTGTTAGAAATCAGGATTTTGCAAAAAGGATACATTAAAGCGACAACAATATGATTTCTTTTTCTCCGTATGTGCCAACACTTCTAAACTCTCCAGGGCGTGATCTAAGACTAAGATATTTCCAATTGAGCAATCAACAACAGATGAAATGAGGGACTTAGATATATAAAAAATATATATATTCTAGAATAAATCTTATGGACTGATGAAAAGAATGTATAGTCCCTCCCAGAAAAGTTCAAAAGTCTCCAAATATCTGTAAGACCAAGATTTTTACACATCCTGTGAAGCATCACTGTTGCTCTAGGGGGCTTACACACTTTTGCTTCACTATGATCAAGGACTGAGTCCATCAAAAGATTAAAGTCTCCTCCCAATATTATATCATGAGGGGTGCCAGCAACTTGCAACATCCCTTCAAGATCTATAAAAAAGCCCTGATCATCAGTGTTAGGTGTGTAGATATTAGTCAATATCAACCTTTGCCCCTGAATTTCTGCTAAAATAATAATGACTCTTCCTAATTTATCTTTAATCTGTTTGAGACATTTGAATTGTAGATGTTTACTTATCAATGTAATGACTCTCCTGCTCTTACTTGAGCCAGCACTAAAGAAAACATGTCCACCCCATATCTTCCCAAAATTTTCAGCTTCCTGAGAGGAAAAATGCATTTCTTGAAGAAACACTGTATCATATTTCTTATATTAAGAAAAGAAATAACCTTCCTTCTTTTTATGGGGTGTCCCAACCCATTCACATTCCATGTGGAGAGAGACAATCCACTCATATTAACATTTGACATTTTGACATATAAGAAAAAATAGATTGTATAACAATAAAATTATAATGACCACATTCCAACATTAGTACAACAGTCAAACCCCAAACTTCCCCCAGAACCAAACAAACAGAAAAAGAAAACCGTGCACATTAACCCCGCACACGACAGCGCAAACTGCCGTCCATCCCTCTAAACACAAACAAGTCCATGTACGCCTATGAGAGCCCTGGTGACAACTTTGCCGTCGGCTTGCTCAAATCTGGTGTTTCTATAAAAATTTTGTGAGAATAACACAACAGAAAATAATCTATAAAACAAACTCCAGCCAATAAGTGGGGAAAAAAAACACAAAAAACGTGTAGATTGCCCCGAAGGTGTGTTCCTCCACAAAACAAACTCCAGCCACTAGCGGAACCAGCACACAAAAAAATTTAAAAATATAACATAAAAAGGGGGCTGTTCAGATCCTCGGGCAGTCAAACGAATATGCAGTTCATCCACAACTGTCCCACGGGAGCGTCATTCCACAAAACAAACTCAAGCCACTACGCGGAACCAACACAAAAAGAACGAAAAAGGTGCCCAGTTTTCTTGGACAGTCAAGTGAATGTTCAGTGAGTCAGGCCTACTAGGCAGCAACATGAAAATCACCAAATGGCTTACTCACTCGATTGTCTTTATGAAGGACATAGCTTGCTGTGGGCATGTAAATATTTTGCGGCCATCCTTAGTATCTATTCTCAGTTTGGCTGGAAACATCAGAGCAAAACGAACTTCTGTTGATGTAAGAGTTTCTTGCATTCCTTGAATCGATCACGTTTCTCTCGTCAAATTCGCAAAGTCTTGGAACAAGAAAACGCTGTGGTTCTTCCAAGGTAACCCTCTTCGGCCTCAGGAATTCCAACAATACGGACGTTGTTTCGTCAATTACGATTCTCCAAATCCTCCAGTTTTTCCCAGATGCGCTCCAAATCTATCTTGGTCACTAACAGATTAGCAGCTAATTCCCTCTCCGATGACTCCAGATAATCAATCCGTTTCTCAACATCCGCAACTCTTCTAACCATCTCAGAGAATTTAATCTCCATGGAAGTGATTGATTGACGTATTACAGCAAGATCCTCAAAGTCCACAACAACCTTCATCAGCATTGCCGACACATTCATCAATTCAAGCCGGATTTCTTTCAGTTCACCATCCGGGGCTTCCGGCCTGTTTCTCAGGGGAATCAGCCCGAGCACATAAGTGTCTTTTAATAACTCCAGAGCCCGAGGATTTTGAATTCTTTGACATATTGTCTTCCCAAAACAATTAAGGATAAGCATGTATCGAATCTCACCGGTTTGTGACACAAATATTATTAAAACTAGCAAAGTGTGCAGAGCTCGTCGTTCACACGTCCGAACATCGCATGGTGCCCATGAGACCCTATTGGCCATTACGTTTCTTAAAAAATATGTCATCTGACTAGTTTTACAACAATTCCTTGTCCCATGACTCATGTGTACGAGAGTATTAAGAACCATCTCTGATTTAAACTCAAATAGTAAAAATGATTTTAAAGTTGATTTAATTAATCCATTCATAACTCTGACTCCACGATTCATTTCATAATCACTCAACAATGTTCACGGAAGTAGCTGTGTGACATTTTTCAAATTTTAAATTTTTCAGTAAAAAAATCAAAGATGGCGCTAAATACACATTAACACACAAAACCAACTGATACACACACACACACACACACACACATCTTGTTCCCACTAATGAACATGATCGCTGAGAAATAACGGATGGTCTCAGCTCTCAACCTCACACATTCACACTTACATCACAAACTCCTGTTCATCCTCTGCCTGGAAATGATATGTTCGATTATCTGTAAGGGGAAAAAGGGAGAGAGATGCTGTTATTAGGGGAGAGAGAAGTACATTACGGTACAGTCCCTGAACACTGCACTTAGTGCTCTCTGCCTGTGTAATGGAGTTAAGTCTACTTGAGGCTTTGCTAGCACTTGGCACGGATGGAAGTACTCTGTAGTTTAGCGGGGGAAAATTCACTCACGGGAGATCAGGTCAAAGCACTTCTTATCCTCTCCGCTGGGTTTAACCTGGCAGGTCAGCAGATTCAGTCTCACTGGTTGCCTGTTGGACTGGACATGGGGAAATGGGTAATTATAGAGAATGTGAGTGACCCGCAGTTCAACAGACATAACAAAGAGCCTGAAAGAGACCTAGGGTACCTATGGTATGTATTAGACATAATTGTACCATGAAATAAAAACAATAATGGAGATTAACTTGACCTGATTAATATATCAATACAGTATACACTGATGCATATTCACTGCCTGGCCAAAAAAAAAAAATCACCATTTGGATTTAAAGGGGACATATTATGCCCCCTTTTACACTATGTAATATAAGTCTCAGGTGTCCCCAGAATATGTCTGTCAAGTTTCAGCTCAAAGTACCACACAGATCATTTATTCTACCATGCCTTTATACTCCTGTTTTGTAGCCCTGTTCCAAACGGGCTGTTTTAGTGTCTGTAGCTTTAAATGCAATGGAGCTGGAACTGGAAGTTATAAATAACATGAAGTCAATCATCTTATTGTATTGTGCATAACAAAGGTCGAGTTATGAAATATGAAAAACAGCTATAGATGTCAAAAATACCACTACCGTTTTTGAAATAATGACCGGTTTTAAAACACGGAAAATCTTCATTGCATGACCACTCAAGCAGGACTGTGTAGGACGCCAATCAGTTTATATCGTAACCGAAACAGAGCTACAGCTTCATTGTTATGGAATAAGGTAGTTAGGGACTAGTTGCTACGTTACAAAAAGCACAATGTTTTCACAACAAGCGTTTTTCACGCAATGTGCAAATAAGCAAATTCAGAAAACCAAATTGCAAACATTAAAAAAGTATAAAGTGCGCAACTTACGACTTGCAAATCTGAAGTTGTGTCACAGAAAGTTTGTATCGATCCATTCTTGATCCTTAGCTTTGAAGCAAATCCAGCCTTGTGTTGACCATCTCTGATGAAGCAGTCAGAGTTAGCCCAAGCGGTTCTAGCGAGGAGATAAATATGCTGGACTTTGCGATGCTCACTCAGGTTTTAATTAGGGCGGATCTAAGCTACTCGGGCGGATCTCTTCGCCAGCCATGGGTGGTACCTTTCCACTTTTGATGTCATAAGGGGCTGCAAACATGAACCGCTCATTTGGAGACACTGTTTTTTATTGATAGGGAAAGGAAAGAAATGAGGGGATGGTCTTTTACCATATTTTGTGGTTGTCTACACACTAGGGAGCATAAAGTTTGGACTGTGGAGCAATGGAAAAAGGTAATGTGGTCTGATGAGTCCAGATTTACCCTATTCCAAAGCAATGGGCACATTAGGGTAAGAAGGGAAGCACATGAAGCAATGCACCCGGTTCGACTCTCCCGTCATCAATACAAGATCTAAGCCAAACATTAATGCAACTCTGGACGGAAATAAATGTAATGACATTGCATAAGGTTGTCGAAACAATGCCATGACAAATGTTCGCCATAATCAAAGCTAAAGGCGGTCCAACTAAATATTAGAGTATGCAAAAAAAATGATGAAAGACACCAATGTTCAATAAACGGCTACATTTTTATTACATAAACAATTCTTCTCAAAGTTATAAAGTTCCCCTTCTGTCGCTTTTGGGAGCCCCAATCACCTCTGATCTTTAAGAAAAAGCCAATGAGAATTGGCGAGTGGAATTTGCATACCACTCCCCTGGACATATGGGTATAAAAGGAGCTGGCTCACAACCATTCATTCAGATTTTTTCTTCAGAGCCGAACGGTTGTGTGTCAGCGAGCTGAATTCCACTATCGGTCCATTCACCTCGATGAAGCGTATGCTGTTGGATATACGGTGCATTCCAGCGGCTTTCTCTCCTTCTGCACGATTAGTGCAGAGTACGCCCCTGGGCACTTCGACAGCACTAAAAAGAGTATATATTTCTGCAAAGAGTATATTTTCTCTATTAGAGCAACACATTGACTTGAACGTCTTTTTAAAATGCCTTTCCGTCTTTGTGTGATTCCTGGATGCGGTCATTATCCGCCTCTGACGGCCACGGGCGCTGCCTCACGTGTCTGGGCCGTGATCACACTGAGGCAGCGTTCGTGGATGGTTCATGTTCTCATTGCGAGAACATGACCATGGCAACGTTGCGGTTGCAGCTTTCCTTCCTCCGGGGGAAAGCCACTCCAGCCGCCCCCCATGCTGGGCCTTCTACTTACGGGTACGAGGCCGGCCCAGCTGGCGCTGGAGGCAATTTGGGGAAAATCTGGGGCGCAGTCTCGCCGGGTAAATTCCCGCGGACCTCCTGTTCCTCAGCACGCTCATTTGCCCCCGTCGAGTTCCAAGATGAGACCAGCTCACCTCACGGCCAGCTTAACGTCTCTTTCGGGGCCCTTGAGCAGGATGAGTCCTCGATCGCTGCATCAGAGAGTGCGCTGGCGATGTCGGATGCCGAGGACTCGACTGGGCTGCCACCTTCGGGGCTGCCCGTCCAATCTGAGTCCGACACAGAGCTGACCACCATGCTTGCCTGGGCCGCCGCGAGTGTCGGGTTGGACTGGAACCCTCCACCCTCCCCTGAGCCCTTGCGGCTAAATGATTGGTTCCTGGGTTCGGGGAGCTGCTCCCGGCCGCACCCCCGGTCCCTTTCTTCTCGGAAGTGCACGACGAGCTGATGAAGTCATGGAGGACACCTTTTTCTGCCCGAACCCAACTTCCCAGTTCATCCGCTCTCACTACCCTTGATGGCGGGGTGGCCCACGGGTACGCAGAGATCCCTCAGGTGGATAAGGCAGTTGTGGTGCATCTGTGCCCGCAAAACGGCATCACCTGGCGGGATCGCCCGGCGCTCCCCTCCAGGGCCTGTAGGACTACGTTGTCTGAGGTGACCAAAGCCTACAGTGCCACTGGACAGGCAGCCTCCGCCCTGCATGCCATGGCTCTCCTGCAAGTCCACCAGGCCAAGGCACTGAAAGAACTGCACGTGGGTAGTCCTGATCCTGATGTAATGCAGGAGCTGCGCTCGGTGACTGACCTTGCCCTCTGGGCGACGAAGGTCACAGCGCGAGCACTTGGGCAGGCGATGTCCACCTTGGTGGTCCAGGAGCGCCACCTATGGCTGAATCTGGTCAAGACGAGGGACGCGACAAGGTTCACTTTCTCAATGCGCCCATCTCCCAGATCGGCATATTCGCGAAACTGTCGAGGACTTTGCCCAGCAGTTCTCGGCGGTGAAGAAGCAGACTGAAGCAATACAGCATATCTTGCCCTGACATGGCTCAAGGTCCTGTACCCCGGCGGCGGCCACCACAGCCCGAACCCAGTCCTCGGCCCCAGCGTAGAGCCCCCCGCAGGAAGCTGACGCCCCCCGCTTCACAACCTGGCACGAGGACACGGAAGACTCCTAAGCACCCCTGAGATGGACGACCCAGGGAGGGAGACGTCTGCTGGAACCATGGAGCTAGTATCCAGACCACTCCATCATGGAGGGCCGGGAGGTAAATCTTATGTTCCCTTTTGTTTGTGTTCGCCGCACCCCGAACGGGCTGCAGTACCCACATTTTCAAAAAAAGAGCGGCTTCCTCACTCCTTGGGTCACACAGCCGGTGTTTACGACCACCGTCAACACGGCGGCTGTCCCCCTCCAACTTGAAGGTGTATGTGGCCACCATAGCAGCACACCACGACGCAGTGGAGGGTAAGTCCCTAGGAAAACACGACCTGATCATCAGGTTCCTCAGAGGCACCCGGAGGTTGAATCATCCTAGGCCACGCCTCTTCCCCTCATGGGATCTCTCTGTGGTCCTCCTAGGCCTTTGGAGAGCCCCATTTGAGCCTCTAGAGCCAGTCGAGCTGAAAGCCCTCTCCTTGAAGATGGTCCTCCTGACTGCGCTCACCTCCATCAAGAGGGTTGGGACCTGCAGGCGTTCTCTGTCAGTGATACTTGCCCGTAGTTTGGTCCGGTAGTCTCTCACGTGATCCTGAGACCCCGACCGGGCTATGTGCCCAAGGTTCCCACGACCCCCTTCAAGGATCAGGTGGTGAGCTTGCAAGTGCTGCCCCGGGAGGAGGCAGACCCAGCCCTGTCATTGCTGTGTCTGGTGCGTGCTTTGTGCATCTACTTGGATCACATGCAGAGCTTTAGACGCTCTGAGCAGCTCTTTGTCTGCTTTGGCGGACAGCGGAAAGGGAACGCTGTCTCCAAACATAGGCTTGCCCACTGGATCATGGATGCCATCACTCTGGCATACCAGGCCCAGGCCGTGCCCGCCACTTTGGGTATACGAGCACATTCTACAAGGAGTGTGGCATCCTCGTGGGCACTGGCCAATGGCACCTCTCTAGCAGACATCTGCGGAGCAGCGGGCTGAGAAACACCCAATACCTTTGCGAGATTTTACAATCTCCGTGTTGAGCCGGTTTTGTCCCTTGTTTTGTCAGGTACGAACAGGTAAGTTTGGGAATACGGAACAGCTGGCCGTGTGTATCGCTTGCGTATAGCGCCTTTCCCCTCCATGAGGCGAATACGTGCGCTCTTCTCCAATGTGAGTTCACGAACCCGTGAACCTTGGATGTCCTTCCTCCCTAGCCCTGTGGCTCGCAAATTCAGTGGAGGAATTCGCAGCCGGACCCAGTATGTGTGCTAATATTCCCTGTACTTGGATAGGTGCTACACAGGTGCCGGTTACTCCAGTAACTCCCTGTGATGTATTTTCCGCAGTACGATCTCCCTGTTGGCAGACCCGCGTCTCCCTTGGGCAGAGCTCTCTCTGCCCCGGTTGCTATGTTTGTAGAGCTCCTCCCCTTCATGGCAGGACCTACCACCGCGCCTCTTCCATGTGCGGCTGGTGAGCCCACATGATGTATTGCCACATGTTACCTCCCCGTCGGGCAGGATGTTGTCTCTGCGGGGTCTTTTCCCCCTGAAAAAATAGGAAAGGAAAAGAACACCTTCCCCGGCGCCAGCCAAATCTAATACTCTGTGGAGAGAAAACATAGAAAGAAAAGGCAGCAGCTGGCGCGGCCTTCTCCCATGCTAGTTACGTCGCTTCCCCCCCGGGGTGTGGGGAACTTCATGACGTCTTTTGGGGTGTTGGGGGAGGCTACGTGCAGACTGAAGCACCTGCTATTACGCACACAGCAGCTTGCTTGCACCTGCATTGGCAGTTCACGTAACAAAGTTCAGCTGTTGTGGCGTTTTGGCATAGGGACCCCTAGTGTCACTACATCGACACAACGTCGAGTGAGTGACAGAAGGGGAATGTCTTGGTTACTGTCGTAACCTCCGTTCCCTGATGGAGGGAACGAAACGTTGCGTCCCTCTTGCCACAATGCTGTACTACCTGCTGGAATGTCCGGGACCCTGTCTCGGCTCCTCAGCACAAAACCTGAATGAGTGGTTGCGAGCCAGCTCCTTTTATACCCGTATGTCCGGGGGAGTGGTGGTGGCGTAGTGAACTAAAGCACTGAACTGGTAAATAGAAGGTTGTTGGTTTGATCCCCACAGCCACCACGATTGTGTCCTTGAGCAAGGCACTTAACTCCAGGTTGCTCCAGGGGTATTGTCCCTGTAATAAGGGCACTGTAAGTCGCCTTGGATAAAAGCATCTGCCAAATGCATAAATGTAAATGGAATGGCATGCAAATTCTACTCGCCAATTCTCATTGGCCTTTTCTCAAAGATTAGAGGTGTTTGGGGCTCCTAAGAGCAACCCCTAGTGTCACTACATCGACACAACGTCTCGTTCCCTCCATCAGGGAATGGAGGTTATGACAGTAACCAAGACGTTCATTATCCCAACAGTAGGCTGTTTGAGTTTGCCAAGCAACGAAGCAACTTTTATTGTGATTTATAGCGATTTTACATTGGCTTTGAGCAGTCATATAGAAAACTACAGCATGTTTTATAAAAAACACTCAATGGGGACAAAAATCTGATTCACAAATATTAGAAGAAGACTGCATTTGTGTACATGTGTACATGAGTCACTGCATCTAACTCCAACATTCTCAAGAGGCTCAAACACACACACAAAAATCTACAAACAGGCTCTTAGGACAAAAGCCTTTGGTGAAGGTAATGTGACAAAACAAATGGCTGCAGCTCCATAGATAGACAATATTTTATGACAATTTTCCTAACTGCTTAAAAAGTAAGCCATAATATGTTATTGGCTGCAAATGGAGCCTCCAACACAAAAACAACAGTTTGAGATACAAACTATTGAGTAAATATGCTGCATGGAAAGTATGAATTTAAAGAGATAGTTGGTCTGTGTACCTTCGGATAATTCGTTTTCTCATTTGTCTTCAAAACTAAATAAACAATAAACCGTTCATTTATCACATTTCCGTTATCTCTTTTATCACATCACAACAATTTCTGTTGTATCTGCTTGTTTTTCAATTTAAAAAGAACAATAAGAAAACAAGAAAGCACATTTTTCATTTGTGCTTATAAACCAAGATTATAACTTGAATATTTGTTTTGCACATGTGGGCGGGCCTGACACTCCTGATGACTGGTCAACGTGCACCATCATCTATTATTCCTCAACCCTGTTCATAAAAAATAAGAGTTCACCAAGTTTGCCGATTGTTTTTGCAGATAGATTCTAATAATTGTAATGAAGAACATTAATATTTCTTAGAAAAACTTCTGACTGCTGCATGTTTATTGCAATCTCATCAAGCAATGGACACCTGGATACCACAACCTTTGAATGCACCAACTCACTTTTGTCACCACGGGATGGGGTGGCAGTACTTTTTTATTTTTAAAAGGAAAATTATGAATTGGGATGCTGTGCACAGACCTAACTGTAACTAAATATACTTCGTTATCTGGTCATTATTGTTGTTGTTGTTATTATTAATTATAATGAATTGAAGCCAATAATTGCAGGGGAAACTTAAGGGAAAACATTTATTGGATGTGAATAAGATCGCAGAACATCGTCATGGTTTTGAGGAGTAGCCTATAGAGGACACAAGGGGACCATATTATTTTGAGGGAAGGGGCTCAGCCCTTATTGTTCGTGTATTATTGTTTATTTTATTCTCTCTTTTTTTTCCATTCGTAGTTACATCTTTTGCTTTCCAGTCTTTATTCGGCAAGTGTCAAGTTCATTGTTGGGGCACAAATCGTGCACAGTTCTTCACTTACCGCCTATCCGAGGCCTGCACGCCATTTCATTGAATTCATGAAATAAAATGCAACCAAACGCGCCCTGTTCCTGATTTCCTTTCGCTGACATGCAGTTGCATTTTGCTTGGTTTTTACAAAATAAAAATCATTAGATCTACCTATCTGAACCTGAAAATGGCCCCCTCACACTCAAAGCATGAATCCCTAGTGTAATTAATTTACTGATCATCTGAGTAATTGATCATCTGTTTTATTAAACTTTTTTGTATCAAAAGGTAAAAGGCCTACATCAAAAGTGTATTAAAAGTGTTACCCATTAATCCAACCTGGTCTTAGAGAATCGCGTTGCAGTTAGGCTACATCAAGCCAAAAATCCAAGGCACTCACATGGGGTATAGGCCTAATATTAATATGGCCGGCTATTATAATGGGGTAATAATATTACCTTGTAATGTGCTCTAGAGCAGTGGTTCTCAACTGGTTTTGCTTCGGAACCCAGATTTTACATTGGAAATCAAGTGACGACCCACCATAGTAAAAACTTAACCTGAATTTAATGTATCCTGGGTCACATTTCCTTTTATGTTGCATAGTTTTGTTCATGGTTTTTAAGTACAAGGACATGCATCAAGTGACATTATTTTTGTTGTTGACGTCAACAACAAAAGCGACAGGAAGTTTTCTCTCCCCCCTTTTAAAAATTGAAGAGCATATTTACTTATATGAGCCCATTTTTATCACGTTTGTTTCCTAATTTCAAACATAATTCAAACAGAACATACATATTACAGAGGAGAAAAGGCTCCTCATTACCATGGTTAGGTCAGTGTAGCTAGTCTTAAATAATAGTAATAATAATAACAAACTATAGTATTTATGAAAAAATAAGTACTAGCTGAAACACATCTTGAAACTTGAACTACATCTGCCACTGTTGATATAAAATGAGGTCTAATAGATTCTACCTTTAGATGATTTCATATGAAACTATAACATTTTGTCAAAATATAACAGTTACTTTTACTCATGTAAAATCGTGAAACAATTTTGTAAAGGTGATGATGTATAATTTTTAAAAAAAATATGCGCATAGCACAGTGTTGCTCTTTTCCTCATCAGTGCTGTTTGGCATGTCAGGGCTGCCTACTGTTTGAGAGGTTCAACTTGACTTCCTCCGTAACGCTTTAAACTAGAAAAGTCTCACTAGAATTGAAATTGGTCACATCAGTTTTGAGGTCTGCGCTCCGCAACATCGAGGGAAGCCCGGTTGTTGCACGCGCACGTCAGAGCAGATCATGGTCGTGAGCTGGTTCCGTTACACTCCTACAAAAGTGCAGATGAGAAGCCTTTAGCTGATTGCGAGATTATCATTAAATCTGCCTAGGCAGTCCTAAATATGCTATCACTTGGGCAGCTGCTGAAATATCTTCAATGGGAGAACTATGGCATTGTTCTGTCCCTGCTGTCCGCGACCCAGTCCGAATAGACCTGTGACCCACCAGTTGAGAAACACTCCTCTAGAGATCAGTTTTTGTTTCAAGGAGCTAGGACCATCCTGAGCCGAGATATTGAGGTTTCCATAAACAGCTGTATAACCAAAATTTGTTGTGTGCCATGACACAAAGATGGCCATCGTGGTTAAACCTAGTAAAATAAATATGAAAAACTGGTGGTTTTGCAATACCAATACATTAGAGGTAATCACTCAAAAACAATTAGGAAAATTAAAGAAATGGTCAAGCAACCAACTTTCCAATTATTAAACCACTTGAAATGGACTGGCCCTATAGTGTTTTCTCAGTTTTGATCATTTCTTTCTAGATGAAAAACGAGTAAACAGTCAGTTTATTGGTTATTCCGTTTTGAAGACAAACATGAAAAAACGAATTACCCGAAGGTACACGGACTGACAGTTCACCCAAAAATGAAAATTCTCTCATCAATTACTCACCCTCATGCCATTCTAGATGTGTATGACTTTCTTTCTTCAGCAGAACACAAGCTAAGATTTTTTAGGAAAATATCTAAGCTCTGAAGGTCCTCACAATGCGAATGGGTACCAAAATTTTAAAGCTCTAAAAAGCAAATAAAGGCAGCAAAGTAATCCATAAGACTCCAGTGGTTAAATCTATACCTTCAAAAGCAATATGATAGGTGTGGGTGAGAAACAGATCAATATTTAAGACCTTTTTTAATATAAATTATTCTTCCTGCCTAGAGGGTGGTGATATGCACGAAGAATGCGACTCGCCAAAAAAAATAGAAGAAGAATGAAAGAATGAAACTGTAGATTTATATTAAAAAAAGGACTTAAACATTTATCTGTTTCTCACCCACACTTTTCATATCGCTTCTGAAGACATGGATTTAACCACTAGAGTCATATAGATTACTTTTATGCTGACTTTATGTGCTTTTAGAGCTTCAAAATTTTGATACCCATTCACTTCCGTTGTATGGAGCTACAGAGTTGAGATATTCTTCTAAAAATCTTTGTTTGTGTTCAACAGATGACATGAGGGTGAGTAAATGATAAGATAATTTTCATTTTTGGGTGAACTATTCATTTAAGGCCTGATTCAAAGGAATGTGCATCTTTGTATAAAATGTATACATCAAACAATCAAGTGTAAATACATGAACAGTATACTTGATGTATGTAGTGCATCCAGCAATCATAGTTCTTGATGTGTAATATAAATGTACAATTTAAATGCAACACCCATGTTGACCTGATGTTCTGTTTCTAAATAATTAATAAAAAGAGACTGCTTATTTTATTTTTAAAACTGTACAAGGACAAGCACTGTATCACATTAATTTGAATGAAAAATTACAGACATCATGGCAGAAAACTGCAGCACATTAAACTGCTATCAGGCAAGAATATAAGCACATTGCAACAGAGACTGGAGTGCAAAATGCATTGGCTCCACACAGCTGGGCAACAGCATCCTTACAGGAGATTACACGAGGAGACTCATAGACCACCTGGGGCTGGAGCATGCTGGGTCTTGTTCGTGCTAATATTATTAGTGTATGAGTCAGATCGCACCGGGTGCATGTTGCTATGGTAACTGAGCAGCACTAACCCTCATCTACACCTGTGCTCTGCAAGTGAGAGTTTTGACTGAGTGCAAAAGTGAATAGATTGAAAGTCTTAGGATTTATTAAGATTTTGTTTGCTGTCCTACAAAGGCAAAACACAATAAATATGCCAGCAGTGAAAAAATGGCTTCACACTCCGTTTACTCTGTATCTGAGCATAGTTGAGCCAAACACAAGTCAGTGGACAGATTATAGACAAAATGTGTCGATACTGCGTTTTGTCTTTGCGGCAGTATGTCACTGGTAAGTTTGAAACGGTTCCTATACAAAACTATATGGTTCGAATTGTACTGCAGTCTCATCTCACATCAGATGATGTCTCTGAAAATATAAATATTATATGTGTATAAATTGGAAGGTGTCCATTTTCCAGAGTAATAAAGTTAATTCTGCATCTCTAAATCACTAAATTAACAGAAAGGTAAAAGAAGCAGCAATGGGATGTTGTAAGGAATTACACAACAAACAACGATGCTAATACAAAAGAGAATAAATATGAGCATACTTGATATAACATAAGTTGCGGCAGTCAGACTGAGCCAGCATTGAAAAAGTTTGTGCACATGCTTAATTATTAGTGTTTGCATTACTCAATTTATCAGAACATATCAGGACAGCCTATCTTTGAATGAAAATATTTGCATATACTGATTAGATCTTGAGCAGTACTTCAGCACAGTAAAGACATGGGTTAGTGTGGTACTCACTGTGGCATGAGAGATGGTGAGGATGCCATTCTTCACAGAGCATTTCCTCCTCTGCCACACCTTACGAATCCTGTGGAAGGATAAAACACCCTTCCTCAGCATCTCTATGGTATTCAGATTGGTATTCAATCTAACATGGGAATTTCCTTGCAAAATGTATTGATAATATAATTGACCCTTCTGTGCTGGTATAATTTAAGATCCAGTGTAGCTGTTACTGGGTCAAATTGACCCTGTGTGACAAATCACAGCTCTAGAGTCACATTTTGAGGTTTGCGACCGAGCTTGAGTGAGAGACATGGTGACCATGAAAGCAATTTAAATTATCTTGTTCAAATCACATCTGAGGAGGGTATCATGAATGTTCGGCTCAATTGTTGATTTTAAGTTGCAGTAAATCTGTGTTTAACTATAAAAGGTAGTTTATGTTATATATTCTGTGGTAAAACATCTTGGTGTATTTGAATATCTCTTGAGTTCAGTGCTGGAAAAGCTGTGATCAGAAATGTTTTTCTAATGTTTAATCAATTGATTAAAATGTAGCCAACATTTGACTGCATTTCACTTGGATTGGTGTGCAAGCTCACCCATCACTCTTCTTAAAGAGGTAGCCCTTCTTCTCACTGCCAAACTCTTTATTGCCCTGCAGCTGGTGCATACTATAGCCACTCTGCTTGCTCTGAGAATCCTGCACATGATAGCAAAACAGTCATAATTTCAAGTACTGCTCATTTTGACACAGCACTGAGCGAATATTGCTGTTATTACCGAAATCAAAAGCTGAGTGAACATAAACCTTTTCATAAAGACAAAAAACAACAAAAAACAGTTTACAAAAGGTAGATGTTACTGTTAAATCGATATATATAATAAGACTGGAAAACGTCCTGGTTACTTGCGTAACCTCCATTCCCTGATGGAGGGAACGAGATGTTGTGTCGATGTAGTGACACTAGGGGTCACTCTTGGGAGCCTGAGTCACCTCTGGTCTTTGATAAAAGGCCAATGAAAATTGGCAAGGGGTATTTGCATGCCACTCCCCTAGACATACAGGTATCAAAGGAGCTGGTATGCAACCACTCATTCAGGTTTTATGCTGAGGAGCCGAGACAAGGTCCGGCCATTTCAGCGGGTAGTTCAGAGTTGTGGCAGGAGGGACACAACGTCTCGTTCCCTCCATCAGGGAACGGAGGTTACGCAAGTAACCAGGATGTTCCCTATCTGTCACTCACTCAACATTGTGTCGATGTAGTGACACTAGGGGTCCCTATACAAAACGCCGCAACTGGCTGAACTGTGTAACGTGAACTGGCGGTGTGTGATGGGCAGACAACTGTGTGCCTCGTAGCCAGCGCACCAGGCTGACACGTAACCTCCCCCAACATAGTTATGAGTGTCGAACGGCCCTTTGGGGACAAGTCGACTACCAAAAAAAAAGAGACAGGCTGACCCAGTCGTGGCCTCTTTTCCCCTTCTTTTTTTCCACTCCCTAAAAAACAAGGGGGATTATCCGACTGGGCCGCCAGGTCTAGTCGGGGGGTGTCCCTGCCAAGGGGAGGACACCGCGGAGACCACACATCGCCCAAAGAGAGGGGGGGATATTTAAGTGGAAAATACGTCACATGGTCTTGCCGACCATGTGGAGAAGTCTCATGGTAGATCCTACCCAACGGGGGAGGAGTTACTACAAACATGGAGACTGTGGCAGACGGGGCTCTGCCCAAGGAAGACGCAGTTTGCCAACAGGGAAATTAATTAGTGAAATATATACATCACATGGGGTTACCTTACAGGGAACCGCCACATGCGGAGCACCTACTCCAGAACAGGGCTCTTAGTTAGCACGTGTACTGGGTCGGCAGCGAGTCTCTCCAAAAACTCGACTGCCACAGGGCTCGGAGGAAGTCAACCAGGGAACATAGTTTGTGAACACTACTGGGAATGAATGGCGCACGTCTTCAGCTCAGAGGAGGTGAAAGGCGCTATGTGCAAGCGATACACCCGGCCGGCTATCCTGGGCTTATCCGCTTGTATTGCGTGCCACTACCTGGGACGAAACCAGTTTCACCCGGAGGTAGTAGAACCTTGCAAATGTGTTGGGTGTTGCCCAGTCCGCTGCTCTGCAAATGTCTGTTAGAGAGGCACCCCTGGCCAGGGCCCAGGAGGCCGCTACACCCCTGGTATAATGGGCTCGTAGCCCTACCGGGGGCGGCATGTCCTGGGCGTGATATGCCATAGCTATGGCGTCAATGAGCCAGTGGGCGATCCTCTGCTTGGAGACATCGCTTCCTTTCCACTGTGCACCAAAGCAGACAAAAAGCTGCTCAGAGATCCTAAAGCTCTGTGTGCGATCCAAATAGATGTGTAAAGCACACACCGGACATAGCAACGACAGGGCTGGGTCTGCCTCCTCCTGGGACAGCGCTCGCAGGTTCACCACCTGGTCCCTAAAAGGGGTCGTGGGAACCTTGGGCACATAGCCCGGTCGGGGTCTCAAGATCACGTGAGAGTAGCCCGGACCGAACTCCAGGCACGTTTCGCTGACAGAGAACGCTTGCCGGTCTCCTACCCTCTTGACGGAAGTAAGCGCAGTCAGGAGGGCAGTCTTCAAGGAGAGTGCCTTAAGCTCAGCTGACTGCAAAGCCTCAAAGGGGGCTCTCTGTAGACCCTGAAGAACTACAGAGAGGTCCCATGAGGGAACGAGGCACGGTCTGGAGGGGTTCAGCCTCCTGGCGCCTCTCAGGAACTTGATGATCAGGTCGTGCTTCCCTAACGACTTACCGTCCACTGTGTCGTGGTGTGCTGCTATAGCAAAAATTAAATGAAAAGTCCGTGAGACGGGTGGCGTCTGCTCCTGCGGTGGGCTCCACGCCAGGGCTGGGCCGACGAGCAGACGGGGTGTGGGATCTTGAGCTGCGCCGGGGCAGGATATGCCGGATAGCCTCCGTCTGCTGCTTCACCATCGAGAACTGCTGGGCAAAGTCCTCGACGGTGTCGCCGAATAGGACAGCCTGGGAGATGGGGGCAGCAAGGAACTGTGTCGGCCTCACCCATCTCAACCAGGTTGAGCCAAAGGTGGCGCTCCTGGACCACTAATGTGGACATCGTCCGCCCGAGAGACCGCACAGTGACCTTCATCGCCGAACACATTTCCTGCATCTGATCTGATCGGAACTACCCTCGTGCAGTTCTTTTAGCGCCTTGGCTTGTTGGACCTGCAGGAGAGCCATGGCATGCAGAGCAGAGGCGGCTTGTCCAGCAGCGCTGTAGGCTTTGGCCATCAGGGACGACGTGAACCTACAGGGCTTGGATGGGAGCTTTGGGCATCCGTGCCAGGTGGCAGCGCTCTGTGGGCATAGGTGCAATGCGAGCACCTTATCCACCGGGGGAATCGCCGTATAGCCCCTGGCCGCCCTGCCATCGAGGGTAGTGAGGGCGGGGGAACTGAGAAATCAGGACCGGGCAGTAAAAGGTGCCTCCCACGATTCTGTCAGCTCCTCGTGCACTTCTGGGAAGAAAGGCACTGGAGCGGGGCGCGGCTGCTTTGAGCGGCGCCGCGAGCCCAGGAACCAATCATCGAGCCGCAAGGGTTCAGGGGAGAGCGGAGGGTTCCACTCTAGCTCGACGCTCGCAGCCGCCCAGGAAAGCATGTCCGTCATCTCAGCATCAGCCTGTGACTGGGCAACCGTCCCCGAAGGGGGAAGTCCAGCTGAGGTTTCTGCGTCCGACTGGACAAGCCTGCTCTCCGATGCTGTGCTCGAGAGCTCATCAGCTTCACGGGCTCCAAACAAGAGGTCGAACTCGCCGTGAGACGAGTCGGCAGACTCCTCCGGAAGCCCGATCGGGGGGGACCCCAGCACATAAATCGCCCCCAGTGCTAGCCACGCTGGCCTCAAGCCCGTAGGTAGAAGGACTGAGGCGGGGAGCCGCTGGGGTGGCTTGTTTGCTTACGAAAGCAAGCCGCAACCGCAACGTTGCCATGGTCATGTTCTCGCAGTGAGAACATGAACCATCCACGAACGCTGCCTCCGTGTGGGTTGCACCCAGACATGAAAGACAGTGATCGTGACCGTCTGAAGTTGAGAGGTAACGACCGCAACCAGGAATAACACAAAATCGGAAAGGCATCTTTAAAAAGACGCGTCTTTAAAAAGACGTTCCGTATGTGCCGCTCTTTTAGAGAAATATACTCTTTCAGGAAAATATACGCTCTTTTTTCTGCCGAAGCACCCAGGGGCGTTCTCTGCAGTGCACCAGTGCAGAGGAGGGAGAAGCCACTGAAATGCGCCGTCAGATCCAGCAGAGGTGAATTAACAGTCGTGAGAATTCAGCTCAGTGAGCATGACCTTTGGCTCCGAAGAGAAAATCTGAATGAGTGGTTGCATACCAGCTCCTTTTATCCCGTATGTCCGGAGGAGTGGCATGCAAATACCACTCGCCAATTTTCATTGACCTTTTATCAAAGACCAGAGGTGTCTCGGGCTCCCAAGAGTGACCCCTAGTGTCACTACATCGACACAACATCGAGTGAGTGACAGATAGGGAAAAGCAGCTTTAAGGGTTGTTCACAAAGGACATTTTCTAGCATTTAAAAAAGCAACGTGTTAAAGTCAGATTAACTCCCATACACAGTTGCTAATATAAACACTCAATACACTTTTCCATTTGTAAATACTCTTATCCCACCCCCATATTCATTTTATTAGTCCATTTTAAATCTGATATTAATCCACTTCAAAACTATGAAAAAACTACAAGACGTATGTTTACATATACTAACAATTAAAAAAACAGCTCAAAGTGAATGCAAGAATGCATCCTGTGTGAACAGCCCCTGAAATATTTATTTTATCCACTTACTCTCCTTGACTTCAGTTGGAAGGCAGTGAGGAAAAAATTAGGAGAAAAGTCAGAAACTTACATGTGAGATTATTATTGCAATGTGCATAGAATACAATACATACTCAAAAGGATAGTTTACCCAAAAATGAAAAATCTGAAAAAATAATTTAAACATCCTTGTGTTGTTCCAGACTTTTTTTAATCCTCTGCAGTACACAAAAGGAGATGTTTGGCAGAATGTTAGCCTCAGTACTTATTCACTTTCTTTATATGGAAAACAAATGCAATGAAAGTGAATGATGACTGACACTACAATTTTGCCTAACATCTCCTTTTTAGTTCTAGAGAAGAAATAAAGTCATACGGGTTTAAAACACCAAGATGTGAGTGAACACTTGACAGGATTTTTATTTCTGGTAAACTATCACCACAGTCACATCCGAGGATAATACGACACAGAACATTGTTATTTAATCTAGACCAGAGATGTCCGGTTCAAATGGACATAATTTCCAAACCAAACACATTAAAGATCAAACGCTGGGCTCCACAAAAGAGCTTGTGTTGTCACTGCCTGACCCTCATGTCCACATTTCCTCTCTCTCAGGAGAAAATGAATGCTTGCATACAAACACTGAAAACCTACTTCACATGTCTCTCAGAGGTTGTAAATGTCATGGCGAATTCTGGTAATGAAAAGGAAATTCACATCTGGACTCTTTCATTTTATAATGCTGAAAGCAGCATATAAATCCATTGTCCCATACAATGGCAAGTCTTCTGTGGGCAGTGGACAGCATGTCTACATGACATTTAGGTAGGGAATGACGCCGTTTTGATAGCTCTCTCTCTGTGTGATCAGTAAATCAAAGACAAAAGGTCTCATCAAATCTTTGTGGATTAAGGCAGAAAGTATACTGTGTCCTTGGGCAGTGGGTCTCAACTAGTTATTCAAAGGTCTGCTCTGATATGGTCGCTGGCTGCAAGGAGAAACAATGCTAAATGCAAATCTAATAAAGAAAATGCAACTAACCATATAATTGTGCATAATTAGGATGGAAAAATAAATAGGCTGATCAACTTTTAAAATGAAAGAAAAAAATGCTTAGCACATCTTTTTTTGTTAACGTCAAAGGCAGTGCATCCAATCAAACTACAGTATTTTGCAGTTAATTTGTGAGTCACTAGGTAGAAGCTAGACAAATTAGACAAATGCCAGGTTGTGTAATGCCCTAAACCCTTGAAATATCAACAATAAAAATACAAAAAGGAAAAGAAAATATGTCCCAAATTACATTAAATATGGGTTCATTTGCCACATGAATTAGTGTGGTGAATTGTTGGCTGAGATCATGAAACAATCAAAATTTAGAAGCCAATACATTGTAATAAATGTTGATTTTAAGAATATTTTAATTTACTTTAAATTTGGTACTGTATTGGGTACTACTTGATATCAAATTTGTTTCTTAAAGTTGGGTCAAAACCAGTTGAAAACCACTTTCTTTGAGGAACACCTACAGGAACAAGTCTGAAGTCCCTACCTCTTTCTGGTCCAGTTGTAAAGACGACTTGATGAGATCTCTAAGTGCAGTCAGCTGTTTTTTCTCCTCGTCTTGGGTCTGTTTTATCTGACAATACAGATTTATTGTGTTACAATATGTGGCGAAATGAACAATATAAAAAACATGCTGCCATTTCCTTATGCCTAAATGTCTAAGCTCAGTAGATAATAGTATAAGCTTTCTTGAGAAGGCAGTGATAGTGGACTTTTATTACTTGCTCGAAGGAACAGTTTATTTGAGTTTCACTTTTTCCTTCCCTGAATATGAGATACTATTTCACTCTCTTGTACTCATATTTTCACAATAGAATATCTGATATATTCATAATGTTTTCATATGTACATCTTCATAATAACAGAGCTAACATAATAACAGAAAACTATAAAACAATCCTGGGCAAGAACTAAAGAAGTACAAAATAGGAGGGTAACTAACATTATAGAGATCAGCAGCTAACTTCTCGATATACTGCTTCAACTTATCAGCGGTTTTCAAGCCATCCTGGAAAAAACTGAGACAACACACATCAACTCTGTTAAAGCACAAATCAAAGATTGTAATGCAATTGTTTGACATGACTTATATTATTATTATTATATATATTGTATTATATATAGTGTCACCCATATCCTTTGAGATAATGTCGATTCGAGTGCAAGCAAGACAGAGTAGAATTTCTGTGAGCGATTTCACTGTTCTGTACATGGCACCTACATGGACATAAAATTATGCATGGAAAAGAAAATGTCGGCAGTCTGAGAAAGTTTGATTCAAACCTTGATAGACTGTTTATCTTATTAATAATATGGTTCCTCAAGTACTGCTGCAATTCATAGAAAAACACTCTTCCCTGCAGAATGTGCATTTTTAAGGACAATAAAAACTGATTCTTTGTCAAATTAGAATGATATCTTATGGCCAGATGTGCAGTCCACCTGTAACATTAGAGCGACTGCAGAAGGAACACCCACGAGCGACTTCACAGTACAGAGACTGCCAACATCAAGCCATAAAGTCGCTGCCTTTCTTTCAGCTCGAACCAGTCTGGCCATTCTCCGTTGACCTCTCTCATCAACAAGACATTTCCGTCCACAGAACTGCTGCTCACTGGATGTTTTTTATTTTAGGCACCATTCTGAGTAAACTCTAGAGACTGTTGTGCATGAAAATCCAAGGAGATCAGCAGTTACAAAAATACTCAAACCAGCCCATCAGGCAACAAAATAATGCCACGGTCGAAAACACTGAGATCACATTTTCTTCCCATTCTGATGGTTGATGTGAACATTAACTGAAGCTCCTGACCCATATCTGTATGATTTTATGCACTGCACTGCTGCCACACAATTGGCTGATTAGATAATCGCATGAATAAGTAGGTGAACAGGTGTATCTAATAAATTGGTCGGTGAGTGTATGTAATCAGAGTCAGTGTGTAAGGAGCATATATGTAACATCATTTTGTATTTTCAGCAAAGCAGAATTATTAGTTCATATTTCCATTTGGTGACACCACTGCCTTGCTCTGAGCAATCTTAACTTTTGTTGATTCAGGCTTAGTTTAAGAATCATGAACCGAACTGTGAGTTCAGTATCATGAACTGAACTGAATCGTGAGTGAGTGAATCTGTAAACCCCTAGGCATGGTATCGATGCGCAAAAACCTTCTCGATTACCACTTGCAATGCAGTTTATCCTGTCACTAAATGTACTGACATAGCACTGCACTCAGAGTATTCAAATTAAATAACTGTTATTCTTCTCAGCACAAACATTTCTTATTTCTACGTAAACTAGGCTTTTTAAAGACACGTCATTTACAAAACTCTTCAGCAATTAACATTGCGCAGTTATCGGAGTCAAGTGACGCTACGCGAGTGGAAGCAGCCTAGAGACACGCTCTGATACACTTTGCTACAATTATCCTTTCAATTAATATTACTCAGTGAGAACTGATTTGGTTTTGATTGTTAAACTGTGCTGGGAGTGTAGGATGTTGAAGAATTCGAAATCGTCGGCCTGTGGGGACATTCAAAATCATTTACAGTCGCACACGTCTGACGCCTCTCAAGAGCAAGATGGCGGGGGTCTGGTTGGGAATGACAGCGCGCCTCAGGATGTTGGTCAAGATATTTATGCGAACATTTATGCATTGCTAACAAAAATCTCTAGAGGGCCTCGAAGAAATACGTCGATTGACAACATCTATGGAGGTGAAACTTTCCACCCTGATCATAAGTATGGACGAGGCCGTAAATTGAATCGAGCTTCTGGAAGCAGCCGGAAAAGAGCTAACTAACCCGCCGGCCACCAAAACTGATATGGATTTGGTGTGGGTAAAAATTAGAGGATATGGAAAATCAAAGCAGATGTAATAATGTTCGTTTTATTGGAATCCCCAAGGGAAAGGAAGGTCAAGATATGGTCAAGTTTCTGTATGGGCTTATTCCAAATTTGTTCGACACAGTGGGCAGTCATCTGGAAAAAGAGCGCTCTCGGTCAGCTTCCTGGGGTGGGTGGCAGACCCCGTTCCATTCTGGCAAGATTCTTGCGGTCGGCAGAGACTTTGTCTTTCGTGCGGCGAGGAATAAAGGCAAATTGTGCTTGGAGGATTACAACATTGTGGTTTTTCAGGACTTTGCCAGTGCTTCACAAGCAAAATGGGAGAGATTCAAAGAGTGTAAGACGTTACTTCATGCACAGGATGTGAGCTTTGCATTGCTTTAACCAGTTAAGCTGAGAATTGATGCCAAGGATGGATGTAAGACTTTCACATGCCCACTTCACGCTATGGCCTTCATTAAATCAATGGAGTGAGTGGGTGACTCTGCCCGCACTGAATCAACAATATAGACTACACATCAGACATTTGCTGAGAGAGTTTGTTATTCAGTTGGTTGCCCACTGTGTGTCTCTCTCTCTCTCTCTCTCTCTCTCTCTCTCTCTCTCACTTTACTTAAATGTATTTATTTATTTTGGGGGTTCAATGTTGTTGTTTATTGGGGCCTATTTCATTGAAAACTTCTATGTGCAGTTCATTGGTTCGGTTTATGTAAAAAAAAACACACACAAAAAGAAAAAACACCAGACAAGTAATCTTGTAGCAATAGTGTCATGGAAAATCTTGTGAGCGTGCATGGACTATTGGATTTCTGGGGGATGGACGCCAGTTGAGACTGTTATGCGCAAGGCTGAAGCGCATCTTTTTTTGTTCTGTGGGTTATTAAGGATTTTATGGTTACATCAATGTTGGATAGTGGTCTATATAATTTAGCCTTGGGTACACAATTTTTCTTTGCATGTCATTATGTCACACTTTAATATAGGTAAAATGTTTCTCTCCATGTGGAATGTTAATGGGCTGGGGCACCCTATTAAAAGAAAGAAGGTTGTATCTTTTCTTGAGCGTAAGAAATATGATATAGTGTTCCTTCAAGAAATGCACGTTTCTTCACAGGAAGCTGAAAAACTCGGCAGGACATGGGGTAGGCATGTGTTTTGTAGTGCTGGTTCGAGTAAGAGCAGGGGAGTCATCATACTGATAAGTAAGCATTTACAATTTAAATGTCTCAAACAGATTAAAGATAATTTAGGAAGAGTCATTATTGTTTTGGCTGAAATACAGGGACAAAATCTTATTTTGGCTAATATTTATGCACCCAACACTGATGATCAGAAATTTTTTTATAGATCTTGAGGGCAAGTTACAAGCAGCTGGGATCCTCCATGATATGGTTTTGGGTGGAGACTTCAATCTGTTAATGGATCCAGTCCTTGATCATATTGATGCAAAAGTGTGTAGACCCTTTAGAGCAACGTTGACACTTCAGAGGATGTGTAAAAATCTTGGTCTTACAGACATTTGGAGACTTCTGAATCTACCTGGGATGGATTATACCTTTTTTTCATCAGTTCACAAGATTTGCTCTAGAAGAGATTTTTTATATATGTCACTTATTCCATTTACCACTGATTGTTCAATTAGGAACATTTTAGTTTCAGATCATGCTTTGGTGTGTTTAGAGATGTTGCCACATATAAAGAAAAGAAAATCATATAAATGGCGCTTTAATACATCCCTTCTACAAGACCCAGCATTTCAACAAATGTTAAAGGCAGAAGTTAATGTTTATGTAGAAACCAATTGGTCCTCAATGTCCTCTGTGGGTATGGCATGGGAGGCGCTTAAGGCAGTTCTTTGAGGGCAGATCATACAAGATGCCTCACTCATTAAAAGATCAAAGCACAGGAATTCATAGAATTGGAAAAGAGTATTAAAAGTGCTGAAACAGAGCTGAAGCACCAAATGCCATCCAATGGGCTTAGAGAGTTGACTCAGCTTAAATATAGGAATAATACTATTTTGTCAAAGAAGGTAGAGTTTGGGTTATTCAGGGCGAGACAGACATACTTTGAGTTGGGAGACAAAGCAAGAAAACTTCTTTCCAGATACATAAAACAGAGATAATTTTTTACCACCATTCCTTTGAAGTCTACTGGAGGCAATATATTTACTTCTGCCACAGATATTAATAAGACCTTTAAAGAATTCTATTTCGATCTTTATAGTTCCATGTCTTCGTCTACTGATTAATATTAATATTAATATTAGCAGCTTTGTAGAGCCATTAGAACTTCCTAAATTGATGAATGATCAAAAGACTTTCTTGACTCAGATTTTACTTTGGAGGAGCTTGTAGAGGTAATTGCCAACAGGTAAGGCACCAGGGCCAGATGGTTTTGCAGCATTTTTAGATCTTATGTCACAGAACTGGCTCCAATTATGCATTATGAAGTTTACACAGAGTCATTAAAGAAAGGTGAACTACCGCCAACCATGACACAAGCCCTGATCAGTCTCATTCTTAAAAAAGATAAAGACCCAAATGAGTGTAAAAGTTATCATCCAATTTCCCTGATCCAGTTAGATGTAAAAATATTGTCTAAAATTATGGCTAATCGATTTAACAGAGTAATTACATCTTTTATACATATAAATCAATTAGGGTTTGTTCGTGGTCATAGTTCTTCTGATAATTTGAGATGTTTTATAAATATTATGTGGTCAGCAGCGAATGATCACCGAAAAGGCATTTGATATGGTAGAATGGGACTATCTTTTTAAGATTTTGTAAATTTACAGGTTTGGGAACACTTTTATTAGGTGGATTAAGTTACTCTATAAAGAACTGTCAGTGGCAGTGCAAACTAATGGATTCATTTCAGATTATTTTTGTCTTGGTAGGGGAACCCGGCAAGGCTGTCCTCTCTCCCCTTTGCTGTTCTGTCTTGCCCTGGAACCATAAAAAGCCACAATAAGAAAAGAGGATGATTTTCCAGGTATTGTACCAGGAGTTGTGGTCCACACACTTTTACTCTATGCAGATTAAATATTATTATTTGTCTTCCACCCTAGAAGATATATGCCTAGCCTCCATAGAATCAGTAATTCTTTCTCCAAATTTTCAGGATACAGGGTGAACTGGTCTAAATCGGAAGCTCTTTCTCGGAGAGCATATTGCCCCACAACAGCTTTCCAACCTGACATCTTTCAATGGCCCAAGCAAGGTATTAGATATTTAGGCATTTTATTTCGAGCAAATCTTAGAGATATAGTTAGTTATATTTGACCCATTAATAAAAAGGTTCTCGTGCGATGTTGATAGGTGGGCTTCTCTACATTTGTCTATGGCTGGGAAGGTCAATGTTATAAAAATGAATTGTATCCCCAAATTCAATTATCTACTGCAGTCTCTCCCTCTAGATGTTCCTCTTTCTTATTTTAAACAATTTGATAGAATATGTAGTAATAAGTCTTTTATTTGGAATGGTAAATGACCTCGGTTACATTTTAGTAAATTACATAGACAAACAGACGAAGGAGGTTTAGGCCTCCCCCAAATTTTTTTTTATTACTATGCTTCTAATCTTAGACACTTGGCCCATTGGTATCTTACACCAGAGAGAGCCTCTCCCTGGTATAACATTGAACAAGCGGTCCTTGCCCCAATCTCACCATTGCATTGTCTTTTTATTAAATTGCCTAGATAAGTAAAAATGCATCCTATTATTTCACACTTGCATTCAGTATGGAAAAAGGTTTCCCGTATGTTCAATTATGATACTTACATAACTAAATGTCTTCTCAAGTATATGGCTGAACCCCAAATTATATATTAAGTCTCCTCTTATAACACAGCAATTTGGGATTTCTAGGTCACAATTTTTCAGGTATTTACATTTGCGCCATTTACTTTGTACTATTTTTGGTGGTAGTACACAGCCTCCTAAAGCTGCAGACACTCTCTGCAGCCTTTGGAAAGGGTAATGAAGCGTCAGTGAATTACTCTTTTTTTGATTTAGAGTCTGGGTGATGGAGCCTTAACAGCTCTTAAGAGGTTATGGGAAAGAGATCTGAACTTGGTACTGGAGGATGGGGAGTGGGAAAGAATTTAAAAACATTTTAAAACCATGTCTAGGCATGCAAGGGTACGCCTTATTCAATTTAAGATTTTGCATAGTTTCTACTGGACTCACTCTAGATTGTTTAGGCTTGGTTTAAAAGACACACCTACCTGCTGGCGATATCAGTTGGAGGATGGTGACATGGCCCATGCTCTGTGGTTCTGTGTTAAGATTCAAGAATTCTGGGTAAGAGTCCAGAATTTTATCTGTGAGGCTCTAGATACTCAAATTTCATTCTGCCCTAGACTATGTATATTGGGGGATGGGGCGGTTATTGATGTAGGTGACAAATATACAAAAAGCTGGATCTAAATGAGTTTAATGATTGGCAGACAGATCACTCTTATAGGATGGAAGTCAAAAGGCACTCCCTTATTTCAAGAATGGTTCACCGAATTGGGCAGGGTGTCAGCATTTGAAAAGATGTCACATAAACAGCTTGGCAGATTGGTCATGTATGGTAAGAAATGGGACAGTTAGTTCTGGAGGGCTCTAGTGAGGACCATGTGGAGAGAAACATGATTGTGGTTGAAATTGTGCTATGTATCCTTTGTGGAATTTTTATTTTCTCCTTTTCTCTTTTATTTGTTGATTTCTGTATTTTTGTTTTCTCAAAAATATTTTTATGTGTGTGTGTTTATATGCGTGTGGCTCGGGCTTTGACCGCTGTGATGTATGTTGGAGGTTGGGGTGGGGTTGGTGACTGGGAGGGGAATGGGGTGTTAATGGGCGTTGAAGGGGGATAATGTTTGATTCTGTGTTTATTTATTGTGTTTTGTGTTGTATAATGCTTAGAATCAGTAAAAAAAAAAAATAATCGGAACATTGTACAGTTATCGCCCACGGAAAGCAGGTAGTAAACAAAATTGTTTAAAAGAGATGTTTGTTTACATTTTCTATTGATCATGGCAGCAGCAATTCATTAGATGATGTTTAAATGATGGAACATAGCAGGCATATAACCAACAGTGTGGTGTAGTCGAGTACACTCATTTTAAGGAGCCTATTCAGGTGTCTTGATCACAGTGGTGGAGCATGCTGAACAGTCTTTGGTATTGCCAGATTGTGGTAGTCTGCTGCATCCACCACCTAGCACTCAGATCCCACTCGCAAGATTGGGAACTGCGCTGTGCAAATTACGCTCAGCACTAATTTTGTGGGTGCATTAGCACCGTTCCCTTATTTGCATGATTCCATTAGTCAATTGGTCACTAAAATAATGCAAGCAGCTCATGTAAATAAATGCTGCAATCAGCAGGCACAATTGATTCTAAGCAAATTCAACCCATGTCTGTAGTAAGTAGGTCTGATGCAATTTCAAACTCTTTGAATATATTATGTCTGCAATTCACACCCTAAATCTTAAGAGATTAACTAATCTAGGAGCTATTTCTTAGGAATTTCAACAAGTTGGTACATCAATGATAAAAATGCAATTCTGGGATACTCACTTGCACTGTGCATGATAATATTTGATGAGATTCTGGAGGAGGTCCACTCCCTTCTTGGTCTTTATCTCGTTCACTTTGATCAGGTACTGTTGGGAGCCATGGATAATAAAACACACATGAAAACCTGCACACAGAACAACACACTTGTGCTTCTGTGTGCTGATAGCAAATTATATTTTAGACATAACACCCTATTATAAAAAACACACATTTGCTTTGGAGTTGTTGAAATGGCTCAATTTTAAGTATTGCATTTAAAGGCTCTACTCTGGTGTAAATGGATAGATTTGCAGCGAATTATGAGAATGTGAAAGAATTCTCACTGTATAAACCGCACCAGACAAAACGTGACGTATATGTTAAGAGTCTATCTTTGTTTTGCTGAGCTGCTGTGTCTGAAATACACTAAGTATGTGGACACCCCTACACCACACCCATTTGTGTTTGGTAAACATTTAATTTCAAATCCATGTGCATTAACAGGAAGACCAACCTTCTTTTGATGCTATAACAGCTTCCATTCTTCTTCTTCTACTAGATGTTAAAACATGGCTGAAGGATCTGCTTCCATTCAGACACAATAAGCATCAGAGAGGTCAGGCACTGATTTTTCAGGCAATGGGGTCTGGCTCACAATCTGCATTCCAATTCATCCCAAAGGTGTTCAATGGGGTTCAGATCTGGGCTTTGTGCAATCCAGTCAAGCTCACCGACACCAGACCCCATAAACCATTCTTTATGGACTTCACTTTGTTCACATGTACATTGTCACGCTAGAACAAAAAAGGGCCCATTCTAATGAAAATGTTTGTCTAAGGAGATTGCATGGCCGTGTGTTTGATTTTATGCACCTGTTAGCAACAGGTCCAGATGAAATAGCCAAACCCATAAAATTAGAGGGGGGTGTACACATACTTTTGGTCATGAAGTATATAAATGCATCTGAAAATCTCCTGGCCTCTCAAAACACGTCAAGTTAACCATCATAGTGGAAAAGCGAGTGGGGGTTTCTGTAGCTCAGCTGGTAGATAATGCACTGCAAGTTGTTTTGGATAAAAGCATCTGCCAAATGCATAAATGTAAGAGAAGAATCAAAAATATATGTCAAGCTAACCTTCCTTGTGGAACAAAACTACTTGAGGAAAGAGAGAAAGTTTTGATTCACACGAGTGCAAACATACACACACCTCACACATCTGCAGCTGAAAGATTCGTCGTTCTTTCTCCATCTCCTCTGCAATCTCTGCGCCGGTGATCTCCGTACGGATCATTCCGTGCTGCTTGGCATGTTCCCTCTTCTCCTTCTCAATCTTTGTGCTACGGAAAAAAAGACAAGACACACAACCATAATGTTGATATTCTGGTTTTTGTGCATTGATATTACACTCCTGCACATCAGCACATTACTTTAAACAAACATTTATGTACAAAGAGCAAATTATGTTAGATTTCCATTTCCTGAAGGAAATACAAGTGCTTGCAAGGCAACGAAAGAACAGTGTTAAAGTTTTAGGCAGGTTTAGGATATAAACTTCTGTTCAGTGTTAAATAAAATGCAGCATCAGAGCCGCTTTGCCATTGTTATGTCACACAGCATGCATAAATGTTTAAAATATATGCAAGGAAGAATCACAATTCAGAATGCAAATAGATGTAAGAGGACCAATATTACAAGTCGTTTATATTTAAAATGCTGAACATTTTATCAATGTAAATGACTGGTAGATTTTGGAAGACTTGAATCATTAATATCTTAACCAGAACCAGAATGTTTGAGGAATATCAACGCATTGCTTCCTTGCTAGCACTGTTATAAACACAAAAAATGTACACTACAAAGATACTTACAACTTGGTCTCGTAGTCTTTCCAGGCCTTGTCAAAAGGCTTTTTAAGATCCTGTGTTGGAGGAAATAAAATAAATTTTTTAGGAAGCAATTAGGTTTATTATGCAGAATTATAGACCACTTTTTCACAATTAAGGACTGTGTCCATTATTACAGAATATAAAACACCACAAAGAAACCATCCAAATTTTAAGAGATAACATTATCTGAACACTACCCAGAAACCCAGACTTACATGGACTAACTGGTAATGTGATTGCTTTATCAAATTTACCCACTCTCAGCAACCTATTCTCTGGACTTAATCACATCTTTCCACATTTCCAATATCCAACTGTTCATGTGCTCAGCCAATAATTAAAGAAACAAAGCTAGCAAGGCTTTTGAGATGTTTTTGTTCAGTCCTTTTGGAGTTTTTTATTTTACAGTACCTGAAGTGTATCAGTTGCTAGCTTCATTGCAAGGGCATGAGCATAAATTTGTTTACACCATGAATATGTTCATACAGAGATTATTGAAGCAAAATTCAGAAGCTTACAGCGGTATATGCTTCTGAATACATGGAAGTCTGAGTATAAAGAGATGTGACAGATCTTACCATGCACTGTTCCACGCTTTTCATATTTCTTTGCTTCCTTTGAAGCACACGATTATTTATTGATGAAAATGCTACAGTGAATTCAGAAAATTCTAAACAATTTGGTAAATAGGTTATCAAGAAATTTTCACTGTATTTTGAAGTGTTCACGATAACAATATTGTGCATGTTAATTATCACAGTTTACCTTATTATTGAATATTGGCAAATGTCCTTTCACTTAAATTGTTATGCTAATAATATATATATATATATATATATATATATATATATATATATATATATATATATATATATATATATATAGTATATAAATGCATTCAATTAGAAAAATGTGGTTGTCTCAGACTTCTGGACCCCACTGTATATAGCATGTGTACTCAGGTTCAGGTAGGTCTTCCACTCCATTTTGCATTTCTGTTCTTTGCTTTAATGCTGATGCCACTGAATATGAAACCTTGTGTTTTGTCTTCATTTCCTCAAACAATTTAAGCATCCAGCTAAGGACGAGTCCTGATTACACTACTGGAACATTAGTGTAGGTGCTTGTTAATGGTTTATGAGGTATCTGCTCTAGTGCAGGGAAAGATTTTAGAGAGAGCGGATGATGTCCTCCAGGGACAGCACTTACACCCTTCAGCTGCCTCTGCCTCTGTCAATAAGGGCATCAGAGAATGCTTTCGTTTCCGCTGAGTAAGAGGGTGAAAGAAGGAGATAGAATGGGAGAGACAAAGTATGAGGGAGATAAGCGTGTGTGTATATGTGTGTGTGAGAGAGAGTTCACTAAACATGTTTCAATTTCACTATTGCCCTTCTTTATTTTTACCTTTATTTATAAATTCACTTTGATTCTTTAAAGTCACCCCTTTTACCTTTCTCTGTCAATAACTTTTTACATATATTTTAGAATTTTGTATACATATATATATATATATATATATATATATATTTGTAGATTTCACACTATTTTTGATACACTGTTTTTTTATTTTATTTATGCAGGCACTGCATCACTTTTTTAATCATAATTTTTTCTTCCAGTTAAAACAGTTTTCTTGTTTTAAGCATACATTTTATTATGTTTATGCTTAAAACAAGAAAAAATAACTGCCAATATGGTAAGAACAATAAAGGCAAAATTATCTTGTTATAGGTTTGTTTAGATATTCTTTATGGAAAACAAGTCAAAAATACTGTTGAAGAATGTTTTTTCATTGCATTGTTTAACGCTATATTATTTGTCACAGCTAAGCTGCAAATACTTTAAATACACTTAAAACTAAAACAGAGAGAAAGAGAGAGAGAGAGAATGAGAGAGAGAGAGAGAATGAGAATGAGAGAGAGAGAGAGAGAATGAGAATGGGGGCTGGTAGGTATGTGTCCTCCGCCTACTTTGCAAAAAGTGTAGCCTCATCACTTCCACTCAGAAATTCAGCTGATGCTGCAGAGACTCTTAGCCTGGGTCATGATAATGTGAAAACAATCAGAAAGGCCTTCTAAAACAACTCAGCATGTCAGGTGGCCCCACACTTAGTGCAAGTAATTTTCACAAACAGTACATGTTTGCCTTCAACAACCGGCTGACAGGAGTGGTCTGTCTGACACCTGACCTTTTTATGACAGTCAGCCAGTACATGCTTCAAAACGACTGAGTCAAATGGTATTAAATACTCCCACACTGTTAACTAGAAGTAACAGTGACCATTGCTTCAGCAGAGTGTTTTATAAAGCACAGTGGACATTGAAGAACCCTGTAATTTAACTCCGGCAAGATTTATGGTGTACGTTTTTTAATCCAAAGGACTCATTAAGGCGGATATGGGGCAGTAAATCAGGGTGTTCCAATTAGTTGAGTCCAGAAGCAGGCTTTTAAATCTTACCCCCTTCACTCCCTTTAGATCTCCTTTGAGCAGAGAGTCCAGGGTGAAGATGACATTGTGGCTGAGACTCTGAAGCTGAGGAGAGAAGTCAGAGGAGAAATCTGAAACACTAACACACAGCAGGAGGCTCCAGTAATGATCAGAGTACTCACTACATCAACATGGAATTCTATAATCCAGCTACTGGCCATTTATAACTTAACCCAAAAATGAAAGCTCGTCATTGTTTAATCAACCTCATGTTGTTCCATACCTGTATCACATCTTTAACAAAAGGAGAATATTAGGCAGAATGTTAGGGTCTGACAGCCTCACTCTTTTTTCCATACAATGAATGTAAAGTGTTACTGAGGCTGTCGAGGACTGAGGATATTCTCCCTAATATCTCTTTTTGTATTCCAAGGAAGAACCTGACAGTGAGTAAACGATGACAGAATTTTCAGTTTTATGTGTACTTTCCCATTTATAATTATTATCTGTAGTACTCAACACCAGGTCACAGATTCTGTCCATAGATATCACATTGTTAATAATAATAAAAAATATGGTTGATTTTAAGTCATCCTACTAATCTAAATTAACAATTTAAAAGCACTTTTTGGGCAATTTCTTTTATTCATTAGTTACATAAAGCATTTGTTTGTCAAATGTTCAAGATAAAATCTGAACAAACAAACAAGCTAAAGGTCTTCTGAAAAACTGGTGAACCTAGCCAGTACCATTGAAATAATCTTAGTGGATTTTCTTATATTGTAATAAAAGTATTCTAAATTAATTAAAATGATAAGAATTAGGGACGTGAAATGTCATTGTCTTTCTCACAGAGGTGAATCTGTCCATTCTCCCTCACCAGGTTCTTGAGTAGAGCGGCCAACTCCTTGATGAGGCTTGAGAACTTGATGAATGCTGTTCCCAAATCAGAGTTATCTCGGCTGATAAAGTTGCTGCCAAACTTGTCCAATGCCTGCCCATAATTTTCTTCATTCTGCACATGCTCTGTGGAAGAGAAGACCTTGCACTTTATAAAATGGACAGGAAAATAAGTCATTTAACTACTAACATAGCTACTAATAAACATAAACAATATATATATATATATAAGAATATTAAAAAAACAATAACAACAACAATCTTCTGAATAATTCATTTCAGCACATACGCAGGTTAGAGCATAATTCAAAGAGAATTCCTGTATTCCCTGCTCATTCCTGAACTAGGACAGCTTCCTGTTTGAATCCCAGCCCACAGGATGCTGAGTAAACCAATAATAGCTCTTCCAATATACAAAAGCTCTATAGCTGTCACCTTATTGAGTGCCAATAAATTCATCCAGGCCAGCAGGAAAAAATGCAGGTGCCCGTTCACAAGTTGTCCATGAAGAAAATATAAAAGCTGTTTCTTACTACATAAGAGACAGGAGTAGTAGTTCTTATATCACAGTATTTAGTGTATGACTGCACACAAAATCTCTGTCTAGTCTCTACACTTATCTATAGTATTACATTGAGATTTACCATAAACTGCATAGACCCAACAATATGCAAATGTATTAACATGACACGGCTTCATTTCGCCAAATTCAAGCAGCGATGAAGGGATTAACATAGATTAAATCACTTGTTTGTTTTTACTCATTTATTCAGACATGTCAGTTATCTGCACGCGTGTCAATTATATTTATAAAATAATTGAGTCGCATACAATTAAACTGGAAATGAACAGTATGATGTTAAATTCAGAACACCCAGACTGTATAAAGGTGTCATAATTTGTAACACATTGAAATAAAAAGCACTGTAATGTCAATATACAGTCCTATATATTTTATGTGTATATATACTAATGTCAGTCAATAAACAACACATCATAAATTATGACGCATAGACTTTATTCACACCTCCAGACTACAATGTAAACATATTTGTCATACTGCATACACTAATATGCCTTGGTTGCTTTCTGTTTATTTTTCATGAGTTAAAAGCAGCTCTTGCATTCATACAGACGGGATCATCACAAACGACCAGAAAACAATCCAAAAAAATTTGTAACTTCTGAATTAGACATATTTACAGTAATGTACCGCTGGGCTTGTGTACTCGCCAGTCACACATCAGACTCGCTGGCATATGGAGATGAATCATGGATAAAATACATTGAAATGTATGCAAAAGTCAAATTTGGCACCATTTTGTGCTGACTTCAGACCTGTTTTCACTTTCTCCGGACTTGGCATGGATCAAAAATTATTTTTTAAAATGTTTTTCTTGTTATTTAATTTACCGCCATTGCTATCTTCCGCTGATGGTCACAAATATGGCGCCTGTGAAGAACAAATTATGTCACCGAAACAGGTCAATAGAGTGTGACTGAATACATAGTATTTGACATCAACAACACAAATTATATGTGACCTGCTTCATTATTTAAGTCACAGAGACACATTTTCAGTTTTATGCACTAAAGCAATAAGGAAAGCATTTCATTGATTATTTCAGCCAATATTTAAAATGATTATATCTCGACAAATGTTTGGATACATTTTAGAAACATAACTATATAGTTAGAAAGATTACACTTTCCTTCTAAATATAGTGGTTGTTTAGATCAGTGTTACTATCAGAAATAATTAATAATTATTTCTTTAGTTATTAATTAATATTTAAATTAATTAATTGAATCTAACTCATTTAAACCTCATATGGGGCTCCAGTAAATGTAGTGCGCTACGTTTAGGAGCGGGTTTGGTTATTAGCAATAATTAATAATTATCAAAGATAATTATTAATTATTCAAATCAATAGAACATTGATGAGAATCAATGTTAGCTTTTTCTAATCCTTTAAATCAACAATTATCAAAGATAATCATTAATTGTTAACATCGATGAAACATTAATTAAAATTAACACCAGATTATTGATCATTCAAATTCAACAATCATCAAAGATAATTATCAATTATCAGAAATCAATAGAATATTAATAAGGATTAACATTGACGGGGCACCACCCTGGAATCAGGGACTAATAACCAGATAGTATAACAGTCTCAATATTAGATTGTTTTCTTAGGAAAATCGACATCCGAAGAATATCGATTTTCAGGGAAAAAAACAATGAATGAAGGCTTGAATCCGAGCACTGACATCCTGTCAGCATGACACAGGCGTATGCAAAACAAACCAAAACACTTCTCTTTGTAATATAACAAAGTTTATTTATGCAGTAATATCAATTAATAATTAATACAATGCAGTCAATAAACTTCCGACTTACAACTACAAACTAAACAGTGATATGATTAGATATGGAAATCAAAATAATCCTATAACACATGAGGGTGTGTGTGTGTGTGTGAGAGCGAGTGTGTGTGTGTGTGTGTGTGTGTGTGTGTGTGTGTGTGTGTGTGTGTGTGTGTGTGTGTGTAAGTAAGGAGGGATGCACACAAAATGGCAGACGTGACTCTCGTGGAGAGTATGTCACGCGAGACTTCCGGCCAGGGAATATGGCCGCGAATGTGGGCGGAGAGAAACCAGTCAATGGCGTCTATCAGTTACCGCGTGTATCCGCTTGTACGATAGCTTAGGGACAAAGCTGAGCTTTATCACGGAGCTATCTACTAGCCAAAAATGTGTCCGAGAATGTTTGTGAGGGATCGTGCACGCGCGCGCGTGTGTGTGTGTGTGTGTGTGTGTGGTTAGTACGAGAGAGAGAGAGAGAGAGAGAGAGAGAGAGAGAGAATTAAGTGACGGCCCCAAAGCCGGTTTCGCGATCGTTGGAAAGGAAGCAGCTCTTAGTTTATCACTCAGAGACGCGGTGGACGGCTCGTAAACCATTTCGGTCTTTGATTCTTTAATGGATAAACTCAGTTTGCCGGTCCCACCCGCGATGGCGGAATACACCACAGTCCAATGTGGTTGTACCACAATACAGCAAATCAAATTCGTGATAATTAATACCCTGAGTATTAATAATGAGCAGATATGGCAGTCCGTAAACTGTACAAGCAAAACCTTGGTACACAAGAATAACTCACTATAATATTCTATCTCTGCCCAGACGTAAACCTCTTACTTGAATCGCATGAGGATGCAGGTGGATTGTGTGTTCATCCGTCCTTTAACTCAGACTCGGTTCCTCAAGGCTTGGGTGATGACGGGAGGCCGTTTCCTCACTCTGTCGGTGGGCGGTACGGCTGCTGATTCTCGGCGGGCTGGTGGAGAAATCAGAAACGTCGACTTGATTGAAGATGGAAGAGAAATCTTTAATCTCTTCACTTCTGCAGGCAAACGGATGAAGATGCGGATTGCTCGGCGGTCTCCTTCGGATCCGTTAGAGTGTTCGGTTGAACACAGAGTAATCTCAACTCGTCCAGCGAGATGGAGATTGTATGGCCACAGTTTCAAGTCGGACGTTACTTCCTTGTGCCATGAGACTGCACCTGAGAGCAGCGATGAGCTGCGTCTACCCACGGCGAGCAAAGTTGCTGGAAGCAAATCCCGGAAGCATTTCAGAGTTATTTCTACTCCTGATGATGTCATGGTTGAGGGACGTTCTGTTGTGTGCTTCATCCAATAGGAGCTGAGAGTTCGATCCTTTAGTGAGCAAGGCTTCATGGGATTTGTAGTCTGTTTTGGACTCCCTTTGTTTGATTTTGGCGCGGTTTTTATCAGTAAGATTTACGACATGGTATGTGGGGGCCTGAGTTAGGTTTTACGACTGTGTTAGGCCTGCCTTTGCCTTCTATCTGAATACATGAGGCCCAACAAAATCCACAACAAACATTGTGCCAAGATACTTTGCACTAAACGAATGAAGACGTATGCCATTTCATATAGGTGGAGGTAGATGGGCCTCCCTTACTACAGCTGTGATAACAAAGAAAATAAAATTACACGTTGCTTTCCAGTTGCGTTTGTAAACACAGCTGAAAACTGTACATTACTAATATACGTTGACTACACACATAATTTTAAAATGTTCAAGGGAAACTTGTATGAGTTTTCTGTCAGTTCCACTGATACTATTTTAGAGAGTGGTCTAAACAAATAATAATGTCTTACCTGTCCAACAAAAAAGAAGCAACATCGACATCACTACTCATGTGTTTCTCCGTCATCAAATCTTTCACCTTGTTTATGCCATACCGAAGTTTACTCTAGTTTTTTGCCTTTGCTGGTCTTTCTGTCTTCTTGCTTTGGACCTTTTTCAATTCTTCATCAGTACAGCTACTGAGTCTCCTGTTGTCTCTGTTTCTAAAGCACGATAATAAGTATGTTCCTTTGTGTTCTTTTCGCTCTTTGTGTCACCAAACAACACTGTTCTAAGCATAGCTAAGCGTATCTACATAGGCGGCAGCTAATGAGCGCGAGGATTTTCTTCTTCGACGTTTAGTGAAACACAGCAGACCATGTCATTTCAACATGGCGAAACACATTGAAGGGGGTGACCCACACCATGTTTAATAAAATTGTTTTTATAGAAAACTATTATGAGTACAGTCTTCATCTCATGTGAGTGTACACCATTCAGATCACTCTTCACAAAAACACAATTAATTTGTTAATGTGTAAAACTTTTAAATTAGCCCCAAATAACTGAATGCACCTTTAATAGGTCATATGAGTGGAGCTAATGGGGCTTTTCCATTGCACGGTTCAGCTCAACTCGACTCGACTCTGCTTGCTTTTTGGGGGTTTTCCACTGTGGAAATAACCTGGTACCTGATATTTTTTTTAGTACCACCTCAGTCGAGGTTCCAAGCGAGCCGAGCAGATACTAAATGTAATGTCAAAACCCTGCAGATCACTGATTGGTCAGAGAGAATCGTCACTACCAGCATCACTGGATTTGCGACACGGGACATCAACCCGCTAGTTTTAAAGTTAGCAACAGCGACAGCAATATCATTTGTTCACTGACTTTCAAATTGTAAAAAGAAATGGCTGTGCGCAAAACCACGCCTTGGTCAATAAACGAGGTACAGACGTTCCTCTCGTTAGCGACGAACGAAACGACGCGAAACGAAAAATCTTTCAGGAAGTGTCTCAGCTGTTGGCCGCACACGGCTACCACCGGACCTACCAACAGTGTAGGGAAAAGTAAAAAAAAAAACTTAAAAGTGACTACAGAACCATCAAGGACCACAACAGCCGGAGTGGTTCAAACAGAAGAAAGTGGAAGTGGTTCGACTAAATGGACGCTATCTATGGCAATAGACCAGCAAGTAATGGGAGGGAGAGTGCCCTGGACTCGGCGTTGTTGGAGTCCACGATGGAGGATGGTACGTTTTGTTACATTAACTTTATATTCTGCTTGAAAGCTTCACTTTTTTAGTTGACCAGCTACTGGAAAGCTTGCTTCTAAAACAACCAGCCCAATTTAACTGTTACACTTGTGTAAAATCACCATGCAACAACTGCTTTATGCAGCACAATGAGCTAGTAGCTAACAGCTAGCGGTCGTGTTATTGTTTATGGTCAGTAATATTTGTGTCGCGTTTAAGATGATGTCACGGCAGTAGAGGTGGCGCAACTATGACGATCAGCCTATAATCCCACCCACGTTGAGGTGGCACTAAACTGCAGTGGAAAAGCAAGCTCAGAAAAGTAAAGCGAGCAGAGTCGAGTCGAGTCGAACTGTAACGTGCAGTGGAAAAGTACCATTAGAGAGCCGGTAACCTGAAATAGGGGGTTGTCATCTTCCCTAAATGACCAGCTGTGAAGGTTTACTGCAGCCTTTCTGGGCTCAGGAAGAACAATCTAAAGGAATCGCAGCATGTTAACAGAGCTCATTCAGGATATTACACAAACAGTGAAAAAAAAAATTCAGCTGAGCTCATTTCTGACTGTTTATATGTCTATGTTATGAGCTCATGTCTTACTGTGCTCCTACATATGAGCCTCTCCCAAATGCATAAACACAAAGAGGTGGACACCATCCACTTACAGTGGTGTGAAAAAGTGTTTGCCCCCTTCCTGATTTCTTATTTTTTTTGCATGTTTGTCACACTTAAATGTTTCAGATCATCAAACAAGTTTAAATATTAGTCAAAGATAACACAAGTAAACACAAAATGCAGTTTTTAAATGAAGGTTGTTATTATTAAGGGAAAACAAAATCCAAACCTACATGGTCCTGTGTGAAAAAGTGTTTGCCCCACCTGTTAAAACATAACTTAACTGTGGTTTATCACACCTGAGTTCAATTTCTCTAGCCACACCCAGGCCTGATTACTGCCACACCTGTTCTCAATCAAGAAATCACTTAAATAGGACCTGCCTGACAAAGTGAAATAGACCAAAAGATCTTCAAAAGCTAGACATCATGCCGAGATCCAAAGAAATTCAGGAACAAATGAGAAAGAAAGTAATTGAGATCTATCAGTCTGGAAAAGGTTATAAAGCCATTTCTAAAGCTTTGGGACTCCAGAGAACCACAGTGAGAGCCATTATCCACAAATGGCGAAAACATGGAACAGTGGTGAACCTTCCCAGGAGTGGCCGGCCGACCAAAATTACCCCAAGAGCACAGCGACGACTCATCCAAGAGGTCACAAAAGACCCCACAACAACATCCAAAGAACTGCAGGCCTCACTTGCCTCAGTTAAGGTCTGTGTTCATGACTCCACGATAAGAAAGAGACTGGGCAAAAATGGCCTGCATGGCAGAGTTCCAAGACGAAAACCACTGCTGAGCAAAAAGAACATTAAGGCTCATCTCATTTTTGCCAGAAAACATCTTGATGATCCCCAAGACTTTTGGGAAAATACTCTGTGGACTGACGAGACAAAAGTTGAACTTTTAGGAAGGTGTGTGTCCCATTACATCTGGCGTAAAAGTAACACTGCATTTCAGAAAAAAGAACATCATACCAACAGTAAAATATGGTGGTGGTAGTGTTTTGCTGCTTCAGGACCTGGAAGACTTGCTGTGATAAATGGAACCATGAATTCTGCTGTCTACCAAAACATCCTGAAGGAGAATGTCCGGCCATCTGTTCCTGACCTCAAGCTGAAGCGAACTTGGGTTCTGCAGCAGGACAATGATCCAAAACACACCAGCAAGTCCACCTCTGAATGGCTGAAGAAAAACAAAATGAAGACTTTGGAGTGGCCTAGTCAAAGTCCTGACCTGAATCCTATTGAGATGCTGTGGCATGACCTTAAAAAGGCAGTTCATGCTCGAAAACCCTCCAATGTGGCTGAATTACAACAATTCTGCAAAGATGAGTGGGCCAAAATTCCTCCACAGCGCTGTAAAAGACTCATTGCAAGTTATCGCAAACGCTTGATTGCAATTGTTGCTGCTAAGGGTGGCCCAACCAGTTATTAGGTTTAGGGGCAATCACTTTTTCACACAGGGCCATGTAGGTTTGGATTTTGTTTTCCCTTAATAATAACAACCTTCATTTAAAAACTGCATTTTGTGTTTACTTGTGTTATCTTTGACTAATATTTAAACTTGTTTAATGATCTGAAACATTTAAGTGTGACAAACATGCAAAAAAATAAGAAATCAGGAAGGGGGCAAACACTTTTTCACACCACTGTACATCTGCAGAGAAAATAAGCAGATCATGTCACATAGGGGTGTACTGCCTCTACAATCATATATTTTTTATATTTTCTCACAATGGCATTGACACTTCAGATCCTTGTACCAAATATTGAAAACAGTTTAATTAATGAAGAGGAAGGTCATCTAAAGAAATGCAACTATCTAAAACTGATGTAATAACTTTTAAAAAAAGAGAGAGAGAGAGATCATAATATATCTAATACAAACTGGTATAAATATGAGCACAACTTTATGTATCACAGCATGTATTGCATTGTGAGGTAGTTGGCAATTGCTGATACATTAGACAACACAGATTAAAAGGAGGCAGACAGATTTAAACAATACTGTATGTGATGTGACATAACCAGACATCTGCAAAGGAATTCAACAGGGAACAAAGCCACATACCAAGTGTCAAAAGCTCTGGTATTAATCATCGCAAGCTGATTAGAGTGCTTCTATACAGTAGCATCTGATTAAACAGGATCATGAGGGAGACGGAGACATTAACACACCGACTGATGTGCATCATGAGCAGCTACATTCACCTTAAACTGCTGTGACTATTCACAAACCAAAAAGGTGACTTTTCTGCTGGCATTTGCTGATTCATGATGGAGATGTCTCTGCAATGCTGAAGGAGATATACAGGACAAGTGCTCTCAAAGGAATACTGAGGTCAGAGAGAGGTCAGCCAAAAAATCTGATCAAGCCCTGCAGCTTACAAAAGGCTGACCAGCCATAGAAAGTCTTAAAGGGTTAGTTCACCCAAAAATGAAAATTCTCTCATCATTTACTCACCCACATGCCATACCAGATGTGTATGACTTTTTTTCTTCTGCTGAACACAACCAAAGATTTTTAGAAGAATTTCTCAGCTCTTTAGGTCCATACAATATAAGTGAATGGGTGCCAACATTTTGAAGCTGCAAAATCCACATAAGTGCAAAATAAAAGTACTCCAGACACTCCAGATGGTTAAATCCATATATTCAGAAGCGAGCTGATAGGTGTGGGTGAGAAACAGATCAATATTTTGTTTTTTTTTTAACTATAAATTCTCCTCCCTGCTCAGTAAATCTCCACTTCACTTTCTCATTCTTCTTCTTTTGTTTTTGGTGATTCACATCCTTCTTGCATATCGCCCCCTAATGGGCAGGGAGGAGAATTTATGACCAAAAATGACTTAATTATAGATCTGTTTCTCACCCACACCTATCATATCATGTCTGAACACATGGACTTAACCACTGGAGTCATATGGATCACTTATATGCTGCCTTTATGTGGATTTTGGTTTAAACATTTGGCACCCATTCACTTGCATTGTGAGGACCTACAGAGCTGAAATATTCTTCTAAAAATCATAATTTGTGTTCTGCAGAAGAAAGAAAGTCATACACATCTGGGATGGCATGAGGGTGAGTAAATCATGAGATCATTTTCATTTTTTGGTGAACTATCCCTTTAAGGCTCCTTTTAAGGTTCTGGGTCATCTCGTACACAGTTGAGCGCTCAGCATTTAAAAAAATACTCTTTAGCCTGCGAGCGAATACGAATGCGTTCAATGCATGTGCAGTAAGACTGCTTTGTGATATTCTTTTAGCAAAGTCAATGGCAAGCGCATGCACTGATGATGCACACAGATGAGGACTGTCCGTATGTAGAGAAAATCTGGTACGCACGTGGACACTCCGCTCAAACTGTGCCGAGGATTGAATATGCGTCACGCATACTGCGAGCGTTCTGATCAGTAATGCGGACAACCGAAGTATACTTTGGCCTTTAAAATCACATTACTTAGATCATCTCATGTAAATCACACAATAATGTCATACCATCCATATAATAATCAGAAAGTTAATCGTGATTGCGAATAAATTAATGGTCATTTTGTAAAGTGAAACATGTTGCTGGAGTAACATCTTTTGTTGGTCCAGGAACAACATTGCTCTGATCTCATGAAAATAATGTGACTGTGGCAACAGTTTTGCAAAATGAAATTACGTAGTTCATTACACATATCGCTGCAGTTTCAAGGTGAAATGTCCTCTTATCGGTGCTAAAAGCAAGTCTAACGCTCTCCCAAAAATATTAGATTTTTAAAGTTAATAATCTATAGATCTCCCTAACCTAAACCTTTAACCGAAACCTAGTGTAACAAAAAGCAAATGTGAAATGATTTTTGTTTCTATTTTAAATTAATAAAATTGATGTTCCTACCCTAAATCTGACACCTAAACCTTATCGATAGTTAAACAAAAACAAATGTGAAGTGTACAAAACAGACATCCCTACCCTAAACCTAACATTTTGCAAAAATGTAGTTATTAAAAGTAGTAGTAACATTTTTACTATGAGACCAGGTTGAAACTCTGTCTGGTTGATAGAAATGCTGTTCCAGGAACAACAAGGATGTTGATATTGTGTCGCAGTCCAGGAATCACTGTCACCTAAATGAATATAATCTTAAATTCTGGCCCTGACCCCAATCCTGTGTATGTCCATGTCTATGTCTATCTGAGGTCTGAATGGCTTGAAGTGTAATCACTGCGATCACGTCTAGATGCTTTAAAGCTCTGGGCCTCGTTCCCAATAACGATTGATCTTAGCTGTTAAGAGCGTTTTCGACGAGCGATTTTACGAACGTTCGTTATTTTTTACGTGCGTTTCCCAAAACTGCACTTAACATGAACGTGCGAGGATGCACTTTAAGTGCTACTTAAGAGAGAAGCTGTCCATAAATGTGACGTGCTGAAATGTGACCGTATAGTGCTGCTCATTATTGTAACTTCATTATATTTGTGCGTAACTTTAAAAACGTTTGTAATTTAACTCGCTGGAAATATAACTTAATTCACCACATAATTCAGTTTTGTTTTGCAATCGTTTTGTGCAGAACAATATAATTATTTTACACAATCACTGCTTCGTTCATCAGATGTGCATTTTAATATTTTGTTTTAAAAATGTCAAAAAAAAGCTTCCAGGATTAGTGAAGACAGCGGGACCCTGTGTATGGTCCTGCTAATCACAAACATTAATTGAATATAACGAGATTCACCGTGTTATTGCGGAGCACAAAATAAGGAGACGTGTGGAAGCTGCGTTTTAGGGACATTCACCAATCAAAGGGAGATCTGCTCTTTACTCCCAAAAGTGATAACGGTTACAGCAACGCTACACAACATGTGCGGTACTACACAACGTGTGGTGTGGGCGAGAGTGCCCTTAGGTGTCAGAGAGGAAGATGAGGAGCCAATATACTGTACGGGTGATTTTCATGCACGGCAGCAAGTTACTGACTTTTTTCCTTCTCTCTCTGATTGTAATTTTTACAGTTCTCTGCAACAATCATGCAACCACTTTGATGTTACCAACTAGTCCACAAATAACTTTATTTGTTTACTTATTAATTTATCTGATCATCCAATATTGACTAACCATTTTCTGCATTTATTATTGTTATTATTATTATTATTATTAGCCTTGTCGGTTAAAAATAATAATAAAATAAAAGGTATTAAATGAGGATAAAATGTAGCTACAGGTATTTAAAATGTATTAGGTGTAATTTTGCGATTGTCCTGCAAGTGTCTGCATAAGTCCTTACAATGTTCTTAGCACTGTATGAGTACACCAGAGCACTCGTTAATCTATGAGCACTTAAGTTACGATGCTTTTGGGAAAGGGCCGCAAAACTAAGATGAATCATAAGATGGATTCTACGATCTACTTAGGCTTATGATGCTTTTGGGAAACGAGGCCCTGATCTAACAGCCGCTGGCCATTGGCATCTGGATTGGGTGGCTGTACAATGAGTCTGTTTACATGGGGAGTTATAATCGTGCTACCGCAGATTTTTGCATTGTCGAGCAACAGTCTTCATCTCTCTGTCCAAGTATACATGACACCATGCACAACTGAACAGGTGAAGAAAGGACGTCAGCTGAGGAAGTGTCGTAGACGTTTTCCAGGTTACCTTTTGCATCTTAGTGCCACGTCAAAGAAGTCAGCTACAGCGAGACTTTACAGCCATGTGCATTTCTTACTTTATTTATGCGTTGATTTTAGTGCAGATCAGATGGATGTTATCCGTTGTGTTTATGGGGATTACGGTGTCTTGGGCTGTCACGATTATGAAATTTGGCTGACAATTAATTGTTAAACAAATAATTGCAATTATGACGATTAATTGTCTGTTTTAGGGCTATGACGATTAATTGTCTCTTTTAGGGCTTTCACCATTAATTGTCATATTAATTGTCATATTTCATATTTAACTTAAATTATATAAAACAAATAATATAATAGAGATATGTGATTTCCTTTTAAGGCTTTAAAAACGTATAAATTAATTTCTTTACTTTCACACAATATTTTAATGCTCTTTAATTAAACCCACGAGCCCGTATTTCTCATGAAGCAAAACCTTTGAGATTTCGTTTCATCATTTTATCACTCCACAAAAATAGATTAAGCGTGCATGCGTGTCCCCTTCTGTGTCACTGCGTGTCATTAACACTACATGTATGAACTCACAATGACCAAAAACATTTGCATTTACACGATCATTTAAAGTGAAGCTGGAGAGCTCTGCGTTCACTATCAAGTTTATAGTTGACGGCGCGTGCATCAGAGAAGCACTTCATGCACTCTTCCGGACAGGAGCTGCTCTGGTTGACAGCTGCAGTGTGGCTCAGTGATGCTCAGAGTTCAACTGAATGACACATAAACTCGTCGTTCATTGCATTTATATATTTGCTTAAAATTCCTGTATTTGGGCATTAAATGTGATTTTAATTTGAAGTGCTCAATAATCACAGTTATCTCAAATAACAGCCATAAGATCAAATAACTGCGATCAGACAATTATTTAATAATCGTGACAAGACGATGCAATTTGCTACTGGATTGTTTTAACTATGCAAGCTCTGCTTTGCTTCAGTAAAGCTTAATAATAACGTTTAGACTGATGAGAGATGTCGTGAATAAATAGACGATTAAGAAAACATATGGTTTGTCTATATTTTCCGAGCGATCGCTGGTATTTTTATACAGTAGTTTTGTTGTCTGTACTGTATACTTAAACAGTTCTGTATCTGTACCTGTCATTTGCTTCAGGCAGCATTCTATGAATGGAACACACATGAGATCAGTAAAAGAAGCTCTTATCATCCAATGATAATTGAAAGTAAGATATGTGCAGTAGATCATTTGTAACTTGTAATGTTTACATCCTGCATTCATAACACTAATCCTAGCATGCAAACCTTGGCCATAGTATGCATCTGTTAGCCTCTTTTCTTGTATTTTATGACAGAATGTGTGAAAATAGTCCATGTAAGATCATAAAAAACTTTTTTTTATACTTGTTTTATTAAAGAAAGACATGTATTGCTAATGCAAAGATTGGTGTTGGGTGATACTCATATTCATGTATTATATGAGTGTTACTATGGCAGACAAATAGGAGGATTAGTCAATGGGTAAAAGAAATTAACATTTCTAGCATTCACCATATGTCCCTATTTACAAACCCCATTACAAACAAGATAAATCAGCCTCCGAAGGGCACTTTGAGGGGAGAACAATCATCTTAGCCATGCTTTATGATTGCTTCAAACAGAATCCCCCGCCACCCCACCCACCCAAAAAAAAGTATTAAACGGTGAGTTCAGAATAAACATTATTTTTGAGCCCCACACCTTTCTGCCCTCCAAAGTTTTCACAGTGTATGGAAAATCCTGTGAAAGGAATTTAGCATAGGGATGATCACTTCTGAATGAAATACACCCTGTGTTGTTGTTGCTGCTCTTCTTCTTCTCTGATTTGTGTTACGTTTGTCTTACAGGTTAAACAGACGTTGCGTGGCACCTCTGTTTTTCAGAGCATGCGCATAACGCACAGGCTTTTTGCGGTCCGATTGCCGTGTTTACATGCTAGATGGAACCGATATACAATCGCATTATCTGAGTCTGTTAATTCTGTTTTGCAAAAACTGGACTGCTTTCAATCCGACTAACTTGCTTACACAACATTTTAAAAGACATATTATTGTGACTGAAATCAGATTTTTTAAAGTGCATGTCCTGTAAATGCACTCATTGGGAATGCTTTTTATTTTCTGCAACCCTACTGTTGAACCCGAAAAGTGTTGCAAAGCCTCGGAGTCGGCTGGGTCAAATCTTACCTTGACCCGAGTTGTAGATTGCTTTGACAGATTTCTTGACCTTTTGTAAAGCTGTTCGGTCCTGATCCAAAGCCTAAAAGATAGACAAAAAGAGAAGAGGGTGGTTACAAACAAGACTTAAATAAGTCTGTGATTCGTTTATGATTCATGATGTCTAAATTTATCAATCTAGGAATTCCACAGGAATTACACCGCTAGCCAAACCTCGAGGAGCATAACCAAATTCTGGGGATCCCATGATCACACTGTCTGTAACCATGGGAACACAGCCACAGCAGGGGCTTGGAGAATCTTTCTACTCACAGATGGGCCAACAGGTTGGTGAAAATATCTGAAGACTGAATTACATGCTTACAAACTGCTACATTTGAACATTCAAGAGATGTTAGGCAGAATGTAAGCCTCCATTTACTTACATTGCATCTTTTTTTCATCTAAAAAAAGTACGTAAATGGTGACTAATGCTAACAATCTGCCTAACATCTAAGTAAGAAAACCATAAGGGTTTGAAACGACATGAGGGTAAGTAAATCATGATGTAATTTTCTTTTTTCTTTGAATGGTTGTATTGATTAAAAGTAAATTCACTAGCTAATACATTTGATGAACAACAGGTTAAATCTACTAGGAAAAGACAGCATGGGGTGGTTGAATGAGACTGTTAATGGGTACACACAACTTCACATACCAGAGATGGACCCTTGACATGCAGTTTCCTAGCAACAGCAGTGAAAGGATGGGAGAAACCCTCAACCATAATTTTGTCTATTAGAAGGCTTTACTATCAGATGTGGATATAATTTCAAAAATCAAAACCATTGGGAAATTGAGTCCGTAGTAAACAGCACATGTCCCCGAGGGTGGTCACAGATCTCAGCTCATGCATTCTCTTTGGCTACTTTCACACAGTCAGTGTTTGTAATCAACAACCATGTACTATGCCTAACAGGAGTGACTTTTGTCCTGTACTCATAAAAGCAGACAGGAGCAAAGCAAATAAGGTTAGTCTGAACAGGTAATCAAAGTCAATCCACTTTTCTAACTCATGATAGCCTTGATTAAGATTTTAAATTTTCTAAATTTTCTCGTCTACCCAAACACTGAACAAGAGTTTTTCTGGTGCTCCAACCATACAAAACACACATATTTTTTGACAATTGCATTACCTGAGTGAGGTTAACAGCCCTAACCTTAGTGACTGACAGCAAAGAATACAGCCTTTGAAATAAATTGATGCACTGCAGTAAACAGCAGTGTATAAATGAAACCTATTTCCTCAGAGAAGCCCACTGACCTTGCATCAATTTATTTCTGTCTTCAAAAAAAAAAAAAAATAAAATAAAATAAAATACAGACTAGGGAAATAATGCATTTCCTGCATGTGGAGTCTTTTACTACTTTTTAACTCTGGTCCAGACTGATGCGCCTCTTCCCTCTTGGACGTGTGTCTATGAGGATGAAGGGGAAATTATGCCAATGAACGGAATAAAGGCAAGCTGACTCAGAGCAATTAACTTGTTAACTTGTAAGACAAACAGATTGGTCAAAAAATTACTAAAAAACATTTTTAAACGTTTTTTTTTTACAAATTTAATTTGTAATTCATCGAAAGTTTCAGGCAAAAGTTCTAGGTTAGGGAGGTATGTTTTAATTTTTTTAAATCTAAAATTCACCTTAAAACCGTGTCTGAATACGACACCATTTTAGTTGCTTTTGGCACCCCCAGCTGGACATTTCACTGGAAACCTGCAGCCAAACGTGATATACAGCATTTACATTTTTAATTGCAAAAATGTTGTCATGTTCACGTAAATTTCATGAGACCAGGCTAGATTCACAGAAAGACATTCTTATATTGATTGTGTCCTGGCGGGAAACAGGTCATCAGCTCATTGAAGGCGCTGGCCTCAGAAGCACGTGCATTGCATTTATAATCCAGTCTGTAGATTGATGTCTTCCTATATGCTTGAGATGAGTGGTGTTTCTGAATCATTTATTATGTTCATGTACCTCCTCCTTCAGGGATCTCAATGCTGAGGCAGAGAAATACTGACCATTTGGACAGCTGTGGCGCAGTGGTGATTAAAGTAATACTTCTGAGTCAATAATGAGATACATGATTTCCCTCTGTGGCCATTCTCTAAATTTCCTGCAGCTATTTTTGGACATTGGTACACCAAAATTGGACGTCCCACTGTAGTGCAAACAGAGACAGACTCTTTTCGAGCTTTTTCTATCCTTGGCCATTTGGGGCATTTCCCTTATTTCATTGTTATTGACTGTTATACAAAATAAGTAAAACAGAGCTACATCATCACAGTGCACCCAAAAAATGTTGTTTTAAACCCAATAAACCATACGCATTGTTTTTTTTTTTCTCTTTTTTTTTTCTGTGGAATACAAAAGGAGAAATTTTGAAGAATATTTACTAGTGGTCGACCGATATATCTATATTAATTGTTTCATTATCGCATCAGCCATTAAATTTTCCTCTTTAGCCGATTTGTTCTTGAGGGCGCTGAGAATCGCCTGCTTGCATGTGAAGCGACTGAGACCTGTAAACAACCAGTCATGGTTTGTTTTGTTGTTACGTACCATCGTGTTACTACAATAATAGACCGGTGTGCAACACAGTGTCATTTAAACAGTCCGCATATCAGAGCCACGGCAGACGCGTCTGAGCTCATAATGTTAAAGTGCTCACCTGTTTCATTCTCCCTGTCTCTTCTAAACAGTTCCCTGCAACTTTTAACAGTCTTGTCTAATGATAAAAAGGCAAATAAAACTAATATCATATACTCTCTGCAAATATGCACATATCTCGTTTAAACAGATGTAATAAACTGACCTCACACAACTTCAGCAGATCCAGCATCCTGTGGAACGCTCATAAATCTTCTTCTGAAGCACGTATTCTAACAGTCTCTCCTCAACAATTCCCCATCACTTTTCTAATGATAAAAGACAAATATAAATAAAACTTCTATTATATACCATCTGCAAATATGCAGATATCTCGTTTAAACAGATGTAATTCACGAACCTCACGAAAATCCAGCGTTTTCTTCCCGTCGAGCACTAATCTTCTACTGAAGCGCGTATTCTATCAGCCAGAATCAAAACTTCAGGATCAGGACAAGTTCCTCTGATTCACAAATCATGACGGTCAGTCTGTTACAATCCAAGCAGGCGATCCAGGCCATTTAAACTGTCAGGAGATTGCTGCTCGTGCTGGATCCGCATGAGCACCTGAGTGCAACTTCAAGGTAAAAGCGCTTCACGTGTGCTATATGTACATGTCTTATTCACTATGAACTGTATGTGCAATTGGTTTGATTCTGTATTTTTTGAGAAAATGCGATTGCTAACGTGAACATGCCATCCATGGTTGCTGGACTACTGTGTGTACTGTTATTTCCTTCTTTCTAATATATTAACAATTTCTTCATGAGCAAATTCATTATTAAAATTTAATGACAAAACAGAAATCAGAAGAAACTGTTATCTAACATTTAAAATACAATATCATTTTTTTAGATTCTTTTTTACACAGTTAACGTTTAGTGTGAAATTGAATAAACAAACTGTATATATATTAGGCAGGTGGTTTTAATGTTGTGGCTGATTGGTGTAGTGCTAAATAAGAGTTGATTAATTTTTTATCAATTTTATGTTTATGTTATTTACTATATTAAATTGTGTGATATACAGTATCAGCATTGTATCTGCCTATCGGCCACGCTGCTTTCTGGATATCGGCATCGGCCATTAAAAAACCCATATGGGTCGATCACTAATATTTACATAGCTATTTCCCATACACCGACAGTTTATCGGCTGCCGAGCTCCAAAAAAAAAAAAAAAAAAAAGAATAATGCACAATATTCCAAGTTTTCTGAAGAAATTCATGTTTACTGCTCAATTATTCTTTTTGTGTTCTAACAAGTCAATGACAACATAACTTTCATTTTTGGGTGAACTATGCCCTCAAATTATCCTTTAATTCCACAAATGCAAGGTGATGACTTACTAAAGATAGAGATTGACACTTTAGGAAGTTTTCACTTCTGTTGAAGATATGTATCCACTTATTCTGTAAAAATAAATTAGGGAAGCTGACTTCAGATGTATGACCAAGAGTGTAATGCTATTACACAACTATTTACAACAATCTAACTGCATCTTCAAATGGCTTTATAAACTATTAGGTGAGACCACAGTAAAATTAACAGAACAGCAGATAAGAGCACTGCAGAGACGGTAAGACTTAAAGAGTCTCGAAAGCTAAGCATGTGACTCACCAGGGGGCCAAAATCTTCATTATGATATGGATAATCTCTTGACCTTATGGGTTTGAATCACCTAACATCCTCATTGAGCCACTTTTATCCTTAAAAATAGCTCAATTTAACATTATAGCCTAATCTGGCTTGACATGTTCTGTTTGATGTGTTTTCGTCAACCCAACACCATCTAGATCCTGAAGGGAGGATATCAAAAATGAAGTGTTGCACTACAGCTTTATTATACACAAAAAGTTAACTGCCCTTTTAAGAGCACATGCTAAAATACACTCGTTTGCACAAATATGACACCCCAAAAGACAAAATAAAAGGCATTTGTTTTAGTGACTGGCTAGGCTGCAGTAACACGCTAAAACTTGTCTACACACCATACTCACGATGAACCTTGACTCTTTGGTGACCCACTCTATACCGATGCCTATCACTGAGCCTTTGGCTCTATTCCTGGAGAGCTCAATTCACAGCAGGGCTCAAAAGTAACACTCGGCAAATGCCAAATGCGAGTAAAAATTGGTTACACATCACTGGCTGGTAATTTTACAAAGAACTGCAACATTATACTTGGTTTAAATCAGACTGTAAAAATGATAGTCTTATCTTACAAGTCTTCTAAATAAACATCTGTTGCAACTCATGCTCCTTCTAGTGACTTTTACCTCAGAGGTAAATTTACCAGAATTGTATACGTTTATATTATAATACTATAACACCATTAGTTTATAAGTCATAAGTTTATATAGGATGCCTATTTTTTTACTTTTTTACAGAGCGACGGAGCTCATATATGCGAGTGATACACTGACCTATATGCTGTTTAACCCTCCAATTGTGTTCGAGTCATTTTTGACCCCGGGAGTGGTAAATAATAATTTTTAAATACCACAAAGTTTTCAGTATGGAAACCAAACTTTGTGACTTTGTCAAGACTATCAAAATACATATAATATTTTTTTTTCCAGATTTGTAAATAAAATTGTTCAGGAGATGTAACCATTTAAAATTAATTGTTACATCAATTGCGTTCACAGGTCAATTTTGACCCGGGCATCAACTGTGGCTTTATGATATTATGAAGTAGTTTTTTTTTATTTTATTTTTTGTACATGAATTTTGTACTATGAATTAAATTTTTTCTTTTAAACACTTCACTTACATTTTTCTCTCCTACTGGGACTGCATCTTATTTACAAACACACACACTTACAGTACACACACACAGTGATACACAAACACACACATTCCTGTACAAAACAGATATAACAAACATAACGTCTCAGTTACTGTCGTAACCTCCATTCCCTGATGGAGGGAATGAGACGTTGTGTCCATGTAGTGACACTAGGGGTCGACCTTGGGAGCCCCAAACACCTCTGATCTTTGAGAAAAGGCCAATGGGAATTGGCAAGTGGAATTTGCATCCCACTCCCCTGGACATACAGGTATAAAAGGAGCTGGCTTGCAACCACTCATTCAGGTTTTGTGCTGAGGAGCCGAGACAAGGTCCCGGCCATTTCAGCAGGTAGTTCAGTGTTGTGGCAGGAGGGACACAACGTCTCGTTCCCTCCATCAGGTAACGGAGGTTACGACAGTAACCGAGACGCTGTGACACTAGGGATCCCTATACAAAACGCCACGACTAACTGAACTGTGTTACGTGGACTGGTGGTGCGAGACAGGCAGACCTCTGCGTGCCTCGCAGCCAGCGCACCCGGCCGTCACGTAACCTCCCCCAATGTTCTTACAGGCATCAAACAGTCCCCTGCACCTCGGGGACAAGTCGACTGCCCAAAATTAGGCACCGGCTGACCCAGCTGCGGCCTGCTTTCTTTTTTCTCCCCAAAAGGAATGAAATCGTTCAGCTGGAGGCTATATAGGGTCCATTCGTCGGGGGGTGTCCCTCCCAAGGTGAGGACACCGCAGTGACCACACCCCACCCGGAGGGGGGGAGGCATTTGAGTGGAAATACGTCACATGGACTTAACGAATCTTGTCGGAACCATCTCATGTGGAGAAGTCCCGTGGTAGGTCCTACCCGAGAGGGGAGGAGTTCTACAAACACAGTGACCGGGGGCAGAGAGACCTCTGCCCAAGGAAGATGCAGTTTACCAACAGGGAAACTCTTTTTGTGGAAGATACATCACACTGGGTCATGTATAGGCAACTAGCGCATGTGGAGCACCTACCCCAGTACAGGGCCTAGTTAGCACACGTGCTGGGCCGGCAGCGAGTTTCTCCGTAAACCCGTCTGCCACAGGGCTAAGGAGGTAGGACATCCAGGGTCTACGACTTCGTGCACACGACTGGGGGTAAAAAGCGCACGTCTTCACCTCAGGGGAGGGGAAAGGCGCTATGGGCAAGCGGTACACCCAGCCAGCTCTCCCGGAACTTACCTGTTCATACCTGACAACACACGGGATGAGACCGGCTCAACCCGGAGATTATAGAATCGCGCAAAGGTGTTGGGTGTTGCCCAGCCCGCTGCTCTGCAGATGTCTGCTAAAGAGGCGCCATTGGTCAGAGCCCAGGAGGCCGCGACACTCCTAGTAGAGTGGGCTCGTAGCTCCAAGGGGGGCGGCACGTCCTGGGCGTGATATGCCATAGCAATGGCGTCAATGACCCAGTGGGCAATCCTCTGTTTGGAGACAGCGCTCCCTTTCCGCTGTCCTCCAAAGCAGACAAAGAGCCGCTTGGAGCTACTAAAGCTCTGCGTGCGATCCAAATAGATGCGCAAAGCACGCACTGGACACAGCAACGCCAAGGCTGGGTCTGCCTCCTCCTGGGGCAGCGCTTGCAGGTTCACCACCTGATCCCTAAATGGGGTTGTGGGAACCTTGGGCACATAGCCTGGTCGGGGTCTCAGGATTACGTGAGAGTCACCCGGACCGAACTCCAGGCTTGTTTCGCTGACAGAGAAGGCCTGCAGGTCCCCTACCCTCTTGATGGAGGTGAGCGCCATCAGGAGGGCAGTCTTCAAAGAGAGTGCCTTTAGCTCAGCTGACTCTAGGGGCTCAAATGGAGCTCCCCGTAGGCCCCGAAGGACCACGGAATGGTCCTACGAAGGGATGAGATGCGATCTGGAGGGGGGGGTTAACCTCCTAGCACCTCTCAGAAACCTGATGATCAAGTCAAGCTTTCCTAAATATTTACCGTCTTCTGCATCGTGATGTGCCGATATAGCGGCTACATACACCTTCAAGGTGGAGGGGGACAGCCGCCTCTCCAGCCTCTCCTGCAGGAAGCAAAGCACTGATCCGACTGCGCATCTCTGGAGGTCTTCGTGTCGGGAAGAACACCACTTAGCGAATAGACGCCACTTCAGGGCACACAGGCGCCCCGGAGAGGGAGCCCTGGCCTGAGTGATTGTGTCTACCACTGCAGGTGGTAGGCCAATTAGGTCTTCCGCGTCCCGTCCAAGGGCCAGACATGGAGGTTCCAGAGGTCTGTTCGTGGGTGCCAGATGGTGCCCCGTCCCTGAGAAAGAAGGTCCTTCCTCAGGTGAATTCAAATGTCGCGAGAAGCGTGAGGTCTGAGAACCAAGTCTGGGTGGGCCAGTAAGGTGCTACTAGGATGACCTGCTCCTTGTCCTCCCTGACCTTGCACAACGTCTGTGCAAGTAGGCTCACTGGGGGGAAGGCATACTTGCGTAGCACCGGAGGCCAGCTGTGTGCCAGCGCCTATGTGCCGAGGGGAGCCTTGGTCAGGGCATACCAGAGCGGGCAGTGGGAGGATTCCTGGGAAGCAAACAGGTCCACCTGTGCTTGACCGAATCAACTCCAAATCAGCTGGACCACCTGGGGGTGGAGTCTCCACTCTCCCCTGAGTGTGACCTGCCGCGACAGCGCATCCACTGTGCTGTTGAGGTTGCCTGGGATGTGAGTGGCTCGCAACGACTTGAGTCACTGCTGACTCCAGAGGAGGAGACAGCGGGCGAGTTGCAACATGCGACGAGAGCGCACACCGCCTTGGCGGTTGATGTACCCTACCGTTGCCGTGTTGTCTGTCCAGACCAACATGTGCTTGCCCTGGATCAATGGCAAAAGCCTCCGCAGGGCAAGCAATACTGCCAGCAACTCAAGGCAGTTGATGTGCCAACGCAGTCGCGGACCAGTCCAAGGACTGGCAGTTGCGCACCCGTGGGCACAAGTGCACCGCAACGGCCTTATCCACCTGGGGAATCGCCGAATATCCCTTGGCCACCCCACCGTCGAGAGTAGTGAGAGCGGAGGAGCCCGCGGACCAGGTCCAGGCAGTAAAAGGTGCCTGCCATGACTGCGTGAGCTCATCATGCTCCTCCAGGAAGAAAGGTACCGGGGCAGGGCGTGGCAGTGAGCAGCGCTCTGGGCCCAGGAACCAATCGTCGAGCCACGAGGGTTAAGGGGGGAGTGGAGGATTCCACTCCAGCCCGATGCTCGCAGCTGCCCGGGCAAGCATGGCCGCCAGTTCTGCGTCAGCCTGCGACTGGGCTACCGCACCCGAGGGTGGGAGCCCAGCCCAGTCCTCCACGCCAGACTGGGCGAACCCGCTCTCCGATGCTGCTATCGATAACTCATCCTCTTTGTGAGCTCGAATGAGATCGCAAACTCACCCTGGGAAACCCCCCACGGTCTCATCCCAGAAACCGTCCGGGGCACACGAGCGTGCTGGGGAATGGGAGGTCCGTGGGGGGTTTCCCAGCGGAGAAGCTCCCATTGAGGTCCCCAAATCGCCCCCAGTGCTAACCGTCTCTGCCTCATACCCGTAGGTAGAAGGACCGAGGCAGGGAGCCGCTGGGATGGCTTTCCCTCTGACGAAGGAAAGCCGCGACCGCAACATTGCCATGGTCATGTTCTCGCAATGAGGACACGAACCATCCACGAAAGATGTCTCCACGTGGGAAGCACCCAAACACGTGAGACAGTGATCGTAGCCGTCAGAAGTGGAGAGATAGCGACCGCAACCAGGAATAATACACAAACAAAAGGGCATCTTGAAAAAGACGCTTTCATAAGTGCCACTCTTTTAGTAGAAAATATACTCTTTATGAGGAAAGAAAATATACTCTTTTAGCCAAGGGGTGTTCTCTGCACAACGCCGGTGCAAGAGGGGGAGAAACCCCTGTAATGCGCCGTAAATACAACAGCTTTCACTGGATAGAGGTGAATGGATCGGCAGAGTAATTCAGCTCGCTGAACACAACCGCTCGGCTCTGAAGAAAAAATCTGAGTGAGTGGTTGCAAGCCAGCTCCTTTTATACCTGTATGTCCGGGGGAGTGGGATGCAAATAACACTCGCCAATTCCCACTGGCCTTTTCTCAAAGATCAGAGGTGTTTGGGGCTCCCAAGGGCGACCCGTAGTGTCACTACATCAACACAACGTCGAGTGAGTGACAGAAGGGGAACAAATAAACTATAGCAAAGGAACTACTGCCTAAAAGGGGTGTGGCAATAGCAAAAGTTAATGCACAAATTAGTCTAAATAGGGCTTGAAAGAGGAAACTGTCCATATTTTACTCTGCAGACTTATCTGATGATGAACCAGCTTGCAGCATATACTCACGCATTAACATTAGGCAGTTCAAGCAAGTAAACAGAATATATTTTGGTTAAAAGCATAGTAAAGAAGTATTCGTATTGTATACATCAGTTGTGCAATTGTCTGAAGTCGTTTTGTTAAAAAAAAAGAACAAGTTAGTTTTATAAACTTTGATCACTTGAAGTTGTATTGAGCAGTTATGAGTAATAAGAAATGCATTCAAATTACTAGTAATTCTCACATTAGATGTTCACATAAATTTTATATAATCTTATATTCAAATAAAATTGCATTTATTTGTTGATAAATAACACGTCTTCACATGTATCACACTGGTTTGGCTGTAGTTAATGCATATTTTTGTAATTATTATTGAATTATTTCTAAAATCAAAAAGGATATTACATAAAAAAATGATGTTTGTCAGTAAACATGTCAAAAATATAAATATTTACATGTATGAACAGTTAAGTTATTAATGACTAACAATATGGTTTTACATGAAAACCATCGGGTTATGAATCAGCTATAAGCTTAAATCGGGTCAAAATTTACCGGCTAATGCAAAAGGTGTATGCAGAACGCAAGAGGAGGATAAATACACAAAGAAAAACACCTATAACCTCAATTTAATAAAGAGAAACATATATCTTTTGATAAAAAATAATGCTAAATACAATTTCATGGTCACAAAGAAATATTTATGGCTGGTAAAGTTTCTCAGTTTAATAGAATTTAGAAAATTCAAGTGAGGCAGGTGAGGCAAATAGTTAATTTTGGACCATTTTTCTCAGTAATTCAAATCTATATCTAAATGTAAAGCACCTATTATACTTTCTGACTACTGACAACAATTCAAAACTGGTCAAATAATTTGCTTTTACTGGGGCAAGAAAGAGCAAAAAATAAACAAAAGATATTACTAACTCTAGTGCACCACTCATTGGGTCAAATCTTGACGCTCTGTCCCTCAGAAAACAGGTAAAGATGTTGGTTGAAAAACTGCTGCAATACACACTTTGTACTGCCATTCTGAGCAACCACAATCTATAAGATTCACACCTAGAACAAGAAGATCTATATTGGACCTTATCAAGAGAGCCAATCAAGAATCAAGACTAACTTATGCCTGCCAAGCGAGAAAAGAGAACACTCTCCACAGCCTGCCAAAAGGTCTTTTACTAGAAAACTTTTCCAAGACCTGAACAGACTGCCATGTGCACATTTAGGTCAGGAGATACCTGCACCAGCTATCACCCACAAGAAACATGAACCCTTTTAGGAATTACTTCTCTTCTGCCAAGCCAAAGCAAGCAGCTGCACTGGTGGTGTGGGGAGGCTGGAGTGTACAGCACAAGGAAATGTGCTCAGGCCAAAGTTTCATGGAGTTTAACTGCAGACCAAGAGTGATTCAACATTATTCTGTCTGATTTTATTACAACAACTCTGGAAGAAAAGAATACAAATGAACAAGAAAATCTGAGAAAAGCAATGGGAAGCATTACATGAAGTCAACAGCCCAATCATTGACAAAGCCGCTGGACACCCACAGGCCTGACAAGAACTCCAGCATTGGCAGTGATTGAATCTGTGGCTCTAGATATGAAAAGAACTGGGCATTATGCGAATTATAGTTTGCTTGGTATATATCCATAGCAGCGGTCCCTCTCACACTCAACCAGAATGCTAGTTATGCCTTTCATTCTAAGGATTTCCGAGCCCTTAAAATGATCTGTCTAGGTCTGGTTCAAATTACACTGACACGCACACAAACACGCAGACACAGACCCACACTAGGGATGTCAATGAACAATCAATGTTCGATTATTCGTCGTTAAATATTTGATAGATACTGTAAGCTTATCAGTTCCACTTGCACAATGCATGTAACATCCTGTCAGCAACACAAAATAAAAACCCAGACACGCATCCTTCACTTCGTTTCCCTATAGATCAACTACATTGTAAATTACAACATGACAACAAGCACTGTTGATCCACTGGTCTCCCAGTATTATCCACACCGACAATCACTTCAGTTCTCGCCCAGAGAGCATGCAAATACATTAACCTAAAATCCCACTGTCACCAGCGTAGAGGTATATTATTAACTGTATACTGACAAAGCGTGTTATTATTTGACTTAATTTCAAATAAAAAATAAAAGGTCCAAAATATTCCAAGATCTACAAAGTGAAGTAGGGCTGCTCGATTATGGCAAAAATCATAATCACGATTATTTTGGTCAATACTGAGATCACGATTATTTAACACGATAACTCATTGACTTTGGAAACATCATGCATTTATTGAACTTTAAAAAAAAAAAACTGAAATGTAAACTGCACTGGGTAGGGGAGGAGGCTATTGTCATATGATAAATATTTTATGTTACAAATGATAGTCAAATAAAGGAAAGCCTCCATTGCCATCATTTACAGCAGGGGTGCTCACACTTCTATGTCATCATGTTATTGCAGCGAGATCTACCATGTACAATAAAGGCTTTACATTCTCACAATACCAAAATGTCAGTATTCGGTAGTGAAATTTGACAATTCTCAATACCAGCTTCGAAACCACAACAAATAATAACACTAACTAATTTGTTAATTATGGAAGAATGGTTTCAAGTTCTTAAATAATTATTCAAGACTAGTAAACAGTCAGTAATAAAATAACAATAAAAACGGCAATGAAATTGATTAAAAATAATAGGATAAAAATTCAGTGCTTTTTTAACAGCTTTAAAAGTTTTTAACAGCAGTAGGCTATCAAGTATTCAAGTAAACATTCAGAATGAAATACAACATAAAACTACTACTGGTCTTTACTCGATGATTATAACACATTAATACTTTTTAAAGCTATTAAAGTTACCCAGTCAAGAGCAGTGAGTGTTTTCTCATTTTCTTGTTCTGGTTGTTTAATTAATAGAATGACACACTAGACAGCAGCAGGTCTATTAGCTTACATTTATACTTACAAGCGCTGTTTAGGTTCACTTTAGACATCACTTTCTGTGTTAATATGAATACCTCACCAAGATGGGCATTTTGGCGGAATTTTCAAATGTATTTGACTGTTCAGGTGCGCATTACCGTGAGCATTTTTGGAACATGCATATGTTCGGCACACACACATACGCCACCTGCCAATCAAACAGGGCACAGCTGTTACTAGATCACTAGTGAATTATAAAATTACGTGCTCTGGATTACTTTCAACAGCAGAAAAATATTGTATTCACCATACTCCGATAAAAAAAAATTTCTTCTGCAGTATAGCTCCTAAAGTAAATGTATGTTGTTTTAAAGGCGTTTTAGATATTATTTTGGAAAACAAGGCAAAAAAGACTAATCAAAAACGTATTTTGTTCCAGTGTATAATGGGCTAAGACTACACTCTCTCGCCTTAATGTTCACAATGATCCATCTTTAACTCACAAAAAACAAACTATCTCTACCCAGGCCCCCTAAATAATGCTTTTATTAAAGAAAATGCGTCTTGTATTTTTTGAGTATCAACACTTACAGTTTATTAATGTTATTGCTAATGATTAATTGATTTTCAATCATTAAGATTCATGGTTGTCGATTAAGAAAATTTCTTACAATTTTCTACCCTAACACACAAAGAGCCAGGTGGAGATTCCTGTGAGATGCAGAGGAAACATACTGATCTCACAGTGAAATGTCTGATAGGAGATGGTGCTTGTCGGTGAGTCAGCTTAATGTAGTCGATCCTAGGATACTGGAACTCTCGGAAACAAAATGCCAACTTCCCGTGTGATCATGTTGCAGGAAACACTGTCCTTTTCTTCAAAACAAATATAAGCAGAAAACTCAATGAATCTGTCAGGTAGATGATGCAGTGTGTGACGTGCCTACATTCCACTCAGGTGCAGGATATCTACTTACATTTCTCCTTTTGCACTTAAACCACATGATTTGCAATTCTGGAAAAAGTTACATCAAAACTAGACCCTAGAATAAATAGAAGTTTTGCTGAGGGCCAGCACCAAAGTGAAGCTATCACAATTTAGACCATAGAATTGTTTATTTTTTTTATCTAATTGGTTGACACACATTCAATTAAAAAAAAAAAAAAAAATTGCTTAAATTTCAATAACTGCCCAGCTGTGAAGTAGTTCCATTGTTAATTGAATTACAGTTGCATATAACTTCACCACATTCTTTAAATACATAGTTTCGTAGTAGTAGTTTTGATACATTATTGGTTTCTTCCTAGAATATATTAGTTGACAAAACTAGTAATGGCAGCTGTTTCTAAACCAGATACTTAGGCCACATTTTTTTGTTTCATTCCATTACATCATACTTTGGAAAAACGATGATGTAAGGAAACAGAAAACATAGTTTTCAAAGAAAAAAAGCATTGAGTATTGTATTGAGATACCTGATATATTTCATTATGCAACATTGAATGAAATCAAGCAAGCCTAGCTAGAAGCGTTTGTGTAATATATTCTTGCATATAGTTTTTCGGGCCAAATTAACTCTGGACTGTTAAATTATTAAAACTTAATGTGGTGCAAAACCTGAGGTTTAACTACAAATTATCATATCCAATTATTCCTTACCTAGTCTTTACCTAATTATCTTTTATGTTGAAAAATAAATCATGCTTTTTCTGTGAATTCATGTAAATATCACATAACATTTGAGACCATGGGTCTTATTTTAAGAGCATTTTAAGAGCGTGAAGTGCAGTGCTATGCTTTAAGTCATACATGCAAAGTCAGTGGGGAATGGCCAAGAAGTTTTGGTATTTTCATTCAGGCATGCACTAAGTCTAGGAGCAAGTGGGTTTGGCAAAGTTGTGTGGGCAAAGCACTAATGGGCTGGGTCAAGTGCAATTTAATTTTGAGGTTCTTCTCCAGTTATCGCACCGTCTGAGTCCTATTATATAGTCCATTCCATGTCAAGCACTGGCAATATAAACAAAGACAGCATATTCATAAGAAGTAAAGTGTAAATGGACTGTATGCAATGAATTAGAAGAATAGAATATGGACATTCTTTTGTGCATTAACTCTGTCCTTGCTGAATGCCAGGCATATTTCTATGACAGTGACATCAGAATCAGAATCAGAATCAGCTTTATTGCAAGGAATTTGTCTTGGTGACAGGAGCATACAAAAACAGCAGCAAGACATAGATAATAATAAAAAATAAAAAATAGTTATCCACATACATACATACACACACACACACACACACATACAAACATACACACATACACATACGTTGTGCAATCTAATACAAATCTGTTATCTGTTATGTACAGTGCAAATACAAATCTGTTATGTACAGTGCAAATGTTTTTTGGTTGTTTTTTGTTGTTTTTTTCTCAGAGGAATGAAATGGCAGAAGAGGTTGGATGTGTTGGATAAAAAAAATTAAAAAAAAGACTAAACTGTGTATTGCACATAGTTATTGCTCAATGGGGCAATTTAACTGTTCATGAGATGGATAGCCTGAGGGAAAAAACTGTTCCTGTGCCTGAGGGTTCTGGTGCTTAGAGCTCTGAAGTGTCGGCCAGAAGGCAACAGTTCAAAAAGGTAATGGGCAGGGTGAATGGGGTCCAGAGTGATTTTTCCTGCCTTTTTCCTCACTCTGGAAGTGTATAGTTCTTGGGGGGGGGGGGGCAACCAATAATCCTCTCATTAGTCCGAATTGTCCTTTGTAGTCTTCTGATGTCTGATTTCGTAGCTGAACCAAACCAGACAGTTATTGAAGTGCAGAGGACAGACTCAATGACCGCTGATTAGAACTATATCAGCAGCACCTGTGGCAGGTTGACTGTGGCTGAGCTTCCTCAGCTGAGTCAATGTGGGTCTCCCACTTCAGGTCCTGTGAGACGGTAGTGCCCAGGAACCTGAATGACTCCACTGCTGCCACAGTGCTGTTTAGAGAGGTGAGTGGGGTCAGTGTTGGGGGGTTCCTCCTAAAGTCCACAATCATCTCCACCGTTTTGAGTGTGTTCAGCTAAAGGTAGTTTTGACTGCATCAGACAGCCAGCTGTTCAACCTCCTTTCTGTATGAAGACTCATCGTCATCTCGGATGAGGCCGATGACAGTGGTGTCGTCTGCAAACCTCAGGAGCTTGACAGAGGGGTCCTTGCGATGCAGTCATTGGTGTAGAGGGAGAAGAGTAGTGGGGAGAGCGCACATCCCTGGGGGGCACCAGTGCTGATTGTACAGGTGCTGGAAGTGAGTTTCCCCTGTCTCACAAGCTGCTGCCTGTCCGACAGAAAGCTGGTAATCCACTGACAGATAGACGTGGGAACAGAGAGTTGGTGTATGATTTATTCTGGAGTATAGCTGGGATGATGGGGTTGAAAGCCGAACTGAAGTCCACAAAAAAGGTCCTTGCATATGTCCCTGGTCTGTCCAGATGTTGCAGGATATGATGCAATCCCATGTTGACTGCATCATCAACAGACCTGTTTGCTCGATAAGCAAATTGAAGGGGATCTAGAAAGGGTCCATTGATGTTCTTCAGGTGGGCCAACACCAGTCTCTCAAATGATTTCATGACCACAGACATCAGGGCGACAGGTCTGTAGTCATTAAGTCCTGTGATTTTTGGTTTCTTTGGGACAGGAATAATGACTGAGCGTTTGAAGCAGCATGGGATTTCACACTGCTCCAGTGATCTATTGAAGATCTGTGTGAAGATGGGGGCCAGCTGGTTAGCACAGGATCGAAGACACGCTGGTGAGACGCCATCTGGGCCTGAAGCTTTCCTTGTCTTTTGTTTCCTCGTCTGTTGAACTTTAAATAAGTCCTAGTAGGAATGCACATATCCTCACAGAAACTGATATATGATGTAACAGTATCTGTGAGCTCGTCCAGGTCTGTGGCTGCAGCCTCTAAAACTCTCCAATCCGTGCAATCGAAGCAGGCTTGTAGTTCCCGCTCTGCTTCATTGGTCCATCTCTTTACAGTCCTTACTACTGGCTTGGTTGATTTTAATTTCTGCCTGTAGATTGGAAGAAGATGAACCAGACAGTGATCAGAGAGTCCCAAAGCTGCTCTAGGGACAGAGCGATATGCATCCTCTATTGGTATGTAGCAATGGTCCAGTATGTTCCTGTGTCTGGTGGGGCATGTAATGTGCTGTTTGTATTTGGGCAGTTCACGTGTGAGATTTGCTTTATTAAAATTTCCCAAGCTCCTTTTTTGGAAAATGTGGCTCAGGATTTGGATGTTGGCTCCATTAAAATTATAGAGAATTTAAGTATTATCAATCATATTGGCCAAGTGACACACAAATCATGGCTAGTATTAACAGTGATTGTATCGGCCTTCCAGGTTAGGCTGTGGATCGAGAGACCGGTTTTAGTTAGACTTTGTGCTGAAAACGTACGTGCTTTTGAAATGTCTTAGCACAATGACCTATTCTCAGGAAAACAGCAAATTGTATGTTATTATTTGTATATTGTTGAGTGTAATTATGTGTATAACAGATGTTTAAATTGTGTTGTGTTAATTTGATTTGATGTTATTGTAAATTGGTATATGTCTCATCACTGTCACGACTGCTATGTTGATCGGAACTGCACCCAAGAATTTCACACACCATTGCACTTGTGTATATGGCTGTGTGACAATAAAGTGATTTGATTTGATTTGAATTGCCCTTTGCGCCGCTTCATTAACATACAATACACCCACAGTTTCCAAACATACACGTACAAATAGCGCAAACACTCCCATCTGCTCTTGCACTTTGAACTGGCATGAAAATTTCGCTTAGAATTAGCATTGATAAGCAAAAATTGGTGAAGCCGTAGCAGCACATGGTTGTTGCGCAAAGGACTGGTCGATAAAATGATATTGATATTTATCAGGGAAAAAAACAGTTTTCGATATCGATGATCAACTTTTGAGTAATTTTCAATATTTAGCCAATGTTATACATTAGTAGGCTAGCAGATACCTAGCCCTGCAGTCATGGAAACCAGCAATGAGACCCGGCTAATAAGATATCATTGTATACCAAACAAGACAGCACTGGCAATTCAATATACAGCTAATGACTGAACACAACAGCTCCCACATGCTGTTTATTTATGTACTGTTTAGTTTTTTCATGATCCATAGAACTGTCACGGTAAAGAAAGTGTTTCTTCTTCTTGTGATGTTTATTGGCTGTTGGCAATCCAGTTTATGGTGCATTACCGGCACCTACTGAGCTGGTGTGTGGAGTGTCACAAGAAAGTCTTTCCCTGAAGTCAAACGTCCGTTGAAGACAACGAAATTGGTGAAATGAAATTTCATCGAAAAGAGGTCCCACACCTTATGTAGGATTAAATATCAAACAGAATATACTTTAAAGGTAGCTTACCCTCTGGAGTTTACTTGTAATCAAACAAGTTATGTTTACATGCATTTTTGAGTTCTAACAAAAAGTTCTTCCCCATTAATGGTATGAAATGTATATCCTGATAAATATCGTTATGAAAAGAAATATCATGATAATATTTTTGGCCATATCGCCTAGCCCTAGTTGCATCTAACACTGTGCTTAGCGTGGCCATGAAAATAGAGACCCATAGGTTTGTTCAATGGAAAGCTTTAACAATTACATTTTAGGAACAGAAAGTCTCAGCCAGCAGGAAAATACTTTTTTCTGTTGTCCTCCAGTTTGACCGTCATCCTTCCAACTGTACACTGTCCTGCAAATGTCATCCTAAGATTGGGGCGAAGAGAAGATACAACATAAATTACAAAGGAAATATTTTCCAGAGGAATTTGCTACCCATAAAAATCAGCTTTTTCTCATTTACAGTCTTTTCCAAAAAGCTAGAATTCCAGACTGGACTGGAAACAACTGCAATGAAGGCTTTCTCTTTGCAGTGATAATAAGGTTGAATCAATGAGGATGATAAATCTGACTAAATTTCTAGCAAATTCTGAGACAAATGTATGTATTTTAAACCCAAAGAATACACAGTAAAGTGTCACTTCACAACCAAATCTGTGAGGACATCATAATACCTCAAGCTCTCCCACAAAGTTAATCCAAAAACACCTGAGCTCATATACAGCAAAAACTAAACTATATACTATAAACTATATAGCGAAAACTAAATCATCTTCAACAGTGCTGTCTAAACATATTTTTAGTGTTAGTGGTTCCAGCTAGAGAAGGAAAGCCTGTTAAGAAATTGGTGCTGGTCAGCCCAAAAGGCTGGTGAAAAAGACAAGTCGTCCGTGTCTAGGAGTACGTCTGGTGACCTCACCACAAGGACACTTGACAATGCGCACTGTTTCACCCTCAGCCACTGCATGTGCTTGTATAACCATCCAGCTGAGCTCAACTTTGACAACTCTCAAATGACAGACACACAGCACAATCACACATCAGAAGAGCCTGAGCCAAGAGCCGCAGCACTATTTTTCTGCTGACTAATACTAAGCAGACCCTATTCAGTTATCACAGCCCGCTTAAGAGACTGCTACTTCTGACTGATAATGACACAACCGTCAGTCAAACGCACACATCCGAGCATCCTAGCAAGCAAAGCACAATGGTTAATAGTTATTTTTCATTTAAAATCGATGCCCCTAAAAATACATTGAGGCATTTTGCACAAATCAAGTCTCTGAAGAAATCAAAACTAGAGTTTTATGTCTTTTAGTCTTTATATCTTTTAGCTTTGAGACCATCTATAAGCTAGTGTACTCCTAAGAGCTAATAATTAACTTTTGTATTTTAGAAGGTAGAGTCTTTCTCCTCCAGAAGAACAGACCAAAAATATTGATGATTTTTGTCCCTCCCCTAAAACTAGCTGAATCTAACTAGCAATAACAAGTACCAAAACATCAGGTGTGTCTCAATCAGCTCCCTATTTCAGTAATCAGGGCACTGATCAGGGAGTCTGCCATTTCTAGGGCTGTCTCAATTGCAAAATCGTTCCAGGGCACTGAAACATTTTGAAACGAATAAATTCCCAGAATGCACCGTCAAAACCAGGGAGCATCATTGCTCACTATGTTCCCTCACCGGAAACTTCATCATGTCTTCTGAAGTCATCTTAAGTCATTACAAGACGAGCGCAAGTGTGAATATACAGTATGATGCCAAAGCCTTATTTTCTCTTTAAAGAAAATTATCTGTTATGATGAATGGTTAACAATCTTTTAAATACAGTATTGAAGTTGACTGAAAAATGTAAAAAATATACTTGGTATATTTATTTCTTCATTTGTCTTTCATAATAACACTGTACGTTTTAATATCTACAACAAAAATGCACGATAGTGTCATTTATACAGCGAAGTTGCTGATTATTAACAGCTGCATCTGAATGCATGAGCTTGTTATCATGTCGCAGGTGATTGAGTCATAAGTGTCCCAATGTTCAGTGGATTAAAGAAATAGTTCACCCAAAAAGGAAAATTCTCTCATCATTTACTCACCCTTATGCCATCCCAGATGTGTATGACTGTCTTTCATCTGCTGAACTCGAAGATTTTTGAGTTCATGCTCTTTTGGTCCATACAATGCAAGTGAATGTGTGCCAGAATTTTTAAGCTCCAAAATGCACATAAGTCAGCATAAAAGTAATCCATAAGACACCAGTGGTTAAATCTTCAGAAGCTATATGTTAGGAGTGAGTGAGAAAAAGATCACTTTTACATTCTTCTTCTTGTGTTTTTGGTGATTCACATTATTCATGCATATCGCCCCCTACTGGACAGGGTGAAGAATTTCAAGCAAACATTTACATAAATATTGATCTGTTTCTCACCAACACCTATCATATCACTTCTGAAAATATGGATTAAAACACTGGTGTCATATGGATTACTTTTATGATACCTTTATGTGCTTTCTGGAGCGGCAAAACATTGATACCCATTCACTTGCATTGTATGGACCTACAGAGCTGAGATATTCTTCTAAAAATCATAATTTGTGTTCTGCAGAAGAAAGTCAGTCATACACATCTGGGATATATTCGATATATTCCACCTAAACTTGTTGTTTCAATAGGACAGAAGCAAGCACAGGAAAAGAAATCTGGCCATTTGGTGGGACAATGGTGTGTAATGTATATAAAGTAAAAGGTATAATGTACAGCCATTCATTATCACTAAATACCCAGACAGGGTGATCTAGACCCCATTATTAAGCTTACTTATTACATGGCTACCTACCAAATAAACAAATAAATGGACATGATATACTGATTTGAGTTTAAGTCACTTTATTATGTAAAAAGAAAGATACCTCTGAGTGATATATATGTATTGCCTGGGACAACGGTCAATTATACAGATTAGGTAATTATACAAAATTATTTGAAATCATAATTCTCTGATTGACAATCAGAAAAAAGTATTTCAGGGAGCTCTGTAATAACTTGATACAACTTCTTTGATATACAACTTGCCAATTAAGATGCTGTAATATAGAAACCCCAATTGTCTTTCAATAATAATCCCCCGTTGAACTCCTTAACAGTATTTCATCACCTGTCAGGTTTGAATAGTGTGACCTCGCTTTTAATTGATTTGAATAAGTTATTTTTCCCTGTAATTTCAAGGATGGATTTTAATTAAAATATGACTCTTAGGATAATTACATTGTTTTGGAAAAAAAGAAGTAGGTTTTACAGCTCAGTCCCCTCCCTGCTAAATGGAAACAAAATGCTTTGAAAAATGAAAATCTGCTCAGCACGAAATAGATCTAATGCACCAGGAATTTCGAAGCAACCAAATGTGGCGCAAATCCTCTGATTTCCCATCTGGCCACAAATCAATGGCTGGAGATCAGGTCTGCCATAAAATAGGTCACTAGAGCGATTTATCGTTGTTTCCATGACTACTGTGCAGAGGCCATCCCGCATGAATGAATATACAGAAAATAAACTTACATGACACTAAAAAATAAATCAGGTTTGGCATCTGTGTGCTAATTTTAAATAAATTACAAAGAAACCCCTGAAAGAAATTACTGAAAACAGTTTTAGGTAGTGAAGTGGAACGAAATCATTCTGTTTTTAACATAAATTCAGCCCAAAGAACCAGAATTCCACAGCTAAAAACATTCTACTCTGAAATAGTGTTCTTACAGCAAACAAGCACTTAAAACGCCCATTTCAACAGGTTTTTGTCCAGATTTGTCAACTGTTCCCTGACATAAAATGCATGAATCCAGCCTATAGTTGCAGTTTTGCTGCAGTGCGGAATATTACTGTGTCTCTGTGCAAGGGATTTATTTTATGCCATGTAAATGAAGCACTAACTGCAGTATCAGTCACTGGGGAGTTCTCTCCAAAGCGCTCAGGGACATTTTGCTTCTTTTTTTTTTTTTGTCTTTTTTTTTTTTTTTAGAGAGAGGATTATCAGTTCTGGCAATATTCCTTCCTGCTGGGCTAAAACAGTGAATATCTAATGTTCTTCACTCTATTGTGCTTTTAAAAAATGGCACATTGTAAACAAGCAAGTTTTGAGGCAAGCCACTAAAAAGGGATGCTATCACTTCAGAATTGTCCACAAAAGATGTCTAGAAAAATAATAATGAACAAAGATGAATAAAATTGAGAAAATCATTGTCTAGTACTATGCATACCGGCAGCCTGTCGATAAGCAGTCTATACATCAACCTTGCCATCTGGTCCTCATAATAAGTATGTACGAAAGCAGTGTCATGGAAACCATTATCAAGATGGAGAGTCTTTGTGTGGAATGCAGGATTAGGACAAAGGTGTTGTGGGCAAAACGACTGAAGTGAAGGACCATGAATAAGAAAGATTATACAGTGGAGATACAATACATGGTATAAAGTTGTATTAACCCAACCATTTTGTTGAATATTTTATGTCTTGACAACAAACTGGTGGGATGACTAAAACAGTGGTTCTCATGTTTTCAGGACCCAGATTTTTCATTGAACAAAATGAAACATAGTATCCAAATTGTTTGATGCACCAAAATAATAAAATAAAAAAATGTCAATATTAATATATATATATATATATATATATATATATATATATATATATATATATATATATATACAGGTGCATCTCAATAAATTAGAATGTCGTGGAAAAGTTCATTTATTTCAGTAATTCAACTCAAATTGTGAAACTCGTGTATTAAATAAATTCAATGCACATAGACTGAAGTAGTTTAAGTCTTTGGTTCTTTTAATTGTGATGATTTTGGCTCACATTTAACAAAAACCCACCAATTCACTATCTCAAAAAATTTGAATATGGTGACATGCCAATCAGCTAATCAACTCAAAACACCTGCAAAGGTTTCCTGAGCCTTCAAAATGGTCTCTCAGTTTGGTTCACTAGGCTACACAATCATGGGGAAGACTGCTGATCTCACAGTTGTCCAGAAGACAATCACTGACACCCTTCACAAGGAGGGTAAGCCACAAACATTAATTGCCAAAGAAGCTGGCTGTTCACAGAGTGCTGTATCCAAGCATGTTAACAGAAAGTTGAGTGGAAGGAAAAAGTGTGGAAGAAAAAGATGCACAACCGAGAGAACCGCAGCCTTATGAGGATTGTCAAGCAAAATCGATTCAAGAATTTGGGTGAACTTCACAAGGAATGGACTGAGGCTAGGGTCAAGGCATCAAGAGCCACCACACACAGACGTGTCAAGGAATTTGGCTACAGTTGTCATATTCCTCTTGTTAAGCCACTCCTGAACCACAGACAACGTCAGAGGCGTCTTACCTGGGCTAAGGAGAAGAAGAACTGGACTGTTGCCCAGTGGTCCAAAGTCCTCTTTTCAGATGAGAGCAAGTTTTGTATTTCATTTGGAAACCAAGGTCCTAGAGTCTGGAGGAAGGGTGGAGAAGCTCATAGCCCAAGTTGCTTGAAGTCCAGTGTTAAGTTTCCACAGTCTGTGATGATTTGGGGTGCAGTGTCATCTGCTGGTGTTGGTCCATTGTGTTTTTTGAAAACCAAAGTCACTGCACCCGTTTACCAAGAAATTTTGGAGCACTTCATGCTTCCTTCTGCTGACCAGCTTTTTAAAGATGCTGATTTCATTTTCCAGCAGGATTTGGCACCTGCCCACACTGCCAAAAGCACCAAAAGTTGGTTAAATGACCATGGTGTTGGTGTGCTTGACTGGCCAGCAAACTCACCAGACCTGAACCCCATAGAGAATCTATGGGGTATTGTCAAGAGGAAAATGAGAAACAAGAGACCAAAAAATGCAGATGAGCTGAAGGCCACTGTCAAAGAAACCTGGGCTTCCATACCACCTCAGCAGTGCCACAAACTGATCACCTCCATGCCACGCCGAATTGAGGCAGTAATTAAAGAAAAAGGAGCCCCTACCAAGTATTGAGTACATATACAGTAAATGAACATACTTTCCAGAAGGCCAACAATTGACTAAAAATGTTTTTTTTATTGGTCTTATGATGTATTCTAATTTTTTGAGATAGTGAATTGGTGGGTTTTTGTTAAATGTGAGCCAAAATCATCACAATTAAAAGAACCAAAGACTTAAAATACTTCAGTCTGTGTGCACTGAATTTATTTAATACATGAGTTTCACAATTTGAGTTGAATTACTGAAATAAATGAACTTTTCCACGACATTCTAATTTACTGAGATGCACCTGTATATATATATATATATATATATATATATATATATATATATATATATATATATACAGTGCATCAGGAAAGTATTCACAGCGCTTCACTTTTTCCACATTTTGTTATGTTACAGCTTTATTCCAAAATTGATTAAATGCATTATTTTCCTCAAAATTCTATAAACAATACCCCATAATGACAACGTGAAAGAAGTTTGTTTGAAATCTTTGCAAATTTATTAAAAATAAAAAAACGAAGAAAAAAAAAACACATGTAGATAAGTATTCACAGCCTTTGCCATGACACTCAAAATTGAGCTCAGGTGCATCCTGTTTCCACTGATCATCCTTGAAATGTTTCTACAACTTGATTGGAGTCCACCTGTGATAAATTCAGTTGATTGGACATGATTTGGAAAGGCACACACCTGTCTATATAAGGTCCCACAGTTAACAGTGCATGTCAGAGCACAAACCAAGCCATGAAGTCCGAGGAATTGTCTGTAGACCTCCGAGACGGGATTGTATCGAGGCACAGATCTGGGGAAGGGTACAGAAAAATGTCTGCAGCATTGAAGGTCCCAATGAGCACAGTGGCCTCCATCATCCATAAATGGAAGAAGTTTGGAACCACCAGGACTCTTCCTAGAGCTGGCCGCCCGGCCAAACTGAGCGATCGGGGGAGAAGTGCCTTAGTCAGGGAGGTGACCAAGAACCCGATGGTCACTCTGACAGAGCTCCAGCGTTTCTCTGTGGAGAGAGGAGAAACTTCCAGAAGAACAACCATCTATGCAGCACTCCACCAATCAGGCCTGTATGGTAGAGTGGCCAGACGGAAGCCACTCCTCAGTGACAGCCTGCCTGGAATTTGCCAAAAGGCACCTGAAGGACTCTCAGACCATGAGAAACAAAGATTGAACTCTTTGGCCTGAATGGCAAGCGTCATGTCTAGAGGAAACCAGGCACCGCTCATCACCTGGCCAATACCATCCCTACAGTGAAGCATGGTGGTGGCAGCATCATGCTGTGGGGATGTTTTTCAGCGGCAGGAACTGGGAGACAAGTCAGGATCGAGGGAAAGATGAATGCAGCAATGTACAGAGACATCCTTGATGAAAACCTGCTCCAGAGCGCTCTGGACCTCAGACTGGGGCGAAGGTTCATCTTCCAACAGGACAACGACCCTAAGCACATAGCAAAGATAACAAAGGAGTGGCTACGGGACAACTCTGTGAATGTCCTTGAGTGGCCCAGCCAGAGCCCAGATTTGAACCTGACTGAACATCTCTGGAGAGATCTGAAAATGGCTGTGCACCGACCAACCCCATCCAACCTGATGGAGCTTGAGAGGTCCTGCAAAGAATGGGAGAAACTGCCCAAAAATAGGTGTGCCAAGCTTGTAGCATCATACTCAAAAAGACTTGAGGCTGTAATTGGTGCCAAAGGTGCTTCAACAAAGTATTGAGCAAAGGCTGTGAATACTTATGTACATGTGGGTTTTTTTTTTCATTTTTTATTTTTAATAAATTTGCAAAGATTTCAAACAATAATAATGGAAAATAATGAATTTAATCAATTTTCGAATAAGGCTGTAACATAACAAAATGTGGAAAAAGTGAAGCGCTGTGAATACTTTCCGGATGCACTGTATATAAATATATATATATATATATATATATATATATATATATATATATGGTAAGCATTCCATCCTCCCTTTTAAAATTAGATGAACCAATTTATTTTGCGATCCTAACAACTTTCAATTATATGGTTAGTTGCATTTCATAATTTGCATTTAATACTGTTTTTTTTTTTTTTTTCAGAATAGACATGTGACCCACTTTTGAGCCACGTCCCACCAGTTAAGAAGAACCACTGGGCTAAAACAGATATACTATAATGTGAGAAACATCATGGTTACTTTCGTAACCTCCAATCCCTGATGGAGGGAACGAGATGTTGTGTCGATGTAGTGATACTAGGGGTCACTCTTGGGAGCCCCAAACACCTCTGCTTTTTTGAAAAAAGGCCAATGGGAATTGGCGAGTGGAATTTGCATGCCACTCCCCCGGACATACGGGTATAAAAGGAGCTGGTATGCAACCACTCATTCAGGTTTTGTGCTGAGGAGCCGAGACCAGGTCCCGGCCATTTCAGCGGGTAGTTCAGCGTTGTGGCAAGAGGGCCACAATGTCTCATTCCCTCCATCAGGGAACGGAGGTTACGCAAGTAACCATGATGTTCCCTATCTGTCACTCACTCGACGTTGTGTCGATGTAGTGACACTAGGGGTCCCTATACAAAATGCCACAACTATCCGAACTGTGTCACGTGGACTGGTGGTGCGAGACAGGCAGACCGCTGTGTGCCTTGTAGCCAGCGCACCAGGCCATCACATAACCTCCCCCAACGCTCTTATGAGCATGGAACGGTCCTTCAGGAACAAGTCGACTGCCCAACAATAGGGACAGGCTAGCCCAGCCGAGGCCTCTTTTCGTCTTTTTTCTCCCCAAAAAGAGTGGAATTTGTTAACCGACTGGGAGCCATAAGTGTCTACATCGGGGGGTGTCCCTCCCAAGGGGAAGACACCGCAGAGACCAAAAAAAAGGGGGGTATTTTGAGTGGAATACGTCACATGGTCTTACTGAGTCTTGTCAGAAGTATCTCATGTGGAGAGGTCCCATGGTAGGTTTCTACAAAGCATGGCGACAGGGGGCTGAGGGGCCTCTGCCCAAGGAAGACACAGTTTACCGACAGGGAAACGATTTTGCGGAAGATATCACATGGGGTCGCCTTCGGGGTACCAGCACATGTGGAGCAACTACCTCAGTACAGGGCCTCATTAGCGCACATACTGGGCCTGCCAGAGTGCTAAGAAGGAAAGTCATCCAGGATCACCGTCTGTGAACACGACTGGGAGTCAAGAGCGCACGTCTTCACCTCAAGGGAAGGGAAAGGCGCTATGTGCAAGCGGTACACCCGGCCAGCTGTCCCGGAACTTACCTGCTCGTGCCTTCCAATACACGGGACGACACCGGCTCAACCCGGAGATTGTAGAACCTCGCAAAGGTGTGGGGTGCTGCCCAGCCCGCTGCTCTGCAGATGTCTGCCAAAGAGGCACCACTTGCCAGGGCCCAGGAGGCTGCCACACTCCTGGTAGAGTGGGCTCGTAACCCGCAGGGGGTGGCACGTCCTGAGCCTGATATGCCATTGCGATGGCATCAATGACCCAGTGGGCAATCCTCTGTTTGGTGACAGTGCTTCCTTTCCGCTGTCCACCAAAGCAGACAAAGAGCTGCTCGAAGCTTCTAAAGCTCTGCGCACGAGTCAAATAGATGCGTAAAGCTCGCACCGGACACAGCGACGCCAAGGCTGGGTCTGCCTCCTCCTGGGGCAGCACTTGCAGGTTCACCACCTGATCCCTAAAAGGGGTTGTGGGAACCTTGGGCACAAAGCCCGGTCGGGGACTCAGGATCACGTGAGAGTAACCCGGACCGAGCTCCAGGCACGATTCACTGACAGAGAATGCCTGCAGGTCCCCTACCCTCTTGATGGAAGTGAGCGCAGTCAGGAGGGCAGTCTTCAAAGAGAGTGCCTTAAGCTCAGCTGACTCCAAGGGCTCAAAGGGAGCTCCCCATAGACCCCGAAGGACTACAGAGAGGTCCCACAAGGGGACGAGGCACGGCCTGGAGGGATTCAACCTCCTAGCGCCTCTCAGGAACCTGATGATCAAGTCGTACTTCCCCAAGTACTTACCATCTACTGCATCGTGATGATCTGACTGCACATCTCTGGGGGTCTTCGCGTCGGGAAGAATGCCACTTAGCGAACAGACGCCACTTCAAGGCATACAGGCGCCTCATAGAGGGAGCCTTAGCCTGAGTGATTGTGTCTACCACCACGGGTGGTAGGCCACTTATGTCTTCTGCGTCCCATCCAAGGGCCAGATGTGGAGATTCCAGAGGTCTGGTCGCAGGTGCCAGATGGTGCCCCGTCCCTGAGAAAGAAGGTCCTTCCTCAGGGGAATTCGCCGGGGGGAGGCTGTCACGAGGAGCGTGAGATCCGAGAACCATGTCTGGGTGGGCCAGTAAGGTGCTACTAGGACGATCTGCTCCTCATCCTCCCTGACCTTGCACAGGGTCAGTGCAAGTAGGCTCACTGGGGGAAATGCGTATTTGCATAGTCCAGGGGGCCAGCTGTGTGCCAGCGCATCTATACCGAGGGGCGCCTCAGTCAGGGCGTCCCAAACCGGGAGGTGGGAGGATTCCTGGGAAGCAAACAGGTCTACCTGTGCTCAACTGAATCAACTCCAAATCAGCTGGACCACCTGGGGGTGGAGTCTCCACTCTCCCCTGAGGGTAATCTGTCGTGACAGTGTGTCTGCTGCAGTGTTGAGGTCGCCAGGGATGTAAGTGGCTCGTAGCGACTTGAGGCGCTGCTGACTCCAGATGAGGAGACGGCGGGCGAGTTGTAACATGCAACGGGAGCGTAGACCGCCTTGGTTGATGTACGCTACCGTCGCTGTGTTGTCCATCTGGACCAACACGTGCTTGGCCTGGATCAACGGCCGGAACCTCCACAGGGCGAGCAGTACTGCCAACAACTCTAGGGAGTTGATGTGCCAACGCAGCTGCGGGCCATTCCAGGAGCCGGCGGCTGTGTACCCATTGCATATGGCGCCCCAGCCCGTCTTGAAGGCGTCTGTTGTAACCACGACATGCCTGGAGACCTGCTCTAGGGGAACCCCTGCCCGTAGAAATGCAAGGTCGGTCCAAGGACTGAAGAGGCGGCAACAGATCGGCGTGATGGCGGTGTCCCGCGCCGCTATGCCCATCTCGGGACTCGAGTCTGAAGCCAGTGCTGAAGCGGTCTCTTATGCATCAACCTGAGCAGTGTGGCCGCTGCTGAGGATGCCATATGCCCCAGGAGCCTCTGAAAAAGTTTCAGTGGAACCGCTGTCCTCCGTCTGAACGCCTTCAGACAGTTCAGCACCGACTGAGCACGCTCGTTCAAGAGGCGCGCCATCATCGAGACTGAGTCCAACTCCAAACCGAGAAAAGAGATGCTCTGAACTGGGGAGAGCTTGCTCTTTTTCCAGTAGACCCGAAGGCCCAGTCGGCTGAGGTGCCGGAGCATGAGGTCCCTGTGTGCGCACAGCAACTCTCGAGAGTGTGCTAGGATTAGCCAGTCGAGATATTTGAGGATGCGGATGCCCACTTCCGTTAGCGGGGCAAGGGCTGCCTCTGGACCTTCGTGAAGACACGAGGGGACAAGGACAGAACGAACGGGAGGACCTTGTACTGGTATGCCTGGCCTTTGAAGGCAAACCGCAGGAAGGGTCCGTGTAGAGGTAAGACCAAGACGTGGAAGTACACGTCCTTAAGGTCTACCGCCGTGAACCAGCTGAGGGGTTTTGAGATATTGCTTACATGTAATAATAATTATAAAGATTATAATTATAAATAATAATGATAATAATAATAAAACCATTTATTATTGTTGCTATTAATATTTTTATTTATATTACTTTGAATATTACATTTTTCTAAACAGTTGTAATACTTTTCTGTTGTAATTTCTTCAATTTCACGCATCCAGTTAAACAGAGCTTCTATTTTGGTGGAACTTTTATTTTGACGGACATCTGAGTTTCTCCTGTGTGGTAGTTTTTAATAAGGTCCGCATTCTAAATGAAATTCTGAAATACTCATGAGCTGAGATCTCAGAGCAGCACTGGAGGAGTTTGTGTTCATGTTCACAGCCACTCATACACAAAACACACCTCTTTATGTGCATCATGTGTGATCTGTTTGTGTATGTGTGTGTGAAGTATGACAGAGAGCAGAGCAGCACCTCTCATCCATTCTGTAAATTATTTAATTAAATGACATCCTTCCACTGTTTAATGATCACACTTTGGCCATATCAAGATTTGGCCATATCAAGATGTCACATCCTGTAAAATTTTGCTAATAGCATAACACTGAAGTATGGTACCAAAATTAGCAACAAGATGATATTGTACCGTTTACATTTTTTGGTATCACAATATTTCGTTACTACCGGTATACCACGCAACCCTATTCCCAATACACATTGTTCCAAAGCAGTTTTACAGAAAATCAGCTGTAATGTTTGTAACATCTTTAAAAAACATGAATAACCAACACTCCTGGAAACATAATAAACAATTTGATTTAAAAAAATCTGACTTTCTATAGCTTGGTATTATTTAAAATTTCACAACTTAGTCCAGCTGTCCCCATATGAGGACATCAATTTTGCACTAAATTTCCCCAAATTTAGACTTAGCGCATGCTTGCACGAAAATAACAAAACTTAATGGCCATTCCCACTGACTTTGCACATATAACTTAAAGCATAGCGCTATGCTTAGCACTAGTGCTCTTAAAATAGGGCCCTGTCTCTTTAAATATGTCAAATTGGAAAATCTAATCCTTTTGTTTTCAGGTGATGCTCTCAAAAGAGGCCAAAGTAACATGCCTGCCAAAATTGAGACAAACAGTGTGAATGAGCAACTTAGTGGAGTCTCTCCACATCACCAGAAACATCATTAGCTAAAACCACTAATGTGCTCTTTAAGCAACCCAGCCTGAGCTTCCTGTTCTCCTCTTTAACACTCTCACTAAAAGATTTAGGCTTGCCTGCCCATGTGTATTATTTAGAGCACTGTTCATTCACCTCCCATTCCTTCTGCCTCACAATGGCTCCTATCTTTACCCTAGACATTGCTAATTCATGGTGGTGACATTCACATCTCCTGGAGTCATTTGAGAATCAATGTTGCTTTTTTGGCCCTTAAGACAGTGAGTCAATGGAGAGTGGACTCTGTAGCATAGCAAGAGGAAGCCCCTTCATCTGCCTGCAGAGCTCTGTATTGTCTTGGCAAGTCAGGTGTTCACTGGCCCATGTGTAAGTAGGTTAATCCCTTCTCTCTCTCTCTCTCTCTCTCTCTCTCTCTCTCTCCCTCTCTCTTCACTGCTCAAGAGAATAACCTCTCATTGTTACACAAACTATTCTTAGAACATCACAAATTTCAGCTCCTCAGAAGACGAGAGATGCTGGCATGACTTGTGGGATTTCTGCCCTTTGAGAATTAGGGAAGCACAACTGGCTGTTCCTATTAGGGGTCGACCGATTATTGGCCTGGCCAAAAATCGGATCCGATATTCGTAATGTTTCTAATTTTCATAATCGTTATTTTGTCTGATCTGATTGCAGATAACTTTTAAAATGCGCTCCGTTAGCTCTGATGCCACCGCCTCTCTCTGAAAGGTTACTGCTTGTAGCCTGGCTTAATGTCCCGTCCACAGTATTATCGGATTGGTTATATGTCACGAGTAAATGGCCAATCAACACTGTACTCCATATTCATGGTGAGATGTGGGAAAGAGGAAAGTAGCCAGAGAAAGTTGAATCACTGAGAGGACAGCTGTTTTCAAAGGTAAGAATGCAGATCCTGAAATTGCAATAAACATCACAACACTTTATGCCAGCGGTCACCAATTAGCGGACCGCGGTCTGAGTCAGGACCCCGGATTTGTTCTGGACATCATGACAATGTTATAGCTGATGATGGCATTGATAGTGGTAGCTAACTAACCAACGTCAGGAGGTTTAGCAAACGAAATGTCAACTTAGCTAGCATTAAATCTTTCACCTGCGTTGTGAATAAAATCCCGTTGCCCTTTTTGCACTTGACTAAACGGGATAGCCAGCAAGCTACATGAAGAAGTTAACTTCAAAAACGTTGATTCTCACCTGTTATCACATGTTGATACATAACATCCTGTTATGAGCTGTTTAGTTCATTATTTTTATATATTTCAAGTTTCAGATCAAAAGAAATGCTGCTAGGAGCTCCCTCCACTTTATTTTGAAAAAAAATAATGTTGATATGTTGTTTTCCAGTATTTTTCAAAAGATAATATTGAAATGTTTTGTTTTGCAGTATTTCATTAAACACATGTTCATAGGCATTTAAAGGAAGGTTTGTGTTGGAGTTTGTGTTAGTGCAGATGTTGACATTTAACATTTTCATTTTTAATGCAAATGAAATGTATATCTGCCCCAAATATCGGTTATCGATCTCCTTGATTACTAAAAATCGTTATCAGTAACGGCCCTGAAAAAAACATATCGGTCGACCCCTAGTTCCCGTGCCTTATGTTTCCTAATCCAAAACATTTTATAATTTATGTTGGGGCCTGGGTAGCTTAGCAAGTAAAGATGCTAACTACCACACCTGGAGTCGCAAGTTCGAATCCAGGGCGTGCTGAGTGACTTCAGTCAGGCTTCCTAAGCAACCAATTGGCCCAGTTGCTAGGGTGGGTAGAGTCACGTTGGGATAACCTCCTCGTGGTCGCTATAATGTAGCTCTCGCTCTCGGTGGGGCACGTGGTGAGTTGTGCATGGATGCCATGGAGAATAGCGTGAAGCCTCCACATGCGCTAGGTCTCTGCGGTAACACGCTCAACAAGCCGCGTTATAAGATGCACGGATTGATGGTCTCAGACGCAGAGGCAATTGAGATTCACCCTCCGCCACCTGGATTGAGGTGAGTCATTACGCCACCATGAGGACTTAGAGCACATTGGGAATTGGGCATTTCAAATTGGGGAGAAAAAAAACATCTTATACATCTTATATAATGGTTATTTGTGTGGCAATTATAGCATTGGCACAAAACAAAAACTGAAAACAAAAAAGTGTTAAAAGATTATCTTATTTCTTTATACCTGTAAAAAAAAGAAAAAGTCAGTCCTATAAAAAACATTCAGTCTTGGAAGCTGTAATCTCATATTTGACCAAAGGCTCAATGGCAAGCTGTCTTAAATACATTGCGTCTAGCAGATGACATCACAGAGGTCATCATCAAACGGATTGGGCGAGCGCGCAATTTTTGTTTCTCTTGAAAGAAAACAGCGTATTGGCGCACTACATAATCAATACAACAATAGTCAGTCCAAATGGCCTCTTCTCACGTGAATGTAACAAAATTCACATTTGCACATTCAATTAAACAGCATGCATCGCTTGACTGAACCAAAAGTGCACCGTTATTTGTTATTACAGAAACAAAGAACTGTATAAATGCACATAGACCTAGAATTAAATATTCAGATGCCCGGTAAAACAGTTAATCCATGACATAATGTTCTCACATGAATTATTACAGTATAGTTGTTAACAACAGACACTTTAAATATCTATTCTTCCGCATGCCATCCTTCATCAGCGCCGCATTTTGTGCACTGCACTGTAAATCCACATCAATTGAACTACGGGCAACCCAACTGGGACGAGCCGGAGCTTTAAAAAGAGCAAGTTAAGGAGAATTTAAAGGTTGTAGGATAGAGTCGAGTTTTAAGTACATTCTGAGTCACGGACCCTCCATTTGTTGTCTTTAACACGGTATCGTCGTCTCAGGACCGTTATTTTCCCCTCGCACAACAGTGCGAGTAAAGCCTCCCTCACACAACAGTAATATAGCGGCCTTACTCACCTCCTCCAGAACATTGACCGTGTTCCGACAGCTCTGCAAACGGGTGGTGAAGCTTGATGTCGTGGGGGAATTGTAATCCTCCGTCGTCTCTGAGAGAAACTCGGACACAGAGATCTGATCCGGCATCCTTGAAAACAGTCGCCCAATAAAAATGGAGGGGAGAAAAATCACAATAGCACCATTAATTAGATATATGGGTGGTCAAGAACGGAGGGATATGTCTCTGTCTGGGCACGATTGAATGCGTAAAATTAAACTGAACGTAGCCAAATGTGCGGCAGTGTCGTTTTCTTCACTGACTAGGCAATTCCCGTCCCTAGAGAGGGTCGTTGCGTGTAATTTCCACGTCTTTCCTCTTTCCTTGTCTTAACTGTCCACTTGCATCAACAGAAAAACAAAACGTCTCAGACTCTTCTCCTTGTTCTCCCAGTGTGATATGCGCAAATGGTTTAAATACCCTCATTCCAAAAAATTCAGCGTTAAAATGGTTTTGGGGTTCTATTTAAGGTATTTCCTTGGATTATCGTTGTCCCGGTCTCGGGAGCGGTTTCATTCTGTTTTCCTTTCCTCTTTCCTCCGTTTTTCTCCCGTCCTTACTGTCTGTGTGCTCCCTGACACCAGCGCGTGCACGCACGCTCATCTCCCTCCCACCATTGATGACGGCGATAAACAAGAGAAGAAACTGCGCAGGCGCCAAAACGCGATGGATAGGGCTTTACTTTTTCTGCTTTATGTTGTCCATTAAGAACGCGTTTCACTATATTTGTGAGTGCCAAATTTTTGAAAATGTCCTCTCTAATATAGTGAAACTTGTTGAAAACCCACTACACATTTTAGGTGGTCCTCACTTGTAAAAAAATACAAAAAATGCTCATAAATTGGCCAAATCCTGTTTAGCTTTAAATAGTGATGTGCACAGGTTTCTGTGAGGGTTAGGTTTAGGGGATAGAAAATATAATTAGCCTGCTATAAAATCAGTGGAAGTCTACGAGATGTCCTCACTTATATAGTGAAACAAGCATGTGTGAGTGTGTGTGTGTGCGCGCGCGCAAGTGATATTTAATGTAAACCGGAGCTGAATGTTACATGCACTGGAACAAGAAAGGTTGGGGAAGCACATTTGGCCTTGTAAATGTAGTTTCTATAACATCCTAATAATAAAGGCCCTATTAAATATAAATAGACTGTATGACAGCCCGACAGACTGTATGTGTATTATGTTGTTATAATACAGAATAAACACAACTATTGTCATACAAAAAAATCCTTTATTATACAAAAAGAACTTTTTTTCTTTGTAGGAACTCCAGCAAATAAGCCAAGTATTTTTTTTTTTAACAATCCCAGCCACAGACAACCAGGTGCACTTTGAATAAATTTAATAACAGTTTGATTTCTCTGTTGTAAAATGAGATGTTTTGTAGAATAAATCTGGTCAAATTCACGCACTAACTGGAAGCACATAAAATGTGCAGATGGAACATAAAAAAAGAAGTGCATTTTCCAACTCACCGGCTCCATAAGGAATCCCTGGAGGAATAACTCGATAACCGCGAGGATGAGGACCTCATGGCTCTGTAGTTGCCTCAAAAAACAGCCTCGAGTTGAGACAACAACAAAAAAGCATTACTGTCAGTGAGTTGAGCTAGATAACATACCAAACAGCCTACTTCTATTAGCAGAGACTAAGTGATATATAATGAATTAAATATAATTCACATAAAACAGTATGCCTTTTGTGGAGTTTTAAAATAATTTGCTCCTGACATCACATTTATCTACTTGAAACAAATTTTGCCACTCAGAGGGAAAAAGCCACGCCTTATAACTTACCGAGACCGCTGCGGTTTCACCCCGTATAAATAGTTTGAAAAGTCATTGCAAAGCAAATGGTGCGTAAAGCTCCGTATTTCCAAGTGGCTCCATATTCACTGCATTTTGCTGTTTCCAGCGCTGGGATATTACGGGCAGAAATCACATGCCGCTACAGTTACAATGAGCCAGGAATGTGCGCATTGATCTGCTCCATCTGGTGCTGCTGGACAGGAAGCGAAAATCAAGCATGTGGGCTCGAGGGGGGCCGGAGGAGGGAATCCAGCAGGCACGGGATCTCACAGCTAATGGCAGGAACTAGGAATGCTTAACTTTTCAAAGGAAATCTGACACCGGCAGCAAAATGAACGCGTTAAGCGGTATTATCTTCAGTCTCATTTATAAAGAAATGGACAGTCATGCTCACTGACTCCGAGAGAACATCATGCTGATCAGCGGAACTGATGTGCATCACAGAGATAACATTGAAAGAGTGATGTATATGAAAGTAGCTGTGACCTGCTTTATTATTTTGAGTTTTATGGACTTAATAGTAGGAACGTTTAAGCTTTATAACGATATAATTATTATGTTTCCACAACAAAACACTGTCTAGAGATATTATAATTTATATATGCTTTCCTTTTTACTTTTGTGCATAACATGCTAAATGCCTTGTCTCTGGGACAAAGTGACTCGAAATGATAAACCAGGCGACATATGCGTCAATATGTTTCACTCTTTGTCATTTCTCAGGTCACGTATTCTCTCTCAGCTCATGAGACAAAAGCCTTACTTTTACACAAAAACTTAATACAAATAAATAAATAAAAAATAAATAAAAAACAGTCAGTTGCATAATGCTGCACTGTTCTCTCAGGCTAGAGAAATGTAAGTTTCACTGAAATCCTAATGAAAAACAACAATGTTCTCTACAATTGGAAATGTGTATTTTAGAGACTAGGAGAGATAGCAAGTGAGACCGACTACAGCATCTGGCTCATGTGAGGGAGGGATGCTGTCGTGACCTGCGTGACCACGGGCATCTACCTGTTTAATCAGTTTCCGATATTCTGTCTCATACAACACACTGGGGAAAACAATAGACACCAGTAATTGCATTTAAAGATATATTCCAGGTTCAATACAAGTTAAACTTAATTGACAGCATTTGAAGAAAAATGTTGATTACCACAAAAATGTGTTACGACTTGTCCTTGCTTTACTTTCAATTTTTTTTTTTTTTTTTTTAATCTAGGTAATGTGAGGCACTTTCAATGGAAGTAAATGGGGCCAATTTGTCATTAAAATACTTTTTAATTGTTAAAAATGTTTTTACGGTTTCAAAAGTATAGCCACAAGATGTAAACAATATGAGTGATAAAATTGCTTCCTAACCTTTTCTGTGTAAAGTTACAGTATATGCAATTTTATAACTTAATTTCAATGATGACATAACAGTACACAGTAAACCCTAAAACAACCGTAAAAACTATTTAAACTTTACAGCTTAAATAATTGACAAGTTTTAAATAACAGACAAATTAATGTTTGTGCTTTATAAAATAAGCATAGCATTTCTGCTTTAAACCCTCCAAAAATTGTCCCCATTCACTTATATTGTAAGTGCATCTCTGTAACTTAAATGTTTGCCTTTTTTTTTTTTTTTTAAGAGGGACAAGTCCAGTTTTTTTTTTTTTTTTTTTTTTTGTAATCAACATTATGCCACGAATGTTGTCGATTGAGCTTAAAGGGATATTTCTTATCAAAAACTCTCATCATTTAGTCACCCTCATGCCATCCCAGATATATATGACTTTCGTTCTTCTGCAGAACACAAATTATGATTTTTAGAAGAATATTTCACCTTTGTAGGTCCATATTATGCGAGTGAATGGGTGCCAAAATTTTCATGCTCCAAAAAGCACATAAAGGCAGCATAAAAGTAATCCATATCTACAGAAGTGATATAAGTGTGAGAAACAGATCAATATTTAAGTCTTTTTGCTAGAAATACTTCTCCCTACCCAGTAGGTGGCGATATGCATGAATAATGTGAATCCCCAAAAACACAAGAATGTGAACGTTTAAGTGGAGGTTGACTGAGCAGGGAGGAGAAATTATATTTAAATAAAAAAAAAAAAAAAAAATAGTGTACTTAAATAGTGATCTGTTTCTCACCCACACCTATCATTATCACTTTTGAAGATGTTGATTTAACCACTGGAGTTTTATGGATTACTCTTATGCTGAATTTTATGATTTTTAGAGCTTCAAACTTTTGGCAGCCATTCACTCGCATAGTATGGACCTACAGAGCAAAGAAATTATTCTAAAATTCTTCATTTGAGCTCAGCAGATGAAAGAAAGTCATATACATCTGGGATGGCATAAGGGTGAGTAAATGATGAGAGAATTTTCATTTTTGTGTGAACTATCCCTTTAACTTGTATTGATCCCAGTATTCCTTTAAAGTAAGTTAAATGATGGTTATAAATTAATCTTTTCTTTGCATAGATGTTTTTCAAATCAGCCAAAGACAGGAGCATTCTCTAAAAGGCCTCTCATGTTTTATGACAACTAATTTATACTTTTGGTACATTTTGGTACACACTCCTATCCGGATACTAAAAGTCCTGCAAGACAGCATGTAAATATCATTTTCCTGACGTATCTAAAAATACACAAATGAGTACAAGAGGAAAAAAAAGTGCATTTATTACGGAGGATCTGCAACAGAATGATCCAAACAAGACTTGAGCAGCTCGTACAACCCTCTTATCCCCAGCGACTGGCTAAGGCAAACAAATATAAACAGAAGGATTCATCTCCCCCATTTTAAAGTCTCTCACATCTAGCATCCACCTCCGAGCAACCCTAATGCTTTCCATATTTATAAAAGCTCAACCGGCTTAATCAAATGAATTATTTTTTAAGTTAAAATAAAAAACAGAACAAATCAAACAACCAACACAGATTTTTAATAACACACCTATATAAAAGGTAATAAAAATGGTTGCTATTACCACACAAGTAACACAGCTCCTTTAAAAGAAAAAAAAAGTTGTCCGAATGTCTTTAAGTCTGTCACGTAGACATGGTGATGGGTTGAGCTGTTGGCCCCCATCTTGTCTCTCGCCCTATTATAATAAGGAACCAGTTTACTCCATGCTGTGAGCTCACAGCTACAAAGCCACCTCCCATTTTCTTGGAGGGATGTTGCTAGGGGGTGTGTCCAGCACAGTCCCCTCTATGAGGGGGTGGGACAGGTTAATCTGAATCGGAGTCACAACTGTCTTCAGATGATGAGCTGCTGGAGCCATCTGACTGGTCATCATCATCTTCGTCTTCATTCTGCGTACCATGCATCAAAATTTAAAGATTCATTTAAAATGAATAACGCTCATTTTCGATCACATTTTCAAATAAAATATAATTGAAACAAAATTAAAAGGGACAGTTCACCAAAAAATGAAAATTGTATCATCATATACTATAATGATGTAGTCACCATTCACCTTTATTGTATGTTTTTTCCATAAAATGAAAGAGAATGTTGACTGAGGCTGTCAGTCCCAAACATTCTATCTTACATCTCCTTTAGTATTCCATGGAGAAAAGTCCTAATTAAAATGTAAATGACAATTTTCATTTTTGGGTGAACTATTCCTTCTACTGTTACAGAATGAACCTCATCATCTTCATCTTCATCATCACTATCTGAGCTGCCGGATGATTCTTCATCTTCTGAGTCTGAGGTGTCTGTTTTTTCATCATCATCATCCGAGTCTGATGTGTCCTGCTGGAAACCACAGAGTCACAAACCGGCAGTTATATGTATTGCACACATGCTATCAGCATAAATCAGTTGGGGAAGTTAAAGCTGATGGAACACTCCAAGACATTCTGGTATCAACCTAAAATGCCTGAATAAACTGTCAATTCCATTTTGCCAATTATAAATATTGCAGATAGTAAACAAATCTACATTCAATCCTTCAATCCAGAGCATTTAGCTGAGACTTTGTGTGGCCCAGAGTGAGCGGGCGTTACCTTGGCCCGGTACGCCATTGAACGCTTGCCCCCCCCGACACCCACCGGCGTGGCTCTGGCACCTACCGCCTTCCCCTTTGTTACACGGACTTTTCCCCCTGAACCTTGCGCTTTTGTTGGGCTTCGCCGTTTCTGTGAGGGCAGAGAGAGAATGGGGCAGGGGTGGGGTTGCAAGGATAAAGCAGCACAGAAAAAAAAAACACATTCAAGCTTTAAGCAATGATTAGTAGCCCATAGTGCAGCCCTAAGAACATTATTCATCCTAGTCGTGTTAGTTTTATACGAGAGATGTGTGATTCTGAATGGGGAGAATGGAAACAGCAAAGCCATCAGTGATGGCATGGATAGAATTGGTGGAAAACAGCGTCTACAAGCAAAGTCAATCAACTAAATTAAACAGTATATAGAGGGGTAAATCTCAATCTCAGCTATTTGAATGCTTTGGGAATGGCTGTGTGAGACGTTACACTATACAGAGCATTCCAATATATAGAGTAAGTTACAGCCACAAAAATCAAATGAGTGATTACTTACTGTAGAGGAGAACTCTTTATAAACTGCACGCTCCTGAGGAGAAAGTGACTATGAAAAAAAGCAGAACACAGAAGAATTAATAATTAATAGATTACCTCAATAAATAGATTCTCCAAAATTGTATTTTATAATAAAAAAATAAAAAATTCCAGGAATTTCCAGGACTTTCCCAGTCACTTGGGATTACAGGACAAGGTATGTTTAAAATAAGTTTAGAGAGATTCCACTCACATAACAATTACTTCCCAGTGAAATATTTTAGAGCAGAGCATACCAGTTATTACAAAAAAATTTTCCTCGCCAAACAAATTTCCCTGTTTTTTTTCCCCTACTTTCTTTGCTTTTCCAGTCCTGGAAATTACAATTTTTAAATTGCATGATATTTTTCAGGTTTTCAATTATTGTGGGAACCCTGGTTCTAGCACTGGATGATTTAACAAACTTCCTACCTTTACCCAGGCTTCAAGCTCAGCTTTGTACTCAAGCTGTTGCTCCTCCACCTGTTTTTTATATTTGTCCTTCTGGCTCTGGCTAAGCTTATGCCATCGTTTGCCGATTTCAACCATGCGCTCCTTCAGGCTAAAGTGATTCAGCTCACCATTGGTTAGGAGCTCCTGAGAGAACATCTGATACCCACTCCTGAGGTTTCAATAGAGCCAAAGAAAGATTGAACCGAGAAGAGAGAAACAGGACAAAAGCAGATTAATAGTGTTTGTTATTTTTTTTTACAAAAATGTCTCAAGAAGCACTTAATCAGTCCACAAACATAAACCACCTGCATTCTATTATTACAAAAAATAAAGAAATCTTCTGTAGGTGCATCCCAAACCATACACTTCAGCATTATTCATCGTCATTTTGTAGTGCTAGTGCGAATAATATGTTTACACTGAAAATGAAACAAAAAAAGTGTACTATGAGTACCTGGATGATGCACTTCTTCAATAGTCAAAATGGAGTGTAAAATGGAACACCAATCACTCAACGCTCGCGGCTCGTCTTACATAGCGGAAGGGACGGACTTACCTGGCTGCGTTGCTGGTCTGACAAAAAAAAAAAACTGTAAACCATAGTGAATGTTGCAGCTAGCGAAACTTCAGTGAAGACAGCACCTTACAAAAAGTGAGTTGAATGCTTTCCCATTACCCCTCACTGTGTGAATATTTACATTGTTTGAGATACAAGTGTTGAACTGAGGTTGACTAATGCACTAAAGCTAGCAGCAACACATCGCACGAGTTTGAAACATCACTTCCATCAGCTGTTAAATGGCGAATGCTTCTGTGTAGTAAAAGTCCATTAAGTCTTCCATTTGGGATGTTACTACAGTTATAAAATTCATACAATATATACTATGCATGTAGTGTAAGTGCATAGTGTATAGTGCATCATTTGTGAATGTAAAAATTCAGCACTCACACGGGTGGCTTTTTGGGCTCTCCATCAAATTTCGGTTTTCTTTGTCCCTGTCCTGACAGAGCTGTCCTCATATCTAACAGTTCTCTCTACAGGATAAAAAAAAAAGGGGCATTAGAAAATAAAGAGCCCATTTCTACTGGTCCTAAACGCAAAGATAAGACACATGTACATACCAAAATACTCACGGAAACAAATGAGCAGGCTGATAAAATATATATTTTTTGTGTAAATATAAGTGTGTGTGTGTATATATATATATATATATATATATATATATATATATATATATATATATATATATATATATATATATATATATATATATATATATATACACACACACAGTGGTGTGAAAAAGTGTTTGCCCCCTTCCTGATTTCTTATTTTTTTGCATGTTTGTCACATTTAAATGTTTCAGATCATCAAACAAGTTTAAATATTAGTCAAAGATAACACAAGTAAACACAAAATGCAGTTTTTAAATGAAGGTTGTTATTATTAAGGGAAAACAAAATAATAATAATAATAACAACCTTCATTTAAAAACTGCATTTTGTGTTTACTTGTGTTATCTTTGACTAATATTTAAACTTGTTTGATGATCTGAAACATTTAAGTGTGACAAATATGCAAAAAAATAAGAAATCAGGAAGGGGGCAAACACTTTTTCACACCACTGTATATATATATATATATATATATATATATATATATATATATATATATATATATACACTGAACAAAATTATAAACGCAACACTTTTGTTTTTGCCCCCATTTTTTATGAGCTGAACTCAAAGATCTAAGACTTTTTCTATCTACACGAAAGGCCTATTTCTCTCAAATATTGTTCACAAATCTGTCTAAATCTGTGTTAGTGAGCACTTCTCCTTTGCCGAGATACTCCATTCACCTCACAGGTGTGGCATATCAAGATGCTGATTAGACAGCATGATTATTGCACAGGTGTGCCTTAGGCTGGCCACAATAAAAGGCCACTCTAAAATGTGCAGTTTTACTGTATTGGGGGGGTCCGGGGGGTTCCGAAAACCAGTCAGTATCTGGTGTGACCACCATTTGCCTCACGCAGTGCAACACATCTCCTTCGCATAGAGTTGATCAGGTTGTTGATTGTGGCCTGTGGAATGTTGGTCCACTCCTCTTCAATGGCTGTGCGAAGTTGCTGGATATTGGCAGGAACTGGAACACGCTGTCGTATACGCCGAACCAGAGCATCCCAAACATGCTCAATGGGTGACATGTCCGGTGAGTATGCTGGCCATGCAAGAACTGGGATGTTTTCAGCTTCCAGGAATTGTGTACAGATCCTTGCAACATGGGGCCGTGCATTATCATGCTGCAACATGAGGTGATGGTCGTGGATGAATGACACAACAATGGGCCTCAGGATCTCGTCACGGTATCTCTGTGCATTCAAAATGCCATCAATAAAATGCACCTGTGTTCGTTGTCCATAACATACGCCTGCCCATACCATAACCCCACCGCCACCATGGGCCACTCGATCCACAACGTTGACATCAGCAAACCGCTCACCCAAACGACGCCATACACGCTGTCTGCCATCTGCCCTGTACAGTGAAAACCGGGATTCATCCGTGAAGAAAACACCTCTCCAAAGTGCCAGACGCCATCGAATGTGAGCATTTGCCCACTCAAGTCGGTTACGACGACGAACTGCAGTCAGGTCGAGACCCCGATGAGGACGACGAGCATGCAGATGAGCTTCCCTGAGACGGTTTCTGACAGTTTGTGCTGAAATTCTTTGGTTATGCAAACCGATTGTTGCAGCAGCTGTCCGGGTGGCTGGTCTCAGACGATCTTGGAGGTGAAGATGCTGGATGTGGAGGTCCTGGGCTGGTGTGGTTACATGTGGTCTGCGGTTATGAGGCCGGTTGGATGTACTGCCAAATTCTCTGAAACGCCTTTGGAGACGGCTTATGGTAGAGAAATTAACATTCAATTTACGGGCAACAGCTCTGGTGGACATTCCTGCAGTCAGCATGCCAATTGCACGCTCCCTCAAAACTTGCGACATTTGTGGCATTGTGCTGTGTGATAAAACTGCACATTTTAGAGTGGCCTTTTATTGTGGCCAGCCTAAGGCACACCTGTGCAATAATCATGCTGTCTAATCAGCATCTTGAAATGCCACACCTGTGAGGTGGATGGAGTATCTCGGCAAAGGAGAAGCACTCACTAACACAGATTTAGACAGATTTGTGAACAATATTTGAGAGAAATAGGCCTTTTGTGTACATAGAAAAAGTCTTAGATCTTTGAGTTCAGCTCATGAAAAATGGGGGCAAAAACAAAAGTGTTGCGTTTATAATTTTGTTCAGTGTATGTATATATATATATATATATATATATATATATATATATATATATATATATATATATATATATATATATATATATACACACACACATATATATGCACAAGGTCACCACACATCGAGATGACAGATTCATGACAAATTCGAGGATAAGCGAGAGCACAGAAATGAAGACTTTTAAACATCACTGCAATGGCGGTGAGTGACAAACTTCCAACAATGTACTGAATTTGACTGTAGCTGAAAACACCATAAACTGAGCATATTCAGGGACACATTGAGATACAAGTGCATCCATTGTAGACCCCCCTCCACCTCTACTCTGGGGAGGAGGAAAGTTAGGGGTGACCAACATTTTGACATTTCTTCAGCACAGGTGAGAAGACATTGGTCAAAACGTCTGGTCACTGACCACGGTCCGGTACTGAACCTCGTATCGCTTCTGGTCCTCAGCAGCTTTCTTGATCCAAGCAATCTTCTCCTTCTTTTCCATGGCCTTCCAAGCAGCATCCATTGCATTCTGTGCTTTCTTCCGGTCATTCTGTCAAGAACAAAGCAAGTTTTAAAGTTATTGTTTCTAGAAGCAATAAGAGTAGTGGTAGCCTATCCCATGTTCAACCAGGTGCAAGTTTCCAGTGTCAAGCATTTGTCTTGAAATGCTGCTTGTAGTGACAATATCACAGCAAATCAGGACCTATTTGAGGTTTAATATACAGCTGTGTGGCAGGATTTTCGACCCTACCTAACCCTAACCCGTTTTAGTTAAAAATATATATAACTTAAGAAATAACTGGTTATAATTGTAAGGGTGTTGTAACTAAGAGTTTTCTTAACTGAAGGGGTTTCTTGCTACTGGTAAATGTGATGAATTAACTGGAGAGTCATTGACTTTGTTTACATGGACACCAGAAAGAGGCTTATTGCAAGAAAACAGCGTTCCGGTTTACATGCACTTATAAGCGGCATACTCTTTACTCCTGTATACATGCGGCTTGGTCAATAAACAGCTTTCTCCACAGCAACGTAATTTCTCCGCACGCTTGTGTAAATAACAAACATGGGATCCGAGGAAGACTGCTATTTTATTCTCTGTAGCTCTGCATTATTTCCAGATATTCCAGAGTTGTTGCTGTGTTTGTTTCCTTCACCTTCTATCGCAACCTGCAGCAGAATTGCGCTGCAATAGTGGGGTGTCCCTCTTACGTAAAACTCTGGGACTTCCCTGTTGTACGATCGAATACACGAATGTGAGGGACAGTCTCTATTTTACATTGGTGTATATAAATGGGTATAGTTTATAGTGTATGCATTTTTCCCACTGTACTCCCAGAAATGTTTAATTCTTTCCGCTATGTTGACTTGTTGTTGGGCTCTATCCAATGACGTTTGTTATCCTGGACTGTTCCACGCATGCGCACTCTTCGAACACCTGTAAGAATGCCACTTATGTGTTTACAAGACCAGATTAAGCTGCATTCTCTGGGATAAACCTAGGTGTGTTAAACTGCTTTATCTTAATCCCTTAAGTAGCGTAAGGGAATCAGCATTCTAGTTTACATGATATTTCAGAACGGCGCTTTCTGAAAAAGCCCTGGAATAAACTGTTTGCTTAAGTGCATATAAAAATGGTCAATGAGTTAACAACTTTGTTAAAGCATTGTGCCTGGAACTCCTCCTCAGTGCATTAACAAACCTGAATAGTCTCTTTTCAAATTACAGCTCTTAAAACCTACAGTAAGACATAAGCTTCCTTCTTTAGTATTCTTTCCATTCCATCTAATGAAAAATACCAGCTTTTTCTCTTACCCTGTATTTAGCTAGATAGTCTCCTATCACGCTTTGCTGCCACATCTCCTCAGGAGTCTTTGGCGTTTCAGGGAGCCTTGTTTTCTTCTTACCATCTCTTTTCTCTTTTGAAACCCCATGCGCCCACTGATCCAATTCAGAGTCACGACACCGATCCTACATCACGAGAAGAAGAAACTAACCCGTCTTTCTGAAAATTCTGGTTCAGACAGCATACCCCATGAGCAAAATAGTGTCCAGTCTATAATCAAGATCATCTCATACTTGCCCACCTTCACAGATGGGGATTTAGCCCTAAGGGGGCTACCGACACCCGCCATGCTCAGCTTGGTGCCTCCCAGCTTCTCCTCCCCCAACACACGATCCCTTTCCTCTTCTGGAAGACTCTGCAGAGAGGAAGATCCCATTTACACCTGGTATTAAGATGCGTCTCCTGTGACCACTTGTGTTCGTATTTCGAGTGGAGGGACTCAGATTTCATGATCAGATTTTTTTTCTTCTGATTTTCTTTTTAAAGCCGCTCGAAACCGGCAAAGTTTAAACTCTTGTTTTAGCACAGCTGTTGACTGACAGGTAATGGGTGGTGCTTCGCTTCTGTCTGGGACACATTCAGGGCGGATTAGCGTTTACACCTCAAATGTAATGTGGTCACATGCGTTTTTAACTACCTCTGAATGTGGGTTTTGTGATTCAATCACAAAGTGTTTTAGATCTGGTTTACACCTGTATTTAGCGCTGACCATTTGTGATCGGATCACCAAAAATGCATCTTAATACCAGGTGTAAACGGGTTCAAAGAAATGAAGGCAGAAAAAGAAATGTCTGCCAGGTTTACTTTTTCTCTTCTTTTTTTTTTTTTTTTTTGGATAGGGAGGCTTCGGGGTTATCATAATGGTATGAATTTGTCGTGCCATGTTCTTACCTCAATAAACCTCTGAAGGTCAATCTCATACTGTTTCTTTTTCTGTAAAGACAGTAAGGCTAGTAAGTTAGAGTAAGGCTAGTGTTAAAGTAACAACTGTGTTATTAAGTAAGTGTTATCTCTACCATAAAAACTATTTTACAATTAAAGCAATCCAGAGTGGATGGGGCTGCCATACCTGTTCACATCTCTTCTGGAACATATCCTTCTCTTTCTGAGTCATCATCTTCCACCGCTTACTGCATAGCACCATTCGCTCTGTACTTGGCACATCCTTCATGTTTACCATTAGTTCAGCACAGTACAGAGAATACCCATTCCTGCAGAATATAACCATAATAATAAACATAAACAACATGTATCTCAGCAACTGCATCCATACAGACAAGAACCACCAGTTTATTTAAAGGGATAGTTCACCCAAAAAAGAAATTCTCATATAATTTACTCATCCTCACGTCATCCCAGATTGTATATGACTTACTTTCTTCTATAGAACACAAACGAAGATTTTTAGAAGAATATTTCAGCTCTGTAGGTAATTTTAATACAAGTGCATGGTGGCCAGAACTTTAATGCTCAAAATCAGATCAAGGCAACATTAAAGTAATCCATTCGACTCAGTAGTTTAATCAATGTCTTCTGAAGTGATGCAGTTGGTTTTTGATGAGAACAAACCAAAATGTATCTCCATTTTCACTATACATCTTGCCATTGCAACCTCTAGGCACAATCATGATTTCAAGCTCGATTACACTTCCTAGTGCTTGACTCATGAGCAGAGCACTAGATGGTGCAATAAGAAGTGTAATTGAGCTTGAAATCATAATGGCCAGAATGCTGTCAAGATTTATAATGAAAAAGGTCCTGTTCTCACCCAAAACTGCTTAGATTGCAGTGTTTCCCACAGGTTTTTGTGAGACTGTGGTGGGTGGACCTCGGACCCTCTAGGTGGGTCCGGGGGCGTGCTCCCTTGTAAGAAAATGTTGTACATTTTAAAGTTAAATGCATCAATCTGGTGCACTTTGAGAGCAAATTTAAGAGGCTAGATTTATGAAGAACTTTGTGCTCTTGTAAACAATTTTGTGCTCTAGTAGTAATTTAATCATAAACACATTGGTTGTATAGATATGAATGGTGATGACACAGCAAAAAAGTCACACCCACAAAGCATGGTAAACGAGACAGAGTTAAAATAGTAGCGTTACCTCAACTTGATTAGTTAACATTACAAATAGCCTAACGTTACATGATGAGCCAACTTGCTCCTCAGATGCTGAAAATAGTTACATTGTCAGAGCCGCTGATAATAATGTTAACGTTAGATAATTAAATATTGTTTTTCAGGACAAGTAGCAGGATATGTCAGTCGACATAAGCAAGAAGACTGACAGCTGACGTCGTTAGTTAACGTTAACTGACTGGGATTGAGAGATGCTTTGCCGAAGCAATGGCGCAAAACACAACGTTAGAGATCTTTTATGTTATTATGAGAAGTGTAAACATATTTTCGGTTCATTGTGGCCTGCCACAGTCTAGGTAATTAATGGGAAACACTGAGATCACTTCTGATGACATTGATTAACCCACTGGAGTCTTATGGATTACTTTATTGCTGTCTTTATGTACTTTTTGGAGCTTCAAAGGTCTGGCCACCATTAACTTGCAAAATATGGACCTACAGAGCAAAGATATTCTAAAAATCTTAATTTGTATTCTGCAGAAGAAAGAAAGTCATACACATCTTAGGTGACACAAGAGTGAGTAAATGACGAGAGGATTTTCATTTTTGGGTGAACTATTCCTTTAAAAACCCTCATCAGCTCAGAGAATTTATATTTTAATAGCAGCATTCTTGCAATTAAGGGCAACATTTGAGTTAAAACTTTATAATCCATGCAAAACAACTAAGTTAAGACGCGCCTCCATTCCTGAGAAAAGCAAATGTTACTTTGTGGTTTGATAATTACGGTGGTGGTTTGGTTGGCCGGCCGTCAAACTTGTCCTTGAGCTGCCGTTCAGCCTTGGTCAGGACAGACTTGACGTGCTCATCAGAGTTTGCATCCGGGTGAGCTTCAAAATACACTCTCATGCTGTCCTGTGTTAGAAAGCAGTATTTTAGGTTGAAGCTCAGTTTCCTTTATCTGTCAAATAAAACTGATTAAAAATATGAAACCATACCTCATAATGTTTCTGCAGCTCTAGTGCTTTGCTGATCCATTTCAACCTCTTCTTGTCTGAAAGTTGGGACCACTGTCTTCGTAGTGCTTCTTTCAGCTCCTTCTGACTCACCTACAAGTATTAGACAAAGAAAAGTCAATTTACAGCACCTGACGTCCATAAACAGTTAAAGATGAAGATATTCTTTTAATTTGTCTAGGTTTACCATCAAATAGTTAATTATTACTGTTAACATCTGATTTATTTATTTCTCGCTGCCAAACTCTCTTACCTCTGGGTGAACTTTCATATAAGTCTTCTTCTCATGGTTGTACCATAGCTGCTGAGGGGTCTTGGGTTTCTCTGGGAGGTCTGATTTCTTTCTCTCCTCTATTAAATCTGGGTGGTCCTCCCTTAAAAGAATAGAAGCTTCTCACTGAATCACTAATAATAATAATAAAAAACTTGTTTTAGGTATGTGTAGAGAGAGAAAAGTGGACACTAACTTGAATCTTGCCATGTTCTTCTCAAAAGCCTCTTTCTCTCTCTGGAACTCTTGAATGTACTTGAGCTGACAGAGTAAAAGTATGTTGTTTAACAAACAGATGATCCTATCAGTAATATTTAGAAGCACTTTACTGTAAGCCAAACAAGTAATATCATTTTGCTAATACAAGCACTATAGCACTGTTCCAGATTACAGCAAACACCCGACCATCTATGGACACACTAACCTTTTTCTTTTCAGGAAGCTCCTTGTATTTTTTGGACAAAATCTTGGTGAGATCTAAATTGCTCATCTCGGGGTGGATTTTTGCATACTTGGCTCGCTTCTCCATAAAGAAGCGAAAGTATGGCGTGAGGGGTTTCTTTGGGAAGTCTGGATGGGTCTGCAACATAGGTAAATGCATAAACATCAAAAAATACCTAGGGATGCACCAATATGAAAAATTTCGGCTGATACCAACACCGATATTTTGCCACTCACTTTATTTTGTCATCAGATCACTGGTTATCATAAGAATTATGCTTTAAAAATTTACAAAGAAGTACAAAAGTTTGTTTACTGTTCTAACAATAAATAATTTCTATTGAACATGGATTGGATCTGTTAAACACATTACGGCCAAAATTTTAAAGAGAGCCACAATAAATGATAAATATAAGATTAAAATATTTAAAAAGATACAAAATAATAACAAAAATATGAAAACATGATGATTGATAAGAAAAAAAATTATATTTTGCACTTCTAAAACATTGCACTTCTGTTTTTGCAGTTCAAAACAACAGAACTCACATTTTACACGTATGTACTGTATATGAAAGAACATTACAAATTCATATGTTGGACAATTCCACGGAAATATAAACCACATTATGGAAAAATAAAAAGCTTTAACCAAAGAAACAAAACCCCCTTTTATATTCTGTACTGTATAATGGATAATGCCATTCAGACCGCTAGAGGATGCTGCTAGCTTAGACAGCAGACTATATTTTGAAACAAAGCCTTTAAAGATTTAGTAATCGCGGAAGGCCATATTGCGATTTCAATCTTAATTCAATCAATCATGCAGTGTTAATAGTTATTATACCGATGTCTCAGAAGTCAAAGTCTGCTGGTTTCAAAGAGTTTTGGATGGTTTCCCTCATAATTTAGCCTAAAGGTCGTGCCGCTTTACAACTGTGACGTCCGTTCATGGCAGATTATCCAGATTAACGTGAGAATGAGAATGAATAAAAATTAAATATTACATATTTTACGAGTGCCAACGTACATACTTCTACTTTCTGTGGCTATTATTATTTCTGGATTGTGCATTTAAATTCATAGTTTTTACAGTTTGTTACTAATTAACTATAAATAAACCATCTGTTTTTCATATCGCATCTTCATGCCTATAACCGATATGCCGATAGTTTTAATTTGGTCAATAATTGGCTGATAAATCCATAGGTGCATCTCTAGAATTAACTGAAGTTCATATAACACACCTTCAACATTTGGCTCAAGAAGTAATTCAGCAATCTCACCTTCAATTTTTTCCCTTTGTAAGGATTCTTCACATATTCAATAGCATCCACAATGAGCTCTGTCATTGTTCTGTATTTACGCACCTGGGGGGAAATGATGTTGCGACAGAACGAGCTGATCAGAACAATAATGGAGAAATCAAATCTTATTTTTCAATTAAAAAGAAATACACATTTTATTAATATGCAATAAGTGACTCTATTATTGTATGATTATATAACTATAATTGCTGCCTCAATAGAAAACAGTACATTAAAAAAAGATTAAAATGTGCCTTCGAAGTTTGAAGAAAATCTGTACGTGGATTTTTAAAAAAAAAAATTTTTAAGGAAAATGTATTTAATATAAACACCTTTCAGTGTCATTTGGAATACAGGCACATCATTGCTTTAGCTCACTGGAATTTGGCTCACCTCTGTGGAAACTTTCTGCCATTTCTGCTTACACATGTCTCCAGTGAAACCTCCAAACCCCACCTTCTCCCAGTCAAAATGAGACTCCGTGGTTTTATATTTCATTGTGTCTCCATCAGGTAGCAGACTGCGTATCCTCTCCAGCAGTGTCAGACAGTCCTCTTTGCTCCATGTATCTACACCTAACAAACACAGTGCACACCGAATTACTTTTGGTGTGTTGAATGTTATTTTTGTATGGGCAAAAGTGAATTAATGTGTCAATATGCAAATAAATCCACCACTGATGGCATGTAAGTGTACCTGACTCATTTTGGATTCGTCCAGTCTGGGTGCCAGACACACTGGTGCTGCCATTCATGATGACAGTTCAGTAAGACCCACCTTGACACTTCAGTGTGGCCAAGTGGCTGTATGGAGAGAGAGCAAAGAAAGGCTTTATCACAAAACATGTGGCTAAGCAGGACTGTAGTGTGAGAACGGGGATTAAAAGAAGGACAGAAGTGAACTGGGAGGGAGAAGTATCTTAATTTGTTTTGTGAATGGTCGTCTACTTGTGATGTGAATATTGGAATGTACTGTGGATCTCATCACTGCCACCCAGAGGAATTTCTGCCCATGCCCCGCCTCTAGACCACCTCGACAGAGAGGCATCATCACATCGTAGCCATTCCAGTGCATCAGCGGCGGCGTACGGTGCGAAACCATGAGCAGGATGCCTTAAAGCGTATTTTCCCGATGATAACCGATGTTCATGGGTGATTTTATTTATTTTATTAACTAAACTAATCTCAAGCCAGTGTATTAAAAGTAACACCCGCCAGAACGACAAGACGCATTGTTTAAAGGGCCAAGTCGTGCCAGGATTTAAGGATGCGAGAGAAGTACCCGGGCTGGTGGTCATTTATGGAAGGAATGGCAGAAGGACTTTTCTTGGGATTGTGTAACCAACACCAGCGCGATGCATGGAGGAAAACGAGCCTTGCGAATGTGCGTTGATGTACGCGGAAGCCTTGGTGTGTCCTGTTCTCCGCTCTTTTCACGCTGACATACTGCACACTCGTCAACGAATTCACTATTTATGCATGCATAAAAAAATATTATGGGCATTTTATTTCTGAATAGTGAAAGATATAACTAACGTTCCGATACTGCACAAATTACGTTGGTTTCAGATTCTATTTTGATAATAAAATGGAATCATATAATATCTCCTCGTGCAGTTTGTGTATATTTTAGCATAGCCGTTAATAACAAAATCCGTAATATGCAGCAATGTTCTGTACATGACTTAAGGGAGTTTGGAAAGAAGTGTCCCCGCATCCCTCGCGCGCTGTGGTGTAGCTGCGCACCCGCACGAGGCGCCGATTTCCCGTTTACAGTGTAATCCCCGCCCGCGCGCAAGGTAAAACCGAGCCAAAAGATCGAAAAACAACAAAAACATCTATTCTCTCTGCAACATCCAGTCTATACTTAAAAAATAAATAAATAAATAATTATTCGTGCTGCGTTCAAACGGTTTTTGCTAATTACTTCTGGCAGAAAGTCTGGCATAAAGTCCAAACTGTCCAAAAATGCAAAGTGCGTTATTTTTTAGAACAACTCTTAGAAACAAAATGACCGCCTATTTATTTACATAATCTTATAAAACAGTGTAATATTTTGTCAAATTGGTCGTAGAATTAAGTTTCCTGAAGCGCACCGACAGTTAGCCCATTTGCAGCCCGAGTAATGGCGTCTTTATTCCGGCAGGAGTCACCACGCAGCTTCCGCTGGCACGAATGCCTCAGCTAGTGCGCGAGCTATTGGTGAAAGCGCGTGGAATACTGCTTACATCGATTAAATATGTGAAATGCTGTTTTAATATCTACATTAATAATCTCCTTGCTTACTGTTGATAAAAGCTCCAATGTATTTAACATGCATATTTGGAACATTTTGCAGGGATTATGTCAATATCCAAAAATGCAGTAAATTACTATAAAGCGAATTCGGTCATAATTATACATGATTAAATGTTTAATTCTGGTCACATATCAAATATTTGTCAAAGCATACCATTTTTGGGTGACTCAGAGTTTAAAATAGAAGGATGAGCGGGCGCTTCTGCCTTCCCTCACCCCAGAGCCCTCACTGCAGGGCCGCCATGAATGTTACAAAGACTCGGGGACGAGCAATTTGAAAACCGCTCCAAACGGCATCAAAAATCATCAAAAGACTTACCTTTTTCAAAATCCCGTCACGGATGGACTTATCGATTAACGACACCTTTGTGTTATGCGGTTTTATTGTATATAAGTATCTGTTTTTTAGCCGTAAACCCCGGGGAGTCAGGTCGAAAAGAATCCGACAAAAGGAGCGTCTGGTTCGGTATGAAACTCCGCCCAGCGCCGCAGGGGGAGGAACTCCGAGGAAAAACATGCGAGAGTGAAAAAAGACAAAGGCGGAGGCTTAAACTTTAATACATATTTTTTATATTTAAGATTAGTGTACATTTTCGAATGATATTAGTTGGATGCTTATTTATCGAAACATTTTGAAGCGGTATTTTGTACTCGCTTCGTAGAAGTAATTTACCGTTCTTTACCACCTTACAGATAACAATAATCAGCTAATATCCCTTTGTAATTGTAAGCTTTCTTTGTCTGGGTACTTAACAGTACACAAGTATCGACAACATTATATGCAAAAGAGCAGGAAAGTTAGCCAACACATATAGCCGACTTCAAGTGCTAAACCGATTAGATTGGGCGTCCACGTTCATGCCGCTGCCGCGGCGACACACACGGCCGCTGCGCTCCAAAAACCTCGCCTCCGCGTGCCCAAAATGCATTGGTTGTAATGATACTGTTGAGTTGGGCTTCATGGTGCAATTTGATGGGTTGGCAGAGACGATGCAGACTTATTGCTGTTTGTAATTAAATTTCCCTCGCTGGAATTGTGGCTTAGAAAGCACGATTACCCAGATACCGTTTTCTCTCATACTAAGCAAATGTGCCATGACTGTTTTCTAGCTCTCTCATTCTCTCTGATTATACACAAATCGTCACGTCGGAGATTTCTTTATGTGAAACTGACCAATGGCACGGGGAAATTAGGAAACAGCTCTCACTGACTCAACCCCCTCGGTTTGACCAATCTGCGTTCCATTCAAAGCAATACTAGCAGCATTTGTTGTACAGGTGTACGAAGATCAACATACAGTATAATTAACCATATTTTGAATACTTGTCTTTGCAAACGTTTGCTAAACAGGGTTTATTATGATGTAATGTAGGAGCCTTGGCTCATGGATATTATTTAATAAAAGTTCATGTTTATTATTAACTTTGTACACTTTGACTCATGGATATTATGCAATAAAAGTTCATGTTTATCATTAACTTTGTACATCTTTTTTTTCTTGAAAAATGTTTTATCATATATTGAACAAATCGCTCAAAGTTGTACAGATTGAACACTGCATAAATACATTCATTGAGTGACATGCAAAAAGTAAGGGTAAAAGAATTATAAAAAAGAAATAAAATAAAAATAATAAAATAAAAAACCTACATACAGATAGAAAAAATAATTATATAGTTGAAAAAGTAACAAACAGTTAAAAGTCATGGGACAGGAAAGATCTCATTATAGCTACTAGTATGAAAGGATATACATTTTTTATTTATTTATTTATTTTTTCATCGTTTTCAGAGCATTTATTTAGTAGACTTCTAGCAGGAATTCTGCAGATGTAGGTAACTTTTTATGAATGAAAAAATTTGCTGATTTCCAAAGACTTTTTTCCATTAATGACAAATAATGTCTTTATGGTTAAAATTATAACTTAACTGTAAATTTGAGAAATAATGACTAAATTCACACCAGAAAACATCACTTCACACACACACACACACACACACACACACAAACAGATGATCAAGGCTTTCACTCTTGTCTTTACCTAAAGTGCATGTGTAATTCACATCACAGTACTTAGAGTGTAGTGCATTAAATTCTGTGCAAAATTTTAAAGTGAACTAAAGTGATTTTACATACAATGCTTATATGGCAGCGTAGCGTCCACGTTTTCCTCCAATATTGTCAATAAGAGAGTTCTAGTAGAATTTTCCTTGAGGCTGAATTTCTGAAATGAAATAATTGGGAAATACATTTATTATTACCGGATTTACTCAACAGATTCCTTCCAAAGAAAGTTGGGGCAACTGTTTATGGTGTACCTCATAATTTAATAAGATTTTCATCAGATGGATTACACCCAACCAAATGTTTTTAAAGTGATAGTTCACCCAAAAATTAAAATTCTCTCATCATTTACTCACCCTCATGCCATCCCAGATGTGTAAGACTTTCTTTCTTCTGCAAAACACAAAGTTTTTTAAAGAACATCTCAGCTCTGTAGGTCCTCACAATGCAAGTGAATGGTGACCAGAATTTTTAAGGTCCAAAAAGCACATAAAGGCAGCATAAAAGCAATCCATAATACTCCAGTGGTTAAATCCATATCTTCTGAAGCATTATGATAAGTGTGAGTGAGAAACAGATCAATATTCAAGTCCTTTCTTACTGAAAATTGACACTTTCACTTTAACATTGTCACCTACTGGTTAGGGCTAGTCAAAGGTGGAGCTTGATAGGACAAAAGGACTTCAATATTGATCTGTTTCTTCATCATATCGCTCCAGAAGCCATGGATTTAACCACTGGAGTCGTATGGATTACTTTTGTGCTGCCTTTATGTCCTTTTTGGACCTTCAGAGTTCTGATCACCATTCACTTGCACAGTGAGGACCTACAGAGCTTAAATATTCTTCTAAAAATCTTCATTTGTGTTCTGCAGAAGAGAGAAAGTCATACACATCTGGGATGGCACAAGGGTGAGTTAATGATAAGAGAATTTTCATTTTTGGTTGAACTTTCCATTTAATAAATATTGTGGAATTGTGGAAAGGGAATAGAGTGTTGAATAACAGTCATAAACTCTTCAGATGATAAAAGATCACCTTTACAATCAAATAAGTCTGCAACAAATATTATACTCCTAATAAACTATTTATGCAACAACAACAAAAAGTGACATCACTGCTGTTCCATGGAACAGTTTTATGGGGGGGAGTTTTGATTGTAAGTTAACTTCAATGCTAACAATGCTTGCTGGTTAAACTGAGACAATTTAATAGGTAATTTACCTGTTGAATAGTTACACTTCATTAAAAAGGAAAGGCCACCAGTTTTCTTAAAGACACCTTTGGGTATAAAATACCACAAGGATTCATGACCAAGTAAACATATTTTCAACCAGTTTACTTTGAATGTGTTGTTAATATAGTCATAATTTCAAGCTCCCCTTCACATCTCTTATTTGCAATAAAATCAAGGAATAATCTATGAATTTCTTCAGAAGTTTTGTTGCCGAAATTTAAAGACAAAGGATGGAAAGACAAATCTAGATAATCCATCTGCCTTAGACAAAAAGTCTTTCTACTGAAGAATTCACCATGGGCTCCCGCTAAATTTTCCTATGGGGTTTTATATGGGTGTTTTGGATTTATGAGTAAAATAGGATAAAAATTACTTGATGATATGTAGACGTTTTGTTCTACAACATAAATGACACACTTTAACTTGAATTTTGAAGCCATGTTGAATTGCATAAAAAAAAAGAAAGAAAGAAAAAAAAAAGGCCATCTTCAAAATACACATTTGAGGTATGAAAGTGTGTCATTTATGTTGTAGAACAAAACATCTACTTATCTGTTTACCATAGACCTTATTTCACTCATAAGTTCAAAAACCCCATTATAAAAACTGAGCTGCGGAGGTTGTTATCTCAATATAAATGTAATTATCTCTAAGTTCTTCTTCTTTAGTTTTATGTCGTTCGCCACCTACTGAGCAGGGAGGAGAATTTATAGTAAAAAAAAAAAAAGGACTTAAATATTTATCTGTTTCTTACCCACACCCATCATATCACTTCTGAAGACATGGATTTAAAAAATGTTGTTTGTGTTCAGCAGAAGAAAGAAAGTTGTACACATCTGGGATAGCCTGAGAGTGAGTAAATCATGAGAGAATAAAACATTTTGGTGAACTATTACGTTAATTGTATTTAAAGCTGGTAAGACTTGAGGTGCATCCCAAACCGCACACTTCTGCACTATATTACGTCATTTTGAAGTGTAAGTAGTGCAAGTAGTATGTTTACACTGAAAATGCAACAAAAAGAAGTGTATTACGAGTACCCGGATGATGCTCTTTTTCAACCACACTTTTTTTATTGGACATGTTCCTTGGAGCAGCCTACTATATAAATACCATGATATAATATAAAAATGCCAAGGTTTTACAATATTGTACCATTACTGTACCATGATACTGCCAAATTTGATAAACATCTTGTGCTTTGTAAAGTCAAAGGGTGTCAATATGTTTTTAGTCCATAGTTTCATTAATGCTACACAATATATGTAGGCTACTAAAGAAAATGTTCAAATGATACTCCTAAAATCACCAGAAATTACTTTGGTGCTGTTTTTGCAAAAATAAATAAATAAATAAATAAAATCTCCCGGGAGAGCATGCCCTCAGACCCCCCTACCACATCGTGGTACAATAGATTGTGTACTTGATGGGCCCCAGACTCCCCAATAATGATGAAAGCTTACAAATGCCCCTACTGTGAAACATACTGTACTGTACAATGTGCATATATCTTTAGGGCAATGCACCTTTGCTTTTTTTTATTATTATTATTTTTTAGACCACTTGGTTTGGTTTACATGCACTTTAAGTTTATTTCTATATATGGTGATACCCATTTATGATGCCTAATTAAGAAGCCATAACATGCACTTACATATTTCTTCCCAACATTGTTTTTATTATTGTTTTGCTAGATTGAGTTTATACCCATTTGTGATGTATTTAATTATATTTTTATTTGTACTTTTTTTGGCGACTGGAGGGTCTCGCCTAGGGTGCCAAATGGGGTGGCACCGGCACTGTGACAACGGCCAGAGTTTAGCTCTTGCTTCCATGTTCTGCTTGATCAGCACCTCCTTGATGCGAAGCTTGTTTGTAATTTTTTTTTTTTTTTTTTAATTGATCAATAAACAAATACAGTACAAATAGTTTCAAACTGTTAAATCTGCTCAGGGGAAGTATACAATATTACATAAAGACTTCAATGGAAATACATGCCTGTACAATTTAAATAGCTTTTTGCTTCTTTGAGGGAAAAACTGAATCGACATAATGCACCATTTCCCTTTTAAATACCATAAAACATGGTTTCTTTCCTAAGAATTAGCCCTGGTATAATTTGAATTTAGCCATTAAAAGAACCAAATTGATTAAATATGTGTGAGTTTGCCTGTCTTTCTGATTTGCAGTAAAAGGCTATCTAACAAAACATGTTTACACTGTAAAGTAAAATGTTTATTAATATCTTCAACAATATAATCAAGAACATTTTGCCTAAAAAATTCTACTTATGGGCAGTGCTAAAACAAATGAATAGCTGTCGCTGGATATTGATTGCAAAAGCTGTAGCTTACATCTATCTATCTATCTATCTATCTGTATATATATATATATATATATATATATATATATATATATATATATATATATATATATATATATTTAACAAAATAGTTTAGCAGAGTTTATTCTATGAATGAGTTCATAAGATACTTATTTAACGTTGTTTGTTATTAGATAACGATTAGGTAATAGCCAAACTTTTTTCCAGTTAACATCATCCATCAGTATGTAAGATTCCAGTATGTAATTACATTTGGACGTGTAACAATGTCTTTTTGGAACAGGACTCCTATTGATCTATTATTATTGTGACAATTAATGGAGAAAAATATTTCACCTACAAAGGAGTGTTTTGGTGTGAGGGGAGGGAGTTGCTCACAATCCTTTGCTGTCTAAACAACATGCATACTCCAGAAGGAATGGCACAAAGACCTTTGCATATTCCCCTGGTGGTACAGGATATTAGGGTACAATGGCGCTAAAGGCCCCCAGAGTAAAAGGCACTTTGGGTTTTATTTTCTCTCAAAAGACTAAATAGCAGCAAAAAATACCACAGCAATTTCCTAAACACCTTTTCTCACAGTGCAATCTGTGATGTCTAAAGGTTGGTTTTGAGGCAATTTGATCTAATATGTATTTTTAAAATGTTGCAAATTTATCTAGCTAATTAAAAGCCTTGAAATTATCAAATTTATTTTGAGACAAAATACTTATTTGTTATTTTCAAGGTGATTAAATCAAAAGTTTTTCAATAACTGTCCAATAAGTGAAATTATAGTATTTGAAGTAAAATGCCCCCCGTTGCAGGGGCTAAAGGCCCCCACTAAACACATTGTTTTTCTTAAGTGGGGGGAATCGATTTGTTGTGAAAAATATTAAAAGTGGGCTCACATTGACTGATCCAATCACAACAGAGATTCATTTGTTTATAGAATACTTGAGAAGTTCTGAAATTCCAAATGTTTTTGAAATTAACAGGAAATTAACAGGAAATGGTGCAACCTTTTCTGAAGTAGTTATTTTCAACAAAAATGATTAAGATGTTACTCAAAAAAGCATCTTGCTGTGTCAAAATTATTTGCTTTACTTGACAAATTTTGCACTAACTATTGTCCCTATCTACACATTATCACTATAAAACCCCCTGGGGGCCACCTTTTTTAAAAACTGCATTTTAATCAAAACAACCTTCTGTTATTATTTCTTTTCACACAAATTATGTTGCCCCATCAATATTATATAATATATAAAATATATACAGTGCTGTGCAAAAAAGTTATACAAAAAAAATTATCCAATACCAACTGGGCCTGTGTGAAAAAGAATTTGCTTGTTACTAAATCCCCAAATCTATGAAACTGCATTGATAATGGGGTTCAACTGGACTAGACACACCCAGGCCTGATTATTGCCAGCTCTGTTCAATCAAATCAGCACCTAAATATAACTTTTTCAGCAGCATGAAGTTGTCTAAAAGGTCTCACCCAGTAGCACACAATGCCAAAGGTCGAAAGAAATTCCAGAAATGATGAGTGGTGGTGGTGTAGTGGACTAAAGCACTGAAGTGGTGAGTGGAAGGTTGTTGGTTCAATCCCCACAACCACCACCATTGTGTCTTTGAGCAAGGCACTTTGAGCAAGGATTGTCCCTGTAATCAAGGCACTGTAAGTTGCTTTGTATAAAAGCATCAGCCAAAATGCATAAATGTAAATGAGGAAAAAGGTGACTGAAAGACATCAGTTTGGGAAGGGTTACAAAGCTGCTTCAATGGTCCATTATCTCCAAATGGAGAAAACTTGGCACAGTAGTGAACCTTCCCAGAAGTGGCTGACAACTCATCCAGGAAGTCACCAAAAAGCCAAGGACAACATCCAAGGAGCTGCAGGCCTCTCTCACATCAATAAAGGACACTGTTCATGACTCCACTATCAGAAAGACACTGGCCAAAAATGCCATCCATAGAAGAGTGGCAAGGAAAAAACCACTAACCCAGAAGAACATTAACGCTCATCTGAATTTTGCCAAAACACACCTTGATGATCCTCAAACCTTTTGGGAGAATGTTCTGTGGACTGATGAGTCGAAATTGGAACTGTTTGGAAGATAGGGGTCCTGTTACATCTGGCATAAATAAAACACAGAATTCTACAAAGAGAACATCATACCTACGGTCAAGCATGGTGGTGTGGGGATGCTTTGCTGCTTCAGGGCCAGGGTGACAATAATTGAGGAAAACATGAACTCTGCTCTCTACCAGAAAATCCTAAAGGAGAACATCCTGTCACCAGTCCGTGATTAGAAGCTCAAGCGCAACTGGATAATGTAGCAAGACAATGATCCAAAGCATAAGAGTAAGTCCATGTCTGAATGGCTCAAAAGAAGCAAAATTAAAGTTTTGGAGTGGCCTGGTCAAAGTCCTGACTTGAACACGATTGAGATGCTGTGGCAGGACCTTAAACAGGCAGTTCATGCTCGAAAAACCCTCCAGTGTGGCTGAACTAAAGCAGTTCTGCAAAGAAGAGTGGGCCAAAATTCCACCACAGCATTGTGAAATAATGATCTCCAGTTATCGAAGCGTTTGGTTGCAGTTGTTGCTGCTAAAGGTGGCACAACCAGCTATTAAGTTTAAGGAGGCCGTTAGATTTTCACATGGGTGATATAGGAGTTGGATAACTTTTTTTGCTTCTATATATATATATATATATATATATATATATATATATATATATATATATATATATATATATATATATTTGAAAACTGTATTTTGTGTTTCCTCAGGTTGCCTTTGTTTTGTATTATATCTCATTTGAAGATCTAAAATAATTTGGTATGGAAAATACACAAAAATAGAAGAAATCAGGAAGGAGGCAAATACTTTTTCACAGCATGTATATAAAAAATATATATTTTCCTCCGATCTAGTTACATTTTGTGACCAGAAAAAGGTGTGCCTTCAGCCCCGTTGTATCCTACATCTTTTATTATTATTTTTTTTTTTTTAATTATTGCAGAACTAAAACATTTACAAACAAATACAAATATAGAAGATTACAATGTGCACCCACTGTCACAATAGCACCTAAATAAAAAACAAATAATCATCAGGGGACTAAAAAAATAAAATGAATTATTTAGAGAAAAGGCTTCAAATGCTGTATACCAGGGCTAGTCAACTGGCAGCCCGCGGGCCAAGCCTGCCAATCATCTTTGTGGCCCTCCGACTGATTTTTGATAAAATTGCCTCGCCATCTGAAATACCAGAGCACTTTCTGTGTAAAACTCAGCGTTCACAGGCACGAGCCTCAGCAATCAATGGTGAGTTTAACCAGAGACTATTTAGCAGGGACGGGCCACTTTTAAAATGAATGGGAGAAATTGGAACACCCAACCAAAAAGCTCTAGCACCCAACGGTCAACGGATGTAGAAAGGAAGTCCCAACGTACAGGTAAAAGAGCCAATCATATGAAGGTAGTGCCTAAAAGATTTGCATGTGTAGAATAAGATTTGTAAAAGTCCAAATGAAGTTACAAGCGTGAAAGAAAGATTTTCAGTATTTTAATGTTTTGCATCTTTGTATTACATGTGTTGTGAATCTGTATCTGTAATTGTTCTTGAGGTAAATGTAATCTGTATTCTTTCATCTTTATTTTTGTGCACTTACACTTTTGGTACTTGGGCCAAAAACATTTGCAAAGATGTGATCAGCAATTTGATAACGGATAAAGAGTGTCAAGAATTGTAAACATGGTTGATTGTGTATAATTTGTCTGTATGTGTGAATTTTTTTTGTTCTCTTAAAAATGGGATCTATGTGAGCTTAAATGTGCTGTGCTTTTGCACAAAACTGTGCGCGCTATCTGAAACACGAGTGCTCGCACTCAAAATGTATCATGTTTGCTTGCGAATCCTTTTGTGTGTTTATGGATCTCTCTCTGCGCTTGCAAATCCTTCTTTGCATTTACGGATCTCTCTCTGCGCTTGCAAATACTTCCGTGCGTTTACGGACTTCTCTCTGCGCTTGCGGGCTTTTCTCACTACACTTTCGGCATGACTTTTCCTCAGTTAAATTGGGAGCGTGAGGGGAAGGCAAAGACCTGCTTCTAGTAACCAATCAAATTAGGTTTTCTTTGACCAGATTACTCTCATCTGATTGGCTGAATTATGCGCCAGGCTGACATCATCATTTGGCTTAGCATCATTCACGCCGCCGGAATGGTATCACTCTTTTCATATATATCTAACTTATGAAAATATACATGATCCTTTATAATATGTGTACAATTAGGCTGGCTGCCATTTGTTGATACTGAATTTAAAAAATTTATTTTGAGTTGATGTTTAAAAGTTGTTTCTCATTGAAAAACTTTTTAAATTACCATTGGTTTGGCATTTACATAGATATTATATCCTATAAACCAATTACACCATTGAACTGATGCTAAATGGCAGGGCCAGTGTTACGATGTCCGTGGCTCTAACAATCTGACCGGGTTAAAACGCATAAAACAAAATCTCTGAAAAGTGAAAGTTACAGTTTTTCTCAATCGATTTTACGCATTTCTCTAAACTCAGGTCACTGCTCTCAAAACAATTAACACAGCCATCTGAACACTTTGAAATTGTCCTAAACAGATTGTGCATTTTTCTTGATTTTCCTCATTTTCTCGAAACACTGTATACAAATTTCTCTAATCTAAAATTCATGCTTTTAAAACAGTTAACACAACCAACTAAATTAAAGTTATACTCTCAAATGCACGTCAGGTTGTCAAATGCCTTCATATTGATATCTGCTGTGTTAGTAATGCACACAGCAAAGAAAGTGCAATTTACTAAATTTTTTCACACAACTGTCATGAATTTGCTATCTATAAAATATGAAAATTCAGAGCAAACAAACAATGATGAAGAAGAAGAAGAAAAAGAAGAGGGAGAACAACACAAAGAGGTGCGAAATGAGAAGAGGTAGAGTGGGTAAAGGAAGAGAAAATAAGAGGAGAGATGAGAAAAGAGAAAGGTTTTCTCAACTCTTTCAGGGGTGAGCACTGCATTGAAAGAGTTGAGGAAAGACCAAATGGAGATGGTGTAATGATGGTGAGCAGAGAGAAAGTGGACAGCAGGGTGGAAGAGTAAAGAAGACACAGAAGGGGCTCAAATAATCTGATAGTTCCTCTAATTTATCATATTATGAATCACGGTCTCTCTGAGACACACAAAGTGTTCGGTCTAATATGAGCAGATCTACAGTGACTTCAATCTCAACAAAAAAGAAGAGGGAGAAATGCCATTCCTCTGCATGCCAGTCAATCAATGTCCACAATTACTGTACCATCTGTGCTTATAGTGCTGCCTTAGGTCCATACAATTTAGCAAGACTGCTATTTGTTTGTTTGTTGTTTTTTGTGTTTGTTTTTCAGGTTGTTGTTTTTTTTTTTGCAGTAAACTTCTTCATCATCCTTCCAGAGGAAGAGCAGGAACAACTAGAAATGTAGAGCCATTTTATGAAAACAGATGGAAAAAGGTCTTTATTGTGGATTTTTATGATAAATGTGTTATTTCAATCATAGAGTTGTGTCTATAGCTGAACATGAATTCATATAGCTGAATTCAATAGAGAACACATCTATAGTTTTGATGTTAGTATTTAGTTTTAATAAATGCATAAGGAAAGAATATGTTGCTTCATTATGCAGTGAAATTGAATTGTTCTGCAAACTTGAGAGCCTGTTTCGTTGGCTGTGTGAATTGTTTTGAGAGCACTGATTATAGTTTGGAGAAATGTATAAAATCAAATGAGAAAAACTGTAACAGTAAAGTGTGTGTATTTTTTAAAATTATTTCCAGTCATTCTTCTAATTCTGTCTCAGACCAAACTGCAAGGTATTGTTTTAGGATCATGCAGTGCTCATCCCAACAATACCCAAAACAATACCTTTACTACTCCATTTCAATGACTGCATTTTTCCAATTGTTCAGATACAGCTATTACAGTTTTCTCAATCGATTTGGCTCATTTTTTTAAACAGTCTTAACATTCTCTAAACTGTAAGTGCAATTGTCACAGCTGTTTTATGGGACATCACAACTCTATTGCATGTCTGCAAAATGTAGTAACTCACCCAAAACTTTTAATTCATGTTTCAAAACCAAGTTATTGTGTCAGTAAATTGGCCAATGACACCAAAATGATTTATTTTTATTTTGTATTATTATTATTATTATTTATTTTTTTGTCATTGTGTGAGCCGTACTGGTCAGAATGTTTAGGTGTTTTTTCACCATGGCAGTCAACCCTGGATATGTTTGTTATATACAAATTTCATATACAAAAAACTTTTTTGTTGACACTGGTGGCTTACTGTACAATACAAGAGATGTTAGTTTTGTGTAGCTGAATGCTATTGTGTATCACACTGAGCTTTTCAGATAACGATTTCAACAGCAGGTAAAGGTTTACTGGGACAAGTCAATACTGTACAATACTGTAGTACACAGAAAAATGATATGCACATTTGTTTGTATACAGTAAATTTATTTTTGTAGCAATGTGTTACATGTAAACAGAAAATTCACATTTGCATGTCCATTTTTACACATTTCTTACATGTAAAGTCATATATAGTGAAAAAAGAAAAAAAAAACCCTAGCAACAATGAAAAAAACCTGCAGTAGTTCTGTAAAAAAACAATAAACTGTACCTCATCACAGTATGTAACACTACAAGTTCACCAAAAAATGAAGAATTTCAATTTTTTTGGTGAACCATCCCTTTACGTAAGTGCTGCCACTTCACACCGATGACATTAAGTTATCTTCTGTTTTGTTACTTTTAGTCTGTTTTTCTTTCTCATACTACAAATGTCCTTGTTATGGACATTCTTGGATTTAAGCGCACTGGACTGTGACCAGTGTTACGAGACTTTCGGTTTCTGAGATATTTGGTTTCACTGGGTGGAGGTTACAGAAATATTCATGAGTTGCCTCAACTTGCGTGTGGAACCAAAAATGTCAGTCCACGCTTTTCAAATTAATCTCAACATGAACACATCTAATGGATTGTTTTGAAAAGGTCGTGTTTGAAAATTTCAACGTTGAAGTTCAGTCTAAACCACAGTTCTTCTCATTTTCACAACTGTGTATAATATGTTTTTGATTAGTTTGTGCGTTTTGTGCAGTCTTGCGAGACTGATTACAGGTGAACTCTTGTGTTTCGTAAGGTCAACTACAGTGGGGGCCTGGGTAGCTCAGTGGTAAAAATACACTGGCTACCACCCCTGGAGTTTGCTAGTTCAAATCCCAGGGCATGCTGAGTGACTCCAGCCAGGTCTCCTAAGCAACCAAATTGGCCCAGTTGCTATGGAGGGTAGAGTCACATGGGGTAACCTCCTCGTTGTCACTATAATGTGGTTCGTTCTCGGTGGGGCACATGGTGAGTTGAGCATGGTTGCCGCGGTGGATGGCGTGAAGCCTCCACACGCGCTATGTCTCCGTGGCAACGCACTCAACAAGCCACGTGATAAGATGCATGGGTTGACGGTCTCAGACGCAGAGGCATCTGGGATTCGTCCTCCGCCACCCGGACTGAGGTGAATCACTACGTGACCACGAGGACTTAAAAGCACATTGGGAATTGGGCATTCCAATTTGGGAGAAAAAGGGGGGAAAAAAAAGGTCAAGTACAATAATCTTCGGATATTAAAGTTATTCTTCGTTGTGCTATTCTTGCATTGTGAGGCCCTTATTATTAGTTGTTATCAGTGCCTTTACAGTACTTCTGACTAAAACAAAATGTGAACAAATGTATCGTTGGCCTGAAATAAATGTGTACAAATGTATCATTGGCTTAAGAAAAATATTTCAAACCTAACCCTTGTGTTGTTATTGTTTGTTCATTTTGTAAATGCTTTACAACATATGCCAAGTGACATGAACATGAAAAACTGTAGAACCCGCCCGGTGTCTGTTCTTTCACCACATGTTGCTGGACCTCTATAAAAATGATTGATATCCCACTGCCATCTCATTTAATTGTCTGCAATGGTCCTTAAAAAGATATAGTGTCTTAAAATATCTTAACATCTAATGATCCATGTGTTAATTTACTCTGTTTTGACTATTTCACAAATCTGAAAAATCTCATTTAGTCTCATTCAGAGGTATTGTCATTTTACAAGTATAGGCACAATGATAAAATCACGGGCCGCCACACTCTAGGTAATTAATGGGAAACACTGTATTATTATTGTCATTATTTGTGGTAGTAACTGTTTGCCATGTACTGTCAACATGTCCGCACCCATGAGGGGGCGATCTGCTCCGTGTCAAATTAAACAGCATATTTTGTGTTACTGATGTGAATGGATTATTCATCTCATGTGAGTGTACATTATTTTCAACAATGATATTCATGTCTTGATTAGTACAACTTTTTTAATTAGTAAAAACTTTCTTTCACACTGGCAGTTTAGTTAGAAACACAGCACGGTTCGCATGAAAAATTGGTAATGTGAAAGCTGTCATGCGGACCGGGGAGTGCACCGCGGTACCGAACCCGAGACTACCTGTAGGAGGCGGTCTGAGTTTGGTTGCAATGGAACTGTAGCGCGATTCGTGTGAATGTGAAAAAAACTCTGACTCGGGTACGCACTCGTTCAGGAAGTAAAGTAACCTGCGCATGCGTTTTAGCCGATGACGACATCTATCTATCTATACATCTTATAAATACTAAATATAAATACTATTATAGGTTATATATATATATAGGGTATAATAGGAGATGACAGTAGCGATAACTTCACCTTGGACATGAGTGTAAACGTGCAGTGTAAACAAAGATGTAAATAAATTCCTTGCAATCAGCTGTCTCCTCAAAATACACCGTTTGCGAGCACCAGCAAGCCGCCTTCCCCTGGACATCTGATGAGTTACACCACGAAGCGCACATATACGCAGTTGTGGTTCACTCTGCTGTGCATAATGGCACCAAAAAAAAAACAAAAAACAAAAAAAAAGTATGATGAGTCGCGTTGTGTTCTCCATGCGTGTTTGTGATGACGTAAGATGAACGCAAATGGACCGGGGTTCGATAGAATCAAGTGAGTGTGAAACCAGACCAACGCTGCTGGGGGCACCGGGAACAGTCGCACTCAGAATCAGACTGCAGCAAACGTGCCCAGTGTGAAAGCCCCCTATAGTTCTCCACTAATTCAGTGCTCATCACATATATGTGTCTGATATGCAGTATCGATTGTTTCGGGTTTCTGCAAATTGAGGAAATCCACATCTCTGCATCTGGAGGCGCTTTATGCATTTTTGAATGAAATAAGTTCTGTTTTTCAGAAAACGTGATGCTCTTGTAAACGTGCATTGTGTAGTCAAGCACATGTTTGGCCAAACAAACTATGATAGCATTTTCACGTAAGGTTGAACTTGAAATTAACATGGGCTTTAGGCTCATTAAAAAGAAAATATTAGCAAAGAGTCAAAAAGATGATTCACCTTTGCAATATTACGCCTTTTCGACTCACCCACAAAATAAAAACTCGGCCCTGCACGAATCATGTACGTGATATATTTTGCGATTATAAAGGTGAATTTCATCTTTAGGTGATTAGTGGGAATGGATGAACTTGTGTACTTTAAGGTAACATTTGTCACACTGCAGGAAAATGTAAAGAAAATAGTGCATGATTTATTTTTAAATATTTTGGGGCATGAAATGTTACTTTGGTACAAAGCGCAGGGTTGGGAGGGTTACTTTTGAAATGTATTCCACTACAGATTACAGAATATATGCCGTAAAATGTAATTTGTAACATATTTCGTTAGATTACTCAAGGTCAGTAACATATTCTGAATACTTTGGATTACTTCTTCAGCACTGGTAGATTTTTTCACTTGTTTTGACTATAAAAACTCTGCCAGTACAGTAAGACTAAATAAACATGTTAAAAATACATTCTCTGAAAAACCTAAATATCTTATCCAGTGTTGTTTCTAAAACAAGATCAATCAAATTGATCTTGTTTTAAGGATTTTTAGATATTTTTTCAGGAAAACAATTCAAAAATTATTATCAAGAATATGACTTTTGGGGGCCTGGGTAGCTCAGTGGTAAAGACGCTGGCTAATAGTGATGGGCATTCCGGCTCTTTTCAGTGAGCCAGCTCGTTCGGCTCAGCTCACCAAAAAGAGCCGGTTCTTTTGGCTCCCAAACGGCTCTTTAAATTTTTTTTAATTTTTAATTTTTTCCAAGTCAAACAGTTTGCGATATTTTGACTATGATTGGTGTTAAAACAATTCTAATTAAATTATTAAATGAAATCATACTCTACCTTAACCACAATGTATTTAAAAATGCATTGGTTTGTTATGAAAAAGAATGCTATTAAACATTTGCATTTAAAGTATAACTTTTTAATGTATATAAACAAAGTGCATATAAATCTAACCATTCAATACAATCTGAACAGCGTAACAGAATATTGCACCATATCAAAACATCCCACAAATTGAAATAAATAAATTGAAATAAATGTAAAAAAGAAGGATGCTATTACACATGTGCATTTAAAGCACATGTGCGGTGTAGGTTGTGCGTAGAACCGGCTTTATATGTGATTTTGTTTTGGCAAATTCTACACTGTGCTCTAACATTGTCTACATTATTAAAATGAATCCAAATGCTACTGTGCTTCCGACTCATTTTCCAGCTGTTGCTTTCACAGCTGTCCTTCCTCTCTCTCCTGGGCTGCTAAGTGTGTGACTGTGTCTGTGAGTGAGTTGGCTCTGCCCTCCCTCACACAACTTTGGTTCATTGGTTGACACTGCGTGTCTGATTGACAGGAACAACAGGTGAGGCTGTTAGTCTCAGCAGACAGTCAGAACAAATGTGTGTGCGCTTGAGCATTCAGGCCTATAGTATTTTATTTCTTTTTCCTTCTTTGAATTAGTTAATTCTATTCATTTAAATCATTTGATTATTCATATCTTAATTTTTTAAAATATTTGTATAAATACAGGTGCATCTCAATAAATTAGAATGTCGTGGAAAAGTTCATTTATTTCAGTAATTCAACTCAAATTGTGAAACTCGTGTATTAAATAAATTCAATGCACACAGACTGAAGTAGTTTAAGTCTTTGGTTCTTTTAATTGTGATGATTTTGGCTCACATTTAACAAAAACCCACCAATTCACTATCTCAAAAAATTAGAATACATCATAAGACCAATAAAAAAAACATTTTTCTCTCAGTTTGGTTCACTAGGCTACACAATCATGGGGAAGACTGCTGATCTAACAGTTGTCCAGAAGACAATCATTGACACCCTTCACAAGGAGGGTAAGCCACAAACATTCATTGCCAAAGAAGCTGGCTGTTCACAGAGTGCTGTATCCAAGCATGTTAACAGAAAGTTGAGTGGAAGGAAAAAGTGTGGAAGAAAAAGATGCACAACCAACCGAGAGAACCGCAGCCTTATGATTGTCAAGCAAAATCGATTCAAGAATTTGGGTGAACTTCACAAGGAATGGACTGAGGCTGGGGTCAAGGCATCAAGAGCCACCACACACAGACATGTCAAGGAATTTGGCCACAGTTGTCGTATTCCTCTTGTTAAGCCACTCCTGAACCACAGACAACGTCAGAGGCGTCTTACCTGGGCTAAGGAGAAGAAGAACTGGACTGTTGCCCAGTGTTCCAAAGTCCTCTTTTCAGATGAGAGCAAGTTTTGTATTTCATTTGGAAACCAAGGTCCTAGAGTCTGGAGGAAGGGTGGAGAAGCTCATAGCCCAAGTTGCTTGAAGTCCAGCGTTAAGTTTCCACAGTCTGTGATGATTTGGGGTGCAATGTCATCTGCTGGTGTTGGTCCATTGTGTTTTTTGAAAACCAAAGTCACTGCACCCGTTTACCAAGAAATTTTGGAGCACTTCATGCTTCCTTCTGCTGACCAGCTTTTTAAAGATGCTGATTTCATTTTCCAGCAGGATTTGGCACCTGCCCACACTGCCAAAAGCACCAAAAGTTGGTTAAATGACCATGGTGTTGGTGTGCTTGACTGGCCAGCAAACTCACCAGACCTGAACCCTCTTGTCAAGAGGAAAATGAGAAACAAGAGACCAAAAAATGCAGATGAGCTGAAGGCCACTGTCAAAGAAACCTGGGCTTCCATACCACCTCAGCAGTGCCACAAACTGATCACCTCCATGCCACGCCGAATTGAGGCAGTAATTAAAGCAAAGAGAGCCCCTACCAAGTACTGAGTACATATACAGTAAATGAACATACTTTCCAGAAGGCCAACAATTCACTAAAAATGTTTTTTTATTGGTCTTATGATGTATTCTAATTTTTTGAGATAGTGAATTGGTGGGTTTTTGTTAAATGTGAGCCAAAATCATCACAATTAAAAGAACCAAAGACTTAAACTACTTCAGTCTGTGTGCACTGAATTTATTTAATACACAAGTTTCACAATTTGTGTTGAATTACTGAAATAAATGAACTTTTCCACGACATTCTAATTTATTGAGATGCACCTGTAGATTCAGCTCTCCTGATATGCGAGCCGGCTCCCAATGTTCACCTACAAGAGCCGGCTCTTAGAGCCGACTCCTTCGCGAATGACCCATCACTACTGGCTACCACCCCGACAGTTCGCTAGTTCGAATCCCAGGGTGTGCTGAGTGACTCCAGCCAGGCCTCCTAAGCAACCAAATTGGCCTGGTTGCTAGGGAGGGTAGAGTCACATGGGGTAACCTCCTCGTGATAGCTATAATGTGGTTAGTTCTCAGTGGGGTGCGTGGTGAGTTGAGCATGGATACACGTGCTATGTCTTCATGGCAACACGCTCAGCAAGCCACATGATAAGATGCGCTGGTTGACAGTCTCAGACGTGGAGGCAGCTGGGATTCGTCCTCCGCCACCCGGATTGAGGCGAATCAATACGCGACCACGAGGACTTAAAAAAAGCACATTGGGAATTGGGCATTCCAAATTGGGAGAAAAAGGTGAGAGAAAAAAAAAAAAAAGAATATGAGTTTTGCCCTAATATCAAAAGTCTTACTAGAAAAAAAAGAAATTATGATCCAACGTGAATTTTCTTGACAAAAAAATATTATTGTGCCTGGTAACGTGCATGTAAAATGGCTAGAAATAGCATTTTAGCTTAGCATAAAGCTGACAATTTACGCAAGGTTTATTTCTATTTCTTCTGCTCCAAACTTACTTCAAACTTACTTCTCTGTCTGCTCGTATGAATGTAACACATCATAAGAAAGCGTTTCACCGCTGTTCAAATGCACTTTGGATCGCATCATTTATATGTATAAATGTATTTAATCTGAAAGGACTAAATATTAAATGAATCAAATGACAATAAAATGCAAAGAAATCTCTTCAGTAATCAAAATACATTTGGAATGTAACTGTATTCTAATTACCAATGATTTAAATTGTAACTGTAGTGGAATACAGTTACTTATATTTTGTATTTTAAATACGTATTTCCGTTACATGTATTCCGTTACTCCCCAATCCTGACAATGGGTTTGTAATTCTTGTGTGCTTTCCTCGTTTTCTTTTTCTGGTACAAAAGCAAAACCCTGGCCTTGGATGCTAAAGGAAAATTACGTGAGTTTGTCAGTCAGGCTGCAGTGAGAGAGATGCACAACAGTTACATTAATGGTAAGCAGGTTTGGGGAGTAATGGATTATTTGTAACATCGTTATGTTATCAGGATAAAAAATGTGTAACTGTAATCAGTTACAGTTACATGAAAACTCAGTGTATCCATATTATAGTTACATTTGTTAAAAATTGGGATTACTAGGAGGATTACAATTTTCAGTATATTAAAAAATAAACAAAGATCCTTTTTGTTGATTGAGTGAAAAAATTGTGGAAACAATCCAGTGAGGCAAAAAAATTCTTGGTATCTTGAATGTTCTTTGTCCCCTGCACTAATACTAAATTTAACTTATGAGCATAACAATGTAGCCTACAAAAAGTGCATGTGGGCATTGTGCCTTTATGCGGGCCCTCACACCCCCATGCTGCCCACTCATACAATTTGCGCCGTCATATGTTTGCCAGTTAATTAGCCTCTGGGTTGTACTTATGAATTACTTTCATTAACACAACAAAAAGTACTTCGGCATCTCTGTCTGCACTAACGTCTTGGTAACCCCAAAATCTCTTGTAAATAGCCCCATTGTCATTCACATAATGTATAATATTTGACATCTGACATTTATATGAAACATTATATAATTTATATGATGTTTACTGTATATGATGACACTATATCTGTAGTGTCATTGGCTTGTATAACAATGAAGGGAGTAGACTGAATTTCTGCACCTATTTCATTTTGTACAACAGCAGCTATGCTCTCAATTATGTCAGTTTGAATGGTTTTTGATGTACCTTTGAAAGTGGTGGAGGTTTTCAGATGCTCTGCAAGTGTTGAGTCGAACTCCAAAAATTATTCTACAAGTTGAACAAAATTCCCTTTGTTTTTTCTGGTTGCAGACTCATCATGACCACGAAATGCTTTGTTCTTGTTGCCCCAAATATTGAATAGCAATGATCAGTTTGCATGAAATATCGTGTTTTTTCTCCATCTGCTCATTATGACCCTGTACCTCAATTTTAGCGGCCTGGCTGAGTGCCTCATCAATCCTCACTCGCTCTAACAGCTTCAGTTTAATCCTGGAGGAAATATGGCTCTTGAACTTCACATGACTTTCAATAGCCCTCGCTAAATTCTTAAATGTTTAATCCATGGATTACATCCTCCAGGTGATTCATCAAATAGTAAAAAGGCCAGCAGAAGAGCTTGTTCAGGTTCACTGAGCCTGTTAGCCACTCGGTTTTCCTGAAAATATCTGTGTTAAATGAGCATGTTCGGCCATTTGATGAAGCCAATTGCTGTATGTCCAGTTTTGGCGTGGGTCTTCCATCATTTAGAATTTTTAGCTGCTGTTCAAATGGTAGCTTGGTAAATTTATTGGTGATTAAATGTTCACAATCTCTGCTCTCCATAGTTAGGTAGTTGACTTGCATCAGCGGGAGCCATTCAAGCTAATATTATGTAAATTACGTCTTAATGATGATTGGTTGATATACCAAAGGAGGCTCGCCTCCCCTGCTATTTTTTTCTTTAACACTCTTACCTCTTAGAAAGTGAAATAGTGGTGATTGGTTAATTTTTTTTTTTACCAATGGAGGCAAAGATCTTTGGTCATGGGTTGTGCCTCCCCTTCCCCACGGAATCGCCGTAGCAGTTTTCCATTGCACTGGCACATTCACACAGGGAAGAGCAGGTAGCAGTTGACCACCGGTTCTGACATTGGCAATATTTTCTGGTGTTACAATGGTGAAATTAGTGCAAATATGAAATACAAATTCTGAAGGCATGAGATGAATAACTGTGATTTTTATTTACTTTGCATTGTCTTTAAAATTTTTAGTAGGCTATGCCTCCCTTGCCTCCTCTGATGGGCCGCTACTGGCATCAGCATTCAGCCACCATCAGTGTTCCGGACCAAAACACGTTTCAGCTTTTCTTGTGATAGTTTAGTTTTATATACAGCTGAGAGTTGGCCCTCTCAATTATGAACAGCATCAACTCCATTTGTTGTTCTTTTGCCAATGATTATCTGCACAAATATCTGGCTCCTGCACTGGCTATTGTGTACAAATTCACAATATTTGCAGGACAATGAATATGATGATATTGTCGATGAATAGATGAATAGAAAATGAATAGACATTTTCTCTCTTTATTTTCCAAAAAGAAAATTATATTTAAGTGTATTCTTAAGCAAAAATGATATGGCCATTGTTTTCATATGTGTTTCATAAATTTTCATAATTTGTAATCCATAGGCCTAAAATGTTAAAATGATAACTGCAAAAAAGTATTTGGAAATCGGACAAAAAGACAAAGGTACAAGGCTGTGTACTTATACTGTCTTTCACAAGGGTACAAACTACAATCCCATGAAGCATTGCAAATGATATGTAACAGAATAAAAAACAATGGGAATATATCAACTATTGAATTTAGGTTGTTTATTATATGTATAAAAACAATATACTTTAAGTTTATTGCAAAATATTCTGATATGTACAATTAGAAAAGTAGTTTAAGGGGAAAGGGAGGCCGACTAGATTACATCACTTACAGTGCGTCATGGGAGTGGGCGGTTGCATCCGAAGCAAATTTCATGGCCTTTGTTGGCCGCGGTTCTCTGATTGGTGAAGCGTTCTCTGCTGTACCATGGGTAATGTAGTTGTTTACCACGAATTCCGCTATTAAACATGCTATTTAAACAATTAAAAAATGTAAACAAGTTGAAATAACACAGACGGATGACTTCAACAGAAGCACATACCACCAATAAACAACCTCTGAGCTCATTGTAGGTCTGTCTAGAAATGTTTATAGGATATCATTGAAAATCAATTTGTCTATGGAAAAATTAAATGGAAATTATACTTCCGGAAATAGACTTTTGCGCTCTATAGACTCTTTGCACTTCCGCGTTTTGCTTCAGGGGGCACACTTTCAGCTAATGCTGTCAAGACTACTCGCCACTACTTTTCACTCGCGTGTGTATCAATTGGACACTTCAAATATATATGCGGAATAGAAATTAAACAAGTGGTTAGATACTTAGGAATTTTGATAAGCAAATCTGCTTCAGGAAGAGTTCCGGATCATTTTTCATAGAAACTACAAAAAACTAGGACTGTTTTTAACTGTTAGCTTCAAAGAAATGTAACTATTCAGGGTCGTGTATTGATATTAAAGGCTGAAGGTATCTCAAGACTTGTGTTCCCTGCTCTGTTCCCTTATGTAGATTATATAAGTTTATATAATAAATGTGTGTTCCAAATGACACCCGTTTATTCAAATTTCTCTAGAAAAATAAGACTAAGTATGTGAAAAGAAAAACAATTATTAAGAGTTTCACAGAGGGAGAGTCACATGATGCCATGCGAGGGTCGGACATGTGAACAGCGAGCTCTGTGCACTTTGCTAGTTTTAAGACTTTTTATGATATAAACCAGTGAGATTCGATACACTCTGTTCCATAACTGTTCTAGGAGGACAGTATGTCAAAGAATTCAAAATTCTTGGGCTCTGGAGACATTAAAAGACACTTATGTGCTCAAGCTGATACCCCTGAAAAGGCCGCGGACCTGGGAGCCGATTTGTTCAGAGAGTTTTGGGAAATGCGGCGAGAAATGTTGAACATGTCGGCAATGCTGAGGAAGGTCGTTGCTGACTTGGAGGATCTTGCTGTGATACGTCGATCGATCAGTGCCATGGAAGTGAAATTTACTGATGTGGTCACAAGAGTGGGGGATGTCGAGAAACGGATCGATTATCTGGAGTCATCGGAGAGGGAATAATCTGCTAATCTGCTAACGACCAAGGTGGATTTGGAGAATGTCTGGGAGAAGTTGGAGGACATGGAAAACCATAGCCGGCGGAATAATTTCCGTATCGTGGGAGTCCCGGCGAGTGGTGTTGACTAACAAAGGTTAACTAAAGTTATCTCAAGCCCATGTTCATGATATCCATTACAGATGAATAATGTTTTTAAGACAGTGACGTCTGAGGGATCAGAGATCATGCACATTCAGAAGTGGACTATACATTTTTTTCATCAGTCCATAAGATTTACTCTAGAATATATTTTTTTATATATACGGTATCTAAGTCCCTCATTTCATCTGTTGTTGATTGCTCAATTGGAAACATTTTAGTCTCAGATCACGCCCTGGTGTGTTGAGAGGTGTTGCCACATACTGAGAAAAAGAAATCATATAGTTGGCGCTTTAATGTATCCCTTTTGCAAAATCCTGAATTCCAACAAATGCTAAAGGCTGAAATCAATCACTATATGGAGACCAACTGGTCCTCAGTATGCTCTATGGGTGTGGCTTGGGAGGCACTTTTCACCAAAAAATCCAAAGCACAAGAACTCGTGGAATTTGAAGGGAATATTAAACGTGTCGAGGCAGAAGCGCTGAATGTCGTCTAATAGCCTCAGAGAATTGACCCGACTGAAATACAGATATTATACTATTTTGTCGTGGAAGGTGGAGTTTTGGCTATTCAGGGCAAGACAGTCATACTTTGAGTCGGGGGACAAAGCAGGGAAGCTTTTGGCTAGATATATAAAACAGAGAGAGTGTTTTTCTACCATTCCCTCAGTGAAATCTGCTGGTGGTGAAATATTTGCCTCGGCCATTGATATTAATAATGCTTTTAAAAAATTCTATCTTGATCTCTATAGTTCCAAGTCTTCATCTACTGATGAAGATATTAGAAACTTTGTGGAACCATTAGAACTTCCTAAACTGATAACCTTGGAGGAGCTTGGTGAGGTAATTAAGGCCTTGCCTATAAGCAAGTCTCTGGGGCCAGACGGGTTTGCCGGTGATTTTTTTTTAGATCTTATGCTACAGAACTGGCTCCACTTTTGCTAGAAGTTTATAAGGAATCATTAAAGAATGGAAAGCTTCCACCAACCATGACACAAGCCTGGATCAGTCTGATTCTTAAAAAGGACAAAGATCCAAACAAGTGTAAGTGTTACCGTCCAATTTCCCTGATCCAGCTAGACGTTAAAATATTTTTGGCTAACTGATTAAGTAAAGGTATGACATCTCTTATATATATAAATCAGGTGGGGTTTATTCGGGGCCATAGCTCTTCTGATAACATTAGGCATTTCATCAATATCATGTGGTCAGTGGCGAATGATCAGACTCCGGTCGCTGCCATCTCACTTGACGCCGAAAAGGCATTTGATATGGTAGAATGGGATTATCTTTTTAAGATTTTGGAAATATATGGGTTCGGGAATTCTTTTATTGGATGGATTAAGTTTCTTTATATACACCCAGTAGCGGCGGTACAAACAAATGGATTAATTTCAGATTATTTTACTCTGGATAGGAGCACCCAGCAGGGTTGCCCTCTTTCCCCATTATTGTTCTGACTTGCCCTGAAACTATTTTCAGCCACGATAAGAAAGGAGGATGATTTTCCAGGGGTGGTGGCGGGAGGTATGGATCATAAGCTTTTGCTTTACGCAGATGATATTTTACTATTCGTCGCCTAGATCTATGCCTTGCCTCCACAGAATTATCAGGATATAGAGTCAGTTGGTCTAAATCCGAAGCTTTGGCTATGACAGCGTTCTGCCCGGTAACGGCTTTTCAGCCAGGCACCTTCCAGTGGCCCAAACAAGACATTAAGTATTTGGACATTTTATTACCAGCAAATTTGTGTAATTTAGTTAGAGTTAAGTTTGACCCTTTAATAAAAAGGTTTTCGAGTGATGTGGGCAGGTGGGCTTCATTACATTTATCTATGATTGGGAAGGTTAATGTCATTAAAATGAATTGTATTCCAAAATTCAACTACCTGCTACAGTCTCTCCCTGTAGATGTCCCCCTCTCTTATCTCAAACAATTTTATAGCATACAGAAGTCCTTCATTTGGAATGGTAAACGTCCCAGATTACGTTTCAGTAAATTGCATAGGCTGATTGGCAAAGGCCTACCCAAGATTTTGTTTTATTATTATGCATTCGGTCTCAGACATTTGGCTCATTGACCGCCTCCCCATGAGAGAGCCCCTTCCTGTTTTGTATTGAACAGCATGTTCTTGCCCCTATTTTGCTATTGTAAAGCCTTTCTGTCAAACTAACCGGAGAAGTTAAGTTACACCCCGTTATCTCGCATTTGCACGCGGTATGGACAAAAGTGTCCAGAGTGTTTAATTCGGACATTTATTTAAATGTTGCTTCGAGCATATAGCGGAACCCAAAGTTATGTATTAATAAGTCCCCTTTCTGTTGGACAGAGTGGATTGTGAGGGAGGTTAATATGCTTGGTGACCTATATGAGAGTGGAGTGTTGAGATCCTTTGAAAATGGTTCAATATTTTGTGATTCCCAGGTCTCAATTCTCTAGGTATTTACAGCTGTGCCACCTGCTTTGTACTATTTTTGAGAGTAGCATACAACCCCCTAAAGCAGCAGATACTATGGGAGTGGTGATTACTGCTTATGGAAAAGGTCATGAGGCATCAGTGTATTACTCCCTGCTTCAGAGTCTGGGGGACGGAGCTTCAACTTCTCTCAAGAGATTATAGGAGAAATATTTAAACTTGGTATTGGAGGAGGGAGTGTGGGCTAGGATTCTAAAAAACATCAAGTCTACATCTAGAGATGCAAGGGTACGCCTTATGTAATTTAAGATTTTACATAGATTCAGATTCTATTGGACCCCCTCTAGATTGTATAGGCTTGGTCTTAAAGACACACCCACCTGCTGGGGATACCAATCAGAAGATGGGGACACAACTCATGCTTTTTGGTGGTGTGTTAAGATCCAAGAATTTTGGTTGAGGTTTCAGAGTTTTATATGTGACGTATTGGGCACTCAAATTTCATTTTGCCCCAGACTCTGTATTTTAGGCGATGGGGCAGTCATTAATATAGGGGATAAGCACATAAAAAATTGGGTCCTAGCCGGTGTTATGATTGGCAGACAGGTCATCCTTAGGGGATGGAAGTCGGCTTGTGCACCCTCATTTCAGGAGTGGTGCACACAGATGGGCAGGGTGGCGGGATTTGATGAGGTGTTGCATAGAAGGCTAGGCAACTGGTAGTTGTTTGAAAAAAAGTGGGGCAGTTATTGGTATTTTTGGAGGGCCCTCGAGGAGGGGCTGTGGAGAGGGACTTATAGTTTTAAATGTGTGTATTTATTATTGTTATTTTTTATTATATAGATATATAAAATATTTATTTTTTATTTTGTTTATTTTATTTTGAATTTGTTTTGATCTGCATGTGTACTCGGGCTTGGCCACAGGGATGTTTGTTGGGGGTTGGGGTGGGGTTTAAGGGGGATAAAGGTTGACTCTGTACATGAATATTTTGTTGTGTTATGTGTCATGCTGAAGGAGTAACCAATAAAAATGTTAATCTGAAAAATGTTTCTCAGAGGGTGGATTAAATGCTCTAAATTTCAACACTATAAACAGTATCGTAAATGGATTAAATGCTATGTCGGTTGAAATAATTATGTTTGTGTATTTTTAATTGATGTGGTGGGCTCTTTTGTGACTTTAAATGCAGTAAACTCCCTATTAAATTTTCCAATTTTCATAAACAATATCTAGAGGCATGGAGAATAGTCTACAAACACAATTTGTTCCTCCACTCATGTATTATTTGGAATAATCAACATGTATTTCTCAAAAACAAGACTGAATTCAAGAAAGATTGGTTTGACAAAGGCATCTTTTTTTTTTTTTATGCAGATTTATAAAAAATAAAATACTGGTGAAATGTATACTTACAAAGAATTCATTAATATAACAGGAATAAATGTACCTCCAAAAGAATATTTAAGAGTTGTTAGTTGTATTTCTCCAAAATTACTCCACCTCATTAAAGCAGAACGTATGTATAATTATGCAGCTGGATTACTTCCATCTCATGTGTAAACTCATGCTTTGACTGGGGTAAATTATAATAATTTACAAAAAATCAGTACTGTGTCGCTCTGCTTATGGCACTAAAACCTTAGCTGAGCAACGGATTGTCCCTAACTTCATCTTCTGGTGATTGTTTGTGCTCCATTACATGAATCGTTTGTGTTGATATATTTCTTACATGTAAATTTCTGTACAATCATTGGATGTTAATGTACTTGAAACACTTTGCACACTGAAGCCTCACACAGTGACAGCAGTGCTCAGCCGTTCTGCAAGCTTCATATAATTTGTATTTAAACTAATTCGAGCTCATTACTGACTTAATTTTTATAATTTTACTAAATAATATCACATTTGTTGTGATCAATCATTTTATTTTAGAAAGAAGAGTAGTTTGCTGCAACTCCCTTGACGCATTCACTGTGGCTAAATACGAGACTGGATGTTTGTTATCGCCCTGAGATTTTACCAGAAAGACACGCTGTGCATAGAGGAAGTTAAACGGTAGAAGATACAGGTAAATGCAAGTGCAAAGCAAGTTATCAAGAAATTTACAGATTCCTTATTTAACAAAGAAATCTTAATGAAAGAATACAGCTGAAAATCAAGGTAATAAAGATGATGGAGAGGGGCCTCGTATGCTAATTGCATACGATATTTATAGGATTGCTTCATTCAGAGATAGATTACATATTTTCACTCTCAGTTGAGCTGAAGCGGTTGTGGGCATTGGTGCATTTGTGCTGGCACCTTTTTCACCACCTCTTGTGTCGAGTATGGAAAATGCCTGCACAAAAAAAGCTGGCAAGATTGCCAAAAAAAAGTAATGTAAAACCGCATGATGTCAGACACGCAGTCCACCTCATAAAATGCAATCAAAATCAAAAAACATATTACATTGTAATAAACATTTATTGATAAACAACTGCAAATTTAAATGTTATGTTAAAAAAGTGATACTGTTTACCATGATTTATACTGAGTTGGGGAGGATTAGGGTTGTGGTCGCTGACCTTGGTTCAAAAATAGGTGCATAACGCCCCTGATTTAAGCTTTTTTGATGCAGAGATAGTGAAAGAAGCCTTTTGGCTTCGACTGAAATATTGTATGCAGAATTCACCAATATCGATGTGATTATAAAGCAAATAAAAGGACTACAGCTCTCCAATTCAAGCATAACTAGGAAGATAAAAGACATTGTAAAGATATTGGTGACCAGTTAATTGCGAATTTGTCTTAATCGCTGTGTTTCACTGGGGGCTTGCTCAATGGGCATGTAAAAAAACTCTATAGTTGAAGTATATAAATTACATTTAGTTATAAAAAAATTAATCAATTTGTTGTGAATACAGTATCTGGGGAAGTACTCCTAGGTTTCTGTGTGTATAGAAACTTCATTTGCTGCATCGACTAACCATTAGACGCCAGCAGAAGAGCATGAATAGAGAGAGCATGCCTTCTTCATGGCACTGATCACTGCCACAGTCACAGAATTTTGTAATTAGTTACAGTACAAAGAAGTATTGTAATATCTTTTTCATACTTCATGTCTGTGCTGTGCAAATCACTTACATAATTTTGCCCTGGCTGTTCTAGTCAAACTTAGAGGTACATTCCAGGATAGTAGGCTACATGTAGCCAATTATGATAGGATGTTGGGAAATGTTTGTGGAACAAAAAAGGAGATGAAAGTGAATGGTGACTGAGGCTGTCATTCTGCCTAACATCTCCTTTTGTGTTCCATGGAACAAAGAATGTCATATAGATTTAGAATGACATGAGAGTGAATGAATGATGATGAACTTTTCATTTTTGGGTGAACTATGCCTTAGACATCAACTCAGTTTATAGGGCTGGGCAATATGGCTTCAAAATTATATTTCGATATTTTGCAGCCTATTGATGATATTCTATATATACTGTATCTCAATAATTATGTATTTGCTCTGAAATGGCTCAAAAGTAAAAAAAAAAATAAAAAAAAATTTATCAGAGAAACCACAATTTCATCCAAACAGACATTGTTGCCAAGTAGATTCAATATTTTAAAGGCATTAAATAAAGACCGATGTAAAAATTAAAAAGGCATGTTTCCCTGCAGTTTTTCACTAAATGAACACAAGGGAGAATGAGATCTAATCATTTTCATTGGTATGCACTTTTATATTTATATTTTATATACAATAATACATAGTAGCTTAATAAAAAGCATTATTTACCTTCATATATTTTTACTAAAAACATTTTTTTGTGAATAAAAAAAGTTTGGTTGAATATTGCATGATATTAAATTATTACTGTGGGATGCAGTCATGTGTATTATTATAATACTGAATTTTATTTTATTTTGAGGTTTAGATTTGTTTGATTTAAAAGTAATACATTTCCTTCCTATTTACTTCACCTTCACCTGGAGCTTTTATCTTGACACTTCAGATATGTGTTATACTGTGCCGCCTTTGTAGATATGTATAATAATTTGTAGCGGTTACTAATGTTTCAAATAATGCAAACGTCTGAACATTAAGTACTTTATTTTTTTCACAATGCATGTGATCTGCTCTAAAAGCACCAAAAACACTCAGACCATGTTTATCTGTCTTTTGTCGCAGCCTTTTACAGTTTTAAAATCACATTTGAACATATTACCATTTTTGTGTTATTTTGATTAATTGTGCTGCCCAGAAGGATAGTGAAATTAGTCTGCTCGGGCACTTTTAACATAATGGCCAAATAAAAAGCACATTAAAATCAGGAAGATCAGGAAGGAAGGTCAGATTCCTTTACCTCTGAAACTGTAATCTCCATTTTGACCTTCTTTTTCTCCTCATCTATTGGTTCAAGTCCCACCAGAACTGTCTGTGCTTTCACAAACGGGGAGATCCGTAAACTAAAGGACTTGTTTTTTTGTTTTTGTTTTTTGTAAATAAATAATCTGATCCATTTTCTTATAATTAGTTCCACAAAATTTACAGTGGACTATGAAAGAGCATAATGGCTACAATGGTCAAGGCTACTATGGACAATTAAACATAATAGTGGAAGCGACTGGACAATGTACTTTAATTTTCACCAGTGGTTGAAAGGAATTAAAGAGATAGTTCACCCAAAAATGAAAATTCTAAAATTGTTTACTCCTTCACATGTTGTTCCAAATGAGTAAGACTTACTTTCTTGTGTGGAACACAAAGAGATGAGACAGTCTCAAGCTGGGTTTCCATCTAAACATTTCGCATTTTTTAAGCGCATTTCTAAAAATTAGACTTTTACATTTTAAAAATTAAATATAAATGTTAAATCTAAATCTAAATCTTGAGTTAAACATTAAGAGGACATACAAATTAATAATTAATGTCTTGACTGATGACGTTAAAGCAGTGCGACAGGGCAGCAGAGAGCAGCGGCAGATTCACTCGTTAAGTGTCTTCAATGAGTGATCTTAAAAGGGTGAGGAGATTCTTAATGAGGATTCAGGATTTGCGGAACATGTACAACATTTAATATTTTTGTTCTTTGCGACACTGAATTATGTGGTTGTTCTATCATGCTTCTGCACATTTGTGCCCATATAAATACAAGTAACAGCATTCCATCGGCATTCAGCAAATACACCGTTATACCATTTAAACAAGTCTTTGAATATCTAATGAACATTTAAATCCACGAAACTTGCAAACTTCGGCGAATCCAGCTGTTAGATCTGATGAAGTGTGCATCGTATCAGCCTGCATAAAAACGTGTGTACTCTGTGCGTCTCTGACTTATGAATGTTATGTGACGGTCTGTCCGTGCGAAGGATCCAAGCCGTGTGAATTAGGTGTGGTCAGGAGTTCCCTTACGACTCAGTACACTAGACATTGTGTTTGCTAACGCATATGGGGAATGTCCTTCCACACGACCTAGTTGAAACCTCTCTACAATAATGGCAACATTCTAATATTGGCAATAGTGTTTGTGCCCCGCCCTTTTAGGCATGAAGCTGTCAGCTATAAAAGCAGGCACGCAAACACCATTCCTCAGAATTTTCTTCCTTCAAGACAGCAATTCATCTCTCATCTAGAAGCCCTCTATTGCTTCGCCGTTGACTACACGAGTCAGCGGGCAGGATCTTCACGGCAACAAGAAGACTCTCTGCTCCCCTGTAGTGCTCCGGCGAACCTCACTCTGCCTTGACGCTTGATGCTTTGCCGGTGAACTGGCCGCTTCAGCATCCTGATTCCCCACAGCACTTCGGCAGGAGTTGTGTATCCTTATAAGCAATTGTATATTGTTATATTGTGTGTGTGTGTGTGTGTGTGTATATATATATATATATATATATATATATATATATATATATATATATATATATATATATATATATATATATATATATAAAGAGTCGCTTACGCGTTCGCGTTTTTTTTAAAGATGTCGTTCCGTAAGTTATTCCTTACACATCTTGCCATCAGATCAGCATGAGAGCTGCATTCACTGTCTGGGCCGCGCCCACTCAGAGTCAGCTCTCATGGAGACAGACTGCCCTCACTGTGAGGGCATGAGTCTCAAGACGCTTCGCTCATGAATCGCCTGAGTTCTGAGGGACGATACAGCCTCCTGCGCCCTCTCATCCGCCTCTACTGTGACACCCGAGGGATCACACGAGGAGTCACGGTGTGGCCGCGAATTCGAGCAGGAAGAATTTGAGGTGGTCCTCGTGCAGGCACACGCCCCACGAGCTCCTCAATCTCCATGTAACGCATCTATGCCGATACATTATGTGCGTGACGAGCTCCGGCCCTCTGCAGGAGCGCATGGCCTCGTCTCGTTCGGCGGTTCTGCCGCTGGGGATGATGACGATGTTATGTCTCTCGCTGCATCAGGTGAGTGGTCAGTGGATGATGCTACCGCTCCTTCCCCCAGCGAGGGCGAGGAGCCTGTATGCGCTACTAACAAGGAGATGCTTCACGTCTTTTCAAGGGTGGTTGAAGAGCTTGATATCGAGTGGTCCCCTCCAGAGGAACCTACACAATCTCGCCTTGATGAATGGTTCCTGCAGTCCGGACAACGTCAAGCAACTGCGTCCCGTAGATCTGTCCCGTTCTTCCCTGAAGTTCGTAACGAACTGTCAAAATCCTGGCGCGCGCCCTATTCGATCATCCCTCATGCCCCGTTAATCTTTCTAAGCTGTATCGACTAACGTCCGCACTAGCTGAAAGAGCATACTCAGTGGCAGGCCAAACTCGTTCAGCACTCCACGTGATGACGGTACTCTAAGTTTTCCAAGCTAAGCTCCTCAAACAAATGGACGAGCAAGGCTACAATCCAGAGACATTCAAAGAGCTCTGCACCACTACGAACTTTGCGCTGCAACTCACAAAAAAAAACTGCACAGGCCATTGGCAAGACAATGAGCAACCTGGTGTTTTTTGATCGGCACATCTGATTGACCCTCACGGAAAAGCCGCTCTATCTGATGCTTTAGTGTCTCCAGCCGGCCTTTTTGGAAAATCTGTGAATAGAATTGCTGAGCGCTACATCATGACTCAGCAACAATCACAGGCTATGAAACATTTTATGCCAAAATGGAGCAGTACTTCATCACAACCGGCTTGCTTCCGTCCTGTCTCGGTCCAGCGCCCAGCTAAAAACCCCACACCAGCTGCCTCAGTGCTGCCAAATGTCGCCGCCGAGCCACTGGTAAAGCCACGCAAGCCCTGCACCAATGGGAACACCCCCATGTTAAATACATTTTACTATTCATCTTAATTTTTTAACTCAACTTTTAATTCAAATTGTTAAGCTGATAATATAATGCATGATGAAAAAGCTACTGGTCTCTGAGAATACTTTGAACCACACTGTCTGTTGTGATCCCTTATTTAATTCATTCCATTCATGCAGTAACACTGTAGCCAGGCTTCAAAAGAAGGAATAATCAGACATTTCTGGATCAAAGCCCTTTCCACCTAAATAATAATAATAATAATAATAATAAAAAATAAGAAAATTTAAAAAAATAATTCTGACACTACTGGCAATACATTTTTTTTCCATTTAGTTGTTTGGAGTCTTAACAGATAAAACTGCATGAAATCATTACAAACCAAATTTAAATACATTTAGTGAACACAGCGCTACGTTGAGACATTCATTAAGATGTAACATGACCATTTGGTTTAGTTTTGAGTAATGTGTGAAATTGTATTAAATGAATGACAAAAAGTCACATGTAAAATCAATTCTATTACTTTATTAGGTTTGGGCCTGCACTCTAAATATTTACAGAAAGGAAAGAAAGAGATATGCCTACATCATTTACATTCTACAGTAATGCAATATTAAAGCTACACTATGTAACGTTTGGCCCTCTAGCGGTTAAAAAGTAAAACTGCATGCGTCTTGCGGATGAACATTGTTTTGTTTGTGCTTCGGCTCTGCTTCTCTGCGTGGATGAATGTGGTTCGAGGCACCGGTGTACACATGGATACAGGACATCTTATCAAAGCGAATGCACAAATAAATAACGAAAGAAGGGAAAAGACGGATATCCGAAAACATGTCATGTGAGCAGGTAAGTGCCATATCTTATGCTGTTGTTTTGACTTATTGGAAACATTGATGTTTTGAAATAAATGATGTTACAAAAGTTAGGCAATGTTCATTAACATTAGACATAACAATTGCTTGTCTGATAGGGTCAAAACATTGTAAAATTTTTATAACTGCAGGATATTCTGGCCAAATAGACCATGGTAGTAACTAATTTATAGATTGTCATTGTTACCAATCAGTGGTCAACATCATTTCAAGACTCACATGTCCTTGGCAAGCCTTGGACTAAAGGATTTGTTCATATAAATGATTGCCATTATAAAGGAAAACACTTGTGTGCTAGCTAGTGAAAAGTTCTGCACCGATTACAGTATAATTATTGTAGATAAACCATATGAATAAAATATCTTAACTGTTGAGTTAGAAAAAAACATCTCTGGGTCGCTTTTAAATCCTTTCAGATCTCGGAGTTGTCTCTACCTCTGAGAAACCAAGCCACTGTTGATTTGGGTTTTATTACAGACTCTGTTGCTTTCCCTTTGTAGACTCTGCTCTGTTTGGGGTTTCTTTGTCTTTATAACCAGTGATTCCCCAGAGATTTGTCGTTTTAAATGATCCATGGTCAATTTTTCTTTTTCGTTGTGACAACAAACTTTCAGCTTCACGCTACACCCACACCATACACACGCTACAGTAGCAAGAGCTTATTTTCTCTGTGTATGGATATGACGTCAACACGCACGGGCGAATTACGTTTGTATGCAATTTCCCGTGAAATCCGTTCTGACAGCTCTAAAATATAAATCATTATTATAGGTTTATCAAAGTGTATTTGGGTAAATACATGGTTTGGAATATGGATTTTTGTTGCACTCTCTCATTAATAACCTTTTGTTATTTTTTAACAAAAAATGTTACATAGTGTAGCTTTAATCATAAACATTTTTATCTTTTAAACTTGCTCTCCTAGTGCTAGAATGCACTAAAACAAGGACACTTTTTCAACTGTGGATTATATGTAGTGAAAGCAATACTGTATCCAAAAGAAACAATCAAGTGAACTAAAGGCACTAAAGAATTTGTGCGCATAATGAAACAGTAGAATATACTCTTTGTCAGTTTTACCAGGGGAAAATGCACATTTGCACTATTTCAAGTACATACAACAGATAATATCTGAGATGTATTTTATAAAAAATAATTATTCTCAATATCACTTTGATGACTGGAATGTACATGAGGCACAAATGCAGAGCTTTGAAAAAGTATTTGCCCCCATCCTGATTTCTTTTGTTTTTGTGAATATCTCATACTAAATTGTTTCAAAAACTCTAAAACATCTAATATAAAATAAAGGCAATCTGAGTAAAAACAAAATACAGTTTTTAAATAATTATGTTATTTATTTATGCAAAAAAGTTATCCAATACCAACTGGGCCTGTGTGAAAAAGTATTTTTAAATTACTAAATCCCAAAATCTATGAAACTGCATTGATAATGGGGTTCAACTGGACTAGACACACCCAGGCCTGATTATTGCCAGCCCTGTTCAATCAAATCAACACCTAAATATAACTTTTTCAGCAGCATGAAGTTGACTAAAAGGTCTCACCCAGTAGCACACTATGCCAAGGTTGAAAGAAATTACAGAAGTAATGAGGAAAAAGATGACTGAAAGACATCAGTTTGGGAAGGGTCATAAAGCTATTTCAAAGGCTCTGGGACGCCAAAGAACCACAGTGAAGACCATTATCTCCAAATGGAGAAAACTTGGCACAGTAGTGAACCTTCCCAGAAGTGGCCGACGACTCATCCAGGAAGTCACAAAAAAGCCAAGGACAACATCCAAGGAACTGCAGGCCTCTCTCGCATCAGTAAAGGACACTGTTCATGACACCACTATCAGAAAGGCACTGGCCAAAAATGCCATCCATGGAAGAGTGGTGAGGAGAAAACCACTACTAACCGAGAATAACATTAACACATCTGAATTTTTGCCAAAACACACCTTGATGATCCTAAAACCTTTTGGGAGAATGTTCTGTGAGTGGAAAGTGGAGCTGTTTGGAAGACAGGGGTCCCATTACATCTGGCGTAAATAAAACACAGAAGTCCACAAAGAGAACATCATACCTACGATCAAGCATGGTGGTTGTAGTGTGATGGTGTGGGGATGCATTGCTTCTTCAGGGCCAGGGCGACTTCCAGTATTTGAGGGAAACATGAACTCTGCTCTATACCAGAAAATCCTAAAGGAGAACATCCGGTCATCAGTGCGTGAGTTGAAGTTCAAGCGCAACTGGATTATGCAGCAAGAGAATGATCCAAAGCATAGGAGTAAGTCCACCTCTGAATGGCTCAAAAGAAGCTAAATTTAAGTTTTGGAGTGGTCAAGACAAAGTCCTGACTTGAACACGATTGAGATGCTGTCACAGGACCTTAAACGGGCAGTTCATGCTCGATAACGCTCCAGTGCGGCTGAACTAAAGCAGTTCCGCAAAGAAGAGTGGGCCAAAATTCCACCACAGCGTTGTGAAAGACTGATTTCCAATTATTGGAAGTGTTTGGTTGCAGTTGTTGCTGCTAAAGGTGGTACAACCAGCTATTAATTTAGTTTTTCACATGGGTGATATAGATGTTGGATAACTTTTTTGCTTCAATAAAAAATACATATATTTGAAAACTGTTTTTTGTGTTTACTCAGGTTGCCTTTGTTTTATATCTTGTTTGAAGATCTCAAACAAATTAGTATGAAAAATACACAAAAATAGAAGAAATCAGGAAGGGAGCAAATACTTTTTCAAAGCACTGTATTTAAGAAATTGGATTACAACATACCAAATCAACATTTGTTTGCCTTCACAAAGCCCTGCACTGTGTATGTTTCAGACACATGAAATTACATTTTGTTTCAGTACCTCAAAGGACAAATGTTCACATATGGAAAAGGATAAAAATATGCTTTATAAAAATAAACATAGTGCATCCAACAACAGGTCTGTATTTCACAAGTGTGGTCAGGTAATATTTAAATCATAAAAATATTAATAAAAAAAGGGGTACTATAAAATTAAACCTTTTGAACTCCTTACAACATTTACTTAAAACATTCTTAACAATGACCATGACTTGCTATCATCCTTATCTATTTTTCACTTTTTCTCTTAGACACTACCATAAATAAATGAAATCCACACCATAACCACATGATTATAGTAATAATAATTAGATGACAGTAATTAGTATAATTGTTTTTATATAGCTGATAACTACTACTTTATAACTACTATGTGATTCTTAGTGTTTATTATATAAACACATAGGCCTATTTGGTGCTCTGGTGAGAAAAAATATTGTTTCAACACAACTATGCAACAATTTCAGGCAAAATATGTATTCATAGTTGAGAAAAAGTATAGAACAACATCCGTCTTCTCATCTTTCAAATAAACCGGTGATTGCACCCAGTGTTTAGTTTGTCAGTTCTTTTAGATTTTCTTTTGCATCAAGGTGAATATAGCACAAAGCTGTATATTATGTCAGTTTTGTTACAAAAATATTGAACTTATATAATGTGCATTACAGTTATTTTGTAAATTTTTAGCAGTACATTATTTCACCTTGCAATGAAGTACAAGTATTGATAAGCAGTAAAAAAGGCTTCATTTTAAATTTACCTTAAAGTGCTTCCTGTACCATTTTGAACTTACTATAGATCATACATTCATCTACCCCTCTATAACACATGCATAGCACAATTACATTTCAACTCTGATAAATAAAAAGATAAAATACGAATAGTACAGGTGATATAAAGATATATATTTAACACTTTAACATATAAATATATTTTTCCAAAACAAATAATGTGGGAAACGCATGAAAAAACAAAACAACTGATTGATGAAAAAAAGACAGGGTGTACATCTGGACACCACTGCCTTAAAAGAACGTCAGACCAGCCCAAGTAGTGAAAGGAGAAGAATGAGGTCATACTGGCATTTGCATCTCTGTATATTCATCTTGACCATTCCTCTCATCAAATGACGGCTCAGCATCATCTGCATCAAGCTGTCACACAGACACAATGAACAATGTTAAAGGCAAAGGGGAAAATAAGTGTTGACGTAACATAATAGACTTTATTTTAGTCCTAAGAACATGTTTGCAAATGTGAATTAGCCAAGGACATGTTCCTGAATCAACATCCTTTGTTCATCCTGGAACAACATACAATCATAGGCCAATTGATAAGAATGTTTTTGAAACCCCTAACTCTAAAATGTGATTGGTTGAGAAGAATGTTATTCCATGACAAACAAGGATGTTGATCCAGTAACATGTCCTACTTGGGTGAAGCACATTAATTTACACACTGGCTTTACATTTGAGCACATTATGATAAGAATTTAGAATATGAATAGTACAGAAAAAACTACATTACAAAAAACATTACATCTACAAATAGCATCATATGAAAAGTCTGCCTCTTTTTTTTACCTAAAGGCCCACCAAAAACACTTACATATTGCATCTCACGTTGAGTAAATATTCGAGGCAACAGGAACCTCCTGAATGGCACAGTGAGGACAAGGACAAACGGGAAGGCTAATGAGGCAGCGGTTGACATTACAGTCCACAGCACAGCCAGACACACCAACTGGAAACATGTGAACAGGTGCATGCGTAGAGTACGCACCTGAAATAGACAAATCAAAGGTTAAAGCACCACTAAATCTGAAACAGAGATAAATTAAAACCAGACAGTGCTGGTCCTCCCTATAGCCAAACTAAGCAAGTTTCTTAGGGCTCCCGATCCACCAGGGGGCCCCCACTCTGAAAAGTACATTATAAGTAGTGTTACAAACATACTAACGGGGGCCCCCTACACAAATTTTTGCTTAAGGCCCCTAAAAGGCTAGGACAGGCACTGAAACCAGAACTGCTTCAGAATTAGTGTGGCATGAATATTGATTTTAGAAGATGTTTGTAGAAGATCTCACCTTGCGGACATATGTGTGGTCAGGGTGGTATTTGGGTGGCATTAATAGCAGCATCATGCGTTCTGTTACCTGGATCCCATTAAGAGACATCACTCCCATATAGAGGAATATGCCGAACAACACAGCGATCGGAATTTGCCGCAAAATGTCTCCAATCACAATGGAGAGACCTGCAGAAAATTAGATGGAAGTACAAACAACCGGTGCTGCAACTGGCCATTTGGTAACTGTTAGGGCAATGTCTTATAATTTACATAAATAAAATGAAACCACCCACCTACAAAAAGGGCCACCAAAAATCCTGTTACTCTCTGCTCTTTTACTTCCTGAATACGTGGTTTGTCACCAGGGGCAACAGCTTTGCTCATCACTGTAAGACTATTTGCGTGGGTTACAGAACGGACAGTAGCACCGGTCAACCATGGCAGTCCAAACATTGCTGAAATCCCACCTGCCATCACGATGATCAACAGGTCCAAGTGAAACCCTGAACCCTTAACCAGCATCCTGTCCTTCTTACTTACAATAAGACTGTTAAGAAAAGAGAAATCAATAAAAACAGGGCAATAATATAATTGAGATTATTGGTAAGATGAAAACTGGGCTGCGTTTCCCAAAAGCATCGCAACATTAAGTTGATTGTAGAGACCATTGGCGCCAGTGGTTTCTACGATCTACTTAAAGGAATAATTCACCCAAAAATGAAAATTTGCTGATAATTTACTCACCCTCAGGCCATCCAGATTCTTTCTTCATCAAAACAAAATGTAAGATTTTTAGGATTTCATTTCAGGCCTCCTCCTTTAAACAATGCAAGTGAATGTACTCCATTTTTGATGGTCCAAAATGCATATTTAGGGTGCATCAAAATAATCCATACGACTCCAGTCGACAAATAAAGTTCTTCTGAACCCAAACGATTGATTATTTTTAGAAACAAAACAATACTTGTATACTTTTTAAATACAAATGTTCGCTTCCGTACATCTCTGTGACGCGCGCTCATTAAAGGGATGACGTAAGCTCGTTGGTAAGTTCACATGTCACGTGGAGGAGGAGGCAGGAAGCGTGTCATTGTTTACAAGAGGAGCGCTGTACAAAAGTTGAATTGCCTTTGCTGTAGATTTGTATTTGTATAAGTGTATTGTTCAAAATGTTTGTTTGGTGTATGTATCCTGGATGCTTCAACCTTCAGAAACCCCAAAGAAAATGCACGCTGGGAAAAATATAAACTTTTCATCGATTCACTATACATATATATGATCTATACATGATCATGAGCGATTGAGGCTCTGGCTTATCGCGCTGAACCTGGATATTAGTACACCCCTACATTCTCTCAAATATTGGAGGGTGTGCAGTGAACATTTTACCCCTGAGGATTTCAGACCATCGAAAGAAACAAAGGGTCGATATCTGAATTCATCGGCTGTGCCCGTGCTGTTTTTCCAGCGAACTCAGGTATGTGTGAAAACTTTGTCATTGTCACGCCTCCCTCGGGCTCTGCACCTCCCTCCGTGCTCCGCTCCTAATCACCCGATTTCTAATTCACCACACCTGCACTCAATTCACTCGCTCATCACTGCCTGCATAAATAACTCACCTTCACACCACTTCACTGTCAAGTCTCACACATAGGACTCTAGTTTGACCATGCTGCTCTCACGCAGTGTTTATTTACCTGTCTGTATTTGCTCTTGATCTTCATCAATATCTGTTTAGTGCTTACCCTGTTGTTTCGCCTGATACCTCTTCTTCAGTTTGTGAAGCTTCTCTTCTGTGTGATATCACCTGTACCATTGATCTCACTGTGTAAACTCTGTAAATCCTGTGAATCTCAGTAAATGCTCTCGCACTTGGTTTCACTAACTGCAACTTGTGTGGCTTGAATTCCCGACAGTTATATAGCCTATATATTTCTGCTAAAGAAAAAGCACAAGTAGATAACGCAACAGTATTGCTCCGAAATAAAGGATGGTTATTTACTGCAGTAATGTTTTGTTTATTATTATTATTATTTGGAAATTATTTTTTATTTTATATTGTTTTGAAATTGTTTAGGACTGTTTTGGTTTGTGAACGGCACTTGGTCTGTGGTCTGTGCAAGTTTCTCTTGTAAACAATGACGCGCTTCCTGCTTCCTCCTCCACGTAACGTGTGACCTTACCAACGAGCTTACGTCATCCCTCTCATGAGCGCGGGTCACAGAGATGTACAGAAGGGAACATTTGTAGTTAAAAAGTATATAAGTATTGTTTTGTTTCTTAAAAATGATCAATCGTTTGGGTTCAGAAGAACTTTATTTGTCGTGTGAATAATTTTGATGCACCCTAAATATGCATTTTGGACTGTCAAAAAATGGAGTACATTCACGTGCATTGTTTAAAGGAGGAGGCCTGAAATGAAATCCTAAAAATCTTAAATTCTGTTTTGATGAAGAAAGAAACTCAGATACATCTTGGATGGCCTGAGGGTGAGTAAAGTTTCTCACAAATTGTAATTTTTGGGTGAACTATTCCTTTAAGCTTACAATGTTTTTGGGAATCGCAGTCCAGGTCAATGCATGCCAGACAAAATTAATGGAGTCAGGTAGAACATGATGGTATCTGTCACTCTCCTCATTTAAGTACACAGGAAGTAGCTGTGACTCACGTGGTGATCTGAGTCTCCATGAAAATGAGGATGTAGACAAGCAGGGCAGGTAAAATACTAGCCACCATCATCCAGATGGGGAACTGGCCATCAGAGCCCAGTGGGTGTATAAACCAACCACGCTTGTCCGGGCTGGTCACAGAGAAGCCATCTGGCACATTTAATTTCTGTATAAGAAACAATTTCAAAGATCATTGTGTCTCATCTTCCAAATTGTTTGGGGTTACTTGGAGTGTCAGTTTACTTTGGGGGAATGAAGAGTAATTTTGTTATAGAGATATGCAAAAATATTCCACTCTCTAATCAGTAAACAAGCTCAGAGCATTGGGTTGGCATTGATACCCTTCCTAACCTACCCCTAAAATCAGAATGAAATGATAAGTTGATAAGAATGTTGTTGAACCCCCTAACCATAAAATGTCAATAAAAAAGCACAGAGAGTCTTATCCCTTTAGGTGTTTGGGTTGACATTGATACCCCTAATTCTACCCTTAAAATCAGATTGTTGTTGCCCCTAACCATAAAATAAGGGGTGAGAAGGGGAAACCACTTCTAGATTAAATATAAATAGTATCAAATTATATATGTCTCACCTGTGTATAAGTGTCCTTAATGCTGTAGTCCAACAGAACCATGATGGAGATTGCTATAGGAACTCCGAAATCTCCAATAATCCTTCGGATCTAGGCAGCAGAGATTTCATTTCACTATAGACAATATCACCTCACAACGCACAATTTTAACAATATTTTGATCATTCATGAAGTGCAGCCTTGAGTTAGCAGGACTATACAGGAACACCAGCTTACCCTGCCAGGAAAGAAAGCACTGTTCTTGAATTTACGCAGATAGAAGGCAATAAAGAAAGTTCCTGACATGAGCACAAGGGAGAGGAGAGCTGTGTTTGGCTGGTTTAGGGTTTGAGAGGCATCTGAAGATCTTGTGTCACCACTGGGTGATGCTAAAGCAGTGTCATTTTCTTCTTTTCCATAGCAGCTCCTCAGAGGATGATCCATGAAGATCTGCGTAGTAGACAAAGACAGGCTGACTCTGAACACTGATTGCACACGTATATTTCCCAGACGTCTATTAGATGTGTGTTTAGATCTGGAAGACGTCTATTGCACGTTGTTTGCTCATTTGCAATACGTCTATTAGATGTATCCGTTTCCTCTCAGATGTCTATTAATCATTCAGTAGATATCTTTGAGATGCTTATGATTTGGAATGTTCATAAATTTGATCTTTTTAAGATGTTTAGCAGATGTTCATTAGATTGTAATGCTTTCCAGATCAAAAGATCTAAAACAGACATCGCAAGGATGTATGTGTGCTATCTGGGCACATCTGCAAATTGAGTCAATGCTTTTTCAAATGAACCTAAGAGATCTCAATACTTTGCCCAGCTTGAAGAAGGTCTCGTAGATGAAGATGAGAGAGATGAGGAAGGAGAAGATCTCCTGGGTGAAGCGTGACACATATCGCACCAGGAAGCTTCCTTCAAAGGCCACCATTAGAACAACAATGACAATCAACCAGATTCCAATCCACACACGGCCTGTCAGATACTCTATTTCGTTGGCCTTGCAGAACTGCAAACAAATTGATTTATGATTTTACATCTGTACAATTAAACATACAGTTGGTTGAGCAAGTGAAGGTACTGAATAAAGTGTATAAATGAGAGTGTTATGGGAATACTAACTGAATAAAAGGATTCTTCAAATACTAGAAGGGGCCCAGAGAAGCCAACCACCAGCAGAGGTTGAGCTCCAAGCAGGCAGAACAACATTCCCTGCATGGCAGTGGCAATAATCAGCTCTGATACACCTATCAAACCACCTGTCTTCTCACCTAAGAAAGAGAGAGGCTATTTAAAATATCTGAGCCTGTAGGCATGGAGAAATTGGATCAGTGGAAGACCATTTAATTCTTTTAATTGAAAAAGAACAGCTCTGTCTAACCCAATAGTCCTCCAAAGGTTACGGCAGGAGAAAGGGCAGCAAAGTAAATGAATATGACAGCAGCCATGCATTGAGGGCTTAGGACATCCGTAAAATCACTGATGTATTTAGGGTAGCGGCGCCGTGCATCTCGGATAACCCCACCAAACAGCTGACCCGTTCTCTGAAGAGGATCGTCTTCGGCTTTAAAGGGAGGATGAAGAGCTGAGAGAGAATAGAATAAATGAATAAATGAGAGAAAAAAATTTCATTTCATATATTTACTCAACAGAGAACTGATCTGTCCACATATGAATGAGAAAGAGCCTTGTACCCATATCCTCTGAGCTCTTGGGCTCCTTGACCTGTAGTTTGACCTCTTGTTCATGTCTCTTGTGCAGCATTTCCCTCTGGAAGCGAGCAACAGAGTGCAGCAGCTCATCTCTGCCCACCTCGGATGGAGGAAGCACAATACTGCAGTCCAGGAAACTGTTGATGGCTGTCAGCAGGTCCTGCCTTTCATCCGCCAAATATGCTGCCTCATGGAAGTGCTGGAAGGGGACATTTAGGGGAAAATTCAAGATGGTTCTTTCACTTAAATCAATCCCATGAATGATCAATCCAAATTTAGTGAACACTTCAATAACTTTGCTTTTTACATGTATTTCTATTTCTGGCACAGATAAGTTACTACTTTTGTTAGTGAGACTTGATAGCTTCTTGTTCACTCTGTGCTTACTTTATCAGACATGAGCGTGGATATGGAGCGGCCGATCTGGTGGTAATCAATGTTGGCACTGGGAGGGCCAAGGAGCACAAAAAGAAAGCGCACTGGGATGGGCACTTCTAGAACTGACTCTAACAGAACTGCTTCTTGCAGTCTCACAAATGCCATGGTTGGCTGGTCCAGGAAATCCACACTACCTGTAAATATTGAGATCACTGGCATCATGATATTAAGAGAAGTGGTATGTAATGACAAGTACTGTTGTGGTATTATATACATAGAGTTAAAGGAATAGTTCACCCAAAAATGAAAATTCTGTGATCATTTGCTCACATGTTGTTCCAAAAGACTTTATTTCCTCAGCAGAACACAATGAATGCAGAATGGCAGTCTCAATCACTATTCACTTTCATTGTATCTTTTTTTCTTAGTGACTAAAGCAAACATTCGTCCTTAACATCTCCTTTTGTGTTACACTGAAGAGAGTCAGGTTTTGTAATTAATGGTCAGGTTTTCAATGCATTTTCTGAAATCGAGGGTGAGTAAATGATACTGGAATTTTTATTTTTGGGTGAACTATACCTTTAAATATAATCAGCAGTTGCTAAAAACTGACCCACAAGGACAACAGTAGCTTCTGCATTCTCAGGAATCTTCTCAAGCAGCTTAGATTTAGACTTGTGCAAACTAAAAAACTGGGGTATATCTTTCTGTGGATACAAACAGGAAAAAGGCCTATTGAAATCCACCCACCCACACACAAATTTTACTTTCTCATACATTTCTTAAAACCACACAGACTTTAAGGAACCCAATACCTCATTCTTATCTAAATCCACACTACTGCGTGAATTAAAGTTAAGTAGTCCTCCGATGAGTGGGTCTGTGGCAGGGGGCTCTGGTGCAGCAATATGGTTATTGCTATGGTGATGAGATATTAGAGAAGCAAGGCTGGTTGCCGAGATGTTCCGGTTAAACAAGCTGTGCTCCTTGCCATCACTCGGGTGACTGGCACATAGAAGAAACAAAACAGTGGATATTTCAGTTGCATTTTCCAAATGATTATTTTTGAGTTACCAGTAAGTATTTTCAAGGGATTTCATGTATTTGGGTGATTCTCACGAAACCTGTCAAGAAAATGCTCTGGTAATATTTAACCTCAAATCAATGCTGAAATTTTTTTTTGCATTGTGACTTTATTTTCAGGACATTTATGCATATTTGACCCCCATTTCTGATTACCATAACGCATCGAGGCGTTTTACTTTTGCTTTTTTACTTTTACTATTTCCATTGTTTTCAATAATGATTTTAATTACCATAACCGTAATTACATTACAAAAATGCATTACAGTAAAAAGATGCTGTTGTACAATGATTTTTCAAATTAAAATCAGCGAAAATGAAAGGTGGTACCTATGTAGTACTATATATATATATATATATATATATATATATATATATATATATATATATATACACACACACACACACAGTATATACAGTACATATCTCCATCCATCAATCCATTTTCTCCTGTTTATCCGGGTCCGTGACTAGGTCCAAGTCTGAGCAGGGATGCCCAGACCTCTATCTCTCCAGCCATTTCAGCCAGCTCTCCTGGGAGGATACCGAGGCATTCCCAGGCCAGCCTAGAGATATAATCTCTCCAGCTTGTCCTGGGTCTGCCCCGAGGTCTCCTCCCGGATGGACATGCCCAGAATACCTCTACATGGAGGTGTCCAGGGGGCATCCTAGAAAGATGTCCAAACCACCTCAACTGGCTCCTTTCGATGCAGAGGAGAAGTGGCTCTATTTTTGAGCCCTTCCCAAATGTCCGAGCTCCTTCCCTATCTCTATGGCTGAGGCCAGACACCCTTGTATCCACGATCTCATCCTTTCGGTCACTACCCAAAGCTCGTGACCATAGGTGAGTTTAGGAACATAGATCTACTGGTAAATCGATAGCCTTGCCTTCAGGCTCAGCTCTCTCTTCACCACGATTGACCGGTACAATGCCTGCATAACTGCTGATCTGCACCGATCCATCTGTCGATCTCACACTCCATTCTCCCATCACTCGTGAATAAGATCCCGAGATACTTAAACTCCTCCACCTGGGGCAGCCACTCATCTCCAACCTGAAGAGGGCACTCTACCCTTTTCCGGCAGAGGACCATGGACTCGGACTTGGAGGTGCTGATCCTCATTCCTGCCACTTCACACTCACAAACCATCCCAATAAACACTGGAGGGCACTACCCGATGAAGCCAACAGGACCAAATCGTCTGCAAAAAGCAGGGATGCAATCCTGAGGTCACCGAATTGGACCCCCTCCACCCCTTGGCTGCGCCTAGAAATTCTGTCCATAAAAATTATGAACAGAACCGGTGACAAGGGGCAACCCTGGTGGAGTCCAACATTCACTGGTAACAAGTTTGATTTACTGTCGGCAATGTGAACCAAACTTCGTTTGACCGTATGGCTCATAGCAACGAGCCCGATACCCGTACTCCCGAAGCACCCCGCACAGAATTCCTCTCGGGACATGGTCGTATGCCTTTTACAAGTCCACAAAACATATGTAGGACTGGATTGGCAAACTCCCATGATCCCTCCAGTATTCTCGAGAGTATTCCACGCCCATTGATGGAATCCGCATTGTTCCTCCTGAATCCGAGATTCAGCCACACCATCCTCTACAGCACCCAAGCAAATGCTTTCCCAGGGAGGATGAGGAGTGTGATCCCCCTAAAGTTGGAGCACATCCTCCTGTCCCCTTTTTAAAAATGGAGACCACCACCCAAGTTTGCCAATCCAAGGGTACCGTATCCCCCTTCCACGCAATGTTGAAAAGGCGTGTCAACCAAGACAGCCCAACAACATCCATTGCCTTCAGATATTCTGGGCGAATCTCATCCACCCCCGGAGCCCTGCCACCTAGGAGTTTGACTACCTCAGTGACCTCAGCAACTGTGATGGGCGAGTCCTCCTCAGAGTCCTCTGACTCCACAGAAGCTGTGTCGGCAGGGTTCAGGAGGTCCTCGAAGTGTTCACCGCCCAACTATATCCCCAGTTGAGGTCATATATGAGGTATATATATATATATATATATATATATATATATATATATATATATATATATATAGAACTACCTTGTACTTTTTCTTTTTTTCATATTGCGGTCATGAGAATATCATAATGACCATATTCTTTTGCATTGCGGTAATGAAAATTGGGGCATAATTGTGCGAAACTGTCATGAAAATAATCTTAAAGGCCCCAAAAACATGCTTCATTTTCTAAATGCAAAACATAATTTCTTGTTTGTTTTGATTTTGAAATAAAACGGACCATGACATTTCCTTGACAGGTTTCATGAGAATCATCCATTTGTTGTCCGTGAGATATGCCATGTTCATGTAATCTGTGAGTAACACAAACCTGTGTTTGAGGAGCAGGGCTCGTAGCACGTTGGCTCTGTCCTTTGCTCTGATCTGATCTGATATAATCATCTGCTCCACAACTTGATGAGCAATACCAGGCAGTGTCTTCTGGTCCAGATCCAACAACACTGCACCTGTTAATTAACACCACAAACAAATCAGATACACCAACAAAGGCTCCATCCAGTAAACACCTCAATACATCATTACAGCAAAGAAATTCTACTCCAATACTCTTGGGTGTCATAATAATTTATTATGTATTTACTTCTGTTGGCTCACATTCAAAGTAAATTACTAACATGGACAATAATGCGTTATAGCATCTGATATTATTTCAGAGATGTATAGGTGCGTTTTTGCCTAAGAATGCACTAAGAGGAAAAGAAAAATTGAGCTGTGCCTTTTCCATAAACCTACAAAACCTGATAGAAATGAATGAAAGTCAATCATATCTTCACAAGACCGTGAAATTATGAATAGTACTGAGGTGAAGACTTGGCTCATGAATATTAACTACATTATGTGATGTTCGCTCGGTAGGCCTTCTTGATTTGCTGACAAGTGAGTGCTAGTCAGCTGGCCAGTTAACTAACCCTGCAATGGCAACAGCTTGGCTCATGAATAATAATTAGGTTGCATAACTGGAAGGTTCAGAAAGGCTACCTAGCAATGGCAGCATGACCAAATTAATATTGATAAGCAAATCCTTCCATTTGTCATGATGTTACAAGCACTCTACCTGCCGTCGCTCTCACCATGTGAAATGGTTTTGCGGAGTTCCAGCAGGCTACGGAATGAGAGCGAAGCTACATGAGGTTTCCCCCAGCAGTCTGTCTCTTCCTCCACGTCCTCCTCAAACTTGATCCAGCGAGCCGTTTCCCTCCACTGCATCTCCTGGTTCTTGTCCATCAGCAGCTCATTTAACTCCACAAACACCTGAGAGGATGCACACAAACGTATCAATAATATATGGTATATGTGTAATAGTATATGTGACCTTTCTTTCAGTGTATAATATTCTGAAATCCAATAGAGCTTAATTGATGGAATCATGTTTGATTGAGTTAGAGGCAATTAGGAGTTCAGTGAGAAGTCGGTTCAGGAATGCTAGTAAACACTCTTTCCATAAAATATTAAAATACACAAAACATTTTCCATTATCTCCAGTCCAACCTTTGTTAAAAACAAATGTACTGATATAGGTCATGAATTAGGGTGAGTAATGACATAAAGTTTGTTAGAGCTAGACAAAATTAAATTTAGTCTTCAACTAAATGTTACTGTGGATAGTGTGCTGCATTGCTTTCAGTCAAAAACTCAGCAAGAATTATGTATTCATGCAAGCCAGCTTAAAAAATCTGAATATTTAAACTGATGGACAAAAAATAAATAAATAAATAAATAATAAATTTAAAAAATAAATAAATAAATAAATAAAAAAACCACGAATCTGTTAATATCATGCTGACATGCCAGTATGATTGCAGTTCTTCCAGTGTGAGTTTACTTCGACAAAATTCTGGTCTTGCGGCCATTCATTCCCTTCCACAACACTGCCACAAAACCAGTGTCTTAAAACATGTACAGATTATTGTGTATTAGCAAATACGTGATAAGTGAAAACAAACACAAACAAGCTTTAGCTATTCTCTAAACCAATCAGAACAGCTCCATCATGCAACCCTACCTTCGGCTGTCGGGCCTGACGAACCCTGTGGTCCATGTAACAGGGCCACGATCTCCTCTAATAAGGAACAGCAGGCTCATTTAGCCAGTTGTAATGATATCCCTCAGTGAGACGTTATAAACCTCTATTTGTACTGCTAATGATCTAAACCTGCGTTTTTAAAGGTATTTTTTATCTTCCGTGGAACACAAAAGGAGTTAGGCAGAATGTTAGGGACTTGACAACCTCAGTCCCCATTAATTTTCATTGTATGGAAATGTACATGTTCCTCTCGTGTTTTATGGAAGAAAGTAATATTGGTTTGGAAGGATGTGAGGCTGAGTAAATGATAAAAGAATTCTCATTTTTGAGTATTTCTTCACAAAATATCAAAGTCAATTTACTTCCCAATACAAAAAACATGAAGAAACATCTGGTAATATTGATGGCATAGTATGCATTTCTCATCAACTACTACAGAGAGGGGAAAGATAATCAAGTAAGGTGGCATCTCACCTCATGTGGGGTCCGATCCAGCTTAGTCCGACTGCGGCTGCTGAGCTCTTTGTGGTCCTTGCCAATGTGAACCACCTGACCTTTAGCACTCTTTGTGACCAGGTGTCTCCGCACACCAGGGACATCTTCGAACCTGTGACCTGTGAGAAAGAGAGCGAGACAATGTTGACAGCCTGAATCAACAGTTGAAAACAAGTTGAAACACAGCTGAATCTATTGTAACACAAAAGAAGCTCTATGAGTAACTAACTTACTGCAGTTTTTGTTGTAATTGCATAACTTATACTATCGGCTACATTGGATACAATACTGAGCATCCAAACACAGAAATACAAACTTCACAAACACAACTGAACGGTCACTAGAACATTGCTCATTTTGTCTGTTTCAAAGTGACCTATTGTTTTGTCAAATGACCTGTATTTAAAGCACTCTCTCTCTCTCAGACACACACACACTTTTACACAAAAGAGACACGTCAAAGTAACAGTTGTTGTGGGCACACTTTCAGAATGTCCACATTCCTGAATCATAGCCATAGATGGATAGATGAACAGACTGAAAACATGATTCATTTTCAGAAGAATGTGAACAGAAAGGTGCAAATAAAGAAGTCCTTTATAACATTTGAAAAAAGAAGTCAGGAAAACAAGGAAATGTACTTGCATTCAAACCACGTCATCAATTATCTATAATCAACTGTAAACCCACCACTGAAATACTCAATAATCACAACTCAATACTGAAAAAACTCACCATTAATAACAAATGTAATAATATAATGATTGCCCCCTGGATTTGAATTTTAGGGGCATTTTTTTATGTTTATGGGGACATTTTTTCTATATTGTGTAATCCTTTTATTTTAAATACTTCAATTAAATAAATTCATTAACATAAGTTCTCAATCTGAATATTTAGATTGAGAATATATTATCTAGTCATTAAATTAAATCAACATCAAATCATATTTTATGCACTGATGTGTATAACTACATTAGAATATAATATTAAGAATTGTATCAGATGTTTAAAAAAAATGAACAATTCATTACAGGGGCATTTTTTGTCTCCACATTTTTTATTTCAGGAGCATTTTTGTCCATTTTAGTGGCCCACTTTTTTTTTATTTGCCCCGAGCCCCCCTTGACTATACTATACTATATTATACTAAGCTTCAATATACTACAGTACAATATACTGCTTGGGTACTCCTGAAACAGGGTTGGAAACTTTATACTATACTGTACTGTACTGTATTATACTATACAATTCTATTCTTCACTACACTATACTGCAATACACAAAATTCAAAATGTGTAGTACTGGGGTACTCCTGGAACAGGGTTGAAAACACTACACTATACAATACTACAGTAAACTGTACTGTAAATATAATATAATGTAATATACTTACTCTTAATGCCATCAAGGTCAACAGTAGTGAGTGTCTTTGCTTCACTCTCATCAGTGGGCATGTGGTAGTGTGCCAGCCCAATGCCCGTCATGTTGCCCATGCAACGGCGTTCCTGCAGGTCATAGCTACGCACTGGTTTAGAGCTGCCGTCCGGCGAACTCACCGGAAACAAACAAGGAGCAGACACTCTTCTACCTCTGGGAAGCTTACGTACTGATTTTCTGCCCCTGCAGAGGTACAGGTGACCGAACTTATTCCAGGGTATCATGTATTTCAATATGCCTATGCGAATGTGTGTCTGGTTTGTGTGCTTACTCGGTTAATGTAGCATCTTCTGGGATGTTGATACTGGTGTGAGGTGCTGAATTGGCTATTATTGAAACCTTTCGATGTGGTGAGGCACTACCATTCTTTTTTACACTGGAGGCAGGGTCATCTTCAGATAAAAAAAACTGTGTTGCCAAACACAGAGTGGTTAACAAGGTGATAACATTCATTTGGTCAAAGAAATTTACCAAATACATTTAAACTCAGTTTTTCACAATTCCTGACATTTAATCGTAGAAAACATTCCCTGTCTTTGGTCAGTTAGGATCACTACTTTATTTTAAGAATGTGAAATGTCAGAATAATAGTAGAGAGAATGATTTATTCCAGCTTTTATTTATTTAATTACATTCCCAGTGGGTCAGAAGTTTACATACACTTTGTTAGTATTTGGTCGCATTGCCTTTAAATTGTTTAACTTGGGTCAAACATTTTGGGTAGCCTTCCACAAGCTTCTCACAATAAGTTGCTAGAATTTTGGCCCATTCCTAAAGACAGAACTGGTGTAACTGAGTCAGGTTTGTAGACCTCCTTGCTCGCACATGCTTTTTCAGTTCTGCCCAAAAACTTTCAATCTGACTGAGGTCAGGGCTTTGCGATGGCCACTCCAATACCTTGACTTTGTTGTCCTTAAGCCATTTTGCCACAACTTTGGGGGTATGCTTGGGGTCATTGTTCATTTGGAAGACCCATTTGCGACCGAGCTTTAAATTCCTGGCTGATGTCTTGAGATGTTGCTTCAATATAGCCACATAATTTTCCTTCCTCATGATGCCATCTATTTTGTGAAGTGCACCAGTCCCTTCTGCAGCACCCCTACAACATGATACTGCCACCCCCATGCTTCATGGTTGGGATGGAGTTCTTCGGCTTGCAAGCCTCACCGTTTATCTTCCAAACATAAGGATGGTCATTATGGCCAAACAGTTCAATTTTTGTTTCATCAGACCTGAGGACATTTCTCCAAAAAGGAAGATCTTTGTCCCCATGTGCACTTGCAAACTGTAGTCTGGCTTTTTTATGGTGGTTTTGGAGCAGTGGTTTCTTCCTTGCTGAGCAGCCTTTCAGGTTATGTCGATATAGGACTTGTTTTACTGTGGATATAGATACATGTCTACCTGTTTCCTCCAGCATCTTCACAAGGTCCTTTGCTGTTGTTCTGGGATTGATTTGCACTTTTCGAACTACAAACTACTTTCATCTCTAGGAGACAGAATGCGTCTCCTTCCTGAGCGATATGATGGCTGCGTGGTCCCATGGTGCTTATACTCATGTACTATTGTTTGTACAGATGAACGTGGGACCATCAAGCATTTGGAAATTGCTCTCAAGGATGAACCAGAATTGTGGAGGGCCACAATTTTTTTTCTGAGGGTCTTTTGATTTTCCCATGATGTCAAGCAAAGAGGCACTGAGTTTGAAGGTAAGCCTTAAAATACATCCACAGGTACACCTCTAATTGACTCCAATTAGCCAATTAGCCTATCAGAAGCTAATTGGCTAATTGCCTAAAGGCTTGGAATTTTCCAAGCTGCTTAAAGGCACAGTTAATTTAGTGTATGTAAACTTCTGACCCACTGGAATTGTGATATAGTCAATTAAAAGTGAAACAATCTGTCTGTAAACAATTGTTGGAAAAATTACTCATGTCATGCACAAAGCAGATGTCCTAAACGACTTGCCAAAACTATAGTTTGCTAATATGAAATCTGTGCAATTGTTAAAAAAATTAGATTTAATGACTTCAAACTAAATGTATGTAAACTTCTGACTTCAACTGTAAATATATATTTTCTTAATCAGTATTTTTCTTATTTTCCAGTAAAAATATCAAAACAAACAAGATTGATTTATTTGAGAAGCAAAACGCATGAAATAATAAGACTTATTTTCAGAGAATGTATCTTGAATTTGGACAAATAAATGTTCTTACCCCATTGGCAAACTGTATTTTCTTGTTTTAAGCATGAAATTATACAAAAGCAAGACTTGTACTAAAAAAACCCCCACAAAACTATTTACTAAAGCTGTAAAATAAATAAATAAATAAATAAACTAATTCAAGATATAATCTCTGAAAATTTACGCAATTTTGCTTCTCTCTCTCTCTCTCTCTCTCTCTCTCTCTCTCTCTCTCTCGTGTGTGTGTGTGTGTGTGTGTGTGTGTGTGTGTGTGTGTGTGTGTGTGTGTGTGTGAATCAAGGACGTGCCGCACATACAAGCAGGATAAGCAGTGCTTACCTAACAGAAGGGTGAAAAGAAAAATGACACTATGAAATATTTAAATGTAACTGTTAATATAAACGACCGTTTTCACTCGAGTTCGTCATTTTTCATCTCAGTTGAGCAGCACAGTTATTCATTTATTCGCTTTGGCGCCACCCTCAGGTATAAGCACTTTATGTTATGCTTTCTCTGATTCAAAGCATTGTTCACTAACCCTTTCATTCAACACAGTACGTTCACGCCCGCTACTACAAATGGCGAAGGGAAGCATGCTTGCAGAAGCAAAGCATTGTTTCTGGTTAGTCTGAGGCTATGAATTATTGATCATGTTCTTCTTGTGTTATGTCTGTTTTATAGTTCTAACGTTAGGGCGCAGTGTCTGTTTAAAAAAAATAAGATGGTATTTAGACTGTCTTGTCTACGTTACATTTGCCTTATGTACTCAGGTTAAGATTGTTGTCTTTGGTGGTCAGATTAGTTAATTGCCGCTGGCCATTCCAGTGGTTCTGAACTGTAGGAAGAGTTACGTGTGAGGCCTGAGATGTTGAAACAAATAACTGACAATCTTTTCTTTTTCTTTTTGTTGTAGGCCCTATGTCAAAACAAACTCTTCTGGCACTATGGTTCATTGTATGATTTAATGGATATAAACATGCTCGGCTCAATATATGACAATCTTTCATTTGTGTGATATGAGCAATATTACTGTCCTGAATTTAAAACAACTTGGTCATGAAGTTTGCCACTGTGACACAATTGTTTCCATTGACTGGTGGGTTCTAAGGCAACGATTTACGGCAATAACATTTTTGCGACATTACACTCACCCGTACTGTATGTGTTTTGGGCACAGCCTTTAATAATGTGTATTAAAAATCTTTGATGCTTGCCCAGTCTCAAAGCCCAAATGTGTGCGAGCTATGGCTACCTGTGCCCCCTCAATGTGAACTTCTGTATCCGTGTCTGGTGTAGGTGTGGTGGTGGCAATGCCCTCTCTATCCTGCTGGCTGCAGGGATCGTCATCCTCATCTTCATCCTCATCATCTTCATCTATAGGGGGGGCCGCACCTGTGGATGCACTTCTCCTCCGTCCTGAGTCCTTCCACTTCCTCCCAACCTTTTTCCTCCGGCCCTCGTTAGGGAGGTGTATAGACAGAGGGTGGTGAATGTGTAGAGAGGTGTGACGGTGGTCTGCAAATGGAACATACATGACTTAGAAAAACCTCAGGAACTATCAATAGAGCACTTTTGATTCTTTCAATGGCACGTTTCTCACATGAAAAAAAAAAAAAAAAAAAAACTAAAACATTCTTGAATGTCTTGATGAATTTTATTTGGAGGTCATTAATTTTAGAAAAAAAAATCTTCTGTAAATTTTAAAATATTTAATTTGAGAAAGACGTTTATTGGGTCAATCTTTTAAATTTGTTATACTCACAATTATATACTGATATAATGTATACTACAAATAATGGTCAGTGGACTGAATTCTAGGTATTGTTTTAATTATTTATTTATTTTATAATCTTATTAGGTAATTAGTCTATTTATGACTAGACATTCTGAATATTATCCAATTTTAAAGAGATAGTTAACCAAAAAAAAAAAGAAAAGAAAAGAAAAAAAGAAAATTATGTCATCATTAACTCACTCCTGTGTTGTTCCAAATCCACATAACTTTCTTTCTTCCATGGAACACAAAAGGAAACATTCTGAAGACTGTCCCATTTGCTCTTTTCCATGCAATTGCAATAAATGGGGACTGAAGCTTTTAAGCTTCAAAAAGGACACAAAAGCGTCATAAAAGCGGTCCACATTACTTGTGCGCTAAACTTTTGCTCTTATATTTCGACCTGTTGCTCACACAAAGCTATTGTATAACTTCAGAAGACATGGAATATACTGCAAGACTCATATGGACCACTTTTATAATATTTTATGGTCATTCAGTCTTCATTCATTGCAGTTGCATGGAAAAAGCAACCAGTCTTCAGATTTGCTTGTTTTGTGTTTCATGAAAGTCATGTGGGTTGGAACGCAGGAGGATTAGTAAACAAGGACAAAATAATTCCTTTAAGGCTATGGAAAAGAAACATCAAGGGTAAAGTTCTTACACTCAAAGTCCTCCTCGTTAAAGTTGCGGTGTTGTTCGTTGGGCACGCGCTGAGGAATGGTAAGAATCTGCTGGAAACACTGCACTCCCAGTGTCTTATTCAAATCCTCTTCTTCATCATCATCATCACATTGCTGGGGAGGAGGGTGCACTGCAACAGGCTGCATTTAAACAGAGAAAGACATACCTTAATTGCTATTCCAATATATTACTTTATATTAATGAAAAAATGAAGATAAAGACATTCTAATAAATTAAATCTATATTTACCTATAATGTTACTATTACATAAACAAATAAAAGCCCCATTTACTACATTAAAAGAATGGTTTACCTAAAAATAAAATTAAGTCATTATTTACTCTCCTTTGTGTTATTCCAAACCCGAGTGGCTTTTTTCTTAATGCAGAACACAAAAGGAGAGTTGATAATATCCACTGATAAATATATATAGAACTGGATCGCTGACTCAACAGTAAACTGCCAGCAGGAGGTGAAGCCACCGGAAGTGTTTGAGCGGCCATCTTGGTATGACCAAACTGTCAAAGAGCATCAGTGACTGACAGGCGAAAATGTCCTGTTTCACCGTCTCCGACCTCCATATAAGACAGTCGTATTTCACCCTCTAGTGACAATCATGTGTAATGTTTCATTTGCTTGATATGGATAATATTCGTTACGAGGGAGATCACAGATCGTGATGTCAGAGCATTCACCTGCCCATCAGTGCAGCACAGCAATCACTAAAGGAAGTGGCAAAACAGTCCACAGGTTGTAGTGTAATTAGGAAAAGCTGTTATATCTGCTTGTTTAGGGTGATAATACGTCCTACCCTCGAACGGGAGTTTAAAAAAGTCAGACCAGGATTTCTAAATCGCCTTAAATGCCTGGGATTTGCTTGTTTTCATATTGAAGTGCTCTCTGTAGTCATACATGGATACATGTCATAAATACGTGTTCGTTTGCCATTTAAACCTAGCATATTAGTTTAATTTTAACCAACTTTGCTTTGTGTGTCTCCCTCTCTGCGCACCCGCTGTGCGTATGATAGAGGGAGAGAGAGCGCACCTTCTTATTCAAGTGACCACGAGAAAAAGGCACTTTATGATGAAAACATAAAACAAGTAACTCTGAACAAACACTTCCATGCTCTCAATAAATAAGTCTGAAAATGTCTGTTTGTATCATACCTCAGTTTCAGTGAACTTGTTTACATTCAGCTGATCTGTTCGCTGATTAAGTTTGTTAGAGGTGGATAATGTTTGATTTACTGTAGATTCACATAAACATAAGAAACAGGAAAAATGCCTAGACATGTAAAATAATTACATGTCTAGGACATTTGCGTTGTAGGGATGTACATGCAGATTTCAGATATAAAATCTGTGACTGAATGACTAATGTTTACTTGCTGAAACAAGATGATTTCCTATTAAGTCAATAGGGACATTGGAACATTTGGGCATAGCAATATGGTGGCGCAGTGGCTTCACTTTTTTGACCTCATGAGCAATCCAGTTCTATATTATATATCAGTGATAATATCTCACTTCAAAATTTTAAAAATACGCAGAGGGGGACTGGGTAGCTCAGCGAGAAAAGATGCTGACTTCCACACCTGGAGTCGTGAGTTGGAATCTAGGGCATGCCGAGTGACTCCAGCCAGGTCTCCTAAGCAACCAAATTGGCCCAGTTGCTAGGGAGAGTAGAGTCACATGGGGTAACCTCCTCGTGGTCGCTATAATGTGGTTCTCGCTCTTGGTGGGGTGCGTGGTGAGTTGTGTGTGGATGCCACGGAGAATAGCGTGAAGTCTCCACACACGCTATGTCTCCGTGGTAACGCACTCAACAAGCCACGAGATAAGATGCGTGGATTGACGGTCTCAGATGCGGAGGCAACTGAGATTCGTCCACCACCTGGATTGAGGCGAGTCACTACACCACCATGAATTAGAGCGCATTGGGAATTGGGTATTCCAAATTGGGAGAATAAACAAAACACAAAAGGACTATAAAAGTAGGCCATGCAACTTGTGCTTCATACTCCAAGTCTTCCGGAGACATACAGTAGGTTTTGGTAAGAAACAACAAAATTTCAAGTAATTTTTCAGTGAAAATCTTACGTTTGTTGTGCGTTCATGAGTGCACAGAGAAGCATGCTTACAGTGGCATGAATGTTCACATGAGAACTTCATTGTTTTTACCACTAAACATCACAAATTCTTGCGTGAACACACAAGACACAGTGAACAAGCTCATGAATTCACAACAGACATCACTTTCGACTTGGAATATGATGCACTAGTCATAAGGACTAGTTTTATGATACTTTTGAGTCCTTTTTTTAGGCTTTAAAGTGAGGCACTTTCCACTGCCATTTTATTGAAAAGATAGACTGAGATATTAATTAAAACATCTTCTTTTGTGCTTTGCATAAGAAAGAAAGTCCTATAGGATTGTAGAGACATAAGAGTAAATTATTTTCATTTAAAAACCTGCAATTAAACTGGATTATATCAATTGCTTCAAATATGCAATTAGCCATCAACAGTAATATTCAATAAGCAAGCTGCTTTACATAAACAATAGCAGTGGATGTTTCCCAAAAATGAAAACATGAATCTACGCCCAGGCACTCATGTGGAATTTCCTTTATTAGAGGGGCTACATCTTAAAAAAAAGCACCAATGCGTATCGACCCAAACAGGCCTTCATTAGGGTGTCAAACAATGGAAAAACTGACCTGTGTTTACAAATGCTCTGCTACAGGTGCTGGCCACTAGAGACCTTAAATTATATAACACCAATAATCAAAATAATTAAATAAAATATACTAACATTGCAATATAAAGAGAGCAGTATATAAAAAAAATAGTATTTGTACAAAGAGAGGGGAAAAATTTATGCACTTGTATATTCTGTTTTTGTATATAATGAGGTCTTATTTGCTTATGTAAAATTGTGCTTGACCCCATGTGTATGCAATTTTTTTCCCTCTGTCTTTGTAAAAATACTATTTTCTTTATATACTGCTCTCTTTATATTGCAATGTTAGTATATTTAACCCTTATGCACTGTTCTGTCATTTTTGACTGAAATCAATTTAGTTTCTTCAATAAAACTGGTGTCCTTTATCTGAAAGGAACGAGACTTTGTGACTTTTCGTCCATTTCATATCTGAACACACACAAAAAAAGTTGATTTGATCATTCTAAATGGTAGAGAAAAAAAGTCACACTTGTACTGTTCCCGGTCAAAAGTGACCGCCATAGGAAATGAATAGGAAACACTAAAAATCAGATTTTGTTTTGCATAATTAATTATATAAAATAAAAAAATAAAAACAGCCACAATGAATAAAAAAAAAAAAAAAAAACACAGACATGAAGGGGTGAGACTACCAAAAATCAAGAGTGCAAAACACACACACATTCAGACACACACACACACACACACACACACACAAAGCCTACCTGGTCAGAATATGAAATTTGTTAAAAAAATAAACCAGTCATCCACAATGCAGAACACACACACACCAAAATGAATTGGTGAGACCATAACAAATCTACAATGCTGAACAGGTGCACACACACACATTCATCTTGCTACAACCAGGGATAAATAAGGTTATTACTTGTTTATTTCAGGTAATTTTTGGAAGCAGTCTGCATACACACACACACACACACACACACACACAGATCAAAGGGAAAGTTTACACTCTTTGTAACACCATGTTCAGGGTTGACTGTAATAATAATTTGGCATTATTGAAAAAAACTGACAAAAATAACCTCAAACAAACCAAATAATAATAATAATAATACACTTTGACAAAAGTAGTCTTTGATAATGTTTAAATATATATCTAAATGCAGAACTTGACAAAATCTAGAAATCGTCTTCTCTTCAACTAGGGATTAATAAATAGCTCTCTGCAGCCACCTAGTGTTTATACTTGGAATTTCATCTGGTTTTCATATACAGGTGGATCTCAATAAATTAGAATGTCGTGGAAAAGTTCATTTATTTCAGTAATTCAACTCAAATTGTGAAACTCGTGTATTAAATAAATTCAATGCACACAGACTGAAGTAGTTTAAGTCTTTGGTTCTTTTAATTGTGATGATTTTGGCTCACATTTAACAAAAACCCACCAATTCACTATCTCAAAAAATTAGAATACATCATAAGACCAATAAAAAAAACATTTTTAGTGAATTGTTGGCCTTCTGGAAAGTATGTTCATTTACTGTATATGTACTCAATACTTGGTAGGGGCTCCTTTTGCTTTAATTACTGCCTCAATTCGGCGTGGCATGGAGGTGATCATTTTGTGGCACTGGTGAGGTGGTATGGAAGCCCAGGTTTCTTTGACAGTGGCCTTCAGCTCATCTGCATTTTTTGGTCTCTTGTTTCTCATTTTCCTCTTGACAATACCCCATAGATTCTCTATGGGGTTCAGGTCTGGTGAGTTTGCTGGCCAGTCAAGCACACCAACACCATGGTCATTTAACCAACTTTTGGTGCTTTTGGCAGTGCGGGCAGGTGCCAAATCCTGCTGGAAAATGAAATCAGCATCTTTAAAAAGCTGGTCAGCAGAAGGAAGCATGAAGTGCTCCAAAATTTCTTGGTAAACGGGTGCAGTGACTTTGGTTTTCAAAAAACACAATGGACCAACACCAGCAGATGACATTGCACCCCAAATCATCACAGACTGTGGAAACTTAACACTGGACTTCAAGCAACTTGGGCTATGAGCTTCTCCACCCTTCCTCCAGACTCTAGGACCTTGGTTTCCAAATGAAATACAAAACTTGCTCTCATCTGAAAAGAGGACTTTGGACCACTGGGCAACAGTCCAGTTCTTCTTCTCCTTAGCCCAGGTAAGACGCCTCTGACGTTGTCTGTGGTTCGGGAGTGGCTTAACAAGAGGAATATGACAACTGTAGCCAAATTCCTTGACACGTCTGTGTGTGGTGGCTCTTGATGCCTTGACCCCAGCCTCAGTCCATTCCTTGTGAAGTTCACCCAAATTCTTGAATCGATTTTGCTTGACAATCCTCATAAGGCTGCGGTTCTCTCGGTTGGTTGTGCATCTTTTTCTTCCACACTTTTTCCTTCCACTCAACTTTCTGTTAACATGCTTGGATACAGCACTCTGTGAACAGCCAGCTTCTTTGGCAATGAATGTTTGTGGCTTACCCTCCTTGTGAAGGGTGTCAATGATTGTCTTCTGGACAACTGTCAGATCAGCAGTCTTCCCCATGATTGTGTAGCCTAGTGAACCAAACTGAGAGACCATTTTGAAGGCTCAGGAAACCTTTGCAGGTGTTTTGAGTTGATTAGCTGATTGGCATGTCACCATATTCTAATTTTTTGAGATAGTGAATTGGTGGGTTTTTGTTAAATGTGAGCCAAAATCATCACAATTAAAAGAACCAAAGACTTAAACTACTTCAGTCTGTGTGCATTGAATTTATTTAATACATGAGTTTCACAATTTGAGTTGAATTAATGAAATAAATGAACTTTTCCACGACATTCTAATTTATTGAGATGCACCTGTATTTTTATATTTTAAAAAATGGACACCACAGTTTGATTCTCAAGACTTTATGCTTTCAAACGGTATATGATTGATGAGGATTGGTTCAGAATTTGAGAAAATATTCATAAAACAATTCAATTTTCAATGTTAAGTTTAAGGTCACATAGGTAAATAAATTAGTAAATAAAATAAATAAAAAAATAAGGTCTAAATACCCCAAAACCCACTCAAGATTTACAGCTCTAGTCCTTTTACATGATTGAAGTTAGAGTTGTCACATTTCTTTCATAGCAATTAAAAAAATTACTCTTAATATTTCTGGGAACAACTGTAATGTGATTCAGTAATGAACAAGGCATAAGGGTTAAATGTTTGATTTGTTTTTCGATTATTGGTGTTATAAATTTAAGGCCTCTAGCGGCCAGCACCTGCAGCAGAGCATCTGTGGACACGTGAGGCTATTAAGCCACTTCCTGTTTTTCCATTGTTTGACATTATGATGAAGGCCTTTTTGGGATGATATGCTTTGGTGCTTTTTTTAAGATGTAGCCCCTCAATAAAGGCTTTTTAATATTGAAATTCCACATGAGTGCGTGGACGTGGATTCGTCCGCTACTATTTTTCATGTATTTTGCACCCTTTCCGGAGCATCTATGGCATTTTTTGAGTACCAGATGCATTATTGGATGTAATTTCTTTTCATCATAAACTTTGTCCACACTCCATCAACACGGTCAACACAGAAAAAAAAAAAAAAACTCTTACAGTTTATCAGTGTAAGGCACAAAAACAAGGCAGTAAATAACATACCTGACAAAAAAATATGTTAAAAAATCGATGTCTCTCTCATACCCCTTTCTGTGTCTTCTTCTCCCCCTCCCCCGCTGTCTGTGGTATGTTATCCTGAGGATAAACTCAGGCTTGTGGGCTTCTGTTCCATTTAATTCTGTGTGTTTTGACATGGGGCCCCTCTCTGGGTAAAGCTAACATGCCCAGAGATACCAAGCTTTGGCACGCACACGCTCAATCAAGACCCAGCATCCTGTGGCTAGTCCCACTTAAGCCACAGAGTGAGTCAGTGCACCTACAGACACTCACAACAAGCTGTTTTTCCAATCGATCATGACATCATCAACGTCAGATAAAAGTGGCGAGGAGGCAAACAACACTTGATTTGAAGGCAAGGAACAGGAGTCACAGTGATAATCTAGATAGCCGGGGCACACTGAAAGGTAGCTGATGTTTATAACCATGGCAACCACACACTAGGTAGGCCTCAAGCAGAGGATGTAATTTCCTATAAAGAGTCCTTCCTTTGCAACAGACTCTAAAATGGCACTTATCTTCACCCCCATCCTCTGACATCATCAGTCATATCTACAGTATAGTCACATACTGATTCTTTACATACACTGCCTTCCTCTTATTTAGAGAACTACTTTTTAAGCCAATATAATAGGCAATGAGCAGTTGCATTTGCTTACAGTCAAGGCAAGGCAAGTTTAATTATATAGCACATTTCATACACAATGGTAATTCAAAGTGCTTTACATAAAAATGATAAAGAAAATAAAACCAATTAAGAACAAGAAATAAGAAACAAAAGTAAAATATAAATATGTAAATAAATAAAAAAATATATATGTTAAAATGAATAAAAAAAAATGGAGAAGAATAGAGAAATAAAATACTACAGTACAATCAGTAAGTGCAGCACAGCACTCAGTCAGTAAATGCACAGCTAAACAGATGTGTTTTCAGCCTGGATTTGAATGTGGTTACTGTTGGAGCACATCTGACCTCTTCTGGAAGCTGGTTCCAGCTGTGGGTGGCATTGTAGCTAAATGCTGTCTCACCTTGTTTTGAGTGAACCATCTGTATATCTAAATGACTTGATCCTGATGATCTGAGAGGTCTGTTAGGTTTATATTCAACAAGCATATCTGCAATGTATTTGGGTCCTAGGCCATTGGTCAATTTATAAACGAGTAATAGTACTTTAAATCAATTCTAAATGTTACTGGAAGCCAGTGTATAGACCTGAGGACTGGAGTAATATGCCCAGATTTTTTGGTTTTTAGCTATAAGTGACTAATGGTCTTTTTGGAAAGGCCGGTGAGGAGCCCATTGCAGTAGTCCACCCTACTGGTGATGAATACATGAACAAGTCTTGAGTGGATACAAAACATGTAATTCTGGCTATCTTTTTTAGATGATAGTAGGCTGATTTAGTTATTGCTTTGATATGACTATTGAAATTAAGGTCTGATTCCAAAATGCCACCAAGATTCCTGACTAGACTAGGAATTTCGCCTTTGTTGCCAAATGCAGTGACCTCTGTCTTGTCTTTGTTTAACTGAAGGAAGCTTTGCCACATCCAACTGTTAATTTTGTCAATGCACAGGCACAGGGAGTCTATAGGGCTGTAGTCATTTGGCGATAGGGCTAGGTTGATCTGGGTGTTGTCTACATAGCTATGGTATGCAATTTGGTTCTTTTCTATAATTGGCCTAGTGGGAGCATATACAGGTTGAACAGGAGCGGTGCAAGAATTGAGCCTTGTGGCACTCCACACATCATAGATGTCCACTCAGATGCATAGTTGCCTAGGTTCACATAGTAACCCTCCCTTTTAAATATGACCTGAACCAACTGAGGACCATCCCAGAGAGCCCTCCCCAGATTTACATTGGAAGAACAACTTGTTCTCTGACTTTGAGCAGACTTTCAGGCACACAGATAAATAAGTGACAGGACTATAGCACAATTGAATATATCTAATATAATTCAATAAAAGTATTGTGTTTCTGAATCCTGAATCCTCCTCAGTGGGTTTGATGTGTTTTTCAAAGGATGAAACATGACGCTTCTATCATCCTCCACCTTCCTCCCTCCATCCAAACTGAGACACATATTGACTTACATTTTCCCACAGAAGCCTCTTTGCTTGTGTTAGATCTGAGCTGCATTTTTATATCAGGAAACAAAGCTCAGGTTAAACTGCAGAATTACATGATCATTTTACCTGACAGAAAAAAGACTTCACAGCAAATTTGCTGGTGACTTTTGTCTGGCTCTTTTCTCTCATCACACCATGCAACCAGAAATTACATTTCAGGATGTTCACTTTGAAGTAATATTTATTTCAGCTACTTCCTGTGACAATTCTATTTTATGTAATGAATAATATGGTAAACTAAAATAAAAATAGTTTAGGGGGGTTTGTCTGCTTATTTAGTAATCTACTGAATATGAAACAACTGTCCTGTTTCTGTATCTGAATGTGTTTAACCGCACCAATAATACAGTATGTAACACCACTGACAACAGCTGAATATTCCAGAAAAAGTTCCGGACATTCAAAAAAATCATCACCTGTTCAGATGATTATTTAGGGAGCAACTGTGTAACAGATTAATATTCACAGTGCAAAATTATTAAGAGGATCTTGTTTTAGTGTCAGTGGGTTTGATTTTATCTTAGTTATTATTGCTGAGAGAGCCTGTCCATCAAGTCATTCCAATAAAAGCAAAATTTAGGAGGTAAACCAACCTGATCTCAAAGAATCACATTACTATACCTTAATTTTTGCAAAATGATTTTTACGTGCCCTGTTGCACAGTACGTATGGTATCGTGCCGGTTTCCTAGTGAAATGAACACTAAAGGCGCTAGAACAACAATGACTTTTCTTCACTCGGCAGAATATCAGTTCATAAATACTTACTTTTTGCCCTGTTCATCACATAATGTTGATGACATCTAAATACTTTTACTATAGTACCTAACTTAAAGGAATAGTTCACCCAAAAATGAAAATTCTCTCTTGATTTATTCACCCTCCTGGCATCCCAGATGTGTATGACTTTCTTTCTTCTGCAGAACACAAATGAAGATTTTTAGAAGAATTTCTCAGCTCTGTAGGTCCATACAATGCAAGTGAATGGGTGCCAAACTTTTGAAGCTCCAAACGCCACATAAAGGGAGCATAAAAGTGATTCATATGACTCCAGTGGTTAAATCCATATTTTCAGAAGTGGTATGATAGGTGTGGTTGAGAAACTTTTAAGTAATTTTTTATCATACATTTTTCTCCCTGCCCAGGAGAATATGAATCAGCAAAAACAGAAGAAGGTGAGAGTGAAAGTGAAGGAAAAAGGACTTAAATATTGATCTGTTTCTCACCCACACCCGTCATATTGCTTCAGAAGATATGGATTTAACCACCAGGGTTGTCTGGAGTACTTTATGTTGCCCTTAGTGGATTTTGGAGCTTCACAATTTTGGCACTCATTCTCGTACATTGTATGGACCTACAGAGCTGAAATATTCTTCTAAAAATCTTTGTTTGTGTTCAGCAGATGAAAGAAAGTCATACACATCAGGGATGGATCAAATTGCATCGTATCTCAACTGATAGACTGTTGTACTTGCGATGCAAAGGACCACGGTGACAAAGTCCCTTTCAAGGCAAGTCAGTCCACTCGGCGGCCATCTTTGGAATGCTCCTGGGAAGCAATTTCTATGTATACAAGCGGCCAAAAAAAAACAAAAAAAAAAACACTCCTACCTACTTAATGGGGAAATACCAAAATCTCCAAAATGGTTGGACAAGATTACGATCAAAGAGCATATTTAAAATCAGCAATTAAATCTGACAACACTGGTATCAAAAATGTAGCTTCTTTAGCATAGATCACACAAAAAAACGCTATTTTACAGGCTGGTTCAGCTAATGTGCATGTGCTTTCTCGTATTGACTGTCAGGCGATGTCTGTATCTAATAAGTGATTGGCTCTTTTACCTGTGAGTCGGGAGTTCCATTTCTACATCTGTTGGCCTTCCAATTTCTCCCATTCATTTTAATAACAGTGGCCTGTCTCTGCCATACTGCCTCTGATGGTACGAGTCCTGAAGAGCATGCGAGTTGACACGTGAGCCAAATAGAAGCACCACAAAATTACCTAGTTGCTTCAGCAATTACGTTTTTTATCTCACATTTGCTTATGACACTATTGGTTATATTTAGGTTTAAGGTTTTACTGTAGGGAGGTATGTTTTGATGATTTCACACACGATAGAGCATGAACCTGTTTGGGGCTAAATCTGTTCAGAGGAAAATTTTACCCACTTTAGCACCACTCAGAGGGCATTTTACCTCGAAACTGCTGCGATACATGTTAGGAACCGTGTAATATCATTGTGCAAAAATGTTGCCACAGTCATGTAATTTTCTTGAGATCAGTCTGGGGAAAACAACTGTACAAAGGACTTGCATCAAAATAAAACTGGCTAAAATGGATGTGCTGATACAGTTTGTTCTATTCTATTTTCAGATGAAAAATATTTAGGCAACATGACTATTCAAGACTTCACATAAAAACAACCAAGCCAGATGAGCAATACCCTGCTGAAATAAACATCTTAAACCAGACTAAGCTGGTTTGTTGATTTTAGCTGATTTAAACTGACTTGCCCAGGTTGGTGCTGTGGTAGTTTAGCTGGTTGGCCAGCTGGTCTTCCAGCCTGATCAATTTAAGATAATGTTTAAATTGTTTTTTTTGTTTTTTTATTTTATTTTTTTATTTTTTTATTTCAAGAGGATATCCAGGCTCCGTTGCTCAAAAGCATAGTACATCTAAATCTCTGTGCTAATAATTAGCCTGCTTCAGGCAATGGACACACACAGACACAAACTACACACAGGCTAACTGTGATTTCTTTGAACTACTTAAGTTGTTTTCCAGGTAAATACCAGTGGCCTATGTTACAAAGCAGGATTAAGCAGCTAGCTAGATAAATTTAAATTTAGTTTAAGCGAACTCTGAATTCGTAGTACCAGTAAACTGGATAGTCTTTCATCGGGGTTCCTCGCCATAGTAACATACGCTAATCGGCTAACCTGCTCCAGGTCAGGTTATGTTCCCGATCAGAGATCCAGACTCTGGACAAATCAGCTGTGAGCAAAGTGACAGTCACTCCCCCCAGTATCTCTCACTCCAATTTAAAGTGCACTTCAAAGAGACAATTATATACATTTACAAAATAAGCTATTTATGATCATTATTTATTGCAAGAAATATATTTTTGGCAGTCTTGCATTTGTTTAAAGACACTTACATTTTTTCCCAATCATTTTTCCACACTGGCCATAAAATATGTATGAATAAATAAACCTAAAATAATTATATAATTTCAAGTAAGATATTAATACAATATCAGTAATGATCAAATGACTTATAAAAACATAATCACTCCACAATATACAGTAGATATATCAGAAAAGTGTGAATGCCACCTAAACCCCTTCTTATTAGGATTTGCTGGCAGAGATGCCATGAACATACAGTATTTCCCTTGAAGTAAAAATAAAAGCACACTAGCACACCAAATATGACTTTATTGTGTCTTATGCTGCTAGAAAGAAAGAACAAATAAGTCTTTATTAGTGCATACCATCTACTAATTTTCCAATTGCTCACATTTTTATTATTCGATATTGTATTAATGTCTAATAGTATTAAATTATATTTAGTCATTTAAATGAATACTAAAGCTTTTAATTTCAATTTTTTAAATTTCAAATCAAGATATTAAACTTTTAAAATTACAAGCCTTTTACATATTATCTATTTTAATATTTTCATCACATTCAGATTTTTTCGTGCTCTAGCAGCAGCAGCAATGTTTCTTCTTGCTGTGTATATGTCTTTAAATTCTTTATCATTTACTAGTGATCCTCTGTGTTGTGTAAATGTATTATAATTATTCATCCATTTTAAAGTGATTTTTCATGTTGTGTAAATGTGTTTTGATTGAACATATTTTTTTACGTCCTCTTGTGCTGTGTTATAACTGTGTTTAAATTCTTATAATTAATTATAATTTTCATAAACTTCTTCAGTGGAGAAGTAAATCTTGCTGACTCTCTCACGAGATGTGACTCGTGCTGTCTCGCACGCAATTGGCTGTTCGCTTTTTATAGCATCTTGATACCATTTAACCCTAATGAAGCCTGATTGGATTTGGTGAGTTTTGTCAAACTAAAACCAATCCTGGAATCCAGAATTTGTTCAACTTTTTTGTGATACATGGCACAGTTCAGGAACCAGTCCTCTGAATGTCGTCCACTACAGATGTTAACAAAAGTAATCTATCTGATTTAGATGTGTGGCTCACTGGCTCTTGGAAAACCACCTAAATGAAGAGTAACTGAAACACTAAAGATTACCAGAGACATAGTTAAAAACCAAGACATCATCTGCTCAGTGGGACTTCATCACAGCTGCATAATGGCACAAATTCCTCAGAAGTAAATTGATTTCTGGGTATGGCACATTAGGCTGCTAAGTCTCCATGGTTACTTACTTAGTGTTTTTTAAACTTATTCTGGCAAATCAGTCTCATGGGGGATCAATTGTGGTTGTTTCTCGAAGTAATCAGACCACGGCTTAAGCCAAAAGCCAAGTCGAATCAACCGAACAGACCTTAAATCTGTTCCTACACACATACAGTATACACTCTTGCATGTACTTTCACACTACCATCACCCACAGCTGAAAATAAACCAAACCAGTGCACTCACCTTAGGTAACACTTGGCCAGCTATTTATGCCACTGAGATTAACTGTGCCAAAGAGAATGCAACATTGCCAGGCTTTTGAGAGCCAAAGTCAGAGATCTACTGCTCTTTCTCAAACATTTACATGCTCAATCCCCTCCAAAACATCTCACTTCTCAGAATCAAGGGCAGGGCTACTGTATAGTCAGAGAGGAACAGTTTCTGCCAGGCATGGGAAATGACAAAAGAGTAGGACAGACACTCAAAGAGACTCAAGGGAACAGGCAAGCAGAAGATCCTCTCACTGTTTGACTCTTCTGGTGGCTTCTAATAAAGGCAATATGGCCGAGTCAAATCATATTTATTTGTATAGCGCTTTTCACAACACACATTTTTTCAACGCAGCTTTACAGAAAATTACGCTGTAATTGAAAATGATAATGTTAAAGTCCTCATTGTGCAGTTCAATGTGAAACTTTACTTTAATTATTTGAATTTTATCCATCAGGAATAACTGGATCTTGAAAAGCAGGCGTTACATACCAAAATGTTGCCAGCCCTTAATGCAAGTTTTCTAAAAATTATACACATTTTAGAAATAAATCTACATTTTAGAATTTTTTTTTTATATACATTACTTCCAAAAATATAAATATAAATGCCTATTATATACTATATACATTTACACACACACATATATATATATATATATATATATATATATATATATATATATATATATATATATATATATATATATATATATATATATATATATATATATATACTGTGTGTGTGTATATATATATATACATATATACATATATACATATATATATATATATATATATATATATATATATATATATATATATATATATATATATATATATACACACATACACACACACACACACACACACAGTTGAAATCAGAAGTTTACATACACTTAGGCTGAAGTCATTAAAACTCATTTTTAACCACTCCACAGATTTCATATTAGCAAACTATAGTTTTTGCAAGTTGTTCAGGACATCTACTTTGTGCATGGCACGAGTTATTTGTTTCACTTTTAATTGACTATGTCACAATTCCAGTGGGTCAGGAGTATACATACACTAAGTTAACTGTGCCTTTAAGCAGCTTGGAAAATTCCAGAAAATTATGTCAAGCCTTTAGGCAAATAGCCAATTAGCTTCTGATAGGCTAATTGGAGTCAATTGGAGGTATACCTGTGGATGTATTTTAAGGCCTACCTTCAAACTCAGTGCTTCTTTGCTTGACATCATGGGAAAATCAAAAGAAATCAGCCAAAACCTCAGAAAAAAAATTGTGGACCCCCACAAGTCTTGTTCATCCTTGGGAGCAATTTCCAAATGCCTGAAGGTACCACGTTCATCTGTAAAAACAATAGTATGCAAGTATAAACACCATGGGACCATGCAGCCTTCATATCGCTCAGGAAGGAGACGAATTCTGTCTCCTAGAGATGAATGTAGTTTGATGTGAAAAGTGCAAATCAATCCCAGAACACAGCAAAGGACCTTGTGAAGATGCTGGAGGAACCGGGTAGACAAGTATCTATATCCACAGTAAAACGAGTCCTATATCGACATAACTTGAAAGGTTGCTCAGCAAGGAAGAAGCAACTGCTCAAAAACCGTCATAAAAAAGCCAGACTACAGTTTGCAAGTGCACATGGGGATAAAGATCTTACTTTTTGGAGAAATGTCTTCTGGTCTGATGAAACAAAAATTGAACTGTTTGGCCATAATGACCATTGTTATGTTTGGAGGAAAAAGGGTGAGGCTTGCAAGCCGAAGAACAACATCCCAACCATGAAGGATGGGGGTGACAGCATCATGTTGTGGGGGTGCTTTGCTGCAGGAGGGACTGGTGCACTTCACAAAATAGATGGCATCATGAGGGAGGAAAATTATGTGGATATATTGAAGCAACATCTCAAGACATCAGCCAGGAAGTTAAAGCTCGTCGCAAATGGGTCTTCCAAATTGACAATGACCCCAAGCATACCTCCAAAGTTGTGGCAAAGTCAAGGTATTGGAGTGGCCATCACAAAGCCCTGACCTCAATCCAATAGAAAATGTGTGGTCAGAACTGAAAAAGCGTGTGCGAGTAAGGAATCCTACAAACCTGACTCAATTACACCAGTTCTGTCTGGAGGAATGGGCCAAAATTCCAGCAACTTATTGTGAGAAGCTTGTGGAAGGCTACCCAAAATGTTTGACCTAAGTTAAACAATTTAAAGGCAATGCTACCAAATATTAACAAAGTGTATGTAAACTTCTGACCCACTGGAAATGTGGATAATGATTTAAATGAGGAAATAAATCATTCTCTCTACTATTATTCTGGCATTTCACATTCTTAAAATAAAGTAGTGATCTTGACTGTCCTAAGACGGAATGTTTTCTACGATTAAATGTTAGGAATTGTGAAAAACTTTAGTTTAAATGTATTTGGCTAAGGTGTATGTAAACTTCTGACTACATGTTTTAAGTGGTGTCAGCCAAAAAAGAAAGAAGGAAAGTCACTTAAGACTTACAAGACTAACATATTTTTTTTATTCATAACATTGAATTACTCACAACATAAAGAATATGGGGTCAATTTCTATTTCATGTTGACGTTCTTTCATCCCATCACAAAAAAGCCAGATATCTTTAATATAATCTGTAATCACCACGATGCAGTCATTGACAGAAATTACATGTCAGGATGTTCCACCCACTATGCACTAAGATATGATATATCTTTTTGGCATCAGTGGTGTCAAATGAAAAACGCAGTGTGGATGAATACTTTGCAAAGCTTACTTCAGAACAGATTCCAGATTAATGATCAAAAAAAGTGAACGTTAAAAATGAACAAGTTAAAGATTACTCACCATATGTCTAATCAAGCCTGACGTAGAAGTGACATCACTGCCGTCCTGAGGGTCACTCATTGCTTGTGGTAAAGTTTGTGGATGGAGCTGTAAAGTGTGCAGGCTTTAGCCCTTTTCTCTTTCACTAAGACTCAACTGGGAAATTTCGAGCAGCATAACCTGATGTGACACATGAAAAAAGAAAATTTCATTTGATTAAAAGTTCCAGCACAGATAAGTTTCCATGATATCATCAGTAACATGCAGCAATGTATTCGATATTCCTCACTGAGTTTCTGTGTGTTAAAGTTTCTGTTCAGGAATGTAGCATGCAGGCTCTCAATTTTGAGGAGATCACTTGGATAAAATGGCCATTAAAGCCTGTCCATTAATGGCCATAAAGCCCCTTTAAAGCCTTTAAAAAAAGATACAGAAAGTTAAAGAGTAACACACATAAAAGATCTAGCTATTCTGTGAATAGAGTTAAATACATATTACTGAAAATCTTTCAAGGACCCACAACATTGGACTTTTGTATTTAAGAAATCTCTTTTCACCAGATTATGATGAGAGAAAGTCACAACATTATTTATACTCACATAAACTATTGTCATATTTGTGTACACATTCTCAAAATCTGAAGTTTAAAAACAGTTTCTCAAGGGAAAAGCATTTCTCGTTATTTAGAAAAATAAGGAGACAGTTCAAAGGAGACCAAGCTGGAGGATGAGCTACACTTTATATTTAGTTTGGTGTCTGTATGCTGCATTACAGAGCTGTTCAGACAGTTCCTGCTGTAAAACTGTCTGAGCATCATAACAAGGTCAAAGGATAATCTGTAACATCTATTGAAGGAAAAAAAAAAATTAAAAGCTAAACTTATTTCAATTGCAATGCATCAACTTTTTATAATAGTACTGATAAAGGGCAAGTCAGCAATGAGCCGTCACAGAATCCCCAGGGCAATTTATAAAAGAGGAGAAAACTGTGATGCACACATTCTCTTTAGAATGAAAATATTGAACAGAGGCACTTCATTTAATCCTGTGAATAATTTATATCTGTGAATCCCACAATAAAATGGATGTAAGGACTTTGCCACAGAAGTCTGAGCATGCCTGCTCACTTGGCTTATCTACTTCCCTCATTATTTCTTACAGTTTCCTGCATGTGTAGAACCCTCCATTCAAAGGTTAAGTAATGTGTGTGACGTTGGTGAAACATGCACTTGCTTAAACAGAGAACATGATTTAAGGCTGAGTAATTATTATAGCTGGAGTTCGTGTGCACTGTTTCCATTATTATTAGGGCATCCAGTGTCTTCAAAGCTTTGTCTTGAAAAGGCTTTAAAGGAATAGTTCACCCAAAAATGTAAATTCTCTCATCGTTTACTCACACTCATGCCATCCCAGATGTGTATGACTTTCTTCTGCTGAACACAAAGATTTTTAGTAGAATATCTCAGCTCTGTAGGTCTTCACAGTAGGTTGATATGTTTCTCACCCATACCTATCATATCGCTCTGGATTTAAACATTGGAGTTGTATGGATCACTTATGCTCTGACTTTGTACTTTTGGAATTTCAAAATGTTGGTACTCATTCACTTGCACTGTTAGGACCTACACAGCTGAGATATCCTTCTAAAAATCTTAATTTGTGTTCAGCAGAAGTCATACACATCTGGGATGGCATGAGGGTGAGTAAATGATGAGAGAATTTTAATTTAAGGTGAACAATTCCTTTAAGTTAATGCAGTTACATCGGTACAGATATTCATTTTTCATCAATGTAAAGCTAAACTATAGCAAAAAAGATTTAAACTCTTTCACAAAACAATCTGCCTAGTAATAATGAACTATGTGTTGAAATTAACAGTAGCAATGTGATGAAAGAGCCCTGAGCCGACAAAATACCTTGTATGTTAAACTGAATCCTATGCTTTTCAGCTTGTAATGTTTGTTTGGGCACAAAAGGTAACTGAGGATGGTGATTCAGCAGAGATACTCCCTAGAGACTATGAACACATCCACCCTGATGAGACTGAGAGTGTCTAAGAGACTTACAGATATTATTATCCTGCTGAAAAGACCGGTTTACACCAGTGTGAATTTCAATGCTGGTCCAGGTTGGTTGATCCTGGTTAGTGCTGGTGTGGTTGGTAAACAGGCATAGCCATGCTGTTCACAGACAAAAAAATGCTGATCAACCAGCATGGCCTTCCTTTTGAAGCTGTTTGACCAATAAGTCTTGATGGTTAAGCAAGTTAAGAAGGCTGCTTTAATATACTGATCTTTTCAACAGGGTACGCTGCTCAAATACCACTAATACCACTAATGTCAGTAGTTGCAAATGGCAAATGCTGTTCATGGAAAGCTGTGACATCAGGAGTGCCCTAAGGTGGAGTTGTATCACCATACCTTTTCCTACTTTATATGTCAACTCGTGAGGTGATTTTCAATGATAAGCTGGATACAGTCTACACTGATGATATTGGGATATCTCGAGCTATTGAGTTAAAAGACATTGAAAGTGATAACAAAATGAAAATGGAGGCACAGGCTCTGGAAACTTGGGCACAAGATAATAATATGCTTCTCAATGGTAAAAAGTTCTCCTCCACAGTCAAAATACTGAGGGTATAATCTTGATAACCAACTAAATGGAAACCACCACATAGATGTGTGTGTGAAAAAAGCCTCTCAGCATCTCCACTTCTTAACGGTGTTGGCAAAACTTGTTGCCCTGCTTCATGAGGAAGGAAATTTATGTGGATATATTGAAGCAACATCTCAAGACATCAGCCAGGAATTTAAAGCTCGGTCGCAAATGGGTCTTCCAAATGGACAATGACCCCAAGCATACCCCCAAAGTTGTGGCAACAAAGGACAACAAAGTCAAGGTATTGGAGTGGCCATCACAAAGCTCTGACCTCAATCCGACAGAACATTTGTGGTCAGAACTGAAAAAACGTGTGCAAGCAAGGAAGCCTACAAACCTGACTCAAATACACCAGTTCTGTCTGGAGGAATGGGCCACTTCTTAATGGTGTTGGTAAAACTTGGAGCCCTGCTGATGACCTCGATAGGTATTGCTCTCTTATAAGACCGTGTCTTGAGTATGCAAATGTGCTTTCAGTAAGTTGCACAAAAAAGCAAGTGACTGCCTTTGAATGGGTACAGAAGAGAGCTAAAAAATATCTGAGAGAACCACAAACACCTCAATACATCTACCTGATTTGCAACTTCGAAGAGAGCAAGCCACTGTGAAATTAATAACAGAAATGTCCCAGAAGGATCATCCCCTTCACAATCTTCTTCCACCAACCAGGGGTGAAAAAACTGGACAGCTTCTTCAGAAGAAAACTAACTTAACTTTAATTAAAGCAAGGACCAAACGTTTTTCAAATTCCACCATTCCATTTGGTATCAGACTTTTTATTAATAATTGAGCTGTCATTGAGAATTGACGATAGTACTTTTGAGTATGTTTAATGTGTTTGTAAATGTGCTTTTACATTTGTCTTTTTTTTTCTTTTTTCAATTTTTATCCCCTTTTCTCCCAATTTGGAATGCCCAATTCCCACTACTTAGTAGGTCCTTGTGGTGGCACAGTCACATTTTACATTACATTTATGTAATTTGGCTGACGCTTTTTTCCAAAGCAACTTACAGTGCCCTGATTACAGGGACAATCCTCCTGGAGCAACCTGGAGTTAAGTGCCTTGCTCAAGGACACAATGGTGGTGGCTGTGGGGATTGAACCAACAACCTTCCACTTAATAATTCAGTGCTTTAGTCCACTACACCATAATCACTCACTTCATTCACTCACTTCAGTCCAGGTGGTGGAGAACAAGTCTCAGTTGCCTCTGCTTCTGAGACATTCAATCCGCACATCTTATCACGTGGCTCGCTGTGCATGACACCACAGAGACTCACAGCACTGGAGGCTCATGCTACTCTGCGCGATCCACGTACAGCTTACCACGCACCACACTGAGAGCGAAAGCCAATAATCGTGACCATGAGGAGGTTACCCCATGTGACTGTACCCTCCCTAGCAACTGGACCAATTTGGTTGCTTAGGAGACCTGGCTGGAGTCACTCAGCATGCCCTGGATTTGAACTTGTGACTCCAGGGGTGGTAGTCAGCGTCAATACTCGCTGAGCTACCCAGGCCCCCCTATATTTGTCTTTTTAATATTTTTTATTTATTTTCTGCCTTCAGTCATGGTGTTGCTAAGCAGAAAGGAAAATAAACTTCAACATGTGAAAGATATAAGTGTTAAACTATGTGATATAAATTGTGATATTCATTTTTTAAATACATTAAAAAATGTAAGATAAGGACATTTTTACAACATGTCATCATAGCTCATTGCCAATTACTATGTTATTTGTGCTGTTTGCCTGTCCGGTGGTCAGAAATGGCGAGAAATGGGAAATGTCTTTAGAGCCATTTAAATATGACAATAAAAAACATCAGTTCCCACCTCCATTTAGCACTAACTTTAGGCTAATACAAACTATTTGAGTAATCCTTTGCTTTGGCAAACTAGAAAAAAACTAGCTTTTTGTCAGACTGCAACCTTTAGAATTCTAGTCCATTGGAAAAATCCATGAGTCATCAAATGGTCTTAATCCCGGCCAAAGTCATTGTTGCTTTGATACCCTGCGTAACTCTAGACCCCTCATCACTGGACTGGATACACAGAGGATGAAAGTGAAAGAGAGAGAGAGAGAGAGAGAGAGAGAGAGAGAGAGAGAGAGAGAGAGAGAGAGAGAGAGACATTCCAGACACTCACAGCCCAGGAACAACAAAGAGCTCTAGAGCAGCCGGCAAAAACATCACTTTTTATGATTCATTCATGCATATTTCTGAGCATACAGTGTTCTTTTTCTTGCCCTGCTAGTATGTGTAAAATCTAAAATTCCCTTCAAGTATGACAGGAAACATTTTATTAGACAGGAAGGGCTGCAGTGCAGTGACATTTTCATACAAATAGCACAATCTTTGCTTTTCTATTATGTTCTTTTACCAGGTCCATAATCATAATCGACATAAATATGGGTTTTTTCAATGGCAAACTTTTACATTTGGTTGCCCCCAGTGTTGAATATTTTGTTAAATGCTTGTCTTTCACCAGAAAAATATGAACATATCCTTTCCATAACATGAATATGAGTATATATGATAATGCAAACCAGAGCCTGGTAGCAAAGACATCAACCCAAATACATACAATGCCTAAAACTTCAAAAAACAATCAGTACTGAGTGACAGTGGCAGAAGGACTCACTAGAGCCTGATACAAAGAAGAAAAGGACAGCTGGTTGCTTTTCGACAAGCCTCCACTTTGCTACACACATGAATGCCAGTGAAACACAGAGATGGACCTACCTCAGAATGCTTACAGGGAGACTACAGCTACAGCAGTCATTGTACTGCAATGGCAAAGAGCCACTGAAGCCAGACAGCCACCGAAAGGCAAAGACACAGGCACAGAGAAAGGGGAGGGACAGGAGCTAAGAAAGAGGCAGTGATTGGAGAACGGAATAGCTGTTCTGACACGCTACCCTTTTACCCTAAACTCTCTCTCTCTCTCTCTCTCTCTCTCTCTCTCTCTCTCTCTCTCCCTCTATCTGTCACACACACACACTGTTCACTTCCAACCTTGAGGCACCCACTGATAGCTGTCCTGCCTTCCCCCCTCGATTAAGTTTCCTCCTTTAGCATTCTGAAAAGCATGTGACCAAGGGGACATGACTCGACAATAAGGCTCTATAAACACATCTGGAGTCCTGATGCATGCATTTATAAAAGTGTGCACAAAAGTCTAAATTAATTGCCTATACATTGTACAAAGAATAGTACCAATTTAGATGCAATTTACTGAACAGCATTGGTGAATAGATATAAACAATATATGCTGAACACTACGGTTCAAAATGTTTCACAATTGATACATTACACCTTTAAACCAATAATAATTTTGTGTTGACTAAGTAGATCAAAAAGGAAACAATATAAATCAGAGAGTCTCGGACTCATTAGATTTACTAGACAAAACAATGGCAAACATGCATGCTTGCTCTGTCAGTGGAGATAAACATTATCCTGCTTATGACCTCAGTGGCCACTGGACGAAGTCTTGATGACATAAAAATTAACTAAAACACGACAGTTTGTGCTTAACTGGTAATATGCCTGGTTTTGTTCTAGAAGATTTGATTAATATGTTTATCATGTCTTGAATGCAAAATGACATCTTCATAACATAATGTAATGTTCTGGATCTGGACATTATGACATTGTAGTGATATTATGACATAATAGTGATATTAGATCACTATGATCATATGTGTCTCAGGGTTGACGTGAATTTACGACTGTATTATTCCACAACACCCAATCAATCGAGCAGTGATGAAATACTGCATTTTTTTTTTTTTTTTTTTTGTAAGACATTACAAAGATGCTATTATAACGGTAGATAGGAATTAGACCTACCACTGCCAGTTCCTGTTTGATTTAGCCCTGATCTGAGGTGTAATTCTGGCCTCTTTTGAACTTCACTTTTTCTAAGAAAATATCTATAGATCCCAGTATAAATCTGTGATTTGGATTTGAGAGATCAAATAAATATGCTACCTTTTAGCAGAAAATAAAGTGATTTAAGTATACAGAATGTTATTATGACGATTAGATTAATCTGTGGCAAAGTACTGATGCTTCTATTTTTTAAATAATCACTGGCATATCTAGAAAAGAATGCTACCTAAAAATACGTGAAATTTCATCATTGATGTCTGCAGCATCGGGGAGATTAATAATATTGCTTCTTATAGAACATTACACTAATAGGATCTGGAACTGTGAATTGAAAATATGACACAAGGACTGGGACAAGCAGCTGGTGGGCTAAATAACAACTATGACTGTTTGGATAATTATTGCTTTGGAGATAACCATAACCCTGCCAAAACATTTTTTCAGATCAGCAGCTGTGATGCTAGCAGTCAGCGTAGGGAGCAGAGTGTTTAGTTATTTTTACAGCGACACATATTTGTTGATAAGATCTTCATTTATAAATGGACGTGTCTAACAACGGCTTGGAATGGCAAAATGTATGTTGAGATGGACACTGCTCTCTGCAAAGTCAAACTGCCCTGAAGTCAATGGTCTGGAAATACACCTGCAATGCATTCATAACGCCTATTTTATTAAACTGACCTAATAACAAATTATTTCTTGTAAGCAAGAGAAACAATGTGTACAATTAACAGTGTTTTTTTTTTTTTACTGGTATTGCATTGTTGCTACACCAATGGATTTAATGCAGTCTCCTGACTTTTTATATACTGTAAGTCTGTGCTAATCAAAATGTCCAAGGATGCCGGTAGGCTATTTAAAACAAGCAAAACATGGTAGGCTAACCATATTTCCTCCAAAATGCCATACTACAACTACCACTGTAACAAACAAACAAATATCAAAGACTATGGAAGCTTCGTAGACTGTTTGGAGAGCCCATATACATTTATTAAGGGTTTACACTAACAATAACTGTTTTGCTATTTTGGCAGAAACTATGGTAAGCATTGTAACTTTAGGGCATTAGGGTCATTCCTACAATTTGGTGACATTTTGGCTTTAAAACTTTAAAAATGAAACATACTTTTATTATCTTTATATTTCATCATTAGATGGACATGTTAAAGATTTTATAAGTCATACCGGTCAAGCTAAATGTCCATCCAGTTAAATGGGTAGGGTCAGGGTGGACATTCAGTGGATAAATAAGCCACTACATGGCCTGTGAATATTATCTGGCAAACTTGTTTGTAAACTTTGATGATTTTATTTCTGTTAACATTAATTTATTGAAATTTTCAAATGAATGTAAAAACATTTATATAAATAATTTCATAAATGTTCCCTATTTCTTCCCATAATGGGGTAGACATGTTATGCTTGACAAAGGACATATGACTAATATATATATATATAAAAGGAAAACATAAAGAAAACAAAGCAGTTATACACTTAAAATAACTGAATAGCTGATGTCACTTCCTGTGTGTGATATCATTTCAATAGACATATCTTCAATTAAAGATCACAGTATCATGACATAACATGGTGGACAATAAATCAAGGGGCAACCAAAAAAACCTCCATTACCAGTGTTAAAATGACACATTTACCACAACTGAATTCATTAAGAGAACGTGATACTAACAACTTAACTGTATGGTAAATAAATAAATAAAAGAAGAAGAAGATTTAGCACTTATTTTTGCCAAAGATGTCTGAAGTGCAGCTCTGGAGACATGAGGAAACTATGTGCCTAATGACACTAGTGCAATAATTGAAAATTATCTTAATTATTTAAAGATTTGACAGGACCAGAGCAGTGTGTAACATTATAAATAGTCTTTATTCCTTTTTCCAAGCCTATTAAAATTGTATTCGGGTGAAATTAAACAATAAAAATAAAATAAAGTTCATTTAAAAAATATCAAACAACCAAAGATGAGCAAACTGACTTGACCATGCAGCTTTCTGGCATGGTATGGATTTTCTGATGCTTTTTCAAATGCATTGCCAAACACATCAAGCAGCTCTCTTCCAGAATGTGTTCAGATTTCTAATTAACCCCGGAACTGACTCAACTTCTATGTCGAACATATCTACAACCAACTCATCGCCATAGATTAATATCATCTGAAAGCTGTTGGTCTTTAAAAAAATCAATAGAGTCTGAGTCTTTTTTTTCTCTCCCCTTTTTCTCCCCAATTTGGAATGCACAATTCCCAATGTGCTCTAAGTCCTCGTGGTGGCATAGTGACTCGCCTCAATATGGGTGGCGGAGGACGAATCTCAGTTGCCTCCGCATCTGAAACCGTCAATCCACGCACCATATCACGTGGCTTGTTGAGCACATTACTGCGGAGACATAACGCGTGTGGAGGCTTCACGCTATTCTCCGCGACATCCACGTACAACTCACCATGCGCCCCACCGAGAGCGAACCACATTATAGCGACCACGAGGAGGTTACCCCATATAACTCTACCCTCCCTAGCAACCGGGCCAATTTGTTTGCTTAGGAGACCTGGCTGGAGTCACTCAGCACGCCCTGGATTTGAACTCGCAACTCCAGGGGTGGTAGTCAGCGTCTTTACTCACTGAGCTACCCAGGTCCCCCTAGAGTCTGAGTCTTGACCAGGAAGGAAGCTAACGAGGTTGCGTGATTCAATAGAGCTCATTACTTCTGTGATCGCGAACAATTCGTTCACCAAAAGATTCGTTTAAAAACGCAAATTCGGTATTCAGCGGTTTTGTATGCATGATGACCGCATCTACACTAGGGTAAAAGACGTTAAGAGACAAAACTAGAACACTCCCATTATAATAAACAAAGCCATCAGCACTGCATTAAAATACACGTTGCGTGCTTGTAGACAGCTTCATTGATGGGAGCGTCGAGATGGTGTATTAAAAAGGTTCTGCTAAATAAACATGATGACATTATTAGAGCTCAAACAAATGCAGACTTCATCACCTGTCTTCACTAGATCTATCGCCCTTACCCGACAGAACATGTTAAAGGTTGATTAAACTACAACAACATGGCAACAATGACATATGCTGCATGGTCCGTCAACTTCACAGTCAAATACTGCCCATGACTAGAATTCATAAGTTAATGAAACGACATGTTAGAAAGGTTGAGCACCAACAACCTCACACTATTACATGATAAAGCAAAAACACAACACCTTTAAAAACTACATTTAACAATCAAATATACCGTGCAAGAAGAGATTCTTAGTCAGAGTTTTAACTATGCCAGTAGTCCACAACAAGTCTCACCATACAGAAAAATACAGAACTCACCAGCTGTCACTGAGAATGAAAGAGGTTTCCAGTTTTCCAAATGCTAGATGTATGTGCTCTGTTAAAAAATGGATGATGTAGTCACTATAAGTCAACTATTAGGAGTGAGTGCTGTCAGTCAGACGTAGAGGGAGGTCTTTGCATGCCCTCTCATGAAGAAACTTTTCGCAATCCGTGTTCTCAAAGGGCACTCAAGACTCACTTTATATACAAGAAGTGGAGCATGTTGTGTGCGTGTGATTAATTGGTCAGCTTTTAAATCCCTGGGGAAAAGTGAATAACGTAGCAGTCACATTACAGATGCACAGCACAAATATTAACCAGCAACACTACATTGTGTCTCTCTATGTGTGTGCTTGCTGGTGTTTGTGAGTGGGTGTTTATGTGAACTCCTTTAGTTTTGACTGTGACTTAGTTTTATATGTAAATGCAGAATAATGTTATGTGATTATAAGATCATTATAGTGGTCACTCTTTTTGTCTGTTTGGAGCTTAAAGGGATTGTTTACCCAAAAATTAAAATTCTGTCATCAGTGAATCACCCTTGTGTCATTCCAAACCCATATGACTTTCTTTCCTCTGTGGAATGTAAAATGAGATGTTAGGCAGAACAGAAAATCATAGGGGTTTGGAACAGCATGAGGGTGAGTCAATGATGACATAGTCCCTTTAAACCTTAAGTGTGCACTCTACGTCTGATTTGTTGCACATACTGGTAACTAATTGTCCCTGCTTACAAAAAAAATGCATATGTAGCTCTGCACAAGATACCTTGTAACTAAAGTGGTCAATTTAGTGACCTTTAGTCAAAAAATGTCAGGGGTCAATACTAGTTTGAGTTACTATCAGAGCTCTCTGGAGATATGCAGTTAGTTCCCTTTGAGAATTAACTTGTTCTACTGAGGTCAATGACAATTATGACAAATCAGCAGAATCAAAACACAGGTTGAGGAAACATAAAAAACTCATTTGTATGAATATTACATAGGGTTGTCAAATTACTGTTTATAACGGATTTACTGTCATTTCTCCTGGTCACATCACTATGACAGATCTTTTCTAAGTGGCAAATACACAAGCTCTTCTTTGTTAACAATTGATTAATCCTGTGAAAGCAGATGCTAATAATTAATTACCTTTAAAAGCATCGAATTAGGTCCTACAGAAATGCAGAATGTTGATGAGAGCACAGCAGAACGGTGTTCAGGTGTTCTGTGGGAACAATAATCTCTGTGTCAGTGTTGTTGATAATTAGGTATGGCTATCCTGCGACAGAACAGTGTTATGCAAACCTGCTTCACAAGTATGGTGACAATTAAAGGATTTTGTTTCAGCATAAATAATGGCTTTTTTACTCTGAAGGGTGGGAAAAATAAAACACTTGTGAGAAGAACACTGCTGTTATAATTATGTCCAGTCTTTGCTCATGTATAAAACAGAATTTCAGTCATTTCTCAATAACTTTGTTTTAGTGAACAACAAAATGTGAGATACACATATTTTTTTCTCTTCACCTCATGTTATTTAAATTTAATGACCACCAAGATGTAAACTTAGGACAAAAGATGAATATAGTTTTGGTGCCAATTCCAGTTTTAGTGTAAAATTTGTAATTATTTATTTATTTATCCTTTATTTAGTCCCAATGAGATATAAGATCTCTTCTTCCAGGGAGTCCTGGTCAACACGGCAGTACAAACAGTTTCACATAAAAAAATTATTTCACATGGTAGCACATATACAAAACATAAAAGCAACATAAGAGAAATAGTAAAAAAAAAAAAGGCATACAGGCCATACCAGCAATATCCATAACACATTCCACATCAGGTCAATGATTATGTAAAACAGCAGCATGTTTCCTTTAGGGCAGTTTGTAAAAGACCTTTAAGGGTATTCAAAGAAGGGAGTGTTCTAAGGTAATAGTAATTTGCAGCTTATTCCATGCCCAGGGTGCATAAAAAGAGAAAGCATTTTTAGAAAGCTCTGAGTGTACCCTGGGGACATTTAAATGAATTCCGGTAGTTGATCTAGTGCCATGGTTGCTGGCATAATAGGATAAGAGGCTGGAGATAAAAGTAGGTAGTTTACCTAACAATGCCTTGGCAACATGTGTATTTTTCTCCTTTGGTAAAAGGAGGACCATCCTACAGATTCATATAAAATACAATAGTGAGTGCGTGAACCTGCACTTGTTACAAAGCGTAATGCAGCTTGATATGCAGAATCCAATTTCAAGTCAGGACGCAGTTGCATGCATGTAAATCACATCACCATAGCCTAATATAGATAGAAATGAGCTTTGCACAATTTTCTTTCTGGCCTCAAATGGAAAGCATTTTTTTTTTAAACGGAAAAAAACCCAGCTTTGGCCTAAGCTATTTCAATAGATTGTCGATATGCACATTAAAGGCCAACTTTTCATCATGCCATATGCCTAGGTATTTGTAAGCAGTAACTCTTTCTATACATATACCTTCTTATGTTAAAATAAAAGGATCAGCTGCCTTAGAGCAAGAACGAGTGAAGGTCATATATTTGGTCTTTTCTGAATTTAGGATCAGTTTTAATTTTAACAGTGAAAGCTGCAGTGATTGAAAAGGATCCTGCAAAAGCTCTATGGCTTGATTCAAAGAGGGTGCCGCTGTACATATGATTGTGTCATAAGCATACAAATGTCTCTTAGCTGGATTTATTCCATGACCTAAGTCATTTATAAAAATAGAAAATAAAATAGGGACTAAAACAGATCCTTGCGGGACACCTTTGTTTACTGTGAGGCTGAGGTATAGTTTTCTACCGAAACACACTGAGTTCTTTTGGATAGATAAACCAATTCAGAGCCATTTCACTAAGGCCTATACATCTATGTCTCTGTAACAACAGTTTGTGATCTACAGAGTCAAACGCTTTAAACAAATCAACAAATAGAGCTGCAAAGTGCTGTTTACTGTAAAGATTTGATGATATCATTAGTAACTAGCATAGCCGCTGTTATAGTACTATGGCCCGTTCTAAAGCCTGCAATAATATCTGCAGCAATTTTTAAAAAGTACGGTTCTATCTTATCAGGTCCGAAAGATTTTTTTACAATCTAGGCTCAATAGAGCTTTGTGGACTTGTGTGGTTGAGATAGGAGTAAAAGTGAACAGTTGAGTAGGGCAACATGGGACAGGCTCAAAGTTTCCTTTTGCAACATGTTCCCCTAAATTACTGTTATCAAAGATTGAACCAGCAGAAATAAAATGACTATTGAAGGTATCTGCAATATTGGTTCTACCCTTGATTACACTCTGATTCACTTTTAGAAGATCAGGAAGACTCAGTAGTCACATTTATTTTTATCAATTTCGTACATTTATTTCTAAATGTTCTGTAAAGAGTCCAATCCAAAGGGTTATTTGTTTTCTTTGCTTTGGCCCAGGCAGCATCTCTTTGTCTAATAAAAGAGGAAATAGAATCATTAAACCAAGGTTTGTCTTTACTACTTATCCTAAATCTAAAACGGGCGTGTTTATCACATATAGCCAAGAAAGTGGATTCTAAATAATCCCAAGCTAGACCAACATCAGCCATTTGTGAAAAAATATAGCAATCATATTACAGTTATCTGCATATTAGCTCCATCAGCTTTACATTATCGATGACAAACTGCAGAAAAATAAGTTTTGTTGAAAGCAGAGCAGATACCATAAAAAAGACATATCTGGAATGTAGGTTGTTCCAGGAGAGAGAAACCTAAATCTAACAGAAGCAGTAGGGCTTTCACAAAAATTAAACATGGCTTCACATTGTTCATAATACACATCCAAAACAGAAAAACAAGGACAGAAAATTCAATAATAACTTAGTGTAAAAAGAATCACAGGGGCAGCTGGAGAGATTACCTGGAGAGCTTTACTGCTCTTACAAGAGCTTTTGCCTGAAGCTATACACTAACCTGTTTTGCATGGTGCAAGAATTCAATAAATGGAAGACATTATTCTTATAAACCTACACTCAAATATCTTACATAGTTTGGGGCATTTCATAGCTTGGATTTAAAGGGATAGTTCACCCAAAGTGAAAATGTTGTCATAATTTACTCACCCATGACATTCCAAACCTTTATGACTTTTCTTCCATGGAACTCCAAAGGAGTTATTTATAGCAGAATGTCCAAGCTACCCTTTTCTATACAATGAAAGTGAAAAGTGATCACAGCTGTCAAGCAAGTTTTTCAATGCAAGATTTTCAGTGAATAACTACATTTCGGTCTATTCCTCACTCAAAGCTATCCACCTTATTTTGCAATGCGGAAGTAAGCAAGTGGCTGCGTTTCCGGCAAGTGTGACAAATTTCCGCTGTTATTGACTGCAATGTAAAGAACTAGAATGATAAGACAAGAATTTAGTGATATAGGCTTATAAACTATCACACAACCACAGGATGTACAGCCGAATAATATCCTAATGTTGGATACTTTTCTAACGTCAGTATTTAAAGTAAATTAGTAAGTAGATCGTTCACTTGTTGCTGTGTGTTGTTATTGAAGAGATGACAGTAAAATCTGCTTCTTACTTTACCGGGAGCACGACGATGCAGTTTTTTAATGTCTCCATGTAAACCTCCATTCATATTTATCTGCAAAACCTCCAATGTTGCCTTTATTTGTTCATATCAAAAGGCGATCAGCACCTGATCTCTCATTCATTCTGCCTGTGCAACAGCGTGTGATGAAACAATGGCAAAATGCGATAAACGGTCAAACTATTTGCACTACAAACCAACATGTTTATGAAAATAATGATTCATGATAATAATATGATGACATATATTGCCAGCATGCAATATAAATCAACATAATATAGTATTTTTGTATCGCTAAAATAGCTGGAAGTGGCTTATTCCGGAAGAGCTCCACATTCAAGGACAATGGCGGCACCCTAGTCACACTTAAAAATACGGTGGATAACATGGCTTCAGAGGACTTGGACAAGTCATGAGGACTACTTTTATGTTGTTGTTTATTATGGTGCTTTTTCTCCTTTTTGGAGCTTGATAGCCCCTGCTCACCATCAACTTTCAGTGTATGGACGAGAGAAGCTCAGACTGCTAAACTTCTCCTTTAGTGTTCCACAGTCAAAAGCAAGTAACACTGTTTTGGAACAACATGAGTGTGAGTAAATGATGACCAAATTTTTATTTTTTGGATGAACTATACCTTTCAAAGTAAGAGTGTAGAAAGATACTGAGCTAAGAACTCAAGAGATCAATATTGTGAAATAGGCTTCAAAGATTTTTCATTATGCAATAACTTTAAATATCTGTGGTAATATCTCCTACTTGCAAATGTAAAAACATGTTGCATATTTAAAAGTTGTGAACTAGCAGAAAGCTTAATTTTAAACAGAAAGTTCTAAAGCTTAATCACAACCTGTACAAGAAACATTAAGAGTAATTGACTTGTAATAGCATGTGTCAGAGGACTTGAAATCATGTGGTGAGAGGAGAATTAATAGAAACACTAACAATGGAAAGCTCAAACAAATCTTGATTTTCCTCCCCTCAGACTAGACTAACTTGCAAGTATCCCTCACATGTGTGGTGGTGTGAGGCTAGAGAGGAAGAGAAGTTATTTTAGTTGCAAACAGGAATAAACAAATGTACCAACACTCAATGAATCATATCAGAGAAAAGGATGCACACAAATGCTGATTTGTATATATGCACATTCCATTTCCCATTCCAAAAAAACTGCAAAACACATCCATTCCACAATTATACAAGTACTTAACAAAGTACTTTGCAGATCCTGAAATGGTTTCTAATTTTTTTTTAATTATTATTAGATTTATTGGTAATACTTTACAATAAGGTTCCACTTGTTAACATTAGCTGATGCATTAAGTATCATGAACTAACAATGAACAATACATTTTTTACAGCATTTATTAATCTTAGTAAATGTTAGTTTATGAAAATCCAATTGTTCATTGATAGTTCATGTTATTTCATAATGCATTGACTAATGAAGATGTATTAGTGTATGTTGAAATTAACATTATTCATGACTAATAAATGCTGTAAAAGTATAGTTCATTGTTCGTTCACAACTAATGGAACCATTTTGTAAAGTGTTACCTATTTATTATTATTTTAATAACTCATACTTCTTTAAATAATTGCTGTTAAAAAATAAGTAAAAAAATATTAATAGTTATTTTATGAATTATCATTGCACTTTTTTTGAGAGGGATTGAAATCAAAGAAAGCACAAAGGCTAAACGATTGGGAGCCTAAAGGCATTGCACTGCGTCACTGCTCAGAACATTAATTTCTCTGCCAATATAAACCCTTTGTCCCACCTTACACCCCCAAAGACAGGTATGAGATTTTAGTTTGGTATGAAAATATGAGCTGCCCTTATCTGATGAGCCACACTCAATAACTAGTTGAGCCTGGTTGATCTCTTACATTCATATACACACTGTACCTCTTACCACCCAAGCATATGACAAGACCACACAATGAACCCCAATGCATCCCTTGTCCATTATTAGGACAGCACTTGCCATTCCCTCTATTAATAATTACGGGTTTAAAATATCATCTCTGGATTCAGACTAATAGACTGGGAACATGATGACACAGCAGCTCTTTCTGAAAACATCTCTTAATGATGCTGATAGGGACAGAACAGAGAAGACAGAGCTGCTGATTTAAATCTTTAGGATGTTGTTGCACATAAGTGTGAGAGAATATTTAACTCTTTTATTGAGAAAAAGAGCATCTTCTTCACAGAATATGACCAACTCTTGACTAATGGTTTAAAGAGTACAAAAGATCCAAGGCCAGTAATTAAGTAACTAAGTTAATCTAATTTTCCTTGAAATCTATGCAGTATAAACAGCAGGGAAAATTCTAGAAAAGGACCGGCTTGTAACACTTTGCTTTTTGAACAAAACGGCACTAGACATTAATACGCTTAATAGCTTAATTACAACAGTACAAAAAGTTATACAGAAATAACGTACCACATTTTGGTCCTGTACACATTCTTTCTGAAAAAAAAAAAAAAAAATGCAGACTTTTGCAAATTAAACAGTTATTGAATAAATAATTTTTTGAGGGAAGTGTCATAGAAATTATTGTAATTTGATTTAGAAAGGATTGAGCGCTGATATTCTTCTCACCACTATTGTACAGAGCAGTTATCTGAGTTACCATAGACTTTGTCAGTTTGAACCAGTCTGGCCATTATCTGTTGACTTCTCTCATCAATAAGGCAATTCCATCCACAGAACTGCCGCTCACTGGATGTTTTTTGTTTTTGGCACCATTCTGAGTAAATTTTAGAGACTGTTGTGCATGAATATTCCAGGAGATCAGCAGTTAAAGAAATACTCAAACCAGCCCGTCTGGCACCAATAAATAATCCGCTCAGAATAAGCGGCTTGGAAAATTCCAGAAAATTATGTCAAGCCTTTAGGCAATTAGCCAATTAGCTTCTGATAGGCTAATTGGCTAACTGGAGTCAGTTGGAGGTGTACCTGTGGATGTATTTTAAGGCCTACCTTCAAACTCAGTGCCTCTTTGCTTGACATCTTGGGAAAATCAAAAGAAATCTGCCAAGACCTCCACAATTCTGGTTCATCCTTTGGAGCCATTTCCAAATGCCTGAAGGTACCACGTTCATCTGTACAAACAACAGTACGCAAATATAAACACCATGGGACCATGCAGCCCTCATACTGCTCATGAAGGAGATGCATTCTGTCCCAAAGAGATGAATGTAGTTTGGTGTGAAAAGTGCAAATCAATCCCAGAACAACAGTAAAGGACCTTGTGAAGATGCTGGAGGAAAAAGGTAGACAAGTATCTATATCCACAGTAAAACGAGTCCTATATTGACATAACCTGAAAGGCTGCTCAGCAAGGAGGAAGCAAATGCTCCAAAATCACCATAAAAAAAGCCAGACTACAGTTTGCAAGTGCACATGGGGCCAAAGATCTTACTTTTTGGAGAAATTTCCTCTGGTCTGATGAAACAAAAATTGAACTTTTTGGCCATAATGACCATTGTTATATTTGGAGGAAATAGGGTGAGGCTTGCAAGCCAAGAACACCATCCCAAACGTGAAGCATGTGGGTGTCAGGATCATGTTGTGGGGGTGCTTTGCTGCAGGAGGGACTGGTGCACTTCACAAAATAGATGGCATCATGAGGAAGGAAAATTATGTGGAAATATTGAAGCAACATCTCAAGACATCAGCCAGGAAGTTAAAGCTCGGTCGGAAATGGGTTTTCCAAATAGACAATGACCTCCAAAGTTGTGGCAAAATGGCTTAAGGACAACAAAGTCAAGGTATTGGAGTGGCCATCACAAAGCCCTGACCTCAATCTGATAGAAAATATGTGGGCAGAACTGAAAAAGTGTGTGTGAGCAAGGAGGCCTACAAACCTGACTCAGTTACATCAGTTCTGTCTGGAGGAATGTGCAAAAATTCCAGCAACTTATTGTGAGAAGCATGTGGAAGGCTACACAAAATGTTTGACTCAAGTTAAACAATTTAAAGGCAATGCTATCAAATACTAACAAATTGTATGTACACTTCTGACCCACTGGGAATGTGATGAAAGAAATAAAAGCTGAAATAAATCATTCTCTCTACTATTATTCTGACATTTCACATTCTTTTCAAATAAAGTAGTGATCCCAACTGACCTAAGACAGGGAATGTTTTCTATGATTATATGTCAGGAATTGTGAAAAATTGAGTTTAAATGTATTTGGCTAAGGTGTATATAACTTCTCACAATATTGCTCCCTGAATAAACGGGTCTGCTAAGTTAATACATTTACATTTTTAGTAGTTAATTATATTTTAGGTTTTCAAAACTTTTTATAAACTGGTTTCTTTTGTAAATTGTTTCATGACATTTAGGAAAACTAAACATACACAGACCTCTACAGGGTGCTGACAATGCTATTTATCAGGATAACTGATGAACATGACATTTTAATAATGATGAAAACCAACTCTTCCACAGTAACCTGAGGAGAATTAATATTAACTTCAGTCCACCTGCTTGTTTTGGGCAATCTTTAAGGTATATCAACCAATTCAACATGACACAAATTGTTTTCGTTCAAAGTTTTATCAAGTCACTTCTTACATCAAACACATAACACAACAGGTTGGCTTTGAATAAGATTATTACATAGAAACGCTCCATTGCACATAATTTCAGTAGACCAATGATGAGCTGCCCTGATGTGCAGAAAATCAGACATTAGATTATATTAGTAGATCATTTGTCTTCATTATCATCCCTCATTCTGTTTTGCATAGGAACCATTTATGTCCATTTAAATAAATCAATTTAAGAGCCAGACTACAGTACAAAAACAAGTCTGATGGCAGGTAAGGCATAAAAAGTGCACCGGACATTGTATGCTGTGTACTGTTGAATGAGGGCACAAAAGGGTGGAAAACATGTGAAATGGCAACCAGTGAACAGTAAGCTCCAAAGAATGCCATTCTTCCACAAGCATGACCAATTTGTTCTAACGTTGAGTTTTATGGGAGTATAAAATACTTCCAAACTTGGAGTGTGTGTGTGTACAGTCATTGTGTTTGGATCATTCTTTAAGCTCCTGTTCCTCAGTTTTGCTCTTGGTATGCCTGTCTCTCCTGTTGGCCAGCTCTTTCAGCCCTTCCTGAAGCTGCTCAACAGCCTCTCCTTCTCCAGCTGCATGTTCCAGGGCCAGAGATTCCTGGTACAGTTTACCAGACTCCTCAAACTCTCCTAGTCAACACAGGGCAGAGCAAACAAACAAGAATGACACATCTGAGCATCCCAAGGAATCATTAACAATACCTGATATATATATTTTGTATATGGTTCTAGAACAAACAAGAGCACCAGACATGTGGCTTTCACATAATCTGTGTCATCTGTTAATCAACTACAACTCCCTCCTTGCTGGACTCCCGTCAAAAATGCTGCAGCTAAATTTGACTTTAACCTCTGGGAATTCTCTGGTATTTTCTAGAATTCAGTTAAGACACTGTTCATGGCTTTTGCTGCTGTCAATATCCCAGCTTTGTCAAACCTCACAACCCAGCCAGTCTGCCACAATCAGCCACTTCTGGTCAACTAACCACCCCACCTCTCCACATAAAGACTTGTCCAGGCCCAAAAATATCTCAGCCTTTGCTTCCCATTTGTTGGACCAACTAATTGTCAATAGCTATGTTTCCATCAAAATTGCAAATGTAATTTATGACAAAAATTGGGATAATCAAAAAACAATCTGCGAATAAAGCAGTTTATTCATCCCATGTGTTTAAGAGAACAAAATACTCACTTCTGGGGCAAATGGCGCAAATAGAAATGAAAATGGAAGTTGAAGCCACTACAGCTAAAGTATTTAATAATTCATATGCAGTTTAGAGTGCACACACAAAACACTCTAAAACTTAATGTTTGCTAGCGTTAAGCGGCAGATGCCTTACTATATGTCTGGAAGTGAAAGCGTGCCAGACTGTTCTCGAAGGTAATAGTAGCCAATCATTTTGATGGCAGGCTTGTCTCTGGCATTTCACAATAACCAGAGCAATATTTGAGATGTTAAGCGATGACATTGACGATTTTCTCTCAGCGAATTAGGGATTCACAAGCCTTGTTGAGGCAAAATCACATGACTTTTCTGATGCACATCTATAATCCTATGTAAATGATAATATATATATATATATATCCTGGTTTATGTGCATGTCTTCTTACCCAATTAAAAATGATCCACCTCAAGCCAGCATACAGTACAAGTTTTTATGTGCATTTTTGAAACTTTCTGGCATCATGGTATTTTCATCCAGCATTGTTTTATATGAAATCCCAAAATTTGCATATAAATATCTAGATGGAAACCCAGCTTGCAACAGTTAAAACTAGGATAGTTCATCCAAATATGAAAATTCTCTCATCGTTTACTCACCCTCATGCCATCCCAGATGTGTATGACTTTCTTACTTCTGCAAAACACAAAGACTTTTAAAAGAATATTTCAGCTCTGTTGGTCCTCATAATGCAAGTGAATGGTGACCAGAACTCAAAAGGTCCAAAAAGGACATAAAGTCAGCATAAAAGTAATCCATCTGACTCCAGTGGTTTAATCCATATCTTCTGAAGCAATATGATAAGTGTGGGTGAGAAACAGTATATTTGACATTCAGCCACCTACTGGGCTGGTCAAAGGTGGAGATTTTCAGTAAAAAGGATTTAAATATTGACATGTTTCTTATAAAAATTTTCATTTATGTTCAGCAGAAGAAAGAAAGTCATACACATCTGGAATGGTATGAGGTTGAGTAAATGATGAAAGAATTAAAATTTTTGGGTGAACTATCCCTTTAACTCTCCAGGCTCATTTAAACAAAGAAACAAGCAAGACCTCTTTGAGACTCTAATCTCTAATAAATAAATAAATAAATAATTAAATAAAATAATCTAATGCTAATTAGTTTTTACTTGTATTTTGGTACTCTTGAACTAGGTAGACTGATATATTGGTTTTACTGATTAATCTGTGCAGATAGTTTTCTTTGGAACTATCAGTTATCGGCAAAAAACTATGACGATAGTTTTTTTTATTAAATTTTTTATCTCTCCGTGTTCCTCGGTGGCTGGCACTGGGGGATTCTACAGTTATAAGGGCTTGGTATTACAGTATAGCAACAGCCTCTAGAGGTGAAATAAAAACAATCACGTGGGGACATGCTGTATCTAAACCATTATTGACAATATTTATCCATATATTTATCCTCACTTCAATGCATATTTTGTTATTTTGATTACATAATCAAGTGTTCTAAAGGAAAGCGAGTGAGGAAGCGAGGGCATGCAAAGAAAAATGCGACTATATGGAAATGTGCCCCTTCAGCACAGACATCGCATCTCCAACTTAATTTCTTGTGAATAATAATAATCCTTCTTCCTCAAACATACATATAAAGTACATACACAAACATAATATAAATACAGTACACATATACAGTATATACACTGATGAGCCAAAACATTATGACCACACACAGGTGAAGTGAATAATGTTGATCATCTCCTAACAAGGCCACATGTCAAGGTCTGGGTAGATTATGGGTGCTTCTTATTTCCTAAATTGTGCGTCTTAGTTTCCTCACTGCTCTGTCCTCGAGCATGTGACCCGTAAACCCATCAAAGTCCGCCATCATGAATTACGTATCAATTCTCTAAATGCACTGCAAGGAGGCAAGGATTGAGGACGGAGGAAGCTTATCAAGGACGCTTGAGCGTGGAAACACCGAAGAATCCTATGCGAAAGAGTTTGTGGTCAAAGCACCTGATGCACGCAGAAATTCACATCTGACAACATTTTTAATTCATGTTTCACCTTTGCGGTTTAAATAAACCATAATTGTCACATACTTCAACAGTGCATCTTGAATTATTAGGTTTTATTATGAAAATATCAATAAATCAAGTTTCAACAACATAACGGTAAGCGCTCTGAGGAAATGCAGCTGTGCAGAGACGGCACTCTGAAGTGACGCATGAGTGAGCAGGACATTCCATTTTAAAAATCAGTCTTGCTTCAATTCCTCTGTCCTTGTTTCCTTTCCTTCCAACCTTTCCTCACTTCCTAAGAGGGTGGAGAAAGGAAATGAGGAAAGGAAGCAAGGAAAGGAAACGAGGATGCACAATTTCAGAAATGAGAAGCACCTAAGATGGTAAGCGAACCGTCAGTTCTCGTAGTCAATGTGTTGAAGGCAGGAGAAATGGGCAGGAGTAAAGACATGAGCGACTTTGACAAGAGCCAAATCTTTGTGGCCAGACGACTGGGTCAGAGCTTCTCTGAAACCTCAAGGCTAGTTGGGTGCTCCTGATCAGCAGTGGCGAGTACCTAACGACAGTGGTCCAAGGAGGGACAAACCGCAAACCGGCGACAGGTGTTGGGCACCCAAGGTTCATCGATGGGTGAGGGCAATGAAGGCTATCCTACCTGGTCTGGACCAACAGAAGGTCCACTGTCACAGAAATTGTCAAGTCACAGAAAATTTTAATGATGGTTACAGGAGGAATGTGTCACAACACTCAGTGCATCACACCCTGCTGCATATGGGGCTGCGTAAACACAGACCCAAAAGTGCCCATAATGACCCCTGTCCACCATCGAAAGTGCCTACAATAGGCACGCGAGCATCGGAACTGGACCTAGGAGCAGTGAAAGAAGGTCGCCTGGTCCGATGAGTCCCGTTTTCTTTTACATCACGTGGACGACCGTGTACATGTGCGTTGTTTACCTGGGGATGTGATGACACCAGGATGCACTTTTGGAAGACGTCAAGCTGGGCTTGTCAAGGAAGTGTGATGCTCTAGGCAATGTTCTGCTGGGAAACCCAGGATACGTCCATTCATGTGGACATCAATTTGACAAATGCCACCTACCTAAACATCGTTGCAGACCAGGTACACCCCTTCATGGCAATGGTATTCCCTGATGGCAGTGGCCTCTTTCAGCAGGATAATGCGCCCTGTCACACTGCACACATTGTTCGGGAATGATTTGAGGAAAAGAATCAAAAGTTCAAGGTGTTGCTGTGGCCTCCAAATTCTCTCGATCTCAATCCGATTGAGCATCTGTGGGATGTGCTGGACCAACAAGTCCGATTCATGGCGGCTTCACCTCGCAACTTACAGGACTTGAAGGATCTGCTGCTACTGTCTTGGTGCCAGATACCACAGGACAAATTCAGGGGTCTTGTAGAGTCCATGCCTCAACAGGTCAGCTCTGTTTTGGTGGCACGAGGAGGACCAACAGCATATTAGGCAGGTGGTCATAATGTTTTGGCTCATCAGTGTATATACAAACACACACAAAACTCTTTATCTGGTATAGGCTATAAAAAGCTTAATTTGGTAAATACTTATACAGCTCTGGAAAAAATTAAGAGACCACTGCAAAATGATCAGTTTCTATGGATTTACTATTTATATGTACACTACCGGTCAAATGTTTTGAAACACTTACTCATTCTTTATTATAATTTTTTTTTTCACATTTTAGAATAATAGTAAAGTCATTAAAACTATGGAATAACATAAATGGAACTATGGGAATTATGTTGTGACTAAACAAAATCCAAAATAAATCAAAACTGTGTTATATTTTAGCATCTTCAAAGTAGTCACCCTTTGCCTAGAATTTGCAGACATGTACTCTTGACATTTTCTCAATCAACTTCTTGAGGTATCACCCTGGGATGCTTTTTAAACAGTTCCCATCTATATTGGGCATTTATTGGCTGCTTTATTATTTGGTCCATTTCATCAATTTCAAAAAAAAATTTTTTTTAAATAAATTTTAGTTTTATAATGAAATAAATTAATATGGTAGCACAATTATATTTTTGTCTACAAAACTAATTTCAAACATTTAAGCATACGCCTTCAGATCAAAAGATTTTTAAGATCATGAGAAACATTTCAGTCAACTGTTTCAAAACGTTTGACCGGTAGTGTATGTGTTTGAGTAAAATGAATATTTTTGTTTTATTCTATAAAGTACTGACAACATTTCTCCCAAATTCCAAATAAAAATATTGTCATTTAGAGCATTTATTTGCAGAAAATGACAACTGGTCAAAATAACAAAAAAGATGCCGTGTTTTCAGACCTCGAATAATGCAAAGAAAACAAGTTCATATTCATTTTTAAACAACACAATACTTATGTTTTAACTCAGGGAGAGTTCAGAAAACAATATTTGGTGGAATAACCCTGATTTTCAATCACAGCTTTCATGCGTCTTGGCATACTCTCTGCCAGTCTTTCACATTGCTGTTGGGTGACTTTATGCCACTCCTGGTGCAAGAATTCAAGCAGCTCGGCTTTGTTTGATGGCCATCCATCTTCTTCATCACTGATCCTCCACCAAATTTCACAGTGGATGCGAGACACTGTGGCTTGAAGGCCTCTCCATGTCTCCGTCTAACCATTAGATGACCAGTTGGAGGATCGGTGATGATCTGGGGGTGCTTCAGCAAGGCTGGAATCGGGCAGATTCGTCTTTGTTCACATTCCAGAGGTTTTCAATGGGGTTCAGGTATGGAGATTGGGCTGGCCATGACAGGGTCTTGAGTCGGTGGTCCTCCATCCACACCTTGATTGACCTGGCTGAGTGACATGGAGCATTGTCCTGCTGGAAAAAACAGTCCTCAGAGACGGGGAACATTGTCAGAGCAGAAGGAAGCAAATTTTCTTCCAGGATAACCTTGTACGTGGCTTGATTCATGTGTCCTTCACAAAGACAAATCTGCCCAATTCCAGCCGATTTGAAGCACCCCCAGATCAAGACCCTGTCACGGCCAGCCCAATCTCCAGACCTGAACCCCATTAAAAACCTCTGGAATGTGATCAAGAGGAAGATGAATGGCCACAAGCCATCAAACAAAGCCGAGCTGCTTGAATTTTTGCACCATGAGTGACAAAGTCATCCAACAGCAATGAGAAAGACTGGTAGGGAGCATGCCAAGATGCATGAAAGTTGTGATTGAAAATCAGGATTATTCCCCCAAATATTGTTTTCTGAACTCTCCCTGAGTTAAAACATAAGTATTGTGTTGTTTAAAAATGAATATGAACTTGTTTTCTTTGCATTATTCGAGGTCTGGAAACATGGCATCTTTTTGTTATTTTGACCAGTTGTGATTTTCTGCAAATAAATGACAATATGTTTATTTGGAATTTGGGAGAAATGTTGTCAGTACTTTATAGAATAAAACATAAATGTTCATTTTACTCAAACACATACTTATAAATAGTAAATCCAGAGAAACTTATAATTTTGCAGTGGCCAGAGCTGTTAAAGTATTTACCAAATTAAGCTTTATATAGCCTATACCAGATAAAGAGTTGTGTGTGTGTGTGTGTGTGTGTGTGTGTGTGTGGTGTGTGTGTGTATGTATGAATACACTGATGAGCCAAAGCATTATGACCACTTGCCTAATATGCTGTTGGTCCTCTGCGTGCCGCCAAAACAGGGCTGACCCGCTGAGGCATGGACTCTACAAGACCCCTGAAGGTGTCCTGTAGTATCTGGCACCAAGACATTAGCAGCAGATCCTTCAAGTCCTGTAAGCTGTGAGGTGAAGCCGTCGTGGATCGGAATTGTTGGTCCAGCACATCCCATAGATGCTCAATCGGATTGAGATCTAGGGAATTGAGGCCACGGCAACACCTTGAACTTAGTGAAATAAGTGTCCCTTGTGTGTTTTGGGCTTGTTTATAGTTAAAAGTCCCAGGTTATGAACCATGTATTAATTATTTTCTGGTTATTATTGGGATTTTGGTTGAATAATAAACTGCATCTTGTTCTAGCCTCGACTACTACTACACTCTACTAGCCTCTATGTCTGCGCCTGTCATAGTAACAAAAGACTAAGCAAATTTTCAGACCAGAGTCTGAAACAGATTAGATAATTGCATGTAATGTAATATTTATTTATTTAATTAGCCATTAGTTTAAATTCACAAACAAAATGTAACATCATTACCTGTGGGTGGGACTCTCCTTGCGCCTCCTGGCAGATCCGCAGGGCATGCCGGTAATCCCTGCAAGCCCCTGTGAAATGCTGATTAGCTGCCAAATAACGCACCCTTGCATCAAGACTAAGACCCAGCAGCAACATGGTGTCTTTACGCTCCTCATCTAGTCAGAAAAGCCACAAACATTCAGTATAACATGGATACTGATAATACAGATAAAACACAGTGTATTTCAATTTGGCATAGTAAACAGTGCACCAGTATGAGAGAAGAGTGTTGTATGTTGGTGTGATACCTCACATGCTTTCTGGTGGAAGGTCCTTCTATTTATCAATCTTGGCCTCTAAAGACTCTGTGCAGAACTGGAAGCCATGCTTCACCAACTCGTTCCTGGAAGTGAACAGTTTGAGTTATTGAACACTGGAGAGGATCAACAGGTCAACTGACTCAATGTTTTCCTCCCCTACTTCACTCTTTCAGCTGAGGACCAGAACTCACTTGTTTTGGGAGGCATATATGCTGGCCAGCTTCAGCGACATTTCAATCACTGCATTGTGATCCTTTTCAGACAAAACAGGTATAGAGATAAAGAGGAAACAAAACATACAGAGGCTGACCTTTTCTCATTGTTTTGTGGGATCTATCAGATAAACTGTCATTCACTGTTTAAAAAAAGGAAACGATAAAAAATATTAACATAGAAAGGTATATAAATGCAAAAAAGTCTTTCTACCTGTGCCATTCCTCCAGACAACATATAACTCATGGCTGCTTTGAACAGCTTCTCAGCCTGCAACAGGGGACAAGAATAAGAGTCACATGCTCACATTTATTCCAGATGTACAAACTAAAGTAGAGTACTGAGTCATTGGAGAAGGGCAGAGGGAAGGGCACCCTCATCTTTACTCATATTATCCAGCTGACCTTGAACAAAGGTAACATTCGCCATCTGTGGAGATAGAGAAACATTCAACTCGTTTTACGCTTCCCAATGTTCACTGCCCAGTATATTTAATGGGGCTTTAGTAATAATTTATTTGGCAAGAAGAACTCCAAACAAAACAGAATTGGGCTGCATTGAAAATGAGGACAAGGTCTGGGAAAAAAAGGCACACCAGGCTGTATGTGTATTTGATGGCATCATTATTGTGCGTCTGATGTGCCAGTCGAACAGCTTTGTGTGCGTCCAGTTCCCCAATCATAATGCTGTACTATGAAGGAGGACGAGTAACCTTCAGGCTTTATTAAAATCAACACTCTGAATATAATTTGGACAAATACTCACACATTTTAATGCAAACTTAAAGAATAGTTCACACAAAGATGAAAATTCTCTCATCATTTACTCACCCTCATGCCATCCAAGATGCATATGATTTTCTGTCTTCTGCAGAACACAAACAAATATTTTTAGAAGAACATCTCAGCTCTGTAGGTCCATAAAATATAAGTGAATGGTGACCAAAACTTTGAAAAAGCACATAAAGGCAGCATATGACTGCAGTGGTTAAATTCATGTCTTTGGATGTGATCCAAACATTTTGGGTGAGAAAAGACAAAAACATAACTCCTTCTCTAGGCATGATCACGATTTCAAGCTGGATTAGACTTCCTAGTGCTTGATGCATGCACAGAGCACCAGCTGCTGCTAAGAAGTGTAATCGAGTTTGAAATCATGATCGCCAAGGAGACCACTAATGTCAAAATTTATAGTGAAAAAGGAGTTACATTTTGATCTGTTATCACCCAAAATCGATTAGATCGCTTCAGAAGACATCGATTAACCCACTGGATTATGGATTAATTTTATGCAGCCTTTGTGCTTTTTGGAGCTTCAAAGTTTTGGTCACCATTCACTTGCATTGTATGGACCTACAGAGATGAAATATTCTTCTAAAAATCTTAATTTGTGTTCAGCAGAAGAAAAAAAAAAAATCATACACATCTCGGATGGCCTGAGGATGAGTAAATAATGAGAGAATTTTCAATTTTGGGTGAACCATTCCTTTAAATAAATAACCATATGTAATCTTCAGAAACAACGCAATTTGATTCAAAATTATTCATTTAAAATAAGCTTTATTATTATTATTTTTTTTTTGTATGGTTTCAACATGACACATGAATCTAATTAACAATGTGGCTTAGGGGAGAACATACTGTTTTGATGTGACTAAAGAAAACTGGGTAAACAGCAGTAGGCCTATACCTTGGCTTTCTTCAGGAGCAGAAGTTCATCCTCAAGTTTTTGCTCCTCAGTCTTTTCATCAGAGCTTCCAAAAAGCATCATTAAGAATTAAGAATTGTACAAATTAAACATTTTAATCATTACAGAGCTCAGCCTTGGCCAAGATAATCACGAGAAACGCTTTTATGAGGGTCATTCCTACAATCGGGTGCCTTTTCGGCTTTAAAAAGTATCTTTATGTTTCCTTATTATAAAGAGACATGTTAAAAATATCATCAGCCATAACCGTCAAGCTAAATGACTTAAAAAATGCAGATGTCCATCTAGTTAAATGGGCAAGGTGGAAAATAACAGGATGGGTGTTTTAGTGGGAATAGACCTTTTTCCACAGACTGTGATGACACGTTTCCGCCTTATTTAGCAGCGTAAATCTAGCAAACTTTTTTACATGATAATTTTTTTTTTTTTAATATTGAGTGTGCATTTATAACATTATGCTTTGTGTTATATTACCCTGGAATTAGTTTTAAAATGAATTACCACAGCTGCGAGGGGGTTTCTATAACAGCTGCTGAGAGAGTGACAGTAAATTTGTGGTGGTCTTAATCAACCTCTCTCTATTTATTTCCTCTTTTGGAAAGTCATTCAAACATAAGTGGATTTTTTCTTTTGGTCTTGGAGCAAATGGGTAAGTGAAAATAATATTTGTTGTGATCTCCCATGAAGCTGAAGTTCACCCTGCAAACGTTTACTTCACACCGGAGTGAAAAAAAGGTCTATTCAATACTGAACACTAGAAATCCGACGATTTAACGCTTATTTTTTGCCAAACGTGTGGAAATGACACTAAATAAATGAAAATTATATTAATTATTTAGGGATTTTAGGCCTATTAAAATATTCATCGGTTGAAATTAGACATTATAAATAAATACCATAACTTGTATGGAGAGGGATCGTCGGACCGAAGTAGGAATGACCCATGACAGTTCGGGTCAGCATCACGCATGTTACGTCATGTGTCAAATCTTCCAGTGATGCTGATGCTACAAATGTTCCTGATACACAAACAATTTGAAAGTCAACGAATGCAACACTTACCAATGGCACCCCATGCTGCATGACTCCACTTGCTGAAAGCGGCAGTGTTTGTGTGATGGTTCTCACCGATGCATGGAGCATTAACGCCCGATGTACTCAGACCTTCTTCTGTGTCAACTGCTCTGACAGCGGCTCGATGACATAAACGATCAATTCGGCTTCTGCAGCGCTTTGATTCTTGCAAAAGATAAACTGAATACGGAAACATTTCTCGCGTGCTTCCACTATCAACTATCTGTGCCGAAAGCTGTTAACAGTACGAGTGCAGCGCCATATTTCTGTGATTGTACTGTGACGTCACCAGCTGCGGTCACGTGACAAAGGCGGTCGCTTGCTCTCGTTTTATCTACGGTGACTAATATATATTTTTGGTACTGTCTATTTATACAAATATTCTGGAAAGACTTGTATAAATGTATTTCTTTATATTCTCTTGTGGATTTTTTGGTGATGCTTAATGATGTTTGGTTTGGTTTTTATAACGTTAGTAAATCGAAAGAGAATGAATATTTATAGTTAATATTTTACTTTACTGATACATCGTAGCCTATTTGTATTATACTTGTTTTTTTGTTTTGTTTTTTTCTTCTAATTGCGCATTTATTTCTTTGTACCTTGAGTTATATTCTACCAAAGTCTGTCTAGCAAGTCGGTCCACTCTCGACCATCTTTGGAATGCTCCTGGGAGGCTATTTCCAGTCATACCAGTGCAGCTCCTATCTACTTGAATGGGAAAAGACCAAAATCTCAAAAAAGGTTGGCCAAGATTACGATAAAAGAACATATTTCAAATCAGCTATAAAATCTGGCAATGTAATTCTTTACCTCATATTACGCTAAAAACGCAATTTTCCCGGCTTGTATTGCTAATGCGCATGCGCATACAATAGAGTTGATTGACAGGCGATATCTGTAGCTAATCGAATCACAGATGTTTGTTAACTGGTCTTAACTTGAAATATTGTGCAAGCTAACTCATACATTTTGATGGTACTTAACTTTCAATTTAACTCTTTGGCTGAATTAAAAATTACCATGTAATCTCAATTTAAATACTTCAAGTAGAGAGGGAACCTAATTTAATTAAGTAAACACAACTAAATTAGAAATTATAAACTAGCTAGTACAGTGAATGAAAGCATGCTAATTTGAACCACTATACTGAATAGCACAGCAATTTCTCAATTAACTTGTACCTGTCCTCAACCTAAGCTCAGGCTCCACTATCACCTAATTGTAACCCCCAAAACTTCAACATAACTAAATAACACAATACATTAAACACCTTTAGATTCATCTTGCACAAAGACATTCATTTTAACATTTACTCACCCTGTTATGACATGTAAAGCATGCTAGGAATAAGACATCTCCTGCCCAGTTTCAATTAACCAAACTAAAAATATTCAAGTTGTCCCCACACAAATAGATTAAGGATAGCTTGAATAAAAGGAATGAGGAATGCCCAATAGCCTACATCTCAAACCAAAGCTTTTTGAAGAAATTTGTTGTTTCACCAACTCTGTTCAACTCTACAGAGCTGCATGACAAAAATGCCCAATAGTATCTGTATCTACGCTCCCACTGCAACATTGTAGGTTGAGAGGCTTCTCGACATCTTTAAGTTCAATTGGACAATTTAAGTTTCTGTAAATTTAAAGTTCATTAAACTCAAAACAATAAAACAATTTAGGTTGCTTAAAAGGTGACAGTTTCATAACATCAAAAGAAAAAGTTCTAAATACTCATCAAGGTTAATTTATTTGAACTAATTTGTATGATTTAATTTTTCCCTACTCAATACAATTAATTACATTGAGCATTAGGGTTTACAATGATATGCAGTATATATTTCCTTAATAATTGATTCAACATCGATAGAGACACCTTTTGATTCACTGTTCTGTTTATTCATTTTACTAAAGCACAGTTGAGGTTACAAAACACACAATATCCCGTTATTACCCACTGGCCACCATATGAGTTTTCTTAACGGGACAAAGAGGGAATACTTTGTAATTTTTTTACTGTTCTAGGTTAGCACACAGTGAGTGACACTATGTAAGAGTATCTGTACCACAGATCATGCAGTAATTATAGGTATTAGTTTTGTAGACACAGAAGTGCACAGAGGAAAGGCATAGGGTGATCAACAAACACAAAAAGTCACTCACACTTAGTATGCACATGAACAATAATAACTGCACAAAAAATTACATAGATCACCTTATTGAAAATTTAAATCCTTTGGAGGAAAAAAAACAAGCATGTTCTGAACTGAGCTTTCAATGCCAATAAAGCCTTTTAACATGTTTATATATATCTAAAAAATAAACAATGGTTGCACATGTAAAATGTACATTTGAAAAATATTACATTGTGTTTTTTAAACTGCCACTTAATCTTCACTGGTAGCAATGCCTTAAAGCCTTAATTCAAGAAATAATGGGGTCATGAGGCTCTCTACTCAAATCCCTTATTCCCCACTGGGAAAAATAAAGTATCAGTCTAGAATACTAATGTTTAATTTACAGAAACAGTACAAAAATGCAAGCAAAGAGGAATGTTGTTAGAAGCATAAATTACCATAAAAAATACAATAAAACTCAGTCTTATGATTTTAAGTTTAGATATAAGGAAAACTTTTCCAAATGAAAAAGTTAATCTCTAGACCTATATGTTCTTAAGAGACAAAGATGTACTGTATATTAGAACCCATGAAAAATAAGCCCATGTACAAAGCACATGATACCTACCTTCTTTTGTGTCTTATGAATGTGATAAATTCTGATTTTATTAGCAAGTCATCTCTTCTCATATTAGCCAGTGCCTGATAATTCAGTATCTAAAACATTTTACTCAAAGGAGATTTTTTTTTTTTTAAAGCCATCAAGCATCTTGAAAATGAGCAAAAACACTCAAGCATCACACGCACACACAAGTCAGGCAATTTGTAGACTTACATTGTAGACCACACCTCTGACTTGTTAAATCAAGTGCCACAATCAAAAACTCTGCCATCATCGCATGACAGAGTTACATTTGGCACACAGTATATATTTTATAGATCTGACTGCATATGTAGAGCAACCATGAAGAAACTCTGCAACACAGCACTGATACCTCATTATTAAACAGCACTCAAATGAGGCACAAAATATTTACTGACTGCAACAAGGTTCCTGAAGGTACAGCTGCTGTCCTCCAGTCAAGAACAGGTTATTGCACAAAAGGAAAACAAAGATTCACATATAGACCTATCTGGCTCTGCTATAATTTCACTGTACAATGTTGCTGAAAGCTGACTAATTGAAAACCTAGGACACTGTTATATATTTAGTGATCATCAGCAAAGAGCTGCCTGTCACGTTTAAGATTTGTATTAACTATACAACGGGCAAACGCAGGGATAATACTATTGACACATACTGTCACTATAGTCCCCACTAAATCACACCCAAACACACATTTAATATTTTCCCCTTATTGTATGCTGGAATTCTATTTTTTTATATGCAGATGACTCAGGACATTTCAAATCACATGAACTGAGAAAAATGATTTTCTCAAATGATCACCTTTCTCACACTGACTTTGTGCAGTGATTGTCTACCCTGAAGAGCATGTGTTTACATAATCTGATTGACAGTTTGGCTATCTTGCAGCAAGGGTGCATACTACGTGTGCAAATAGCTGCCTAACCATGACCGGGAAATAAAAACAACATCATACATCAAACGTCAACTGTCACACAGAATGAAAGGAAGACTGCTCACTCCTCACCAAACCATGGAGTAACTGAGAGGGGTGTGTGTGTCTGTGTATGTGTGTAATAGAGGACAAAGGCTGAACTCGCGCCCGGCCTTAGGGGGCACTATACGAACACCTCACTCACGGCTCCCAAAGAGCTGAAGAAAAAAGAGGAATAAGTAGACCACATCCATGTAGAGGCAGATGGCTCCAAACACATGCTCCTCAGGATTCAGAGAGTACCGCCGGTTACCAATCAACAGCTGCATATCAAATGCCAAAAACTAAAGGATGACAAAAACGACATAAACATGGCAACATCTCATAATCATAACTTGGATTTGTGATACCTTATCTTGTTAAGAGTACTCACCAGAGTGAAAACCAGAGCACCAAATCCAGCATATGCAGTATGCAACCAGGGTATCTGAAATCACAGACAAAGGGAGATATTTGAACTGCATAATGTTAAGGGATAATGTACAGTCAGCTGGTAGTTATTGCATAATAAACCCTGACAGGGTGATCAGGAACCCGATACAAAGCGGAGGGGTCTTGCATCACCCTGATGGGGTTTATTTTGCAATAACTACCGGCTGACTGTACATTATCCTGCTTATTACATGGCAACTAAGCAAATAAATATATAAATGGACAAGGTATTATTATTTTTCCCTTTTCTCCCTAATTTGGAATGCCCAATTCCCAATGTGCTTTTAAGTCCTCGTGGTTGCGTAGTGATTCACCTCAATCTGGGTGGCAGAGTACGAATCCAGTTGCCTCCGCGTCTGAGACTGTCAACCCGCACATCTTATCACGTGGATTGTTGAGCGCGTTGCCACGGAGACATAGCGCGTGTGGAGGCTTCACACCATCCACCGCGGCATCCACGCTCAACTCACCACGTGCCCCACCGAGAACGAACCACATTATAGTGACCATGAGGAGGTTACCCTATGTGACTCTACCCTCCCTAGCAACCGGGCCAATTTGGTTGCTTAGGAAGCCTGGCTGGAGTCACTCAGCACGCCCTGGGATTCAAACTAAATTGACAAAGTATTGATTTACTTTGAAATTTTGTAATTACGTGAGAAGAAATAAATCGCTGAACAGCTAAAATGCATCTCCGGTTTACGTCAGAGTTCTATTGGTGTTTATTTTGTGAAAATGACCGTGTGACTCCACATTATCCAGCCTATTACAAGACTACTTGCCAAATAAATAAATAGACATAAAACATTGATTTGAGCTGAAATTATTTTATTTGCAGCGATCGCACAGTGATACGAGAAGCAGGATTGATGACTTGCAATACCCGGATGACCAGTCTAGTACGTCTTAATGTGTGATTGTTACTCAGATATATCAGACTGCTAGATGGTGCTATTGACCAATCAGAATAGAGTTGTCAAGACAGCCACATAATAAGTAAATTTAAAGACCCATGAAATCAGAATTAGAGTTTTGTGGCTTTTAGTCCATGTGTGTTAGAGGCAATTTATATGAAAGTACACTCCACAATAATGACTTTTTAATTGCAGATTTACAGGTTTCTCTTTTGGGAAAACAGACCAAAAATAAATACCACCTGCAATCGCCTAGCAAGTAGCAAATCAGGGCTGTGACGTAACAAAACCCTACTAGCTATTTTTTTTAAAAAACAGGATGAGTCCTTCGATATGTTCCACCCTAACTTCCTGTTTCAACAGGAAATGTGTCAACACAGGAAAGAAAATTGTGTTCATCGAGTGATTTCATAGGGTCTTTAAGTGATAATGTCACAGCACAATAGCTTCAAAGTTATGTTCTCAATCCAGGATACATAAATATATTTTAGGAGTCTGCAAGCAGCTTACATATCCAAATGGTGCGGTGAAGAAAAGCAGAAGCCCGGTGATCATCAACACCATCATGAGCGAGAAAAGTAATCCATGACAGGTGGTGAAGTCAATCTGAATTACAGAAGGCAATGCTCTAACAAATGACCCATAAATGAAGCATTTGAAGGAAGCTGTTTAGGAAACACAAATTGAGCTCACCCTGGACTGGAAACAGAACAGTGTGATGGCCAAGCACACCAGTGCAGTGATACCCACACACAGCATTACCACTTTGGTATTATGGTAGCTGTAGATAGAGAGAGAATACTTAAAATAGTTCTGCATATGATCCAGAAAAGCATCAACTTGCGGATGGTAACTGGTAGTGCAGTTTAAGGTTGCTTGCTGTGTAGCTAAATGCAAAATTATAGTTGTTTTGGCCACCACATTGAAAAAAATCCAAGAAAACAACAATTCTAAACAAACAGCTCAATACAGTTCAGTTGAATTTATGCTTAATGACCATATACAAGGGTACTACTGGATACAAGTTAGGAGCAGTTGCACACTTTGTTTTTTATTACCATGTGATGGTTTGAGCATAGTTAAGGGAGAGTTCACCCAAAAATAAAAATTATCTCATCATTTACTCACCTTCAGGCCATCCCAGATGTGAATGACTTTCTTTCTTCTGCTGAACACAAACAAAGATTTTTAGAAGAATATTTCAGCTCTGTAGGTCCTCACAATTCAAGTAAATGGGTACCAAAATTGAGGCTCCAAAAATTACATAAAGAACATAAAAGTTATCCATACAACTCCAGTGGTTGAATTTTTTTTACTATAAATCTCCGTTTTCACTTTCACATTCTTTTATTTTTGGCGATTCACATTCTTTGTGCATATCGCCACCTACTGGGCAGGGAGGATATTTTATAGTAAAAAAGGACTAAAATATTGATCTGTTTCTCACCCACACCCATCATATTGCTTCTGAAGTCATAGATTTAACCACTTGAGTCTTATGGATTACTTTAATGCTGCCTTTATGTGCATTTTGGAGTTTCACAAATTTTGGTTCCCATTCACTTGCATTGAATGGACCTACAGAGCTGAAATATTCTTCTAAAAATCTTAATTTGTGTTCAGCAGAAAAAAGAAAGTCATACACATCTGGGATGGCATGAGGGTGAGTAAATGATGAGAGAATTTTCATTTTTGAGTGACCTATCTCTTTAATTGTTGAACAACTTTTTTTTATCAGATTTTTGCAAAAGAATAATTTTTATTAATTAAAATAATAGTATAAATAAATTAATATCATATAAAATAATCTAATTAATATAAACCTGATTACTTAAATATTACAGCATCTTATTCTTTACAAATAATACCTTCCCTAATAATGTTTATATCGAAGAACGCACTATTTTGTTTTTGTATGAAAGTGAATGAAATGTTTGCTTTACCTGGCAAGCATGCCTGCCATGTAGGACATTGCAAGGGTCTGAAAATAAAAAGAATATTCCCTGTTTCTTTATCTATAAATATAAAATATAAAATGCACACTGAAATATGTACAAGTACAACCTGGCTGTTACATTTACTGTCATTTAGCTTGTGAATTATTGACACAATAAAGAAGCATTACTTACAAAAATGCCAAGGAGGATCATGTTGGTAGGGTATCTTCGTCTGTAGATGAAAGAAATCTCAAATAGCATTTACAACAAATGCATTTACACAAATACATAAAAACTAAATACACAGTGTGAATGGCTATCAAAGAACCACACTTTTTGTGAAATCATCTTCTATGCAGTTTCTAACGTGTTGCAAATATGTCATAAATAGGATAATTACCGTGCATTTGTGCTGCATACAAGCATCAGGTATGTTCCCATGAAAGTCATGCTGTACAAAACAAGCCAATGTCATTCACAAGCCAATGAAAACAGTTGACCAGAAAACTGCCCAAGTGATAAAAAAATGCATTGTAGTGATCACTTACTATGATGTAAGATAGAAAACCCGATTGTATTGTACAAACTTCCGGACTGGCTCACTGCAGAAGTGAAAGACAGGACATACATTCTAGGGTGGCATTAAAGAATAACAGGGTTTGTTTGACACTTTCCCATGAATTGTAATGAGTGTATCGCTTACCAAAATGTGAAGAGCGACACTACACCAAATGTGACCATGAGCTGAACCATGAGGATACAAAAGACCTGCAGGAGAAATATATGTTTTAGAACTACAACCAGAAGCAGATGTTTATTTTACCAATTGTCATGTTTATTTTGCTTTGGTACACAGTAATTAGAAATTAGAAAATGAGAAATACATAGCTGTATAGGAAAAAATGCTTGAGAAGCTTGAGAGCACAAACTATGCTTGGATAAAATTTAAAATGGAGAAAGCTCTATTCTTCTCACCTTTCTAATAAACATGCGGCGGACATTTTTGTCCTCCCAGTTGCTTCCATTGAGGCCATCAAAGCTACTGCTGGAACTCGGATCAGAGAAGGGTGAAGACATGTCTGTAGCATAAGCATTGGAATATCCTGGACCTTAAAGAATAGACAGCGTGAGAGTCAGACATTGCACTATTAAGAATGTTCAAAAAGAGAAGACTTTAAAAAGACTTAAATATGACAAAAGACTGAATTATGACAACAGACTGCCAAGATAAATCAGCTGCAATTAAATTGTTCTGAGAAACAATTACAAAGAGCTAACTTGTCTATATCCAAATTTTAATTTGCAATTTAATGTCACTCACTAGGGCCGGGATGCACATAAGCCCAGCTAGGGTGCATGGGCATGGTTGGGGGTGGCATCGGAGGTGGCTGGTTGGCATAACTGAAGTTACCAGCTCCTTGTTCTTTATCTCCTGCTGTAGCTTCAGCATAGCTAGGTGGGGCAGCTGGCAGACTCATGGCCAACTCTAAAAGAAAGAAATATTCAAACATTTAAATAAATAAACTGACAAGAATTTATAATGGATTTGATTTTTAAAAGGAGTATTCCAGGTTCAACCCAAGTTAAAGCTCAATCAACAGCATTTGTGGCTTAATGTTGATTACCACAAAAATTCATTTCGAACTGTCCCTAATTTTCTTAAAACAATAAATAAAATAAAATAAAAATCTGGGTTACAGTGAGAATACTGGGCTACAATGGAAGTACAGGTGCATCTCAATAAATTAGAATGTCGTGGAAAAGTTCATTTATTTCAGTAATTCAACTCAAATTGTGAAACTTGTGTATTAAATAAATTCAATGCACACAGACTGAAGTAGTTTAAGTCTTTGGTTCTTTTAATTGTGATGATTTTGGCTCACATTTAACAAAAACCCACCAATTCACTATCTCAAAAAATTAGAATATGGTGACATGCCAATCAGATAATCAACTCAAAACACCTGCAAAGGTTTCCTGAGCCTTCAAAATGGTCTCTCAGTTTGGTTCACTAGGCTACACAATCATGGGGAAGGCTGCTGATCTGACAGTTGTCCAGAAGACTAAATCATTGACACCCTTCACAAGGAGGGTAAGCCACAAACATTCATTGCCAAAGAAGCTGGCTGTTCACAGAGTGCTGTATCCAAGCATGTTAACAGAAAGTTGAGTGGAAGGAAAAAGTGTGGAAGAAAAAGATGCACAACCAACCGAGAGAACCGCAGCCTTATGATTGTCAAGCAAAATCGATTCAAGAATCTGGGTGAACTTCACAAGGAATGGACTGAGGCTGGGGTCAAGCCATCAAGAGCCACCACACACAGACATGTCAAGGAATTTGGCTACAGTTGTCGTATTCCTCTTGTCAAGCCACTCCTGAACCACAGACAACATAAGAGGCGTCTTACCTGGGCTAAGGAGAATTGCCCAGTGGTCCAAAGTCCTCTTTTCAGATGAGAGCAAGTTTTGTATTTCATTTGGAAACCAAGGTCCTAGAGTCTGGACGAAGGGTGGAGAAGCTCATAGCCCAAGTTGCTTGAAGTCTAGTGTTAAGTTTCCACAGTCTGTGATGATTTGGGGTGCAATGTCATCTGCTGGTGTTGGTCCATTGTGTTTTTTGAAAACCAAAGTCACTGCACCCGTTTACCAAGAACTTTTGGAGCACTTCATGCTTCCTTCTGCTGACCAGCTTTTTAAAGATGCTGATTTCATTTTACAGCAGGATTTGGCACCTGCCCACACTGCCAAAAGCACCAAAAGTTGGTTAAATGACCATGGTGTTGGTGTGCTTGACTGGCCAGCAAACTCACCAGACCTGAACCCCATAGAGAATCTATGGGGTATTGTCAAGAGGAAAATGAGAAACAAGAGACCAAAAAATGCAGATGAGCTGAAGGCCACTGTCAAAGAAACCTGGGCTTCCATACCACCTCAGCAGTGCCACAAACTGATCACCTCCATGCCACGCCGAATTGAGGCAGTAATTAAAGCAAAAGGAGCCCCTACCAAGTATTGAGTACATATACAGTAAACGAACATACTTTCCAGAAGGCCAAAAATTCACTAAAAATGTTTTTTTAATTGGTCTTATGATGTATTCTAATTTTTTGAGATAGTGAATTGGTGGGTTTTTGTTAAATGTGAGCCAAAATCATCACAATTAAAAGAATCAAAGACTTAAACTACTTCAGTCTGTGTGCATTGAATTTATTTAATACACGAGTTTCACAATTTGAGTTGAATTACTGAAATAAATGAACTTTTCCACGACATTCTAATTTATTGAGATGCACCTGTAAATGGGGCCAATCCGTAAACGTTAAAATATAAACCATTTCAAAAGTACAGCAAAAAGACAATGTGCATGTTGACATGATCTTAGTGTGATAAAATTGCTTACAAACCTTTTCTCTCAAGTTCTACCCAATTTTACAACGTTGTTGCCATGACAACGTAAGGCCTAAAACCCTAAAATGACTGTAAAAACTTTAATTTAGACAACTTTATAGTTCAGATAATAGCTACACAATAAAAATAAATATAGGTCCTTTCATAAAATAATAAGCTTCACATTTCTGCCTTTAAATCTTCCAAAAATTGGCCCAATTTACTTTCATTGTAAGTGCCTCACTGTAACCTCCATTTTTGTTTTTTAAAAGAAAAAGGGGGATGAGATGAAATTATTTTTGCGGTATTCAACATTATGCCACAGATGCTGTCGATTGAGTTTAAAGAAACAGTTCACCCAAAAATTGAAAATACTCATCATTTACTCAACCTCATAGCATCCCAGATGTGTATGATTTTGTTTCTTCTGCAGAAATGAAGATTTTTTGGAAAAATAACTTAGATGTGTTGGTCCATGCAATGCAAGTGAATGGTGACCAAAACTCTGAAGCACCAAAAAGCAAATAAATGCAGTATAAAAGTAATCCATACAACTCAAGTGATTTAATCCATATCTTCTGAAGCAATCTAATAGAATTTGGGTGAAAACAGACCAAAATAAAACTCCTTTTACATTTTGCCAATGCAGCCTCTAGGCATGATCATGATTTCAAGAATGATTACAATTCCAAGTGCTGACACACTCACAGAGCACTAGATGGTGCTCAGAAATATAATCAAGCTTGAAATCATGATCGCCAAGGAGACTGCTGATGACATGACTTACAGGTAAAAAGGAGTTATATTTTTGTCTGTTCTCATTCAAAACTGATTAGATCGCTTCAGAAGACATGGATTAAACCACTGGAGTCTAATGGGTTACTTTTATGCAGCCTTTACGTGCTTTTATGGAGCTTCAAAGTACTGGCCACTATTCACTTGCATTGTATAGACCTGCAGAGCCGAGATGTTCTTCTAAAAATCTGGGATAGCATGAGAGAATTGTAATTCTGGGTTAACTATTCCTTTAGGTACACTGGATAATTAATGGGTATTTTGCGTCAACAATGGCACTTTCCTATGGAAAGGACAACACTTAAATGATGGAAAATGTATTATGAAATCTCTCATTTGAACAGTCTCCATATTAACAAATTGCAGAATGCTCCCCATCTATCAATGGTTGGCCAAGTATGGCTAGCATATTACGTTATAGTTAGTATAACGCATATTTACTCTTTTCCATAACGCTTACAACATTGTCATGATTTATAAAAACGTTTTGTCAAAAGTGTTCTGCAATCAAGCACTACAGTGAACATCAGTTCTGCACATACGTTGATCTGGCTTGTGAATGCAGAGCTGGCAAGCGCATATTCAACATGTCTTATCCAAAACTATGAATGTCAATGAATGTACTGTCACTGTTATACTTAATTCATTATTGGTCTCATTCCGACAGGATTGATTTAAATGTTGACAGCGCTTAGCTTAGCAAGTTTATAGATTACTCATCAAGCCCATTCTGTCGTGTATGAGACGCAAATGATTTTTGGAAATAAAAACAGCATTAGGGCTAAATCGAAATTGTTTACCACCATAAATTAATAAGCAAGCTGTTTAACTTACCTTAATGTAACAGCTAACGTGACAACTGTGGTTCAAGTAACAATGAACTCAACCGTGCAGTGACGTACATCCTGTGTTTCCGGAAGTGACAAATCTGAGCCATAAAAGATTAGAAAGTGAGCAGCTGTTAACTCTGGGGCCTCTAACTCACAAGTACTAGCTATTATATTGATAGAGGACTGTAATACATTAAGTGTATGTTACGTTTAAAAGGTTAAGGAGGAATGTAGATAAACCATCATGGTCAGGTAAATTCAGGTTACTTCAAAGGCCTCAGTTACAACGGATTTCATCCCAACCCCTAAGAAATCAGTTATATTAGATTAAAAATGTACAAACAACTACTTGATCCTTGTCAAAATTTAGTGTTTTTACACATCAGCAACTTTATGCATAGCAGTTACAAAAACATGACACAATTGTTTTGGAATATACACCGATCAGCCACAACATTAAAATCACCTGCTTAATATTGTGGGCTGGTATGAGTATGTCTCTAACTGATCTCCTGGGATTTTCACACACAACAGTCTCTAAAATTTACTCAGAATGGTGCCAAAAACCAAAAAACATCCAGTGAGTGACAGTTCTGTGGATGGAGATGCCTTGATGAGAGAGGTCAACAGATAATGGCCAGACTGGTTCAAACTGACAAAGTCTACGGTAACTTAGATAACTGTTCTGTGCAATTGTGGTGAGAAGAATAGCATCTCAGAATGCTATTCTGAGATGCGGGTCGGTGCTGTTTTGGTGTCAAGAGGGGGACCTACACAATATTAGGCAGGTGATTTTAATGTTGTGCCTGATCAGTGTATGAGCAATTACCATCAGCGTGTTTTTTTAAAACATTTTCTTTAAACAATTTATCTGAACAATTAATTGTTATTCTGCCAAGCACACATTGAACAAACAGGTAGTTTCTCTGTTCTGTAAGAAATTGAGGCAATAGATAGAACAAAATGCAAAGACAAACCTCTAAAGCTGATCTTGAAGCCAACAAAGAAAATGGAGGGGAGGCCACATAAATAAATGTACCCTTTAATCAGACATCTCAATTTTTCCAATACAACTTTAAACAATATTTGAGAAAATAAAAAAAACCTCTTCAAGAGTCCTTGGTTTACTTTCTTTTATATTTCAGCATTTGTCCTATAAACCTGACCAGTCACATAACAGGACGGTTCTAATAAACAATATATGAAGTGCACAACCATGATTTTAATAGGTTTTCTTTTTTTCAAAAGGAAAATCCAAATACTGTAATGCATATTAACAAATAAAACAAGACAATTGTCTCCGGTGGCAACCCCAGTAACGGACTCAAGTGTAAAAGGTGGCACTGAAACAAAAAAAGGTGCTTTGACTGCAGTCTAATCAGCATGCGTTTCCTGGAGAGCAATAATTGGGTTAGCAGAGATGTTGCAATTTGTATGTTATGGAGGATCTACTGGCTATAGATCATGCATCTGTTTGTCAATCTTAGATTTCAGATGTTCCTTGTAGGCCAGAATGTCCCTATTCCATTTTGTGATGGTCTGCTTTTCACAAACCCAGATCTCCTGAGCAACCTACAAGAAAACAAACCAACATTAAGCCACAATTTAACAAAGTCAAAAGCATTAGTCTGACAGTGATACAGTTAATTAAGTATTCAGTGAAAATGTATTGGAAAAACATGCAAAATTTCCTTTAACTGAAGTAACTTTCAGAAAAAAATGAATGAATAAACTACCACACATGGAAAAAAATAAACAGCTTTACAGTACCTGCTGAATAAGCCTGAAGTCGTGGCTGACCAGCATCATTCCACCCTCAAAGTCGTTGATTGCCTCAGCCAGAGCATCAATGGTTTCAATATCAAGGTGATTGGTCGGCTCGTCAAGAAAGAGCATGTGAGGATTCTGCCAGGCCAACCAGGCAAAACAGACGCGGCACTTCTGTCCATCAGACAGATTCCTAATGGGGCTCACCTAGTTTAAAAGAGATCAAGTCGACAACATGACATGTAGGTTCATCTGTAGAGCAATCACAGCAAGACATGAAATGAGCAATGCCAAAAATAGAAAACATTTAATTTCTAACTCCAAGTACAACCCACCTGCTGTTTGCCTGTGAGCCCATAGCGACCAATTATTTTCCTCATCTCCTCTTTCTCCTTAATCTCGGGGTAACACTTCATCATGTACTCCAATGGAGAAAGATCAAGCTCCAATTGCTCTGTTAGATGCTACAGAAAATTTAACACAAGCAACATTTTATAAATAACTTATTTGATCCATACCACTGATAATTTTCAGGTTATTGCATAATAATAGATGAAGTAATTGTAATCAATATAATGCATTAGGCTGTTCATACGAAGTACTGGTCTCTGTGGAACTGTAATAGGCATTTCTCAATCTGTGGGCATTTTCAAACCAAGATGGGTGTTTTTCAAATATACAATGAAAGTAGGGAAGACAATGTAGTAACCAGTGGGCGTTTACAAACCAGACTGGGCATTTCTGAACTATCCAATGAAAGTAGGGAATCTCAATGTAGTAGGCAAATCGTGTAAAGCGGTAGAAAAATGCCCATCCTGGTTTGAAAACGCCTATTTTGTTCTGCAGAGACAAAAGCCTCGTTCATACTGCAATTTGTTTTTAAAATACAGTCCTTAAGACTGGCTGTCCACATTGTTATATGCAAGTTATATATAAACATTTCAAAGCAGTTTTGATTTTGTGAAAATGTTATACAAAAAATAAATAAAATTCACAAATGTGTAGCTACTTTGGGAAAACAAAATGCCCAATATAAAGTGTAATTCTGTAATCCAACATACCTGATGATATCTGCCAATCTTTACATGGGAGTGTTTTCTAATCATACCATCTGAGGGCAGGAGCTGAAAGAATAGATAAAAAAAATCTATTTCACAGAATGTCTGAACCTATACACATACTAAGTTTTGTATTTACAGAGGTAAAGTCCCTTACCTCTCCAGTAAGGAGCTTCAGCAAAGTAGACTTTCCAGCCCCATTAGGCCCTACAAGGGCCACCCGTGTATCCAAATCAATTCCAAACTCCAGGTTATTATAAATATATGGCTATTAAAAAAATAAATAACATCTAAATGTGAGAAAGTCACTCCAGCAGTGGACACTACATACAAATGTGCATAAAAGGTAGTTGGGGAGGTAAGAAGGTTGTTCATACCGTTGCTTCTGAATACCTGAAGCTGACATTCTGAACCATAATGACAGGAGGGGGGATCTTCCCGCAAGGAGAAAAATAAAATGATAGGGTCTGAAAGAGAAGCGAAATAATTAAGCCATTGTTGTGGAGTCATTGTACCAGACTGAAAGGTAATATTTGAAAGGGTCGATTGCAAATAGTTGTACCGAGGATTATGCAACCAGAAATATTTCACAGAGATGTTTGTTTACCTACAAAAAGCCCTTCTCCTTACCTTGTCATTCACAACACGCTCAGTAAGACCTGAGGCAACCATCTTCTGTAGAGTCTTCTCTTTGCTCTGGGCCTGTCTGGCCAGCTTAGCAGAGCCATGACCAAACCGAGCAATGTAGTTCTGAGGATTAACAGGCATACGTTAGATCATCATCTAACTAGATAGGTAAAGTCTGCAGAGACATACTTTGATGTTGGCTTGACAAAGGTTTTGTCTGAAAGTTTTAGAAAGATATATTGTCAAGTAAACCTTCAGATTAAATGCCTCGATATACTTCCTACAAAATCAAAGAAAGAATGGATGCAAGCTCATTTAGAGCAAAATCTGGCCAAAAAGAAGGTTTTACCTTTGTTTGTGTGGTTTGTAACTGCTTACTGGGTGAACTTTTAGGAAAAATTCTTATCAGCTGCTAAACACTTTCTTACTGCGTTTGGTCCACGTCATCGTTCGGTGTGACCTGGAGCTCTACCTACCTTGAGGCCGATGGCTAATTTTGTTTACGTTGTTCAGGGAGTAAATAATCAGTCAACATGAACACATCGATGTGCAGAGTTATTAGAGAACTGGTGCAAATGTAGCTACATCTGTACAATCGTTTGCTTAAAAGACATTTTCCAAGACCAAGTCATGTGATATTTTTTTTTTGTCTACTAAAAGAATCAAATCTTCTCAAATACTCTCAAATGCCCATTCACTCATGTGCCATCTGCAGCAAAAGCCATTCACATCTGTCTGAAGATATGCCTCTATAATCATTGTTTTATCTTTGTTCTGCACATAAACATTATTATACATTCATCTTTGCAACGGTATCAGTGTCATAATAAATTACAATAACAGAGTGTAACTGGCGCATATGAATTCATAATGTAAACAAGACAAATTAAACATTTTCTACTGCATATATATTACTTCAAATCGTCATTGAGTGGTTAAAACAGCTTCTTTTACTGACCTCATGTAAATTCTATTTAGAAAGAGGCATAAAGTCACCGATAACACATTAAGGTTTTACATGTAGCATCCTCTTATTTAAATGTACTGCTTCTAAATACCTCCCACATAGGTGTGGCAGGTGTCTGAATGTTCAGAAACAGTATACCGTTGCTCAGCTGTTTAGAACTTCTTTTTACCCCTGAACGAAGAAGAACTTCAACGGAAGTATATCGAGGCCTTAAGCCTTCAGAAAGATATAATAACCTAAAGCCATGATATGGCAGGCCTTGTGAGTGTGTGTTTACATCTGAATTTTTTGGCAGTTGAAGTTTGAATTAACGAGCATTCCATTGGCCTGTATGAACATTCGGTCAATGACAGTCTATCCCTGCATCGTAAACCAAGTACTGTCACAGTATGTACTATATTTGATGAAGGCTGCACTTATCTGCCATCAAAACAATACATTCTTTTAGGTATGCATGCAATGGATCATTGTTCCACAACAATAAAGGATGCATATCGCTCTGTCCTTAGAGCAGCTTTGGGACTCTCTGATTGCTGTCTGGTTCATCTTCTTCCAACCTACAGGCAGAAAATAAAATCAACCAAGCCAGTAGTAAGGACTGTAAAGAGATGGACCAATGAAGCAGAGCAGGAACTACAAGCCTGCTTCGTGTGTTTTTGAGGCTGCAGACACCAATCTGGACGAGCTCACAGATACGGTTACATCATATATCAGTTTCTGTGAGGATATGTGCATTCCTACTAGGACTTATTTAAAGTTCAACAACGACAAACCGTGGTTTACAGCAGAGCTCAGGCAGCTTCGTCAGGCCAAAGAGGATGCTTACAGGGGTGGGGATAAAGTCTTGTACAATCAGGCCAGGAACACACTGAACAAGGAAATCAGAGTGAGAAGCTGAAAAACAAGTTTTCAGCTAACGACCCTGCATCAGTGTGGAGTGGCATGAAACAACTCACAAATTACAGGACTCCTACCCCCAACCCTGTGGTGGACCAATAACTGGCTGACGACCTGAATGTGCTCTACTGCAGATTTGAAAGGCCCAATCTCACACCCACTCTGACCTTCACTTCACACAAACACCAACACCTCCTGCAACCCCCTCCTCCCCACTCCCGCTACTCAACCTGCACTCAAGATCTGTGAAGATGATGTGAGCCGGGTCTTTTGGAAACAAAAGACGAGGAAAGCTTCAGGCCCAGATGGCGTCTCACCAGCTTGTCTTCGATCCTGTGCTAACCAGCTGGCCCCCATCTTCACACAGATCTTCAATAGATCACTGGAGCAGTGTGAAGTCCCATGGTGCTTCAAACACTCAATCATTATTCCTGTCCCAAAGAAACCAAAAATCACAGGACTTAATGACTACAGACCTGTCGCCCCGACGTCTGTGGTCATGGAATCATTTGAGAGACTGGTGTTGGCCCACCTGAAGAACATCACTGGACCCTTTCTAAATCCCCTTCAATTTGCTTATCGAGTAAACAGGTCTGTGGATGATGTAGTCAACATGGGATTGCATCATGTCCTGCAACATCTGGACAGACCAGGGACACATGGAAGGATCCTTTTTTGTTTACTTCAGTTCGGCTTTCAACACCATCATCCTAGCTATACTCCAGAATAAATTACACCAACTCTCTGTTCCCATGTCTATCTGTCAGTGGATTACCAGCTTTCTGACGGACAGGCAGCAGCTTGTAAGACAGGGGAAACTCACTTCTAGCACCTGTACAATCAGCACTGGTGCCCCCCCAGGGATGTGTGCTCTCCCCACTACTTTTCTCCCTGTACAACAATGACTGCATCGCCAAGGACCTCTCTGTCAAGCTCCTGAAGTTTGCAGACGACACCACTGTCATCGGCCTCATCCGAGATGACGATGAGTTTGCATACAGAAGGGAGGTTAAACAGCTGGCTGTCTGGTGCAGTCAAAACAACCTTGAGCTGAACACGCTCAAAACGGTGGAGATGATTGTGGACTTTAGAAGGAACACCCCAACACTGACCCCCCTCACCATTTTAAACAGCACTGTGGCAGCAGTGGAGTCATTCAGGTTCCTGGGCACTACCATCTCACAGGACCTGAAGTGGGAGACACACATTGACATTGTGAAAAAGGCCCAGCAGAGGTTGTACTTCCTTCGCCAGCTGAGGAAGTTCAACCTGCCACAGGCGTTGCTGATACAGTTCTACTCAGCAGTCACTGAGTCTGTCCTCTGCCTCAATAACTGTCTGATTTGGTTCAGCTACAAAATCAGACATCAGAAGACTACAAAAGGACAGTTCGGACTGCTGAGAGGATTATTGGTTGCCCCCTGCCCCCCCCTTCAAGAACTATACACTTCCAGATTGAGGATAAAGGCTGGAAAAATCACTCTGAACCCCACTCACCCTGCCCACTACCTTTTTGAACTGTTGCCTTCTGGCCGACGCTTCAGAGCTCTGAGCACCAGAACCCTCAGGCACAGGAACAGTTTTTTCCCTCAGGCTATCCATCTCATGAACAGTTAAACAGACCCATTGAGCAATAACTATATGCAATACACAGTTTAGTCTTTTTTATATTTATCCAACACATCCAACCTCTTCTGCCATTTCATTCCTCTGAGAAAAACAAAAACAAAAAACATTTGCACTGTACATAACAGTTTTGTATTTTGCACTGTACATAACAGATAACAGATTTGTGTTAGATTTGCACTACATATGTGTATGTGTGTATGTATGTGTGTGTCTGTGCGTGTATGTATGTATGTGTATAATTATTTTTTATTATTGCTGCTGTTTTTGTATTGTTGTACACTGGAAGCTCCTGTCACCAAGACAAATTTCAAAAAATTGCATGTGTAAGCATACTTGGCAATAAAGCTGATTCTGAAATAGTAAGAATAGATTTCGGACATACTTCAACCAGTGAAGTGGGCATTGACCCGTGACCCAAATATATGACGTATGAACAACAACCACGAAAACTGTCTGCTCTGGTTTTGTTAAACAAGCACAATTTATGCACAAGGAACAATTATCTTGGTATATATAGCACTTACAGTTGAAAAGAGCCCTCTGACTCGCTGTTCTTTTAAATCCCGAGTTTTGAACGTGACGTCGCCTCAGCTCCCAAGGGATTATAGGATCGTTAAGTATCCAGTCGATCCACACTTCAAAATCTCACTGGAAATAGTACATCATCCGGGTATTTCTCGCTTACTGCTTCATGAATACTGTGGATTCGGACATACTACATTGGCATACTGTTATTTACATCCTATATAGTAGAGGATTATGGATATTCAGACACAGCTTATATGATTTTTCAGATTGCTGATCGGCCACTGTGCGAAAATTGTTATTATGATCAGTTCGAAAATGTATAACAACCCGAGTGTGCCAAGTTTGATGGATGTAGCTTAAAAGTTACAATTGATAATTTAGGTCTTGGTTTAGGGATTTTGGAAAAACCCATAAAATGTGAAAATTAAAAACATTATGGCATTGTCAAGCCAACATAAGTCATTTGCTGAATAGTTAGGGAAATTTTCATGAGATGAGATTTAGAAAACGCTCACCTTCATATGCGCTATCTGGTCCTGTTCCCAGTTAAACCGTTTCATCTGATTCTCCTCCAGTTCCTCTCTGGTCTTCACATACTGGTCATAATTACCCTTCACGGGGAAAAAAGGATGAGCTAATGAATAAATTAATAAATAAATAAAGCAGCATATTTGCCATTATAGGGGAAAAGCTCCCCAGTGATTTGAGGGTGAAATTATTGGTCCCTTTACCGTGTAATATTTCAGCTTGCGCTGGTGCAGGTGAATAATGTTGGTACAAACGCCATTGAGGAAATCCTGAGAATGGGATATTAAAACCAAGATTCTTTTGAACCTGTGAGAGGAAAGAGAACCAAAAGGTAAAAAGCGGAAAACTTAAATCTTATTTTGTCAAAAATGCACCACAACCTAGCAGAACTAAGTAACTGCAATAATGACTTTAAAACAGAGTGCATAAACATCGTCAAACACAACTGCATCTGGGTAGTGCCAAGGGATCAGCTAAACGCTTCGGTCTAGTTTTTGTCAAAGCTCTATCCGTACTGAGAACAAACTGCTTGACGGAAGAGCTACAATTCGGCCTTTTGTTCACATCATGTCATCAGCAACAACCCATGTTAAACAGCAATATTTTCACGTGCAATTGTGCATATGGCATACATGGTCTTATTTTTCAAAACAAAGCAGCTTACTGTCTGAGCTCTTCCTCCAGCCACACACATGCGTCCAAGTCCAGGTGGTTTGTTGGCTCATCCAAAAGTAACATGAAAGGCTTGAGGAACAGTGCCCTAAAGTAAAAGGAAATTCATGAGTGATTGATTCCATAAAAACTCCGGTGATTGATTAAAGATTTGCAAATCCAAAGGCATACATTGCCAAAGAGCTTCAGGGATCAGACAAAACGCTTCAGACAGTTTTTGTCATTGCACAGTTACACCAAGGCAACTGTGCTATCATTCGGCCTTTTGTTACATCATCTCCCAGCGGCTCTGAACTTTCAGGGTTGTAATCAAGAGTTTTGAAGGCCTACCGAGCAAGAGCAACACGCATCCTCCAGCCACCACTGAAGTCTTTGAGCTTCTTCTGCTGCATGGCAGCAGTGAAGCCTAGACCGTGGAGGATCCGTGAGGCACGCATCTCTGCTTTATCAGCGTCCAGCTCCTCCAAACGCTCATACAGCTCCATCAGCTTCTCACATTCAGCTGAAGAGGGGGAATAAACAAAAATGAACAAACAGAACAGTCCTGGATGTCACGCATATCTTACAAAATGCACATCCTATTAAAAGGGTAATGTGCTGACATTTGTTCCTCAGCCAGGAGATTTCTTAACTATACAGCATTAAGGAGTCTTCTCAAACTGAGATCTTCAATATTCCACGCCTAGGAAAGGATGCTGCTACAAAATGAGCAGTTCCTATGAAAACATGGTGGGTACCTTACGGACCTAACCTATTCAAATATGCAGTAATGTACAATTAGATGTGATTAATGTTGATGTGACTCACAGTCCTCGTGGGCTAGTCTTTCAGCCTCTCTCTCCAGCTTGATCCTCTCCTGGTCTACCTCCATCACACACTGCAGAGCAGTCTTCTCACTGGGTGCCATCTCACGGGTCAGGTGGTAAATGTCAATGTGCTCTGGAATGGGTACCTCCCTGTGGCCAATCGCTGACAACAGCATAGATTTGCCTGCACATCATTTGAAACATATGACAGTTGTCTGCGAGTCAAAACCAACTTACAAAAAAGGTCATAGTCATTTGACACCATCATAATGCAACCTGCACATATATTACCAGAGATTGATAGTGTAATTTTGTAAAAACAGGTAATCGATTACTTGAGGATTAACAAGTTACAACTGACCCTTTGCTAAACCCTGCCTTAAAAGCATTTCTGACCAATCCTGTTTTAGCAACTGTTGCCCCACCACCATTACTCTGACAAGCGTTAGCCTTTTTACAATGAGAGCCTATGGGAGTGAAGTGTGTTTCTTCAAATAAATATTGAGAAGAGCATGCTATGGATTTAAGTGTCATTATCATTCCCAAATGAACATGAATAACATCAGCGAGGACACCAACATTTTCTCCAAGGTAAAATAAAGCTAACAACTTAACATTAATTCATTTATGTATTGATTCAGATCTTAGTAAAGGTGATAGTACATAGTTCACAGCATCAATATTAGTGTTATAAGGCGTTATAAGCAGTTCTTTTCACTTACACTAATGTTATGAGGTTTTTAATTGCTATCAAGTGACACTTTTCTCTTTTTATGCGACTGTTATATATCACAGTCTGCAGTTTTCAATCAAATTACTGAATAATTTAGCAATTTCTTTACAAAAAATGTCAGATAAATATGCTTTACAAATTCACTCTTTATTGCAGCCCACATAATAATATTATCCATTCCGTTTATGAGAATACTTGGCCAAAAACTGCTGCGTTTATCTCCCATTCATTCCTATGGGGAGTTCTGCAGAGCTTGTCAGAGCGAGCAACGTAACCAAGGGGGGCGGAGCTTAGCGAAGGGTCAATTGAGTATGTCATGGATGTATAATTTGTATGGTTTTATTCACAAATTTTACATTACCAATAACGGTTTACTTACACTCACTGAGCACTTCATTGGTAACAACTGCCCACCAACTTATTCATACGATTATCTAATCAGCCAATCGTGCGGCAGCAGTGCAATGCGTAAAATCTTGCAGATACTGGTCTGGAGCTTCAGTTAATGTTCATATTAACCATCAGAATGGGGAAAAATGTGATCTCACTGATTTCAACCGTGGCATGATTGTTGGTGCCAGACAAGCTGATTTGAGTATTTCTGTAACTGATGATCTCCAGGGAGTGAACAGAATAGCATCTCAGAATGAGCAACATATCGAACCATGAGGCGGATGGGCTACAACAGCAGAAGACCAAGTCGGGTTCCACTTCTGTCAACCAAAGAACAGAAAGTTGAGGCTGCAGTGGGCACAGGCTCACCAAAACTGGACAGTTAAAGACTGGAAAAACATAACCTGGTCTTCTGCCTTTGTAGCCCATTCACCTCAAGGTTCAACATGTTGTGCATTCTGAGATGCTATTCTGCTCACTACAATTGTACAGAGGGGTTATCCGAGTAACCATAGCCTTTCTGTCAGCTCGAACCAGTCTGGCTATTCTTCATTGACCTCTCTCATCAACAAGGCATTTCTGTCGCAGAACTGCCACTCATTGGATATTTTTTGTTTTTGACATTCTGGGTAAACTCTAGAGACTGTTGTGTGTGAAAATCCCAGGAGATAAGCAGTTACAGAAATACTCAAACCAGCCCATCTGGCACCAACAATCATGCCACGGTCGAAATCACTGAGATCACATTTTTCCCCATTCTGATGGTTGATGTGAACATTACCTGAAGCTCCAGACCTGTATCTGCATGATTTTATGCATTGCACTGCTGCCACATGATTGCCTAAGTAGCTAATTGCATGAATAAGTAGGTGTACAGGTGTTTTTAATAAAGTGCTTGGTGAGTATTTATATATATTATTTTTTTGTATACTGTGTATATTGTATACTGTACATTATTATTTGTATATTGTTGTGTGTAATTATGTGTATATTAATTTTGTAAATTGTGTTGTGTAAATCGGTATATGTCTCATCACTGTCATGACTGCTAAGTTGCTCGGATCTGCACCCAAGACTTTCACCCACTGTTGCACTTGTGTATATGGTTGAGTGACAAAGTGATTTAATTATATATATATATATATATATAAAATATACATACACACACACACGCACAGAGCTGAAGTCAGAAGTTTACATTCACCTTCGCCAAATACATTTTAACTCAGTTTTTCACAATTCCTGACATTTAATTGTAGAAAGCATTCCCTGTCTTAGGTCAGTTAGGATCACTATTTTATGAATGGGAAATGTCAGAATAATAGCAGAGAGAATGATTTATTTCAGCTTTTATTTCTTTCATCACATTCCCAGTGGGTCAGAAGTTTACATACACTTTGTTAGTATTTGGTAGCATTGCCTTTAAATTGTTTAACTTGGGTCAAACATTTTGGGTAGCCTTCCACAAGCTTCTCACAATAAGTTGATGGAATTTTGGCACATTCCTCCAGACAGAACTGGTGTAACCGAGTCAGTTTTGTAGGCCTCCTTGCTCGCACACGCTTTTTCATTTCTGCTCACAAATGTTCTGTCGGATTGAGGTTAGGGCTTTGTGAAGGCCACTCCAATACCTTGACTTTGTTGTCCTTAAGCCATTTTGCCACAACTTTGGAGGTATGCTTGGGGTCATTGTCCATTTGGAAGACCCATTTGCAATCGAGCTTTAAATTCCTAGCTGATGTCTTGAGATGTTGCTTCAATATATCCACATAATTTTCCTTCCTCATGATGCCATCTATTTTGTGAAGTGCACCAGTCCCTCCTGCAGCAAAGCACCCCCACAACATGATGCTACCACCCCCATGCTTCACAGTTGGGATGGTGTTCTTCGGCTTGCAAGCCTCACCCTTTTTCCTCCAGACATAACGGTGGTCATTATAGCCAAACAGTTCAATGTTTGTTTCATTAGACCAGAGGACATTTCTCCAAAAAGTAAGATCTTTGTCCCCATGTGCACTTGCAAACTGTATTCTGGCTTTTTTATGGCAGTTTTGGAGCAGTGGCTTCTTCCTTGTTGAGCAGTCTTTCGGGTTATGTCGATATAGGACTCGTTTTACTGTGGATATAGATACTTGTCTACCTATTTCCTGTGGATATAGCTACTTGTCTACCCGTTTCCTCCAGCATCTTCACAAGGTCGTTTGCTGTTGTTCTGGGATTGATTTGCACCAAACTACGTTCATCTCTAGGAGACAGAATGCGTCTCCTTCCTGAGCGGTATGATGGCTGCGTGGTCTTATGGTGTTTATACTTGTGTACTATTGTTTGTACATATGAACTTGGTAACTTCAGGTGTTTGGAAATTGCTCCCAAGGATGAACCAGACTTGTGGAGGTCCACAATTTTTTCCTTAGGTCTTGGCTGATTTCTTTCGATTTTCCCATGTCAAGCAAAGAGGCACTGAGTTTGAAGGTAGGCCTTAAAATACATCCACAGGTACACCTCCAATTCAGTACACCTCCTATCAGAAGCTAATTGTCTAAAGGATTGACATCATTTTCTGGAATTTTCCAAGCTGCTTAAAGGCACAGTTAACTTAATGTAAACTTCTGACCTACTGGAATTGTAATATAGTCAATTAAATGTGAAACAATCTGTCTGTAAACAATTGTTGGAAAAATTACTCATGTCATGCACAAAGTAGATGTCCTAAACAACTTGCCAAAACTATAGTTTGCTAAAATTAAATCTGTGGAGTGGTTAAACAATTAGTTTTAATGATTTCAACCTAAGTGTATGTAAACTTCTGACTTCAACTATACCTATAAATAGTAAATCCAGATACATTTTGCAGTGGTCTCTTAATTTTTTCCAGAGCTTTGATACACCGATCAGCCACAACACTTAAACCACTTGCCTAATATTGTGTAGGTCCCCCTCGTGCCACCAAAACAGCACCAACCCCAAGCACTATTCTTCTTAACACAATTGTACAGAGCAGTTATCTGAGTTACCGTAGACTTTGTCAGTTTGAACCAGTCTGGCCATTCTCTGTTGACCACTCTCATCAACAAGGCGTTTCCATCTGCAGAACTGCCCCTCACTGGATGTTTTTGTTTTTGGCACCATTCGGAGTAAATTCTAGAGACTGTTGTGCGTGAAAATCCCAGGAGATCAGCAGTTACAGAAATACTCAAACCAGCCCATCTGGCACCATCTGACTGATTAGTGTATATATACACTACTGGTCAAAAGTTTTTAAACACTTTTTTTTCTTCACATTTTAGAATAATAGTAAAGTCATCAAAACTATGGAATAACATAAATGGAACTATGGGAATAATCTAAAATAAATCAAAACTGTGTTATATTTTAGCATCTTCAAAGTAGTCACCCTTTGCCTAGAATTTGCAGACATGTACTCTTGACATTTTCATCCCCATCTACTACACTGACAATAAAGCAGATTTGACGTTTTATGGGATATTACCAGTTCCATTGAGCCCAATAAGGCCATAGCGACGGCCAGAGTTGAGCTCCAAACTAGTGTCACTGAGTAGCTCCTGTCCATGAAAGGTGAGAGAGAAGCTGCTGATGTGCACATCAGTGCTGTTGGGATGAGATGCCAAAACGCCAGTTACTGCTCGTGCCTCCATCTTCTTCAGCTCCAACTCATCCAGCTCCTTTGTCAAACTATCAACCCCTGTAATAAAGCCAAAGAGGATGATGCAAATGGATATGATGTTCTTTTAAGAAAGGGGATGAGAAGGGGGCCTGGGTAGCTCAGTGGTAAAAGACGCTGGCTACCACCCCTGGAGTTCACTAGTTCGAATCCCAGGGCATGCTGAGTAACTCCTAAGTGTCTCCTAAGCAACCAAATTGGCCCGGTTGCTAGGGTGGGTAGAGTCACATGGGGTAACCTCCTCGTGGTCGCTATAACGTGGTTCGTTATCGGTGGGGCGCGTGGCGAGTTGAGCGCGGATGCCACAGTGGATGGCGTGAAGCCTCCACACGCACTATGTCTACGTGGCAACGCGTTCAACAAGCCACATGATAAGATGCGAGGGTTGATGGTCTCAGACGAGGAGGCAACTGGGATTCATCCTCCACCACCCGGATTGAGGCGAATCACTACGCCACCACGAGGACTTAAAAGCGCACTGGGAATTGGGCATTCCAAATTGGGTGAAAAAGGGGAAAAAATCCAAAAAAAAGGGGGATGAGAACACACTTGTGATAAAACAAGAATTAACAAAGTTTAAGACTATTTGAGAGATTGAAAATCTATCGTTTCTCACCATTAAACTCAGCAGCTCCATTATGCTGCTCCTCAGGTTTTTCACAATCACCATTTATTTCGTCTGGTTTCTTGGTGCGTTGACGAGCTTTGGCTGCTTCCTTTTTCTTCGCTGCCTTCTTTTTTGCCAAATCAGACGGCATTTTAACTGGATCCCTGGAACAGAACAACCCCTGAAAATCTGATGGAGAGAGACAAAGATAGTGAAAATTGTCAAAACATTTTTTTAACACTTGTAAAAATGCTATCATTCTATTTACTGTCAACCAATAATTGTGTAGACTCAAAATGCATTGACTGTACAAATGCCAGAGATGGTACCAGATGTCACCTTAGCACAAGAATATTCCTAGAAAACTTAATCGTCACTGTATGTGTAACAAAGAATCATGGGCTGCAGAAACAAAAAGTACACGCTGTTCCTGAACATGCTTCATATTCAATCAATACTCGATTCGCCTTAATCATTAAAGTGTTGAGCATGGGGTGGTATTAAAATCCGGTTGACTCAAGATGGCGCCGAGTATGGCTGCTGTGTTGCGAGCTCCGACACAACATGGTAGTGCTTTGTTTGTTTTGTTTACAATTATGTTTTTTGTCTTGGATGTTGTCTGCCTTATTGTCTACGACAGACAAACACTTTTGGACATTGGTTCAGCAATCACACACCGTAAACCGGACTTCAAATTCCTCAATGCCGACCCGCTGTTTACAAACACGGCAGCGGAGCCCTTTGTCTGGGCTGCCCGGCCGCGGAAACGCAGGAGGAAAAGGGGAAACAGAGCCGGCGTTCTCATCAGAGTAAGACGTCGCGCAAATCGACCCCCGCTACCCAGTATTTTACTGGCAAATGTTCAGTCTCTGGATAACAAGCTCTGCAAGCTGAAAGCGCAAATCTCTTTCCAACGAGAGACGAGGGACTGCTGCATTATCTGCCTAACAGAAACTTGGATGTCTGCGGAGATTCCAGACTCAGCCACTGAACCCGCGGGGTTCTCCGTGCACCGAGTGGACAGAGCGAAAGACCTCTCAGGTAAAAGCAGAGGTGGTGGTGTATGTTTTATGATCAACAAATCCTGGTGTGATCAGAGGAACATACATTCAAGTCTTTCTGCTCTCCTGGTCTGGAATTTCTCATGCTTCTGTGTCGACCATTCTGGCTACCGAGGGAATTCCCAGCGGTCATTATCACTGCTGTGTACATCCCGCCACAAGCCAACACAAACCGGGCACTCAAGGAACTGTACGGGATTATAAGCAAACAGGAAACAGCGCACCCTGAGGCCGCGTTCATTGTGACCGGGGACTTTAACAAAGCCAGTTTCAAATCAGCCGCACCAAAATATCACCAACACGTTAGTTTTAACACACGAGGGGACCGGGTTTTGGACCATTGCTACTCTCCCTTCTGGGATGGCTACAAATCCCTCCCCTGCCCACCATTTGGAAAATCGGACCACTCCTCCATTCTGCTTCTGCCCGCTTACAGGCAGAAACTGAAACAGGAAGCACCCGCCCTCAGAACTATCCAGTGCTGGTCAGACCAGTCAGACTCTACGCTACAAGACTGTTTTGATCACATGGACTGGGAGATGTTCTGGTCCGCCTCGGATGACGACATCGAGCTTTACGCTGATAGTGTAACGTGTTTCATCAGAAAGTGCGTAGAGGATGTCGTTCCGACCAAAACAATACGGATCTATCCGAACCAGAAGCCATAATGTGCGGACCTCCGCTTTTAATTCAAGCCAGTTATGCCCTCCGAAAAACAGAACAGCAAAATGCCAGTACAGGAACAAGATTGAAGGACAGTTTAACACCACCAACTCTAGAAGCATGTGGCAGGGAATTAATATCATCACGGACTTTAAAGGGAATAAAAACTCCGCCATGAACACCGCTGCCTCTCTCCCGGATGAGCTAAATACTTTTTATTCTCGTTTTGAAGGAAATAACACCACCCTCACGGAGAGAGCTCTCGTGGCCGAAGCTACAGAGGTTAGTTCACTCTCCGTCTCTGTAGCGGATGGAACCCAATCCTTCCGACGGGTGAATATCCACAAAGCCGCGGGTCCAGACAGTATTCCGGGCCGCGTCATCAGAGCGTGCGCGAACCAACTGGCTGGTGTTTTTACAGACATTTTCAATCTTTCCCTCTCTTTGTCTGTAGTCCCCACATGCTTCAAAACGTCCACCATTGTGCCTGTTCCAAAGCAATCCAAAATCACTTGCTTACATGACTGGCGTCCTGTTGCTCTGACCCCCATCATCAGCAAATGCTTTGAGAGACTAATCAGAGATTACATCTGCTCTGTGCTGCCTCCATCACTGGACCCATTGCAGTTTGCTTACCACAACAACCACTCCACTGATGATGCCATTGCATCTACAATACACACTGCTCTCTCCCACCTGGAAAAAAGGAACACTTATGTGAGAATGCTGTTTGTAGACTACAGCTCAGCATTCAACCATAGTGCCCTCCAAGCTTGATGAGAATCTCCGGGCTCTGGGCTTAAACAGCTCGCTGTGCAGCTGGATCCTGGACTTCCTGTCAAGCAGATGCCAGGTGGTTAGAATAGGCAGCAACATCTCATCACTGACCCTCAACACTGGAGCCCCACAGGGCTGTGTTCTCAGCCCACTCTTGTATTCTCTGTACACACATGACTGTGTGGCAACACATAGCTCCAATGCCATCATTAAGTTTGCTGACGACACGACGGTGGTAGGTCTGATCACTGACAATGATGAAACAGCCTACAGAGAGGAGATGCCCTCCTGACACACTGCTGTCAGGAGCACAACCTCTCCCTCAATGTCAGTAAGACAAAGGAGCTTGTAGTGGACTTCAGAAGAAAAGACAGAGAACACAGTCCCATCACCATCAATGAAGCACCAGTGGAGAGAGTCAGCAGCTTCAAGTTCCTGGGTGTCCACATCACTGAGGAACTCACATGGTCCATCCACACTGAAGTCGTTGTGAAGAAGGCTCATCAGCACCTCTTCTTCCTGAGATGGCTGAGGAAGTTTGGAATGAACCGCCACATCCTCACACGGTTCTACACCTGCACTGTAGAGAGCATCCTGACTGGCTGCATCTCCGCCTAGAACGCTAATAGCACCACCCACAACCGAAAAGCACTGCAAAGGGTGGTGCGAACTGCCAGACACATCATCTGAGGTGAGCTTCCCTCCCTCCAGGACATATATACCAGGCGGTGTGTGAAGAAAACTCGGAGGATCATCAGAGACTCCAGCCACCCGAGCCATGGGCTGTTCTCACTGCTACCATCAGGCAGGCGGTATCGCAGCATCAGGACCCGCACCAGTCGACTCCATGATAGCTTCTTCCCCCAAGCAGTCAGACTTTTGAACTCTTGATCTCCCATGATCAAAATACATCAGCACTGCACTTTATTACTCTTATATCTCACACCAGACTGTCATAAATTATATTATTATTATAATATATTCTCTCTTAACAACTTACTATCAACCGACAGCCCGTATGTCAATACAGTACAATACAACCTGCTGTACATTCTATATATACTTTTTTATTGTATTGTGTATTGTATACCATACAGTGTATGTTATTATTTGTATATTGTGTTGTGTGTAATTATGTGTATATTAGACTTTAATTGTGTTGTGTTAATTTGATGTTTATTGTAAATTGGTATATGTCTCATCACTGTCACGACTGCTATGTTGCTCGGAACTGCACCCAAGAATTTCACACACTATTGCACTTGTGTATATGGCTGTGTGACAATAAAAGTGATTTGATTTGATTTTTGATTTGAAATCCATTGAACTGTAGGCAGTCTAAGCACCAGAGGACAGTGTATCGGATCACGTGGAGTAAAGTAGGGCAGTACTTTTCCCTGACGCTGTGAAGGCGAATAAACACCAATGGATGAAATGATACAGGTGTTGTATCGAATTGTGTTCCCCGTCGTAATCTGTTTCCCCCAAGCCCCGATAGGGTATGTGGGTATGGTATGGTAGTGTAGGTTAGGCTTAGGGTAGGGTTAGACTTAGGTTTGTGCATGGGGGAACGCATTCTGACAGCGGAGAACGTTACCATCAGATACTGTTGCCCCATACAGATCTGCTGGGGGGAAACAGATCCCGGGGGGGAAACGGAGTTCGACACAACACCGGAAAAGGAAAGACCCCCCAGCATATTCAATGAAATCGTGATCAGTTTGGAAAGCACATAAATAAATCCACGAAAAATACAGGAGTGTTACTATATAGCAAATAAAGCGGGTCGTTGTTTTCTTCTAAAGGCCCGACCAATGAGCCACTTCATGAGCCATGCTAATTCTTGCCATCTAACACTACTTCATTGCACAACCCTAGCAAATAGTGTCACCTAAAAACAGAACAGCAGCTAACATTATAATATGTGATAAGGCAACTAACTTTAGAACATAAAGTGATACCAACTGCTAAACTTGCTGAACTTCATTGTGTTCCCACGAGCTAGCTGGCAAGCTAGCAACCGGCAAAACTAGCGGGCTCATCCAAATATGCCTCTAAACGACAGAACTGTATATATAATTTAATTGTGAATATTTTTGTAGACATTGATAAACGCTGAAATAATAAAAAGTAAATTACCAAATGTGTGGGATATGGCCGTTATCTTACCTAATTTCTCTTCCTGATTAGTGATGGAGCGCTAGCACCAGAGAAACGGTCACGCTCGCGCTACACCAACGACGGCGCACTAACCAATCAGATGTAGAAACGTACCGATCCTCCACCTACTTATATGCATATTCAATGAAATATTTCCAGGGTGTTTGGTTTCCGTTTAGTCACACCAGCACGATCTATCAACCAACAATTATTATGAATCACACAGAAATAATGACGACACCGGGATGATATGTGAGCATGACTTAGTTATAGGTCATTTTTTTACTTAAGTAATATACCAATGGAAGCTTTATGTGAATAATTCAAAAGCAATAAAGAGTAATCAAAAGGAGGATAGTTGCAAAAAGATCATTTGTTTGCATTTGTATTATTTATTCATTTTGCATGCTTGAATGGATGTTCATTAGCAAAATCCAAAATGTTCATAACATACACACTGCAACATCATTTAAATTAAAATACATAAACACACACAAAAAAAAGAAAAAGAAAAAAAAAAGAAGCTAGTTTCAATGTCTCTGAATATGAATTATACCCTTTGACATTCATGCATAACAGATTTAGTACTCCAAGTTCTGCAGTATCTATTTTTTACAGTTGTGCATCAAGCACACCTCAGGCCATGGTATGCAAATGCCGTTGTGATTGAATATTTAATTAAATTAAGTAATTTATTGGCATTTCAAAAAATAATGTAATTGTACTTAACCTTTGGTTAATGCTTCCTTAGTGCATCTTCAGTGACGTATTAAGGCAACAAAGATCTAAAAAAATGTTCTGTATCATGCTAAAAACCAAGCGGTTACTTTTTTTTTTAAAACAAAACTCTAAAAAACATGAAACTGTTCTCGTGCAACATGCATTATTGTATCTTACAGAGGAAAACAAATCGACACACCAACCTTCCTGGTGTGTAAAGCCTCAGAAAATAAAGACATTTTATAAACAACTCCATAATTTTGGGTGTGTTTAACTAAAACATTTTTAACAATATACATCCATATTAATGCACTTCATGTGTTATCATAGCCTGAATCATTAGTGTTAGTTTAACAAATTACAACAGATTAAATCAATTCTAATTGGCAAACAAACATGTTTGTCTCTGTCTGTCTTTATGTTGCGATTTTGAGCTGGTCGTAACACCACATATATAGTGTATCAAAATGATGATGACAGATGTCACTCTTATTGCAAATGAAGGTTTCTGGCTGACTTTAATCTCAAGGATTTCTTCATAATCTCCTTTGCAGTGCAAGTTCACAGGCAGAAAACAGACTGGAAAATTGCAAGCAGAATGTGAAGTAATATCCATAAATGTAGAAAAATCAACATGGCACATGACTACAAATTAACTTTCAGCATATCATTTTTGGTAAATTTTTTCCCCCCCAAGCATCAAAAAGTTTAATTGATTTAATTGATTCTATTTTCACCTCTCACAAAGTTGAAGTGAGAAGACACACATGGTCAATAGCATATTTTCACTTCCTGTGTATCAAAACATAGATATGAATTGTGATTACAATAGCTGTTTATTTATGTGTGACCAGTGTACACTTTTTAAGATAGCCCAAATATCCATATATACTTATATTTTTTCATACCCAAGCCACATTGTTTTTTTTTCCCCTCCCCTTTTCTCCCCAGTTTGGAATGCCTAGTTCCCAATGTGCTCTAGGTCCTCGTGGTGGCGTAGTGACTCACCTCAATCCAGGTGGTGGAGGACGAATCTCAGTTGCCTCCGCGTCTGAGACCATCAATCCATGCATCTTATCATGTGGCTTGTTGAGCGCGTTACCGCGGAGACATAGCGCGTGTGGAGGCTTCACGCTATTCTCCGCGGCATCCACGCACAACTCATCACGCACCCCACCGAGAGCAAGAACCACATGATAGCAAACACAAGGAGGTTAACCCATGTGACTCTACCCTCCCTAGCAACTGGGCCAATTTGGTTGCTTAGGAAACCTGGCTGGAGTCACCTGGATTCGAACTTGCTACTCCAGGGATGGTAGTCAGCGTCTTTACTCGCTGAGCTACCCAGGCCCCCCCCCCCAAGCCACACTGTTAATGTATTGCGACTGTATATACATTCAACTGTACATTAAACATACATTAAATAAATGGACATTTACACTTTTCTTCATCTCACATTGCAAACTCTTCAGTTAAAATCAGTCCACACCTCAATATTGAAGTGGTCTAGTCAAATATTTTCAAGTCCATGTATAATTTCCCAGAGTGGAGGCCACTAAACCATAGTCAAGCCCCAAGATTACAATATCTGTTGTCCACTTATTCCTGAAATTGTGAATTGTTTTAGGTGGTTCGCATAGCCAAAGCTTGTTCAAGCTCTTGTCTTCGCTGTTGAATCTATATATAAAAATACAAATTGTAAATGAAAAGAGCCATTGAAAATCTCACTTCTGATCTTGACCTATCTAACAAAGATTCCAAATGATTCATTTTATGTCCCTCTCACCTTGCAATAGAAGTAGCGGCTGATGGCTTCCTGAGACCAGGGCTGGTTGTAAAACTCTACTCTCCTCTCTTCCTCTGGATTCCCAAATGTATCTGTCATCAACTGCACCAAAAAATGACAAGTTTAAAACAACAGAGAAAATTACAATTTCTGTTTGAAGGGCTCTAGGAGTAGTTACTTCTTTTCAGTCACTAGGTATTCAAAATTGTATATGTCTTCTTATATATATATATATATATATATATTTGGGCTGTCAATCAATTACATTTTTTAATCGAATTAGTTACATGGTGTCCCGATTAATTCATCGAATTAATCACATATAATAAATATTTGCAGAGAAAGCCCCTGAAATAACAATAATTTAATAAATAATGATGAAATAACTATAAATGGTTATTTTTAAATATTTACTAATTATATATATAAAATAACATACCAAAAAAATATTCAGATAATTAAAACACATTACATTATTGTGGCAGGAGTTAAGCATTGATAAGACAATACAAAATGTGGCTTAAGAATCCAATGTATTGTTTATTTGCACATTATTGAACATAAACCAATCATTGGCATATAGTTCACAGCAATCCATTTTGCAAGTTAATTTGTCAATCAGTCAGAAGAAATGTATTCTCAGGGCTTGTCTAAGGACCCGTCAATGTACAGCTGTGTCAGGAAGATTGCTTTTGGAGTGTCTCACTTTGGTTGTCACTTTTGGTTTTCGTCGCATCATAAACATACAATTTTTAGGATGCTGTGTCAAGTTAAACGTAGTTTAATACTTAGAAGAACATGTCTTGAGATCCTTAAGTTTGGATTTGCACTCCATCAAGCTGTGTTTTGAACACAAGAATGTGTCCTCGTATTGTGCTGTCTGCTGAAGGGTTGGTTTGTTCTCTGTATAAGCTGCGTGTTACCTATACAGCTGTAGTTCTGCTTACTGCCCCTTGGAGAAAACAGGTGGTACATCAAGATTGAATTTCTCAGGAATCTTCTTTATTACAAGATTAACTGCGTTCATTTTTTTTAACACGTTATTTTTTATAAAATTAATCGCACTGAATTAATGCTTTAAATCGACAGCCCTAATATATATATATATATATATATAACACTACTGTTCAAAAGTTTAGGGTCACTTACTCATTCTTTTTTTTTGTTTCACATTTTAGAATAATAGTAAAGTCATCCCAACTATGGAATAATAGAAATGGAAATATGGGAATTATGTTGTGACTAAAAAAATCCAAAATAAATAAAAACTGTGTTATATTTTAGCTTCTTCAAAGTAGTCACCCTTTGCCTAGAAGTTTCAGAAATGTACTCTTGACATTTTCTCAACCAGCTTCTTGAGGTATCACCCTGGGATGCTTTTTAAACAGTATTGAAGGAGTTCCCATCTATATGCTGGGCACTTATTGGCTGCTTTTCTTAATTATTCGGTCCAAGTCATCAATTTCAAAAACTTTTTTTTTTTTAAATATTTTTTTTTATAATGAAATAAATTCATATGTTGGCACAATTATATTTTTGTCTACAAAACCAATTTCAAATATTTAAGCATATGCCTTCAATACATTAAGGCTATTTCCAAATGTGATTACAATAAATAAATGTAAAAGTGTACTAATTATTAATGAGTTCACATAACTGCTATTTGGTATTTAATTGTATTCAACTTTATATGGCTTTAAGCAGTACATATGGTTGAAAGCAGTCAAAATTCTCAACTGGTTTTGCTTCAGGACCCAAATTTTACATTGGAGATAAAATTACAGCCCAAAATAGTTAACAAATAGTTTATCAAACATAAATATCTATTATAATTTTAATATTACAGTTTTTTGAGGATGAAGAAGAGTCATGCAACCTGTCATTGTTGAAATCTGTGGAATTTGGCTTGCTTTCATTTCACCAATGACAGATGAATATGAGTTACAATACCATAGAATTTGATTGGATGCATAGCCTTTGACCTCACTAACAAAAGAAAAGCATTTTCTCCTCTCTTTAAAAAGTACTAACACTGCATATGTTTGGCTTCAGTTGCTTGTTACATACTGAATTTAGCATTGTTTTGTGTAGGAGGCTTTCAGCCACCCTTTTTTTCGGTGATGACCCCCAGTTGAGAACTACTAGTTTAAAGTCACCTTAAGGTCTCGGTTCTGGGAGCAGATCCAGTCCTGAATGTAGCCCTTGGGGTCCCTGGAGAAGCTGAGCATGAAGTCTCTTTGGATCTTTAGTTGGTTGATGGACTCAATAGTTTCATGGATCTAATAAATGGGATGTGAAGCTGTGATGTTTTTAGAGCTCTTAGACAGCACAATCAGAACACAATATGCTGTGGAAAATTCTGCCATAATTAGTATGAGTTCACATGGATTTCAAGAAAACAACAGCATGATTTGGACATTCTCGAATTCAAATGAGATACACACTAGAATAAATGATCAAGCTGATGTCTTGATAAAAGCATGACAACACATACAACCTTATAAAGGTTTCCAGTTTCTGATCTGTCCAGTGTTCACTTTAATGATGAAGCTCTTTCTCTGAGTATCTGACCTTGTTGTCCAGTGATGCGATCTCTTGCTGGTTGGCTGTGGACTGAAGGAATCCACTCATTTGACTCTTTAGAGGATCATCAACTTCAACATCAATGTCATAGCATGCTGTCTTCTTCTGGTCATTTGGATCCACACTGATAAATGAGAAAAATCTTTACCTTGTAAAGCAAAACGGGCCTCCAAGGTCCATTCATGTCACATGGTCTAAAGATTGTTACATATAACATGCTACTATTAGAGTTCGATGAAATCAATAAATGGAAATACATCCATATTTAAATGTATGACCTACCTGATAACATGATTGATCACAATAGGATCTGGTGGGAGAAGAAGGTTGGTTAATCGCTGGGGGATCTCACAGAATTTCAGACGAGGACAGTCAAAGATCTGGAATAAGAATTCAAGTAAAAAAAAAATAAATAAATATATATATATATATATATATATATATATATATATATATATATATATATATATATATATATATATAGTCATTAAGAGACCACTGTAAAATTATCAGTTTCTCTGGATTTACTATTTATAGGTATGTGTTTGAGTAAAATGAACATTTTTGTTTTATTCTGTAAAGTACTGACAACATTTCTCCCAAATTCCAAATAAAAATATTTTCATTTAGAGCATTTATTTGCTGAAAATCACAACTGGTAAAAAAAAAAAAAAATGCAGTGTTTTCAGACCGGTGATGATCTGGAGGTGCTTCTGCAAGTCTGGAATCAGGCAGCTTCGTCTTTGTGAAGGACACATGAATCAAGCCAAGGACAAGATTATCCTGGAAGAAAACTTGCTTCCTTCTGCTCTGACAATGTTCCCCAACTCTGAGAATTGGTTATTCCAGCAGGACAATGCTCCATGGAGGACCACCGGATCAAGACCCTGTCATGTCCAGCCTAATCTCCAGACCTGAACCCCATTGAAAACCTCTGGAATGTGATCAAGAGGAAGATGGATGGCCACAAGCCATCAAACAAAGCCGAGCAACTTGAATTTTTGCACCAGGAGTGGCATAATGTTACCCAACAGCAATGTGAAAGACTGGCAGAGAGTATGCCAAAACGCATGAAAGCTGTGATTGAAAATCAGGGTTATTCCACCAAATATTGTTTTCTGAACTCTCCCTGAGTTAAAACATAAGTATTGTGTTGTTTAAAAATGAATATGAACTTGTTTTCGTTGCATTATTCGAGGTCTGAAAACACGGCATCTTTTTTGTTATTCTGACCAGTTGTCATTTTCTGCAAATAAATGCTCTAAATGACAATATTTTTATTTGGAATTTGAGAAAAATGTTGTCAGTACTTTATAGAATAAAACAAAAATTTTCATTTTACTCAAACACATACCTATAAATAGTAAATCCAGAGAAACTGATTTTTGCAGTGGTCTCTTAATTTTTTCCAAAGCTGTATGTTTGCTATCAGACCAAATGTTAATACAGTTTTCAACGAAAGATGGCAAAACAGTAGTACCTGCTGGAAATATTTATCACAGTTAATATACTCCTTTTCATGAGAGTCCTGCAGCTTGTTCGTCTTGACATACTGCCATAATGCCTGGATAATGCAGGAGCGCGTTTGGGTGTGGATGCCCAGGAGACGTGCAAGACGAGGGTCCAACTTAAACTGAGGAGGCTAAAATGTGCAATTGATAAAACAGAAATTCACAAGCATAACTGCACTGTTGCATTCAACCAGTTTCCTACATATAAAAAATAGCTATATTTAGTGCTTTGTCCTTTTTCTAAATTGGTCCTTCAAATGGCTGTTATTGTTTAATCTTCTATTTCCTTAGACTTTGTTAGACACTTAAACTAATGATTAAAAAACCTTTAGATTTTTTTTTAACCTTTCTAACAAACAAAGATTATTCCCATTAGGATGTAGTTAGCAAAGTAAAAATTGCCATTATTATGAGAGAAATTCACTCACCTGCGATTGCTACTTTGGAGGGCAATCAAACTTTTGGGCACTAATGGCTCAACTACAGCTGTTAAGTACAATACTTTACAAGATGGAAAAGACAAATAAACTAAAGCAACCATTATGTAGATGTTCTTCAGACAGCTTTTCTAATTCTAATGTTGGGGCAATGTGTTAATCTTCCTATGCATATTTGGAGATATTTCATAAAAAGAATAGTTATATGGTTTAAAGGGGATAAAGCCCCATCAACATCTTAAGTGCCCGTTTGCACAGTTTGCGTTATTGTGTCCATATGCACCGTTTTTATGCAAACATGTCTTTTTTTAATTTATTTTTTTAACCCCTTTTCTCTCCAATTTGGAATGCCCAATTCCCACTACTTAGTAGGTCCTTGTGGTGGCGCAGTTACTCACCTCAATCTGGGTGGCGGAGGACAAGTCCCAGTTGCCTCCGCTTCTGAGAAAGTCAATCCGTGCATCTGATCATTTGGCTCGTTGTGCATGACACCGCGGAGACTACGCATGTGGAGGCTCATGCTATTCTCCATGATCCAAGCACAATTTACCACGCACCCCATTGAGAGTGAAACCCACAAATCACGACCACGAGGAGGTTACACCATGTGACTCTACCCTCCTTAGCAATTGGGCCAATTTGGTTGCTTAGGAGACCTGGCTGGAGTCACTCAGCACACCCTGGTGCAAACATGTCTTTGAGTGTTGTGATACATTTTGCCAAATTTTGATGACATTAAAATGGCATGTCAATTTAGAACAGGTTAAACTTTAAAAGCATGTCTCAAGACACCTGCTTTTGTTCCACTTCGCTGTGCTGCGTCTTGTTGTTTTTAAATGCAAGTACATGTCCTGTGTGAATGTCCCCTAAAGAACCCTCCGGCGGTAATCCAATTCCAGTATTTTATAATAATCCAGCATTCCTGCACACACCTGGTAATCCAGCATGAGCAGCAGGGTACAGCGCACATTCACATCGCCAGGCCTTTTCACCTGGAAGCCATCTGTCTCTTGGGTTGTAGGTGTGCGGTGCCACTGTAAGGATAAAACATACAGTATACTACATCTGAATAGAGGACTTTATAAAACCACTCCACGGAAAAGTCAAATCAAGTCAAACTATCAAGCTGCACTCTGTAAACTGTAAATTGAAGTGTACTGCAATTTCAGATGGGGAAAACTGAGGCTTGTGGTCTCATTTCTTACTCAAATGAATTATTATTAAATATTTCTCAAGGTAGGGTAGATACTGTAGGTCTTGGCTACTAAAAGTTACTTTTGCTTTGATCTTTTTCCATTGTTATTACCCAGGAAAAACGATAAAGTTCACGGAACACACATTTAACTTTTGTGACAACTTGCCCCAATATTGGGGCATGTTGTCACAATACATGGGGTAAACTGTCATAATGGAACCTGCAATTAAACAGCCTTTATATGCCATTCAGCAAAATCAAGCAACTAAGAAACACAACACACTTTATGAACAGCAAAAATTTTATGGGTGACGTCCTAAAATATCAAACCATTGTTTAGTCCGACAAATGTTACACTTTATTAATTGGTATACATTTATAACCATTAAAATACATGTCACCCCAATAAAAAAGTGAACTGATCAGGCATTTTTGTAATTTGACTTTTGATTCAAAACCTTATAGTTACTGAGATATAGCCCTTGTGGCAACTTTACATGTACTTTAGCCACTGAGAGTGTGACAAACATTCAAACAATAAAAAATATGCATGAATTGTTCTGGACTGCTTATGTGACGTTTATGCAAGGCAAATGCATTCATATGGGAGACTGAATAAAATGATTGTGCACTTTGTGTGTTCTCGCTTCCATTTACCTGAAAACCACAGCATGTTTTGCCAGTCTTTGAAAGACACAGCATAATGGCAATGACTCACAGCTCAACTCAATTAGTTTTGCCTGACATTGGAGGTTTTTTCAATGCTGCATTTCTCCACAGGTAAATCATTCTTTTATCACATGCCTCAATCTTGTGTGTGCCGCAATGAAAACCCATAGTCACCAAGGACAGTTTAAAGAGCTGCTGAAAGAATAAACCCAAATGCTCTGTGCGTAGCCTCGCATCTCTTCCACGGCAGGATGGAAAAGCACACCATAGGAATGGGTAAAAGACATGAGGGTCACTCCTTGAGAGCCGCAGACTCTGTGAATCTTCCTCACAAAGTCCATAAATATTAAGTGTGTGAGACAGCTGGGATGGTTCCCCTGTGTAATGTAAATAATGCCTGAGTCTGCCTGAATAGCACCTGGGCCCAATGGCTTCTCCCTAAAATAGAGTAAAATGCACTCTCTGAAGACAAAGACTCTACAATTCTGTGCACTGTAAGAGGTTTTAGAAGTGTTTGTCTTCACAAATGCATTTCTTTTCTCCTGCTAATGCTGCCCAAAGCTCTGTGCTGGGCTGCAGTGTCATCACTCCACAGCGTCATGAGCATCTTCCTTATGTAACCCGTTGCTTTGGAGACTGTGAAGACATGTATTACATGAAAAATGGTTAACTGAACTTTACATAATGACATTGACTTTTCTATTGCGTTCCACTCTGGTTTGATACACAGTAGAGGCCAGCAGATGTTTGTTGAAGCGTAAACAATGGTGACATCTTTTGGCCCTCAGTTACTTTCCTCAACTTTTTTTGAAATGCAAAGAGGCCTCTCGAGAGTCTCACATTAATCACTTTCAGCTTTTGATAAGAGTGAATGAAAAAGATGGTACAGCAATCGTTTTATTGCCGTTTCTCACTGTATGTTGAGTGAGTTATTTCTCACCTCCACTAAATGGTTGTCAGGGCCATACAGATCCTTGTCCAGCTCAATAACCAGGCTTTTAAAGAAAGATGAAAACTTCCTCTTTTGTTTTCCAGGCTAGAGTGCACAGGAAGTAAAAGGCAAAATGTAAATTAAATTGCAAATGCAAACAAGCCTAAACATACATCTACAATTCTGCTCAATAATTTACATTTCCCTTGCAGATGTTTATCATAATTTTTTTTTTTTAAAAGACATTTTTTTTAAATGCTAAACAATGCTTCTTACATCTTCTGCAACAGGTATGTAAACTTATGAGCACAACTGTATACAGCAGAAATTATGTGTTGGGATATGCAGGATAGTAAGACATTTGAAATTATAATAACAATGATCACGACAAATGAACACAACTCTGAATTATAGAACAGATGGTAAGATTATGAATGTAAACTTAGTGCTTACATCATCCAACAACTTGCCCTCTACACGCAGCTCCCAGGATGCAATGCTGCCCTCAGAGTCCTCTGCGTCAGGTTTAGCAGGATTGAATGTGTTTGAAATGTACAGTCGAAGCTTTCGCTTTTGCTACAAGAGAGGACAATCTGAGTTGAATTCAAATTCTTCATATTCATAGTTGCTGTATGAATCATCGCTAACTATGTAAAAAATGTGTACTCTCACAAAAAATATCACCATTCAGCTTTTGCAAGTCATTCCTGTCTTGGAATGATAATGCACACATACCTTCATTGGTCTTTTGAGGGCTTCCTGGATATCCACCCTCTTTCTCATAATAGTTTGGTCGAGTTTGCGTTCAAAAGCCAGGAGGTCCATGTATGCCTGGGACTCTGGCACCAGTTCACGGATCTAATGAAAAGGCATTGTAATGTACACAAGTAACTCTGCAATCAGCTCTTGCAACAATTCAATAAGTCAATTAATTGTAAGATGCTTTTCAAAGCAGTTTGATGATATAGTTTAAACATCATTTTCCCTAAACTGTCAAGTTCATCATTAATCTCAGTTTTGCATAAGTTAACAACTTGCTTATTGCTTAAGCTGTGGTTACGAACTTAGGTCTAGATTGAAACTGAGTGGCGACCATGCTCAACAGTACACGATTTCAAGTCAAAGTTAAAAACGTATCCGTGCTAAGTGACTCCAGCCAGGTCTCCTAAGCAACCAAATTGGCCCGGTTGCTAGGGAGGGTAGAGTCACATGGGGTAACCTCCTCGTGGTCGCTATAATGTGTGGCTCTCGCTCTCGGTGGGGCACGTGGTGAGTTGTGTGTAAATGCCGCGGAGAATAGCGTGGGCCTCTACACACGCTATGTCTCCGCGGTAACGCACTCAACAACCAACACGATAAGATGCGTGGATTGACGGTCTCAGACGGGGAGGAGATTCGTCCTCCGCCACCCGAATTGAAGCGAGTCACTACGCCACCAAGAGGACCTAGAGCGCATTGGGAATTGGGCATTCCAAATTGGGGAGGAAAAAAAAACATCTCTCTTTTCTAGTAGCTTATAAATCAGTCATAGATATTTTGTGATCTTGTTTTGAATAGCTATATTTATTTTGTATACCTTTTATATTTTTTATATTGCAATTGTTGTTGTACAGCACACTGGTCAACTGTCGTTGTTTTTAATTGTGCTTTATAAATAAATCGATATTGACACACATTTCCATCTTCAGTGTGTACATTTTCACAGCATTTTAAATATTTTGAAAATGATTTATATCTCGACAGTTAGAGATATCCTATCTAGTGGTTGAGCAATATGAGTTTTTCAATTGCAAATTCCAATATTTAGAGTGGCTGATGACCAATATGAAGCTAATATACATATAATGCAATATAATGAAAGCAAATCATATGTACATACAAATGCTGAAATTAAATGAACACTATTGTACTATTTTACATAATATTTATCCAAATTTCACTACATTTTGAAAAAAGTATTTGTTTATAATACATTAACAAGATATTCTTTTCAAGGACTGTTCCAGGTTCACTACAAGTTAAGCTTAAATGAAAACCTTTGTGGCGCGGTTACTCACCTCAATCCGGGTGGCGGAGAACAACTCTCAGTTGCCTCCGCTTCTGAGACCATCAATCCATGCATCTTGTCACATGGCTCGTTGTGCATGACACCGTGGAGACTCCCAGCATGTGGAGGCTCATGCTACTCTCCACGATCCGCGCCCCATTGAGAGCAAGAACTACTAATCATGACCACGAGGAGGTTACCACATGTGACTCAACGACTGTTTGGCATTCTGATTCTCCATTGTTATTTGTTACTGAAAGCAATCATGTATGCCCATGCATGATGCACAGAAAAATTGTAACTCTGAAGATTTCCACTGCGCTGCATCATTCTCTCTTCCCCAAGTGACCTCCAGCATTCACAAACCCCATCACACTAAATTAAAATCTTACAGTTTGCTTGTTAAAAAGGCTACAAAGACACTGAGAGGATATTGACCATGTGTTTTACACCCTTCACATCAATGTACTCTAGAAACCACTATCAAAAACACACATTAACTCCTGCCTCTTATTTCTTTGTGGCATATTACTTTGAGTCACATCCTATTGGAGGCAATTCACCTAAATTAGTCTTGCAACCACACGCCATGGCGATCCCTGGGAATCAAGCCCTTTTACACCCGCAGAGAACACCAAAAATATAAGAGCAGTCTTTGGACCCCTCTTACTCACCCTTTTTACTTTCTTGCCCCCCCAAAAAAAGCAACCAGCATAATTACCTGAACTATGCGACCACACTCTTAACTTGCCACAGAAAATCAATATATGAATAAACAAAAGGAGATTCACAAATAAAAGCCATTGTGATGAAGCTCACCCTCTGAGGGAGAATCTTGTCTGCCATTTTTCTTTTCTTGGCACTAAGGATGGGGGAAAAGAGAGAAAAAGAAAGAGAGAGGGAAAGAGAGGGAGAAAGCATGTTACTATGGTGACTGATAGCAGAGTCCACGGGCCATCTGCTGAATAACTGGGACCCATCCAGACGTTTTTCCAGCTGTGTGTGTGTGTGTGTGTGTGTGTGTGTGTGATCAGGAGAGAGAGTAGGAGAAAAATATAACAGAAGCTGCAAAAAATACACATTTGAAAGAATCCTCAATAGAATAGTGCACCAAAAATTAAATTTATGTCATAATTTATGATGTGAATGAACATCTTTATTCAGTGAAACACAAAAGGGGTTATTTATAGCTCAGTGTCCAAGCTGCTCTTTTCCATACAATGAAAGTGAATGGTGACCACAGCCGTCAAGCAAGATTTTCAAGAAAAGATTTACAATGAATAACACCTTCAATTTTAGTATGACTGAATATACGATTGAAATTTAGTGCACGAGTTGCAAGATTATATTGTGCTTTTTTGTCATTTTTGAGTTTGACAGCCTCTGGTCACCATCCACTTTCACTGTATGGAAAAGCATCTTCTTTGGTGTTCCACAGAAGAAAAAAAGACTTGGCTGAGTAAATTATGATAACATTGTCATTTTTGGGGTGAACTATCCCTTTAAGCGTGTTTGTGAATGCATAAATGTCAATTTTCACCTTTCACATAAATCTGGCTGTCTCAGTTATTGAATTTAGTCTCATTTGTGAACGATCCAGATCTTTGCAGACCATATTTCTGAAAATACACCCGTTTGGTGACCTCTGAATGTCAGGACATTCACAGCATCCATTTGGACCACAAATTGTGCACCAATCATTTGAGATGCATCCAAGTTACTTCCTCTTTCAGAAAGACCCGTCCCTCCTCTACCCCAAACATGATGCATATTATCAATTGGTGAAGAAACTTTTTTCCATTGACAGACATGCCACACTCTGGGAGCTCCTCAGGACCAGAGATGAGGAACAAATGACCCATCAGAGCAGGAAATGTCTATCCACATTCACATCCACACCCCCTCGATTATAAATTTTCTCATGGTCTGCATTGTCCACCCCAAGCCACACTGTTCCTCTGGGAGAAGTGGAGACAGAGATGTGGTGGGGGGTATGAGGGTGAATGCCTCGAGTAATACTATATACATGTATTTTAGCTTTCAATTAATAATTAATGCATTCAGGTGACTAAAATGGGGGTGGTAGTTTACTGAAAAGAACACAAAAATACTGCAATTATTCACTCTTATTCATGCCATTCCAAATCCATTTGACTTTCTTTCTCTGTGAAACGCAAAATGTGAATTTCTGAAGAATATATTGGGCACTTTTTTCCACATAATGAAAGTGAATGAGGACTGGAGGTGTCAACATGACAAACAAGCACAATTTAAGTGGTATGTACAACTTGTTTGCTAAATTCCAAGTCTTTTTAAGCTCCTGAGACCCAAGCACGACTGCTGTGTGCATTTTCCATTTCCCTAGCTAGCACCTAATAAACATGCAAAAAATACATTTTTTTTCTGAAGAGCAAATCGTTTTTTCTAAAAATGTATGTCCTCATATGAGGACAGCGGGACTAAGTTGTGAAATTTTAAATAATACCAAGTTATAGAAAGCCAGATTTTTTAAATCAAATTGTTTATGTTTTTAGGAGTCTTGGTTATTCATTACAGACATTACATCTGATTTTCTGTAAAGCTGCTTTGGAACAATGTGTATTGGGAAAAGCACAAATAAAAAAACTATACAAATAAAAATGATTTGACTTGATTTGACTTCTGTGTTACAATCTCAATGTTCTCTATTTACACTGTCAAACAAACAAGTGACAGCCAGTGCTGAAGTATTTTACCAGTCAGAAATTTGCATAATTAATTCTGATTCAAAGTAATGGCCAGCATCATCCAAACACTACCAGCCGTGTTGAAATAAAATTTTGCATCATAAATTCTGAATCTATGTTCTGATTACCATTGTATCATGTCTGTGAAGCATGTTGAGTGGTGCAAACATAATCTGCAACCTGAAAATTTAACTAGTGGTTGGAAGTTTGGATACTACAGGATACTGCCTTGCTCCCTGTTTAGTGAATGACTTAACCTCCAGTGTGCTGTCTGTCTGCTCACTGGTCTCAGAACAGTTCGAAATGCACCTTTTTTTCATCCTAACTTCAATATGAAATTCATATAGCCTCTGAAAGCAACATTTTTCAGCTTTTGGATGAACACATGAACTCTCAATGTGATAATGCAAAGTGAATATAGAATTTCTAAAGGACAAATAGCCCTTAAAGTCCACGTCAGTGGTCACTGTGTTTAACAGCGTGCCATTTCGCAATAAATTGATGACATTTTCAAAAATCGCATATCGGATGAAACTAGAGACTCTAGTATTTTGACTCAAAAGGTTTCAATGTAAAACTTAATGAGGTTTCTTACCAGATGTATTTTTTTTGGCGTTTCTCCCAAAGACAAACTTCACTGAGATCGGCGCCATGTTGTTTTGTCACATGACATTGTGTGGCAAAAGTTTAACCCTTTAATGACAGCTCAGAGTGTCCTGAATGGAGTCTGTTTAAATGGTCGCACAAGGTTAAGCCATATGATAGTGTATGTGTGAGGAACGAACTGAAATTTAAGTCGTTGTTCACTCAACATCTTCCCCTCCACTGAGCTGTTAAACACTGCAATCAGTTAATTGAGTCAATGAGCTTAACTCGAGAAACAGATCAAGCCGAATGATGAGCGAATCATTCACATGAATTATGTTAACTGTTCAACAGATTTATTGAGAAGATAAGATTCGTTCACAAATCACGCATCACTACTTCTCTCATGAACTCCTGGAAATGCAACGATGATTGTGAAAATGTCAAGATAATAGGTGCAAAATGACTATTTGGTTTGTTTCTCACGCAAAGTTATCCAGACTGATCTCACAGTAAAATAGGAAACAGTAGGTTGACTTTTCTTCACCTAAAATCAGTCTGTGTTTACCGAAACTGGAAACACTTCCCCCAGTGGCCAAAGCGGTAAGTGTTGTTGGGCGTATGGGCACATGTGAACTCCATTTTCCAGATGAAATGTCCACGGAGGTGTGCCAAAAGTGAGTTCAGGATGAAATATACTGAAGACAAATGCATATTTTATAAACTGTACCCCACAACCCAAACCAAAACCTAACCATAAATGCAGTCAAAATGTAATGTTAGGGGTAAAACTGTAACCTCCAAATCGCGCTCGTCACTGATTATGCAAACATGATAACTTCCTGGTTTCAACACGAGATCCGAACCCAGGTCTCCCATGCTGCTGATGCAATGCACTTCTGGTCATGCCACAAGGAAAAAGTTAAACACACTGGAGTCGATGCAAAAATGATAGGAGATCGCTCGTCAGCGAGTCGGCATAATGTGGCCGATCCTAGTGTACTGAAACTCTTGGAAACAGCATGCTGACTTCCTGTGTGATCAATGATCATGTTGAGCTATCATATCATATGGGACGAGAAGACTTGAAATATAGCACACATGTTGTATCATAATGTTTGGACCACTTTATTGGTGCTTTTTTTGTCATTTTGGAGCTTGGCACCTGAGTCCTCAATGATATTACTTTCATTAGGAAAAGATTGAGGTATTCTTCAAATGTTCTCTTTAGTGTTCTACTGAGGAAAGAAAGTCATACAGCTTTGAAACAATATGAAGGTGAGTAAAGGATGACACAGAATGTCCATTTTTGGTGAACTATACCTTTAACATGAAAAGTATCATCAGAAAAGCCTGGAATAGATGGAAATCTGTTAAAAACTGATGCTCTATCAAGAGGCTCATGCAACCTAGCACACACAGCTAACAAACCGTAACTGCATGTTCTCTCTCACATGCACAGGAACAGAACACTCATTCTCAAGTCATGTTGACTATTGCGAGCATTTTTGTGAATGCCGTGAGGAAGCTAAATATTGGATGTTACCATTAGTGAACACATGCATGGAGGAAATAGGGGGCCAGTGAGATTTGATGCTTCAAACGGGAACAATCCAATCAGGCAGGGGCATGTCCATCACAAACTATCAAACTAACATGCAGCAGAATAAAGGGCCTACTTGGATCCAGCTGGAGGATCTGACTGGGCTTCTCTCATGTCCATCTGTCTTGCAGATATCTCACTTGTTGAAGGAAATCCAAGTGGTTTCCTATAGGTTGATGGGATTTAGGGTACGTCTAGTTAGTAACTTCAACAGTGTTGCAAGTTGACTAAACTCTGGCCCAGAATGCACTTAGATTAAAGGAATATTCTGGGTTCAATTCAAGTTAAACTCAATCAATAGCATTTGTGGCATTATGTTGGTAACCACAAAACATTATTTCAGCTCGTCCCTCCTTTTCTTAAAAAAAAAAAAAAAAAGCAAAAATCAAGGTTACAGTGTGGCACTTACGATGGAAGTGAACGTGGGGGTTTTAAGGCAGAAATGTGAAGTTTATAATTTTATAAAAGCACTTACATTAATTATTCTACTGTAAAGTTATTCAAATCGTCATTTTTACAGTCATTTTAGGGTTTCGGGTTAGTTGACATTACATTGTCATTTACATTTATGCATTTGGCAGACACTTTTATCCAAAGTGACTTACAGTGCACTTATTACAGGGACAATCCCCCTGGAGCAACCTGGAGTTAAGTGCCTTGCTCAAGGACACAATGGTGATGGCTGTGGGGACTGAACCAGCAACCTGATTACCGGTTATGTGCTTTAGCCCACTATGCCACCACAACACCACATGTCAACGAAGTGGTAAAATTAGCTAGAACTTTATACAGAAAAGGTTAGTATGTGATTTTATCACACTAAAATCATGTTTACACACATATTGTTTATATCTTGTGGCTATACTTTTGAAACAGTTTTTATTGGCCCCCATTCACTTCCATTGTAAGTGCCTCACTGTAACAGGAGGGACGAGTCGAAATTAATTTTTGTGGTAATCAACATTATGCCATAAATGCTGTCGATTGAGCTTAACTTGCATTGAACCCAGAATATTCCTTTAATGATGTATGCTCCTAAGCTTTGTATTTTAATAATACAGAGTCTATAATTTTTAATGGTGAAGTGTTTAATTAGTGACACCAAAAAAGCATTGCAATTTGTTTGTTTAAGTAGCCCAACTGGGCCAGACATAACATAATTGGCTAAACCAATGACATTAATTTGGCACTGACACAAGTTATGAATTTTTTTTTTTTTTTGGACAAATGACAAAGAAGGGAACTGTTTGAAACTTTTTTTTAAAACAGGGCCAGTACTAGGATGTGATCTTTGATTGGGCACTTGTATGTTTAGTGGGCGCAACTTTGATCATTTCACCATCAGTCCGAGGGCAGAGTGCCCCTGGATCGTTTCGCTGTCTGTCAGGGCAAGGGCTTGAGGTAAATCTAAGGGGGCAATGAATTCCATTCAAACATAATTTTATGCCTTTGAAGGCACTATGGGTAGGGAACGTTATTAGCAATGAAAGTGAGCAATGGAATCCCTTCACGATGGTCCCTTCCACAAGGCTGTTAATTTTGAGAAATGAATCTTGCTGTTTGTGAACATGTGATCCTGGAGGGCAATTTTTTTTTCTGCCCTTTTCTCCCTAACTTGGAATGCCCAATTTTCAATGCCCAAAAGTCCTTGTGGTGGTGTAGTGACTCCTCAATCCAGGTGGCGGGGACGAATCTCAGTTGCCTCTGCGTCTGAGACCGTCAATCCCCGCATTTTATCACATGGCTTGTTGAGCGCATTACCGCAGAGACAATCCCCACGCTATTCTCTGCAGCATCCACGCACAACTCACCACACGCCCCACCGAGAGTGAGAACCACACATTATAGCAACCATGAGGAGGTTACCCCATGTGACTCTACCCTCCCTAGCAACCGGGCCAATTTGGTTGCTTAGGAGACCTGGCTGGAGTCACTCATCACGCCCTGAATTCTTATTAATCTTACACTGTACAGTCATAAATTATATTCTCTCTTAACAACACACTGGCAACTGACCATCAACCAACAGCCTGAATGTCAATACAGCACAATACAACATACTGTATATTTTATATATACTATTTTTTTTTTGTATACTGTGTATTCTATATTGTGTGTCTGTGTATTCTTTATTGTGTGTATTGTATACTGTACAATGTATATTATTTTTTGTATATTGTGTTGTGTAATTATGTGTATATTAGATATGTAATTGTGTTGTGTAAATCTGATGTTTATTGTAAATTGGCATATGTCTCATCACTGTCATGACTGCTATGTTGCTTGGAACTGCACCCAAGACTTTCACCCACTGCTGCACTTGTGTATATGGTTGAGTGACAATAAAGGGATTTGATTTTGATTGATTCGAACTTGCGACTCCAGGGGTGGTAGTCAGTGTCAATACTCGCTGAGCTACCAGGACCTGGGGGGCAATTTTTAAAGAATTTACTTAAGACCAAATTCCTCAATTGCTTTTGTGTACCCAAGGACTACAAGCGGGAAATATTCCTTACATAGTTTCATGTGCTTTTTTTTAACTCCATACGGAGAGACAATAAACAATTTTTATTAAACAATACATAAAGAGGCAATATTCGACACTACATTTTATTGGCTACAATAATGTTAATGGGTAAGAACAAGATTTTTGTTGAAGTCAAGGTAACAGTCCAATTCCAAAAATAAAGTATCATTCGTCTTTGTATAGGTTGTACAAACTAGTCAAATAAGAGAGAGTAATGCCCTGTACCCTTAAGAGTTCTCGCTTCAAATGCACTCCTGAGTAAGAAGAGTATAGAGGTGCTCACTTTTGAATGGAACTTGCTCTCAAGAGGCTGTAACACTAGACTTTGTGTCCACAAAATTTATTAATGGATATGATGTCATGCATGAGGGCTTCTGGTTTTAATAATAATAAATCTCAAATAGCAAATAATATTATATTCAAAATGTAAAAATATACTACTGCTTTACTAATACTCATTTTCAGCATTGAAATATGTATTCTTTGTATTGAGCCAAGAGGTATGACGTTTTTATCTTCTATTGGTCAAGCATCTGCATTTGAAGATCAGAGTTCACCAAACGTAAAATTTTGACGCAGCAGAAAGTCACATAAGCTTGCATTTCCAGTCTCCCAAGTTCAAATGAGTTTGTATGGGAGTGAATGGAGAGCGAAGTGTTGACTGCACTGAAATAAGGGAACCTAATTCAGGTACCCAATTGCTGATGAGAAATGATTCAATGGGGTCCTTAAAGGGTTAGTTCACACAAAAATGAAAATCCTCTCATGATTTACTTACCTTTAAGCCAAGGGCGTAGGACTGGTTTGAAAGTTGGTAGGGTTAGGGTTAGGCTAATATCAGGCTAATATTCTAAATGTTGGTATTAAGAAAATGCATTCAGTCTGGTAGTATAGACAAAATAAAATTATTTCTTAATATAAAATGTCTCATTTCCTATTTCTTTGCCTCACCATATTAAATATTATCCAGACTTTTTTGGTTTAGAACTGACCAATGGCTGCATGATACAGTGGCACAATGCCATATGCAATAAACTTGATTGATAATGTAGCAGCGATATTCAATGCGACAAACATAAGATTCATGTTTCAAAATCAAGTTCTATTGTTTTCAACAAGATTTACAGTGCATCGAGAAAATTGTATCATGAAGTGACATTCTGTAAAATGTTATTCAACATTAAACAAATGAAAATATAACTAACGATGGACTAAAATAAAAAGTTATATGTGCAAAGTGTCAAAGATAAAAAATGATGGGGAGAATGGAGCATTCGACTCTCACACACGTCAAGTCATTTTTATTTGTATAGCGCTTTTCACACCACACATCGTTTCAAAGCAGCTTTATAGAAAATCATGCATTAACAAAAAATGAAACTGTAATATCTATAAAGTCTTAGAGTGAGTATTATTTAGTTTGCTTAAATATGATTGTAAATTGTGTATAGAAATTAATAAGTAAATAATTATTGTATTTAGAACCCCAGTGAGCAAGCCGAAAGTGACTGTAGCAAGGAACACAAAACTCCATAAGATGTTGGTGAATGGAGAAAAATAACCTTGGGAGAAACCAGGCTCACTGTGGGGGCCACAGTGAGATATAATGCCAGTATTACTTATGTGTGTGCAGTGCAAGTCATGGTTTAAAATTAGTAAACTAAGTAAGTGTTAAGGGTTTAAACAAACATGCCAATATCGTCACAGAAACACACACATACAGTGCATCCGGAAAGTATTCACAGCGCTTCACTTTTTCCACATTTTGTTATGTTACAGCCTTATTCCAAAATGGATTAAATTAATTATTTTCCTCAATTCTACAAACAACACCCCATAATGACAATATGAAAGAAGTTTGTTTGAAATCTCTGCAAATTTATTAAAAATAAACAGAAAAATATCACATGTACATAAGTATTCACAGCCTTTGCTCAATACTTTATTGAAGCACCTTTGGCACCATTTACAGCCTCTAGTCTTTTTGAGTATGATGCTACAAACTTGGCACACGCATTTTTGGGCAGTTTCTCCCATTCTTCTTTGCAGGACCTCTCAAGCTCCATCAGGCTGGATGGGGAGCGTCGGTGAACAGCCATTTTCAGATCTCTCCAGAGATGTTCAATCGGGTTAAAGTCTGGGCTCTGGCTGGGCCACTCAAGGACATTCACAGAGTTGTCCCGTAGCCACTCCTTTGTTATCTTGGCTGTGTGCTTAGGGTCGTTGTCCTGTTGGAAGATGAACCTTCGCCCCAGTCTGAGGTCCAGAGCGCTCTGGAGCAGGTTTTCATCAAGGATGTCTCTGTACATTGCTGCATTCATCTTTCCCTCGATCCTGACTTGTCTCCCAGTTCCTGCTGCTGAAAAACATCCCCACAGTATGATGCTGCCACCACCATGCTTCACTGTAGGGATGGTATTGGCCAGGTGATGAGCGGTGCCTGGTTTCCACCAGACATGACGCTTGCCATTCAGGCCAAAGAGTTCAATCTTTGTTTCTCATGGTCTGAGAGTCCTGCAGGTGCCTTTTGGAAAACTCCAGGTGGGCTGTCATGTGCCTTTTACTGAGGAGTGGCTTCCGTCTGGCCACTCTACCATACAGGCCTGATTGGTGGAGTGCTGCAGAGATGGTTGTTCTTCTGGAAGGTTCTCCTCTCTCCACAGAGAAACGCTGGAGCTCTGTCAGAGTGACCATCGGGTTCTTGGTCACCTCCCTGACTAAGGCCCTTCTCCCTCGATTGCTCAGTTTAGCCGGGCGGCCAGCTCTAGGAAGAGTCCTGGTGTTTCCAAACTTCTTCCATTTACGGATGATGGAGGCCACTGTGCTCATTGGGACCTTCAGTGCTGCAGAAATTTTTCTGTACCATTCCCCAGATCTGTGCCTCGATACAATCCTGTCTCGGAGGTCTACAGACAATTCCTTGGACTTCATGGCTTGGTTTGTGCTCTGACATGCACTGTTAACTGTGGAACCTTATATAGACAGGTGTGTGCCTTTCCAAATCATGTCCAATCAACTGAATTTACCACAGGTGGACACCAATCAAGTTGTAGAAACATCTCAAGGATGATCAGTGGAAACAGGATGCACCTGAGCTCAATTTTGAGTGTCATGGCAAAGGCTGTGAATACATATGTACGTGATTTTTTTTCCATTTTTTATTTTTAATAAATTTGCAAAGATTTCAAACAAACTACTTTCATGTTGTCATTATGGGGTATTGTTTGTAGAACTTTGAGGAAAATAATGAATTTAATCCATTTTGGAATAAGGCTGTAACGTAACAAAATGTGGAAAAAGTGAAGCGCTGTGAATACTTTCCGGATGCACTGTACCAGAAACATATTTTCTGCTCCTTACATCTTTATAAACTTTATGGGTAAATGCATGAAAATTATTTCACTGCAAGTTAATCTGTGATATCCTGCAGCACAACTGACTCTAACGTTCTTAATTTGGGATGGCACTCATTTCTTCGTCCAGTTATACTTGCGTTTTAAATCCTGTACGTTTATTCCACCTCATTATCTAACAGTGAGTCACTTAAATTCAACTTCCTCAAGCAGGCATAAAAGCAGAATCCTCTTTTGGGCCATACGCAAAACTATGCTTGTTAAATGTATTAATTTCAAGGACTGGACCTAAGATACATAAATAAATTCTGTGTGATTGCCAGAAAGTTATATATAAAAAAAATCTTCATGCAGTAATCACTAACGACTATGATTATCCTGAACAGCGCTGAGAAAATTAACAGGTGCCATGTGATGCTGTTTATGTGCTGCTTCGACCAATGTCTGATTTTTTGCTTAGGGACTTGCTATTGGCTGTTGTGTTTCCATAAGTAATGAGGTCGGTGCAGGTTTGGGGGATTATTTGGGGTTGTTATTCATTAATATTTAAAAGTAATAATTAAAAAGAATTTAAATCATTGTTATGTTTCAAGGTCTGATTAATGTTAATCATGCCATTTTATGTTATGACAAGGGTCGCTTAGTTACCATGGGTGAGAATGGTATCCCTTGTTCAAGGTTATTTATATCTTTCTCACTAATTGTTTTACAGATATTTATTGTTAAATTTCATTGTGACTGCACCTTCACCAGACTGTTCCATTCTGGCATGTGTTTGTATAGTAGTATTCTGTATGTGGCTTTCTTGTCTGAATATTGGTCCGGACATGTCCCTGCCATCTCTACCTAAATCTACGCCTATGCTTTAAGCCATCCCAGATGTGTATGACTTTCCTTCTTCAGCAGAACTGAAGTGAAGATTTTTATAAGCACATTTCAGCTCAGTTGGTCCATACAATGCATGTAAATGGGTGCCATCAGGCTGCTGGCTGTTTGATGGTCCAAAAGGCATATTTAGGGGGCTTTCACACTGGGCACGTTTGCTGCAGTCTGATTCTGAGTGCGATTGTTCCCGGTGCCCCCCCCGCAGCGTTGGTCTGGTTTCACACTCACTTGATTCTATCGAACCCCGGTCCATTTGCATTCATTTTACGTCATCACAAACACGCATGGAGAACACAACGCGACTCATCATACTTTTTTTTTATTTTTTTTATTTTGGTGCCATCATGCACAGCAGAGTGAACCACAACTGCATATATGTGCACTTTATGGCGTAACTCATCAGATGTCCAGGGGAAGGTGGATTGCTGCTGCTCGCAAACAGCGTATTTTGAGGAGACAGCTGACTGCAAGGAATTCATTTGCATCTTTGTTTACACTGCACGCTTACACTCATGTCCAAGGTGAAGTTATCGCCACTGTCATCTCCTATTATACCCTATATTTATTAGTCAAAACTAATGATGTCGTCATCGGCTAAAACGCATGCACATGTTACTTTACTTCCTGAACGGGTGCGCACCCGATTCACTTTCACATTCACACGAATCGCGCTACAGTTCCATTGCAACCGAACTCGGACCACCTCCTACAGGTAGTTTCGGGTTCAGTACCATGGTGCGCTCCCCGGTCCGCATGACAGCTTTCACATTACCATTTTTTCATGCGAACCGTGCTCTGTTTCTAACTAAACTGCCAGTGTGAAATCACCCTTAGACAGCAAAAAATAATCCACATTACTCCAGTCGATCAATTAATGTCTTCTGTAGCAAATTGATAGGTTTGTGTAAAAAACAAATAGGTAATTAAAACGTTATTAACTTTAAAAAAAAAATCCTTTCCTGCCAGCAGTCGACGCATCAGTGACATAAGCGCTATGGCGCGTTCACACGAGAAGTCAAAAGCGCACGCTTTGTATAAAACAGAGCTGAAATGAGCTGAAATCTGCTTATAAAAATCTTCTCTTCGGTTCTGCTCAAGAAGGAATGTCATACAAATCTGGGATGGCTTAAAGGTAAGTAAATAATTTTTGGGTGAACTAACCCTTTAAGGAAAAGTTACAGCAACTGCACTAGACAGACATAACATATTCCAGTCACTAGATGCCGCTATATTTGCCAACTGCTGTTGACAAATCATTGGAGAAGCAATGAGAAAACTATGAAACATTAAACACCCCACAAATTGCTTGACAAGTGCAGTTTACTTTCTGGCCGTGGGAAAAACGCACATTAGCTGATGTTCTGTGTTGGCCATTGTATGTCTGTTGTGTGCATTGATCTCAAGTCAACTGAAAAAAGTGAGAGGTCAAAGTTGAACTATTTGATCAGATGCCAAATACCACTCACTTTCTGGGACGGTTTTGGTTGGGGGGAGGTTGCACAGGCTGGGTCGGGGCAGGCCGTTTTCTGTTGGGGTCTAGGGCTGGGTTGGACACCCCTGGCCGAATCGGTGGTGTTCCTCCATATGGAGGTCCAGGAGGCCCCATGGGAGCTCCTTGATGGGGCATCCGTGCCCCTGAGGTCATCCCTGGACGCTGCAGGGAAAAGAGACATGCCACAGTAGGCTAAAGGGTCAGATACCAACATCATATTTCTTTGTTGAACTCACTTGACATGTTTTAGGAAGTATACTATAAATATCTCTAACACACAATACAGATTCATTCTGGACACTGGACAAGACTAATACTAAAGGACAAGGCACAAACTTGCACAAACAAGTGCATGTTATCATTAAAGCAAAAAGGAGACATAAGAATTATTATTTTTCATTTCCACTCTTCACTCAAATTGTTTGTAATGACAACAATTTGTATTAGTGGTCTCAGCCTTTTGGACCCCACTGTAAATTTGAATTGAATTGAATTTCCTTTGGAAAGTGAGATGACCTCTCCATACACTGACACTGAAAATCATCTTAACATATTTGTATTTGTCTTGTTATTATTTCTCAGTTCAGTATATGTTCTGCAGAGGAGATCTGATGTCTGCTGTTTATTACTCATAATGGCAGGAATTCACAAAGTCACTGTGACTCTCTGGATGTTCACCAAACTTGTGGAAACATCCAGAATGTGAGCCAAAGTCCCCAGCGTCAGTCCTCCCTATAGTGCGGGTACAGTACACCTCTGCCAGAGATGCTCCCGCATGGTGCTGAGACCCTCATGATCCAATCATCACTTCTCAAAGTAGGCCAAGCTCCAGGGGTGTCCAGGCCAGGTCCAATCTCAGAACATCTAAGTGAAGAGGCAGTGGGATGTGAACATGTGGATGCAGCAGGAAATGGAAAGCAGTGCCGATACATGTCTCTGCATGCCTCTACCAATCCCTGCCACTCAGTGTCACAATTGAGGTGTTCAGGGCACATGGGGGGGGGGGGGGAGACACTTTCTAAAGCAATAGTTCACCAAAAAAGGAAAATGATGTCGTCATTTACTCTCCCTCATCATTTTCTCACCCTCATGTTGTTCCAAACCTGTATGACTTTCATTCTTCCAACGAACACATTAGCTGATGTTACACAGGAAGACAGCCTCTGCTTACTAGCATCTCCTTGTTTGTTCCATGAAAGAAAAATAGTCATATGAGCTTGGAACAACATGAGGGTGATTAAATGTGACACAATTGTAATTTTTGGGTGAACGATCCCTAAATCCAAATCAGTTTAGAGATACAAACATCTCTTTACTCACTGTGGTTGTATCATGACATTTGAAAATGTGAACCTATGGTAATGGCTTTGTGAGCTTTAACCTTATGTCAGAAGGTCAGCTCTGAAAGTTGCAGCTTGGTAACCAAGCTATAACATGTTTAAAAACTCCTTCCAAATATATTTTCAAACATGGCAAATCAGTGGCATAAGCAGAGAGAAATCTCTCATTTGGAAACCATGAAAAAGTTTTTTATTACCTGAAACTACTTCCTAAAGCTACACTAAAAAAAAAAAAAAAAAACTAATTGGCTAATCTTAATTTAATCGTGGACAGTGGTTACACATGTTTGAAATGAGTTTTCATTCATTTTTATAGGAATGTTCCAGGTTCAATGCAAGTTAAGCTCAATTGACAGCATTTATGGCATAACATTGATTAACACAAAAATGTATTTTAACTCGTTCCTCTTCTTTAAAAAAAAAAATCTAAATCTTGGTTCCATGTGAGGCACTTACAGTGGAAGTGAATGGGAGTCCATTTTTGAACATTAAAATACTCACTATTTCAAAAGTATAGCCACAAGACATAAAGGATATGCGTGTAAACATTATTTTAGTGTGATAAAAATCGCTAACTAACCTTTTCTCTGAAAGTTATCCACCTTTTTCCTGAACGCGGAAGTGTTCCACGATTTGCTTGTTTTCAATTTCCTGTCTCCAGTGTTTTCACTCACATCAGCCTATATTTTTAGCGGATAATGTGAAGTTTAAAGTATTACATTGTAAAAATTGTCAAAAAACATGTGGCTCTATAATGCTGATACTTCATAAAGTCGGGATGACTGTTTTTTTGTTTTGTTTTGTTTTGTTTTTGACAGTGCCACACTTAAGTGTGTAAATGTCATGAAGCGATGGTCCAGGGTTAGTTATGTTAATATCATCAACTACTTTGAGTTGTTATGGCAGTCAACAACTGAACAAGTTGAGACTAAAATTAATTTTTACTCAAAATAACACTTCAAATGTTTGTTATCCTCCATCTGGATCACTTGTTTTGGTAGTTTTTACACTGTGTCTGGAGACCAGAAACAGAAAGCAGGCAATTAAAATCATCATGGGACTGCCCAGTGGTTGCTCAGGAAAAATGTGGATAGCCAATTTTACAACTTCGTAACCATGACGATGTAATTTCAACAAACCCTAAAACGACTGTAAAAATGACATTTTAAACAACTTTTCAGCTCAAATAATGCACAAGTTTTACAGTAAACATACAGTAAACATCTTGACACACATTCAAATGCATTTTCAGCCAAGCTGTTCTTCCATTACACGTTCACTGATGAAAAAAACAACAGATCCAAATTGTAATATGCGATGCTGCTCGCTCCTGCAACACACCCTTCTCTGGCTGCACACACACCAAAAGAGCATCCTTCACCTCTCTTCCACCAAAATTTACCGCACACTCTTCTCTCATACTTCTACAGGGTGACGATCCAGCTCCGGCTGCCCTCTTTCGTTGCTTATCCTCCTTCATGCTATAAAAACAATGCCCTTTCACCACTTCTCCTACAATCCCTCTTCCTCCTCCTCCTTTTCTTTTAAAAATTCATACTGAAATGAGCAAGAACATCTGCTGCATCCTAGATCTTCCGTAAGCAAAGCCACACAGCACACACTGCAAGCTCCACCAGCAGAACCTTCAATGTCCATTTATAAAAAAAACTTTTTCCCAATCTCTCTTTTGTTTCCACTAATCCTGGGCACCTCTGCCTCTATATTTTGCTTCCATCAATATTCACTTTCCCTCTCCTCCAAAAGAGAGTGCTCCCTCCCTCCTTTTCCTCACTCTGACATTCCTTTTCTTCACTCTCTCCCTTATTAAGCATGTCCACGTGTGGCCGGAGTCCAGCTCTCTCTCTCTCTCTCGCTCTGTTTAGTGTAGTTTCCCTCACAGACTCTGGATTGGGAATGGATGGGTGTCTGAGAAGGGGGCCCTCGCTGGACCACCAGTGTGCTAACTGGTGGAATTCAACTGAAAGTAGTGAGGGTATAGGAACATAGCAGGCACAACTGCCTAAATACCGTCATGGTGCCAGTGGCTGGTAATGTTTCAATAAATTGCCCGTGTGCTCTCACAGTTGGTTAAGTCTGAGAATTGCATCAGGGTGAAGTCTGAATGACTAACCTTGCCTAGAGCAATAACTTGCAAGGGCTTAGTGAAACTATGCAGGCATGTGTTTTTACTCTCAGAGATTTGAATGGTTGAGTGAAAAATACTCAAACCAGCCCGTCTGGCACCAACAATCATGCCATGGTCCAAATCATTGAGATCACATTCTTTCCTCATTCTGATAGTTGATGTGAACATTAACTGAAGCTCCTGAGCTGTGTCTGTATGATTTTATGTACTGCACTGCTGCCACATGAATAGCTGATTAGATAATCGCATGGATGATTGTTGGAGCCAGATGGGCTGGTTTGAGTATTTCTGTAACTGCTGATCTCCTGGGATTTTCACACACAACAGTCTCTAGAATTTACTCCAAATGGTGGCAAAAACAAAAAACATCCAGCGAGTGGCAGTTCTGTGGACAGAAATGCCTTGTTGATGAGAGAAGTTAACAGAGAATAGCCAGACTGGTTCGAACTTACAAAGTAACTCAGATTACCACTCTGTACAATTGTGGTGAGAAGAATATTATCTCAGAATGCTATTCTGTTTAGCGCTGTTTAGGCGGCGCGAGGGGGACCTACACAATATTAGGCAGGTGGTTTTAATGTTGTGGCTGATCGGTGTATTTGTGATGCTGAATGTGTCAATAAATAATTAAGCAATTAATGAAAGTACATCTCTGGGCATTCAGAAGATATTGGCTAGTTAAATTTCACAGACACTCCCAACATTAATAGAATGAGGTAATAGAAGCGAATAATGACGTGCAGCTACTGCAGGAAAAGCTTCTTACTACTGAAGGTGCATTCAGTATTATTTCTGTCACATAACGGTGTAGATGTTGCATCACGCAAGAGTAAATGTTTTCAGTTTCCGATGTCACTGTATTAGCGAGATTGTGTTAGCGAGTAATATTCGGCTCATGAATGTGCACCTAGCACCATATGTAGAATAAAGTGGCATTTCTTTATACACAAAAGAAAAAAAAGAAAAAATCCATCAAATTGAAATAAGTAATCTTTAATAAAATAAAACTTAAACTAAATGTTTTAAGCTGTATTAATTTAATTTTGTTACACATTACACAATTTAATTTTATGAAATTTTGTTATGAAACTGAAATGTTTAAATCTTAAAATATCTTTAATATATATCTCATGTGTACATCATTTTAACAGATTTTTCAAAAATGCTAATAATTTCATTCTGTTTATAAGTTTAGCAATTGGTAAGTCACAATCTGTGAAACTGAAGAATTTACTTTATTACCCTGATATTTAAAAAAACAAACCCCCACATACATATCATTTCTTACTGAAGGTGGCACTGATGTTTCAGTGATCGACTTGATTTACTGTACATTTGACATTGCTATTTGATGAAGAAACAACATCAAAGTAAACTATAGCAAGTGCAACACATGAACAGTGTGATATGACTATTGTCATTTGGGTGCACTATTCAAATAATGTAAGTTGTGCATCTATTCAGACTCAATAAGTGTCTGAGAAAATACATATATGTAACTTATTTCTAACTTATGTGTAGCTTATGTGTAGCTCAATATGTTTGACAGCCAGTTGAGTCTCATGAAATTTCAGTGTGAAATTCATGAAACCTGTTCTAGAATTGTGCTGATTTGTTGCGTTATCTCTTTGATTTATGAAAAATAAAACAAAAATATTTCAAAATATATTTTATTCTATTATTTTCTTATTGTATTGAAAATATTTTTACATTTTTACACTATATGGCATTTTGTAGAGCCATTTGTTATAGATATAAGTGTCATATTCTAAAGATATAAGAACATAAGAGTGCATTTAAGTGTTAAAATCCACCTAAATATGTAAATAATGTCATACTGTTGTGTCTGGCATATCATGACAAGTCTGCTATTACTTTAGATATGGTTTTAAATCAAAAAGGAACTTTCATTATTTTTACTTACTTTCATACGTTTTTTAATCACTTTCCATCAAAATGTGTATATCACGATATGTATTATCAACCAAAAATGTATAGATATACATTTTATATCCATTTTTGCTTATATCGCCGACACCTAAATGTCAGTACGACGAAAGAAAAACTTTTGCACTGAGAGTAAGTGATTTTTTTTTAATTGTTTTAGTAAAAAGTCTTTTAAAATACATCTTATAATGCAGAGAAAGAAATATCTTGAGTTCAAATCGCTTCCCGTAGTAGAAGACCCCCTTTAAGGACCCCCATAAAGACTCAATGTCCTATTCAATCAGAGTAAAAGGGGTGCTGGTGGGGGCAATCACAGATTTAGCAAAGGAGCTCAGTTGTCCATGCGCACAAGCAGAACAGATCCACCAGTGCTGCAAAGATCAATACTTCTACTATTAATAAATATTTGCATTTAACTTTACATATTTATTTATTTCTAATTTCACAAACAATCTTGCTATAAGATTACATGATCTATGAAGAGAAAGGCACACTGAAATAGCCTAGTAGCTGCTGAAGAAATTCTGCTGGATTGCCCAAATCCACGGATGTAATGAAACATGCACGCATTTCCTTGACAGGATTCAACAGTGCTCCTGTGGATAGGCCTCCACTGGAATAACAAACTTCAGCATTCCAAACAATACCGTCAGACCAAAACAATACTGTCTGGCTGTACGTAGACACAATGCAGACCATATGTTGAAATAAACAAGAACGTTCATCAGCAGCTCCATATGTTACACATGATAATGAGGTCATAAAGTTACAAGAACATCCAGATCAAATCAACCGTCCATAATCAGAAGTTTTGATACAGACTACTGTATTAGGTTGCAACCTTAATCATGAGACATGTTAATGATGTGCTATTCAAAACAGTGTAGTCAGATGGGTCACAACAGACAGCTTTGAATAATACAATTTAGACAAGCAGAGAAACATTCCCTGCAAATAACAAATGCATGACAGTGATAGTTCATTTGACAGGCGTCGGACAATACATTATTGTTTGTAATCTCATAAAACAGTCAACTTCATCAATGCATGAAAATGACAAAATTATAATTGCATAACCCTTGAAATAGGGCGCTCGTGCTAAGACTGTTTGCAACATGTACGATAATGTTTACACAGAAACCCTTTAAAATTATAGATGAAAACGGATTTGCTTTAAACTGAAATAGATGGAGGCGGATAATGACGCTGTGACCGATGCGATGGCGTTTTAATCCTACCTTTCTGTCCATCGCTTCAAGTTTGATGCTCGCAGTTCACTTGAAGAGGAAAAACACTGAATTACAAGCAGCCAGTGTCCGGCAACTTCTACGTTCTTCCAGACAGATTGGGGGATACTGCCCCCCTCCCCTGGGAATCACTGCTGGATGCTGGCGAGGAAGGCCCCGTGTCTGGGATTTCAGTCGGGCTTTGGCTGCGGTGAGCGCAGCAGACGACGCTGCGCAGGCGCGGGGATCGTCAGACACAAGCGATTCAATGAAGATTTTAAGGGACCGTCGTCAAACTACAGTCAATGGTGGAATGCAGCCTGCAGCCTGTAGATTTCCATAAGCAATTCATTTAACACTAGGGGAGCTGCATTTTCACACTCGAATAGGCCTAACACTGCAAAAAAGAGGTGGATGTTTTTCCATTTTAAAATTAAAGGGTTTCAGCGAGTCTCAAATATATATAGACCTTATTCAGAGTAGAGACATATTTGCTGGAATGAAAACGAGGCTGTGAGGGATAGACTTACAGTCTCTTCAATGGCATGTACTGTATAAAGCTGTATCAAGGTTCAAGATCACATAATTTTCACAACTCGTGTTTTCTGGAGTTTTAAGTCTTCTGAAAGCCATTTGTTTCTTCAGCTGAATGATCAACACCACCACCACCAACAACAAGAGTACAACCCATTGAAGAGAATGTAAAGCCCTGTACACACCACCAGCGACTCTGTACTGTGAAGTCACTAGTGGGTGTTCATACTGCAGTCACTCTAAAGTTATTGGTGGACTGCACAACTGGCCTTAGCTTTAGAAAATCTGATCACAGATGAGATGTGCTGCTAGTAAAACTGAGATTTCTTACTAAATTGGTTCTCTTGCCTCTTTTAGCAGTGCTCATTGCATCAAATTACAAGATGAACGATCAATTAATGTATGAATCAAACTCAGTTTCTGACATGGTTTTCCACACATCATTATATTATATCCATACATGTGGTTACAGACAAATGATAAATACGGTGAAATCCCTACATCATAAATTCTGTCTTAACTGCATTCGGCTCTAGTGTCACAAGAGACGGATGATGAGAGCTCCGCTGTCTTCATTCTCATTGGTAGTCGCTCCTAAATGTTGCTCATCACTTAAATAAAGTTAAACTTTGTCGTGTCACCGAAAGACACTCTGCTCTCAAATTAATAAAATCCTATTGCTTTTTTGCCGGCAGTGTGAACGGGGCTATCCCTCACAGCCTCGTTTTCATTCCTGTCAAAAATTTAATCTGACGCTACTCTGAATAAGGTCCTATTGAAAGCTGAGAGTGAAATTATGCCTACTTAGCAAACCATTTACATTTGTTCATTTACATATATGTATCTGTGATGAGGAGGAGTGCGTGGCTGGGCCATGATGGTGCACGGCCAGCGCAGAATGAGCTGATCAGCGGGAGAGCGAGATAAATGGGAGCCAGAGGCGCCAGTTCAAGAGAGAGAGAGAGACGCACATGGCCGTGCTGCATGTGTGTCTGTGTCCTTATATTTTATGTTGTTTTAAGTTCATTTATATCATTAAAGTTTGTTTATTGTTTAGCCGGTTCCCACCTCCTCCTCTCCCACCTTTGAACTGTTACAGTATCCAAACACAAACTTCTGTAATATTTTCCACAAAAAAAATGTCTTCAAAACTTTGTAAATCATTAATGGAAACATTAATATGTGTAGCAGTAAAGCACTTAAGAAATGACACCAGACACCATTAAATAAAAGAATGATTTAATAGATTATTTCTTCATTTCAAAAGCCTTAGAGTACACAAATTATTTTAATTTTCCCAACATATAAGAGCAGTTCTGCCTGCCCTCCGTAAATACAGTTTAAGTCCGACAGACAGCCTGATGAGCCCCTGCTTGAAACTTAGACAGTCGTAACACCATCATTTTGTATACCCTCTTACAAGCATGCCCCAGTTTCACACTGGCAGCATGCACATGAAAAATATGAAAAAGAGGACAGGCACAATAAGCATCTCTATTTAAAAAAAAAAAAAAAAAATATATATATATATATATATATATATATATATATATATATATATATATATATATATATATATATATAGCATATCTGTGACGCAAGCATAAACTTGGTGCAGATGGCAAAAGTGATGAACAAAAAGACAAACTAAAACCAAATCAAAACAAGACCTCAGAGATGAGTGATTCTCTGAAATCATTGCCTTCAATCAAACTGAAAAGTTCATAAATCCCAGAAGACATTGCCACTGGCCCTGGTTAAGTGAGCAAGTGCAACGTATGTGTATTCGTATGTGTGCAAACAGGTAAATGCCGAATACGAGTGCACACAAATGGCCATCAACGGCGGTATACCCCAAATGCAACAAAACTAAAGAAGATGGTGATGCCCACGAGTGAGGCGGTGGCAGGTGCAGTGAAGAACTGGCGGTACTGGATCTGGAAGTACCAGAGCACAGAGAGCATAAGCACAAACAGAGGCACCATGAGGCTGCCCACATTGAGTGCCACATGCACCTGATCTGCAGCCTGTGCCCCTGCAGGCATTGCCTGTGTGGCATGCTGTGAGATGTGGCAGTGCAAAACACTGTTGTTAGCCAGGTTGAGAGAGGACAGCGTCTGGGTGTCATCCTGTAGGAGCTGACCCTGATAAATCAGACGTACCTGATGTTCCTGTCCAGCAAAGTGAGTCCTGAAAATACAATCAAACACATATGTATGTAATTTATTCACCTAAGACATATAATTTAAATCTGTCAACCATGTTGCTTTGTTGATGCATTTTAAAGCATTATTACACTTTAACTAAAATGATTGAGAACACATTTTGAAAAGCTTGAAATATTTCCCTTCCAATAGATGTTAAAAGGATGGTTCACCCAAAAATGATCATTTTCTCATCATTTACTCACCCTCAACTCATATGACTTTCTTTCTTCTGCGGAACACAAAGTTATTTTTAAGAATGCGCAATTTGTTTTTGTCAATACAATGTAAGTCAATGGGATCCAAAACTTCCAAAAATGCAGCATAGAAGTAATCCACTGACACAACTCAAATGGATTAATCCATGTCTTCTGAAGCAACACAATTACTTTGGGTGAGAAACAGACAAAAGTCCTTATTCACTATAAAGCCCAGAATGCTCAGCCTTTCAAAGTATACTTAATTTGACTGTGCACAAATAAACAGGCAGTTGGTGCATTAGTGCCAAGATGTATATGAGATACTGCACTATTTATTTTCAGAGTTCACACCCATAAAGATGTCTTTATTAGGGATGTCAATCGATAAAAATGTGTAATCTAATTAATTACATGACATGACATTATTTCCTGAGAAAGGCCTTTTTAGGATGCTGTGTGAAGTTAAAAGTAGTGGAAACTTTCAAAATCGCGTCTCAATATTCCTGTATTCTGTTGTGCATCCTCCTTAGTAAGCGGTTCTCATCCTGTGGCTGCGCTGCTTGTGAAGTTTGTTGAGGCATGCTGCCACATATTGAAGTGGCTCGTAAAAACAGATGTACTTCAAGCTTGAATTGCTCGAATGGTAAATTTACGGACACATCAGGGGGCATGATTCATTGCGTTAATTTAACACGTTATTTTTTATATAATTAATCAAACTAAATTAACACATTAAATCGACAGCCCTAGTCTTTATATTCATCCAAACAAACTAGTTATCCAAATGCAGGCATCTCCTGACCTCCTCATACAGGTGCTCTTGACGTACACATCCACTGTTGTTGTTTCTACCTTCGTCTCCTGTTGTTTACTGGCGATTACATCTTCTAGCGCTTCTTTGTGACAGCAACGGCTCCAACGCGAATATTGCCACCTTGTGGACCCACTAATTAGTCCAAATAATTCCAAGAACATGCGCATACAACGCGTTCAGATTATGCGTGGTAAGAAAAATCAGGTGGCACATGTTCAGTGCTCGAGCACTCTGCTGATGAAGAAATTTGCGTCACACGTCCTGTTCGCAGATGCCTAGCGTTTGCATCTAACCGAAGTAGGCCTATACTCTGTGCTTTACTTGTGACATCCGGCTCAATTGGAAATCAGAGAAAATTGAACATCAATGAGACATTGCATTTTTGTTTTCTAGTGTTTACCATCAATCTTTTGGTGTAAGCCTACATTTTAAAAGTGTCCCAAAAAAAATTCAACCTGCAACTTTATCATTTAAACTCACATCTGCATTTTGAAATTAACCCAACTGGGTGTGAAAACTGCTAACCTGGCAACACTGTGACTGGTTTGTGTATAGCATGGAAGTGCGTGAATGAGCCTCTCTCGTGAACACACAAAGACTGCGGATATCATGATTTATAGTGAATAAGGACTTAAATTATGGTCTGTTAAACACCCAAAGCGATCGCATCACTTCAGGAGGCATGCATTAAACCATGAGTCGATGGATTACTTTTATGCTGCCTTTATGTCAGTTTTGGACCCCATTGACAAAAACACCTCTTGCATCCTTTAAAATATTTTCGTTTTTGTTCCGCATAAGAAAGTCATACGAGTTTGAGACAGCATGAGGGTGAGTCAATGTTGAAATTAAAATTATAATTTTTGGGTGAACTCTCCTTTTAAGTGTTCATAGGGAAACATCAGAAGTACAGTTGAAGTCAGAAGTTTACATACACCTTAGCCAAATACATTTTAACTCAGTTTTTCACACTTCCTGACATTTAATCGTAGAAAACATTCTCTGTCTAAGGTCAGTTAGGATCACTACTTTATTTTAAGAATGTGAAATGTCAGGGCCTGGGTAGCTCAGCGAGTATTGACGCTGACTACCACCTCTGGAGTCACGAGTTCAAATTCTGGAGTGCCTCCAGCCAGGTTTCCTAAGCAACCAAATTGGCCCGGTTGCTAGGGAGGGTAGAGTCACATGGGGTAACCTCATCGTGGTCACGATTAGGGGTTCTCGCTCTCAATGAGGCACGTGGTAAGTTGTGCGTGGATCGCGGAGAGTAGCATGAGTCTCCACATGCTGTGAGTCTCCGCGGTGTCATGCACAGCGAGCCACGTGATAAGATGCGCGTATTAACCATCTCAGAAGCGGAGGCAACTGGGACTTGTCCTCTGCCACCCGGATTGAGGTGAGTAACCACGCCACCATGAGGACCTACCAAGTAGTGGGAATTGGGCATTCCAAATTGGGAGAAAAGTGGATAAAAAAAAGAAAAACAAAAGAATGTGAAATGTCAGAATAATAGTAGAGAGAATGATTTATTTCAGCTTTTATTTCTTTCATTACATTCCCAGTGGGTCAGAAGTTTACATACACTTTGTTAGTATTTGGAGGCATTGCCTTTAAATTGCTTAACTTGTGTCAAACATTTTGGGTAGCCTTCCACAAGCTTCTCACAATAAGTTGCTGGAATTTTGGTCCATTCCTCCAGACAGAACTGGTGTACCTGAGTCAGGTTTTTAGGCCTCCTTGCTCGCACATGCTTTTTCAGTTCTGCCAACAAATTTTCTATCGGACTGAGGTCAAGGCTTTGTGATGGCCACTCCAATACCTTGACTTTGTTGTCCTTTTTGCCACAACTTTGGAGGTATGCTTGGGGTCCATTTGGAAGACCCATTTGCAACAGAGTTTTAACTTCCTGGCTAATGTCTTGAGATGTTGCTTTAATATATCCACATAATTTTCCTTCCTCATGATGCCATCTATTTTGTGCAGTCCCTCCTGCAGCAATGCACCCCCACAACATGATGCTGCCACCCCCATGCTTTTCACGGTTGGACTGGTGTTCTTCGGCTTGCAAGCCCACTTTTTTTCCTCCAAACATAATGATGGTCATTATGGCCTAACAGTTCAATTTTTGTTTCATCAGACCAGAGGACATTTCTCCAAAAAGTAAGATCTTTGTCCCCATGTGCACTTGTAAACTGTAGTTTTGGAGCATTGGCTTCTTCCTTGTTGAGCAGCCTTTCAGGTTATGTTGATATAGGACTCGTTTTACTGTGGATATAGATACTTGTCTACCTGTTTCTTCCAGCATCTTCACAAGGTCCTTTGCTGTTGTTCTGGGATTGATTTGCACTTTTCGCACCAAACTACGTTCATCTCTAGGTGACAGAATGTGTCTCTTTCCTGAGCGGTATGATGGCTGCATGGTCCCATGGTGTTTATACGTGCATACTATTGTTTGTACAGATTAACGTGGTACCTTCAGGCATTTGGAAATTGCTCCCAAGGATGAACCAGACTTGTGGAGATCCACAATTTGTTTTCTGAGGGTCTAGGCTGATATCTTTTGATTTTCCCATAGTGTCAAGCAAAGAGGCACTGAGTTTGAAGGTAGGCCTTAAAATACATCCACAGGTACACCTCCAATTAGCCTATCAGCCTAATTGGCTAACTGCCTAAAGGCTTGACATCATTTTCTGGAATTTTCCAAGCTGCTTTAAGGCACAGTTAACTTGGTGTATGTAAACGTCTGACCCACTGGAATTGTGATATAGTCAATTAAAAGTGAAACAATCTGCCTGTAAACAATTGTTGGAAAAATTACTCATGTCATGCACAAAGTAGATGTCCTAAAAGACTTGCCAAAACTATAGTTTGCTAATATGAAATCTGTGGAGGGGTTAAAAAATGAGTTTGAATGACTTCAACCAAAGTGTATGTAAACTTCTGACTTCAACTGTATCTTAAAGCTGAAGTATGTAACATTTTCAGGGTTAAAATACTTTCTCCTATCCCATCTATTAGTAAGCCAGTAGGTTAATTTTCTCAAAAACTGTAAGCAATTTGTTTCTGTGGCACTATGAAAATTGCTCTGTTTGTTTCGAGCAACCCACTTAGACCCACCCCAACAACATTACTCAACCAATGGCATGAGTTGGGGGAGGGACTATCTCTTTGTTTGACCAACAGCAGATGGAGGGCGTATTCAGAAAGCTGTTTTTAAAACAAGCCCTGCATCTCAAACCGGACCCTATCCACCCTAAACAGCATCCGAGATTAGAATTAGGGTGTCCCAAATCATAGTATATAGAAATGAGTCTCCAAAGTTGGCCAGACAGTCTAGTTTTTCTGGTAAATTTTCAAAGTGTGGATCTGTGAACGCTTTTTCAGCTAATATTGCCCACAGTCTCTTGCCAGACAGAAGAGAAGTTCGACCGTTCGCTTCAGAACTACAATTGTCATACGAGAAAAACTACAAACGTGGTGGTGAGACCGATGGTGCATCATCGCTTCATGTTTTTACAACATAAAACAACATTAAACATTATGTGAATTTGGTTGAATGCTTGAAGAGAAACTTTTCTCGTCGGACGAAGACCATGATCAGCTCATTATATTATGAGCGATCAAGTGGCTCAATTTACATTGATCAGAAAAGGTTTGATTAAAAATCCTCATCTTACCATCATGCATTCTTTTATGTCCATCTGCTGTATTTGTACTGCTTATTGTAGATGCTGAACCAAATGAACACAATTGTCTGTTCTCATTAAATTTTAGTCATTTATTAGATCACTGAAATATAGTGGAGGTCTGATTCTCTTTCAGGATACTGTAGTAATGATGTAAACAGAATTTGCCACTGCCAAAATAAAAAAATTAATAAAGTGATCCAGCACAATGACATTCAAGTGTTCTGTCTTCCTGACTTAGTACAACATTAAAGTGAAGTAGATAATGCAAGATTTTTACTTTAGTTGATGATGAATTATAAGATCACATCTTTAACTTGAAATATAACTGTTATCTGTGTTTAGGGCTGGAACAACTAATCAATAAAATCGATAATTATCAATAATGGAAATCATCAACATGAGTTTCATTATTGATTAGTTGGATATGTGCAATGAGCGCAAAGAAGCTCCATCAGTGATGTTACTTAATAGCCCAGTGAAAAATGTGCTGCATGATGAAATTCGTTTGGAAAACAACAGAGACAAAGTGAAGCAGAAAAAACACGACCCAAGTTGTCCAGCGCACGAGAGCACTTTGGAAACGCTTCAAAGAAGATCAAAATAAGTATACAGTTTAATGTGGACCGGTTACTGCTTCAGCGAGCACACGTATCCATGTCAATCAAACCGATTGCAATGGAGAAAGGGAGTGCAATCATTTGCAGTTTAGTAACCTTGCAACATCCACGATTTCAGTTTCAATGAAATCAATTGAGCAGCATTAATGAATATCACACTGGTGTCTCAAAGGTCACGGTGTGCTGATTTTTAATGTGTTTTAGATTATTTCTGCTCATGCAAGCGCATGTAATACAATGAGACTTTTCAGCAAGACAGTGAATTTGCACTGCATTTATATGATTGTACTATTTTAAAGAGTATAAAATGCTGAATATAATGTATAATAATGCTAAGGGTCCTGATATTTGATAGTCCTGATAATGCTAAATGTAATGTCTGATTTCACCATTAAATTTATACCATGGCAAACATTATTTCACTGGATAAGCATACACATATTTTTGAAAAGAATAGTTTAGAAACATGTTATCAATAGTGACAATACTATTTTAAAACCTACAATATTAATTTAAAATACATAAATTGTATGTAATCAGTGACAGTCAAGCATATGTATCTAACATAATTATGTATTTTTCAGTTGTGCAGAATTATTAATATTTCTATTCTGGAGTCACCATTGCCCTCTGATGGGTTCATTGTTAAACCCACTCCACCCCCGATGGATCATTTTACTCTTTAATGAACAGTACTTTTTGTTAAGTTTTACAAGTAAAGGAACTGTTATGCATATGTCCTGAAAGTAATAATAATAATAAATTCTAACTTAAATTTTCATGATTCAGGCTTTGTTCAAAGTTTTGTGAGAGTATAGAATCGTGAATTCAGTACTGTAAATCGAACCAAATCCTTACACCCTTTATCATTTCCATTATTTTAAAAATCATATTTTAATAAAATACAGGAAATAAATTTTTGGGTATATCTGATTAATCGAAGAAATAATCGAAGATTAATTGATTATCAAAATAATCATTAGTTGCAGCCCTATCTGTGTTATATTTCATCTGCATCAACAATGAAAAGAGAAAAGTATAGGAAAAGAGTTAACTTTGGTTTGCCCTTAACTACACTTTACTACATGCATGATTACATGAAAACATCAGCGGCTCTCCACGCAAAAAACCCCGCAACAATGCGCTGTTTCTTCTCCAGTACGGTAGGAAGCATTGAAAGGTGTCGTACATGAAATGCAATAAAGAATACTGAATGAATAATAGTAAAATGAAATGAATAACATGCATGTCATGATAACTGTAACAGGATGATTGACAGGTCAGTGTACGTAACAGATACACGTGACTGAGTGGTCTTTGGTTTCAAGATGTGATTTTATGACGTGATAGTATGTCCCAAAACTTGCACAGTTTTTTGCTACACACTAAAGAGTAGACACTTCTCAATCACAAAAAGAATGCACACTTGAAGGGCATACTATAAGTAGGCAAATTGGGACGCAGCAAAAGTTTATTTTTGCAATTCCATTTGGAGGCGCTAGTGGCAGAGAAATTACATACTTCAGCTTTATGTATAAAAAAAAAAATAAAAAAAATAAAAAAAAAACTATTTTGTAAAACTCTTCTGCATTAAGTTCCATTTTTAAAAACAGAATAAAAGCCCATTACAAATCATAGAACAGTGTTGGTGCAATGTTTTTATCACACATCCACACAAACTGTTTTACCAATGAATAACTTTCTATGACTGAAACTCTCCTATCAGACCTTTCTATTAACATAAGGGTGCATTCATCTACTGCAAACACCATGTAGACTCTCACAGAGTAAATGCCTCGTATTTCCAGTAGATGAAGAACCCTTCTGTTGTCGTTCTGTCTAATTGTAATCTAATAGAATGTTAAACACAATGTCTAAAAAATGTTCACTGCTTGCAAGGATGGCTAATTTTGTCTCACGAGGCTCATGAAGGTATTTTTTGGTTCTTTTTTCTGATTGAAGCATGATGCTACACAGTGCATAGGAAGAAGTGATGTCAGAACAAAAGGTCCCTGGCCAGTAACCGTGTGTGGGCTGTTGTTGCAGACATTTTCTTGGCAGAAGCTTTCTTTAAGATTTCAAATAGACTGACATAAGAATGTACTGTATATGCTGCCTAGTGACAGTTCAGCAGGTAGCCAAGACTACAATTTATATACAAAAATCAAATAAATACAAAACTCTTGAATGGCCACTAGACAAATACAATCTAATTTTGAGGGTGAAAACCGAACACTTCAAAGTACAGTGTGTAATTTTGGCATCAACGGAATTTCAAAAATAATGACTGTTTACCAATCACTGCTTCATCTGCCATTAGTCGAGCCAAACACAAGTCTTGCCCAATCTCTTACCATTGGTTTGAACTAATAATGCTATGTCGGGCGGATCGGGTTGCTCAAACAGAGCAATGCTTTGAAAGTGCCACAGAGCCACAGTGTTTACACTTTTCTGGGAAATTAACCTACGAATGGTTCACTTATAGTTGTCTCTCCATATTAGGCTGGAATAAGAGAAAATATTTTAAGATAAGAAAATGACTTCACCCTAATACAAACAAAAGTAACATACAACGCTTTGAGTGCCATGGGTACCTTATCTTTAACAGAAGCACATTTAATTCCAAAATTAACTTCACATTTTCAGTCACTTACCTTTTAAGATATCCAATCGTATCTTGAGGATTCACTTGCGCTGTCCTCTCTGTATCATTCAAGAACTTCAGCCTGAGCACCATGTTTCTTTGGGTGTCGTGTGGTGCATCTTCGGCCAAAGGCTGTGTGGCACTTGGGACACTGGCTGAAGGCTGAGACGAGGGACCTGCTGCATCTCGATGTCTCAACCCATCCCGCCCAATCCCTCCTTCCTCCAAGAGGCCTGCCTCACCTCCTCCAGTCCTACTACCATCTGGGGTCTGTCCCTCCGCTCCCGCTTCTGTTCCAGGCTCACTCTTGTCACTCTCACTGACGCCACCGGGCGATGAGTCTGTGTTACCCGGAGGGAGAGGCTCCTGGCTGTCAGTCTCTGTAGAGGGGGCGGTCCCTGGGCTAGGTGAGATGAGGTGTTCGGGGGGTTCAACAGTGTGAGTGGAGGCCCAGGCCAGAACCAGGACGAGCACCAGGAACACTACTCCAAAGAGCAGGGTGACCTCATCACCCACCCCCTCTATTAGAGTCATCCTGGTCTGCTGTGTCCTGGACTAAGGCAACTTCAGACTAGGCACCTACAGCACATGTTCACAATCACTAGTTACATTCCTGGTGAGAAGATTTATTCCTCTGTCAAATACAGGGTATGCATTATGTATCATTAAAGATGACATGACTTGAATGAAGAGATCCTAAAGGGATAGTTCACCCAAAAATGGTAATTCTCTCATCATTTACTCACCCTCATGCCATCCCAGATGTGTATGACTTACTTTCTTCTGCTGAACACTAACTAAGCCCTGTTGGTCCATTCAGTGCAAGTGAATGGTGGCCAAAACTTTGTAACTCCAAAAAGCACACAAAGGCAGCATAAAACATTGTGTGTGGACATTTATAGTAAAAAAAAATGACTTAAATATTGATCTGTTTCACACCCGCACAGATCGTAACCTCACCTTTGGAAGACATGGATTTAATCAATGGAGTCTGGATTACTTTTGTGCTGCTTTTATGTGCTTTTTGGAGCTTCAAAGTTCTTGTCACCATTCACTTGCCATTTATGGACCAACAGAGCTGAGATATCCTTCTAAAAATCTTTGTTTGTGCTCTGCAGAAGATCCAAAGTCATACACAACTGGGATGGCATGAGGGTGAGTAAATGATGAGAGAATTTTCATTTTTGGGAGAACTATCCCTTTAAAGGAGCACCAAGAAAATGGATAGTCAGACAGGCCATCACACAGATAGGCAAGAAAGAGAAGGAGGGGGCTACTTAAAGCAGAATACAGGCCTTATGCATGTTTGTTTACATATATTTATTTACTTTTAATTTAAAAAAGTTTTGGCCTATCTGAAAATTCCATCAATGTAAGCCTATGGGCTTTTTTAAATTACTGATCGCCTGGTTCGGAAAAACCTATGTCCAATATAGTTAGAAATAACAGAACAGACTGAAAGTGTGTACGGAGAGTGGGTGTAGCTTGAAAGCTGTAGGATGAGTTGCATTTATTCATTTTGGTCTTTGTTTAGGGATTTTGAAAAAAATAATAATAATAATAATAAGACAATAAGAATAACATAGAACAGGCCAGCATAAATACGCATGAAGCATATCCAGCTGGATCATCCATAAATTTATTTGTAAATACAGTTTTTTCTCCAGACCACAATTGGGTAAGCAGAAAGAGTTTTTATGTAATCCTTTAAACTGTTACACGCCTAAGCTGCAACCTTTGAACACAAAGGTACTGTGAAGTGGTCCTGCATTTTCCCCTCTTTAACTGTGAACGTCAGCATGTTTCAGGCCGTATCTCAGGCTGCATGATAACAGGTACTTTCATTATGTATGCAGTCCACTGCATAGTATACTTCCAAAGAGGGCAAAACAGGCTTACCAGTCCAGAACACTGAAATACTTTTATACTAAGTTACAGATAACAGATATTTCCAAACAGATATTTCGGCACAACGCGCGCCAGATACAAAACTAACGCAGATATTTTAAAGAAAACCCAATTATCTACATTTCCCAAATTCAGTGAATGTCGATAGGTGTAATCATTTACACGAACAATTGAATTTACACGTCAAACCCTTAGAACTTACTGAAAAAGTTACTTGATTGAACAGGAAACGGAAAAAACAGATGTAAACAGCCACGTAGCCGACACACATAGCAAAACTTTTTTTTTTTTTTAAGTAAATTCTTATTTAAATCCGACAATCCTAGACTTCTCTGAAACCACAAGTCTTTGGTCAAGAGCAACCGGTCTGTGAAATGTGAGACAGGTAAGCGCTCGCGCACTGCTCACCGCTACAGCCACGAAAAGAGCTCGCGAGCAGCCGACTCGCGCTCAACACCGATGGTTATTTAGTTACGTCTTAACTGGACGAGCCTCCAAGGTGAGTCGATTTGTAACTGTACAAAACTTGTATGGGTTTCCGGAAAAATACTTACAGTTGACATATCACATCGTATGAAGGTCCATTATTAGCACCGTTCATCGGCAGCGCTTCCTGATCACTTGCAGAACAGAGCAGTGCAAAAATGACTACTTCCGGTAAAAAATAAATAAATAAATAAATAAATAAATGACACGTCAAAATAAAGGTACACTGGCTTGACACTAATCTAACCATAAATTAACTGTTTATTTTTTGGAATCACCGATAAATTACACGTAAATGAAAAAATGATAACTTTAATTCTACAAGTAGCAAATATTTAAGAAAATGGGAACACTTAATCAGTCAATGAAGTTGTGCCAAAATGTTTAGTTGTTATAGGGTTCATTTGCATCCAAAAGAATGGGCATAACTCTTTAGGGACTCAGTGGTGTCTTCGCATCTTTTTGCAACTAGATAATCTGAATATATTGTCTTCACTGTCTGTCTTTCACACACACATGCTTAGACGTGTCAGATACAAAATGACTTATTCAGAGCTGCCACTAACACCTGATCAGATTCTGTTAAACAAAGACTGAATCCAGGGCTCTCCTTATGTTTAAGAAGACAATTTTAAAGGAATAGTTCACCCCCAAAATGAACATTCTCTCATCATTTACTCACTCTCATGCCATCCTAGATGTGTAGGTCTTTCTTTCTTTTGCTGAACACAAACAAATATTTTAAAAGAATATTTCAGCTCTGTAGGTCCATTCAAGGCAAGTCAAAAGGGTCCAGTACTTTGAATCTCAAAAAGCACATAATGGCAGCATAAAAGTAATTCATACAACTGCAGTGGATAAATCCATATCTTAAGAAGCGATATGATAGGTATGGATAAGAAATATACATTTTTAAGTCCTTTTTTATTTATTTTTTTTATAACAAATGTCCACTTTCAAACAGCCCTCCTAAGCACTCTTCTTGCCTAAGGGTTCTTCCTCTTTTGTCTTTGCAATTCACATTCTTTGTGCATATCACCACCTACTGGGCAGGGAGCAGAATTTATAGTAAAAAATTAAATAAATATTGATCTGTTTCTCACCCAAACCTATCAATATCATTTCTGAAGACATAGATTTAACCAATGGATTACTTTTATGCTGCCTTTATGTGCTTATCTTCAGAGTTTTGGACCCTGGTGACTTGCATTGTATGGAGCTACAAAGCTGAGAGATCCCTCTAAAATATTTGTGTTCTTCTGAAGAAAGAGTGTAATACACATCTGGGATAGCATTATGTGAGTAAATGATGAGAGAGTTTTCATTTATGGGTGACGTAGCTTTTTAGATGATGGCAAAATCCCCTTGTAAGTCATGGTTTGTCTTTTGATCAGTAGCCAGTCATCTCAAAGATTTACATATCAACATTTAATGAGGACTTCGGAGGAATGTTTCAGTGCTAGCCTTGAGCAACCTTCAAATTCTAAAACTAGAAAAGACAAACAAGGTTTTCTGCTTTTTCATTTTTAATAATATTTTCATATAGACATTTTACTATGTATATAAACAGACATTTTGATCCATTTTCACACCCGCTACCTGACACACGTTCACGCACACAGTCCACTTACATTCACTTTCCATAATAAATTATCTTTCCCTCTAAAGAAAGCAAATGCACACAGAGAAAGTGGTATATGGATGACTCAACCATAAAATAAGTCATCCATATTAATAAGATCTCTGATTTAAAGATCTTTATTCTTTTCACATTCAGTCCCTACATTTTTGCAGATTTAAGCAAGGCCTTGAAAAATTTTGCAAACCATAATTGCTTGTTTAGCTGAAATTAACTATGCACAATTACTTTTGTACTAACTGAAGTAAACTATGACAGCACTTAAATATCAGACAAAAATAAATGGTCAGTGTTAGCCTATCCATATAAACCCAATTTCCATGTATTAATTTCTTTTGCATAAAAAAAAAAAACCAAACATTATTTTTTAATCGCAGCAACATTTTAACCTAAAGACCTTTGTTAAACTTCTCTTTAGAACTTATCTGAAGACAACAATGAGGGAAAATCTGTACACTAAAGGCACAATCAAAAATTCAACATTCTCCACATGGGAGAGATAAACATTATTTAATAATTATCCTGCAGTTAACTGGGTGCATTGCTTTCCCCTCACATGTCACCAAAGCTGACAATCATATTTTTTTTTTAAATATCTAGATATTACCCTTTCCTGCATATAATAATCCCTGTACATTCCTTTTCCCACTGTAACTCCATACAGTTCACATCCAATAGACTTATAAGACTTTAATCAACAGCCCCACATATTTCTTAATATACATCCATGCTTATCCTAAACCCTCAATTCTTTCAGTTGTAAAATCAAAGAGCAGCATCTAAAATAAAGAAATACAAATAGTTGTGGCTCACCAACAGACCACTCCACACTTGTGTTTACAAGGTGCCTCACTTCCATAAAATATACTATAACTCATACTTGCCCCATAAGACAAACTTAGTGTCTATTCCCAAGCATGCACCTAAACACACCAAAATAACAGTGAGGACAAAGGGATGTGGGAACACCATTAAAACAAAATTAAAATAGAAAATGCTTGAGCACATTTAATAACAAACAACCTGCTCCTCTCACACATTCGTGATCACACCAATGACCAAATATACCAAAAACTTTCCAGAAGTGCTAATGAATTGTGATATTGTACAATGATCAATAGTTCCATTACTTAAAACTAAAATGCCCTTAATTGTTGGCTGGGGGGGAAGTAATGTCTGCTTTATGATGCGGTAAAATCAATCAGAAACCTAGGCACAGTTAAACTTACTACATACCATACACCAATTTAAATTTGGCCTCTCTATAACCAAATAATTAAGATAAAACCCTCCCATATTTCTTGTGTTAACAGATGTGTTGTCCTAAAAACAAAGGGCTGTTCACATCCTGTGTGTACAAACACATTTACAGACACTCACATACACACGCAGACACATACGTACACAACAGTCTTTCTGAAAACAACAAAACCTCTTGAAATCGTGAAAGTTGCACATGCTCTCTGAAGCACACAAACAAACATTCTCTTCTTTTATGACGTCATAAAGGAACATCCAGCAGCTTTTTGTGCAGGTACTGTTTCACTTCCTCTATCCCATTCAGCTTCTCCAACTCCAGATAGGGCAACTGCAAGTGAAATGAGAAAAATATAAATTCTGCATTATTTCACTAACAAAACAGTGCCAAAAATGCCATGATATTGCAGCTTTTTGGACATAATAGTATTTTATGAAATACCTGGTAATCATGTATTACCATGGAATATATATCAAACCACCATGTTATTACCATCTGATACAAATCGCTGTACCATAGTACAGCATTTTTTTTTGTAAGAGTTTTACATAAAATCACATTTTACATAAATATGATGGCAGATGAATTTTAGATCTTAATCTTCAGTCTGAAAGAATAAAAATAACCAATTCTTTTCCTTCCTAAATAATGATGGATGTTATGTGTATGTCTTTTTTACCTGTAGTATAATGTACCCCAGCAAGTGCAGGTGGCGGTCTCTCATTGCCCTGGATCCGACCAGCACATCAGAATTATGGCAATAATGCCATTTATCATTTACTGACATTATAACTCTGCATTTGTGAAAGGACAGATAGCTTGTGTTAAAGGTGGTGAGCCAAACATTCAAGTCCAGATAGCTTTCACCACTTTCATCCTGGATAAATGTTTATTTAAGCCAAAATTTTTTGCTGCAATTCTTTATTAAAGCGCAACAGTGCACACCCACTTTTTCAGCCGTCTTGGTTCCGGAAGTATTTTTTCCCATTCAATCCTTCAATAGGCAATTCATAAAATCCTTCATAAAAAATAATCTAAGCCAACCAGCTCTAAAGTGAATTACAGCATTACAGGCTTTGAAAATTATTGGAAAAGACAAGGGTACAAGACTGTGCACTTACTGTCTTTCCTGAAGGCATGATTATAAGTACAGAAACAATATATTTTAATTTTATTGCAAAATACAGTATTCAGGTACTTACAAATGTATACATAGTTTGAACATGTATTAAGACTGACTCAATTGCATCATTTATAATAGCTGCAACACTCGCTGGATTGGTGGTGCGTTTCTCCTCAGGATCATTGGTAGTGTAGTTCTTCACCAGGAATTACGCTATTAAACACGATTTGGAAAAATTAAGTTGAAATAACACGGACTGATGGCTTCAAAAGAAGCGTATACCATTGATGAACATCCTCAGAGCTCATGGTAGGTCTGTATTAAAAGACTTAAAGGTTATCATAAAAAACTTAATTCACCTATAGAAAAATTGAATAGAATTTTTTCTTCCAGAACCCGACTGTTGCGCTCTACTCATTTTAATCAGTCTCACTGTGTTAAAGGGGCCATGACATGAGGAATCAAATTCTCCATGATCTTTTCAAATGTAAAAGTTCATTGTACTATAAAAATATACTGTAAGTTTCAGAACTCAAAACTTCCTCCTCATTGCAAAAAGAGCATTTGTTGAACCCAAGCTGCCAAAACGACTCGTTCTCTACTTCCTATACATTGTGATGTCACACTGTGGTAGACATTTGCATCTGATTGAATCCACAACAACACTGTCAATGCCTGCTTTGCCTGATAATCTCCATAGCCCACCCAGTAGCGGTGAGCAGTGAGATGCAAGAAGAGAGCAGGTCAGTCAAGAGCAGAGAGCCAGTCAGAACAGTGGCCGTTTACTGCCAAGTCTTAAAGAAGATGCAGCACCAAAATCAGAGCATTTCTGACAAAGGGTCAGAATGAGGGTGGAAAATAATTATGTTTTACTAATATATGACTATTTTTTGTGAGAAAAAAACAAAACTTTACAAATATTATAAGTGAACCTCAAGGAAGATATTACAATAATAAAAAAGGCATGTCATAACCCCTTAAGGATTTAGGCCTGGCTAACCTGTAGACTGACCTTTTCACTTGCTCTCCTGTGGTCCGGTCAGCTTCTGGGTTTTCTGGGTTGTGAAGTTGCAGTGGAGAACTGGCCACTACATCACTCTCACTACCCTCTGGGTACGTCACACCTTCATAAAATGTAGTGATCTCACAGTCTGGTCCCGGGTTTGCTCCTTTTGAGATGACAGTACCCCCTTCATCCTCCAGAATTTTCCCAATTGAGAACTGGAAGAGGGAATCTTGTGGGGCAACGGTCCCTGGAACAGAAGGCCCTGCCTGGGTCAGGCAGTCTGAGGGGCTACTAAGGGTGGAGCTGTCCTGGCTCTCCAGAGAGTGCTCCTTGGCTAGAGAAGAGTAATAATCTGAAGTTGTGTAATATGGGTTGTAGTCCAATTTTACCGTTCCATTAGGACCAACTCTCTGAGCTGTTGCTCCTGCTGTTTGGGGGAGCATGTGAGCTGAGAGGAAGGCAGACTCATCTCCTGAACGTTTGTCACCCCCTTCATCCAGTGAAGAGGCAAAAGGGGAGAACTTCTGGAAGTCAGTAGTGAGAGCTGCGACAGAGCCAAACCCCTCGGGAGATTTGAGGTTTAGTACTACACATGGGGTTGAACCTGCGCCTAATGATGCTGCTGGTGTCCCAGTCCTGATGGGGAGAACACGACCTGTGCTGTCAATCCACAGCAGGAAATCTGGCATAGGGGAAAAGCACACGAGTTTCAAATATCGCTAAAAAAACAAAAGTCTGAATGCATATGCGGTGGTAGAAATGGTTTCATTATAAAAAGGAAAGAACCTGTGCAATATCCTGGTGCTAGAACCTCATCCTGTTTGTAGCCGTGCTCGCCAACAAGCTGCCTGAGTGCCTCTGCAACCAGACCTTTGTAACTGAAATACAAACAATACACTCTGAGCTCACTGTTGATGTCAGCTGGACATTTTCCTGAAGTTTCAATGTCAAATAAAAGTGTACAAACTTTGTGTAAGCACGTCCTGTTGTCCAAAACAACTACACTCAACAACTAAATTCCAGTACACTGTCCGCATACACTAAAAGAAATGTGAGAAACTTGGGTTGTCTTTGGCAACAATCTCAAAATGGATAAACAGATAAATTCGGTTGTTAGATCAAGCTTCTTTAACTTACGCCTCTTATCCAAAGTGAAACCTTTTCTCACACGCGTTTATCACATCTCGGCTTGACTACTGTAACTCTTTATATTATGGAATAAACTCTTCTGCGCTAACATGCTTACAAATGGTACAAAACGCAGCAGCCAGACTCTTGAAGCGTGTCAAGAAACACGAATCAATATCGATTTCAAAATTCTCATTCTAGTATATAAATAGTTGAAAAATCTGATGCCTCTATATCTTGCCAACTTTCTGACACCATACAATCCCCCTAGGGCCCTGAGGTCAGAAAAACAAAAACTGCTTAATCACACCAAAGACCAGACTCAAGCAAAAAGGTGACCAGGTTTTTACGGTAGCCGGCCCCAAACTATGGAATGCACTGCCTCTGCCGAATCTCTTCCAGCTTTCAAAACCATGTTAAAAACCCACTACTTCTCAAAGGCTTATAATCTCGTCTGAATTCTTTTTCTGCTTAAAACATATTTTTTTAACCCACGCTTAAACCCACTCGGGTTTACACTGGTGTCTAAACTCTTTTCTTGTTTAAACATGTTTTTAAATTCATGTTCAAAACCCACTATCTCTCCTCAGCCTTAAAATACTGCCTAAATCCTCTATTTGATAAAACGTGTCTTTTTTTAACTTTTTTATATTTTAATGTCAAAATTTTCATTTTTGTATTTGACTGTAAAGCACTTTGGTCAACAAATTTGTTTTATTAGTGCTTTATAAATACAGTTGACATTGACATTGACAAAAGAGAATTTCTCTTCAATCTAATTGACTCACCTGTATTTACGGTTCACCTCATCTGCAGTTAGCGCGTGATCAAACATGAGCACTTTATGGGAGTCCTGAAGGCGAGGTCCAGTATAATCCCTGTATTCCAACTCTACAGCTGCATCCAGTAGTGAAAGGTACCGCCGTACAATCAGGGCATACGGACTGTCTACATAAAATACAGAACAGACTCATGCTCAAATTTAATTGCAATTGGGGAAAAGAATCATTCATTCATCCACTCTTTCTACTGTATATTTGTGTCCAGAAAGGATTGTTTTCAATACTGTATTATACTACAATGAGAATCATCTTTTTTCTAATTTAATTTGGGTAAATGTGCCAAGGCTAAATTGTCATGAAAATAATTTTATAATGCAAAAAATCTGTATGGTCCTAAAATAGGCTCTCTTTTTCCCGCAAAATAAAATGTATTTTTTTGACACATGACCCAGACATTTCAATAGGCTTCATTTTCTTTATGCAAAATATAATTTCTTATTTTTTCTTTTGATTTTGTGGGGAAACATGACCCAGACATTTCTTTGTAAGATTCACCTATAAAGATCCTTTATTGAATTTCGGCACAGTGTTATTGAGTTTCAGCAGTTATGTGGGGCTTTGTATTAAAGGAATGATTTGCCCAAAAAATTTTAATTCTCGTATTATTTACTCATTTTCCCTAATACCATCCCAGATGTGTATGACTTTCTTTCTTCTGCAGAACACAAATGAAGATTTTTTTAGAGGAATCTCACAGCTCTGTAGGTTCATACAAATGCAAGTGAATGGTGACCAAAACTTTTGAAACTCCAAAAAACACAAAGGCAGCATAAAAGTTATCCATACAACTCCAGTGGGTTAATTAATGTCTTCTGAAGTGATCTAATCAGTTTTGGTTGAGAAACAGACCAAAATATAACTCCTTATTCACTATAAATCTTGATATCAGCCATCTCCTTGCCGATCATGATTACAAGCTCGATTAAACAAAGTGTAATCAAGCTTGAAATGATGATTGTGCCAAGAGACTGCAATGGTAAGATGTACAGTGAAAATGGAGTTACATTTTGTCTGTGCTCACCCAAAATCAATTGGATTGCTTCAGAAGACTAAAACACTGGAGTCTTATGGATTACTTTTATGTTTCCTTTATGTGCTTTTGGGAGCTTCAAAGATTTGGTCACCATTCACTTGCATAGTTTTGACCTACAGAGCTGACATTTTCTTCTAAAAAACGTTGTATGTGTTCAGCAGAAAAAAGAAAGTTATAAACATCTGGCATGGCATGTGGGTGAGTAAATGATAAGAGAATTTCAATTTTGGGTGAACGATCCTTTTAACAGACAGGCTATAGAAAAAGCTGCAAAATCAATGTTATTTATATACAATAATAGGAGACAAATAGCTGTAAAATATTGCAGCAAATATTTTAGCAGTAAAACAGCAAATATTTTAGCAGTCAATATTACATAAAGATAGCCAGCAGAGGTCCTTATTGATCAGAGGGTACCTATGATGAGTTTGCAAGAGAGTATACTAGTCCAAGGCAGTTTCAGTGTTTACTTTTGGGTGACCATGATATTATAAATATAGCTCATCAAACATTGGAAAAAACCTGAAGCCATGAAATATGAACCATCTAGAAACAAGATATTTTAAGGACTGTCTCTTCTATCTTTTAAAGAGACAAGCACTAGTCTTATTAGCACTCTGCAAACATACCAATTCACTTGCATTTAGAACAAGTTTTCAGTAGTGATAAACTCACTGGTGACGTTACTGATGAATGATGGAGAGAAGACACGGTGCAGGACAAGCCCTGGAAAATGGCCCAGCTGGAACAAGGACATGAGGATGTTAACGGTGGCCAGTGGAGAGCTCAGAGCCTTTAGTTCGAGCACCATCTCCAGCTTGGAGAAAAATTGAGCCTCGTTAGCCGGTCGATAACTCATTCGACTGAATGGGAACACAAGCTTCTGGATCACCTAGACAGAGCAACAGATGTTGAGAGGGATACATTTAAACATTTAATAGGCATACATTCCTCATTTGATTTAACCACCATTACATTAGAAAGAAAAGAAAGTTAGCTAGATTATTTTACTGTGGGCCCTTGTCAGAATACACAGTGTCTACATCTAACCTTGCTGTCCAAGAATTCACCCTTCTTGACCAAAAAGTCAGCAATAGTGTCCAGCAGACGTGTTTCTCTGAGACGATGGCGAGCGATGTACTTGGCGATGAGGGCCATGGTGTAAGGTGTGATGCTATCAACCTTTTTAGGCAACTCCTCTGAAAAAGGAAAAAAAAAAAAAACATTTATAGAACCAACACCTGATATTGAAGGTTGGCCTATAATCTCCATTTCCTTCCTGACAACAAGAAATCTTTATAAAAACATGGCATCTAAATTGAACTTTTTATTTTTCTTTCTTGAAACTAAACAGGTTACGAAAAATCTACTGTAACTGCCAGGCTGACTTATAAAATACTGTCAAGAATGCCATCGAGTGCGTTATTGACGAATCGCTAGCTTTGATTCTAAACATGATCACAGATTTTACATATAGTACGATTGTTTTAATTTCCGAATGTTTCATTGAATACTTGCTATTAAAAGTGCTAAACAAATAAATTGAATTGAAATTTTTAATTCACCTGCGAGGCTGCTCACAAACTTCTCCTGCCTGTTCTGGTAGAAGAGGTGAGCGCTAAAGATAAGCTCAAGGCTCTTGTTGCTGGCCTCCCTAGCACATGCTGACAGCATCTCATCTAGCAGGGCCATCTCATGGTCCCTGATGCTGCTAACGCTAGCCAGCGTGTGCTTCACCAGTCGCAGGATCTTCCGGTTCACCACCAGCTGTTCCGGGGAGGCTCCATCTGCTGTCCGCAGTGCTCTCCACTTAGTGCGGTAGTAAGAGAGGAGGAGGAAGAGTGTCTGGGGGTGGCGCTCCCGCTCGATGTTCTTCTCCAGCCCAGCGAGACATGACTCAATCAAGGGATGCTGGCTGGACGGATGCAGCTTCATGCTGCTGCTGAAAACCATGGAGATGTCCTTTTGGTTGAATTGGGACAGGCGAGCCTGGGACTCTTCTTCCAGCACCTGCACGATCTGAGAGTCACTGGGCAGCCCTGAAAAAGGCAAAGAATACATGAATTAAATGATACAAGATACAGTAGTATTTTAGTAATATATTGCCCTAGGTCTAATAACTACAGTTACTGGGTAGTTGACATGTCAAGCAGTGTCCTGCTGTGTAACATGCTATATTGTATCTAAAACTAGCCCATTTTAAACAGTCTTTTTTTATTCTTGTATAATTATTATATATGCAATTTGTGTGTCCTCAAATTAATTGAGAGACTACATGGAATATCTGTACTTTCAAAAATTCATGTCATACTTCAAGGCTACTTAACTGCGAAATTGCAGAAAGTTTATTAAAAATGGTGAAAACTTTAAAAGAAATGGTGGCCAGTTACACTTTCCTACACAGCCAAAATGCAGTAACTACGACAACAGTGAAAGAAAACAGCTTCAACATTTTTTAATTGTCCAGCCCAGTGGTTCCAAACCCTGTTCCTGGAGGCCCCCCAACACTGCACATTTTGTATATCCCTCTTATTTGACACACCCTATTCAGGTAGTAGAGTCTCTACTAATGAGCTAAAGAGTTGAATCAGGTGTGTTTGATTAGGGAGATGTACAAAATGTGCAGTGTTGGGGGGCCTCCAGGAACAGAGTTGGGAACCACTGGTCCAGCCAAATGTGGCTGTCATACCTCTGCATACTTGAGCCAAACCTGTCCATCACAGGACAGCTCTTAGTCTAAAACAGGGGTTTTCAGGGCCTGGGTAGCTCAGCGAGTATTGATGCTGACTACCACCCCTGGAGTTGCGAGTTCAAATCCAGGGTGTGCTGAGTGACTCCAGCCAGGTCTCCTAAGCAACCAAATTGGCCCGGTTGCATGGGGTAACTTCCTCCTGATCGCGATTAGTGGTTCTCGCTCTCAATGGGTGTGTGGTAAGTTGTCCATGCATCGCGGAGAGTAGCATGAGCCTCCACATGCGGAGTCTCCGCGGTGTCATGCACAACGAGCCACGTGATAAGATACGCGGATTGGCGGTCTCAGAAGCGGAGGCAACTCCGCCACCCGGATTGAGGTTACCGTGCCACCACGCGGCCCAACTAAGAAGTGGGAATTGGGCATTCCAAACTGGGAGAAAAGGGGATCAAAATAAATAAATAAATAAATACATAAATAAATAAAAACAGGGGTTATCAATCTGGGATCCAGGGAACCCCAGTGGGCCCGCCAAAATTGCAAGAAGGTGCAAAAAACAAAACAAAAAAAAAAAAGTAAAGCACTGTACAAATACATTTGAATTGAAAATGTTTTGCTTCAGGTTCATCTAATTTTATACTAATGTTGTGTAGTAAAAAATACACTGTCAACTTAACACAAGAGTAAATATTTTCATTTCTAACCACTTCTTTGATCTTTAGTGCCTTAACGATATAAAAGCAATTTATATAAATAATTCAATTTTGCAAACAACATGTTTTCTTTATAATATCCCACTTTACCTTTTTAGTCACACAGTATAAATGTGACTTCATATATTAAAATAAATAGCTAGGGATCCCCGTAAGGGGATCATATTTGGGGCTCCTTGTCATCAAAAGATACCCAATTTTAGCCATAACTCAATTTTGACAAAATGCGTAGTTACTGTATTTTGCCTTTGCAGGACTGTACAACAACTAAATATACACTTTCCCTTTTAAATACTACATTTTTTTTTCTACCTTAAAGGAATAGTGCACCCAAAAATTAAAATTCTCTCTTCATTTACCCATCCTCATGCCATCCAAGATGTGTATGACTTTCTTTCTTCTGCTGAACACAAACAAGTATTTTAAGAAGAATATTTCCGCTCTGTTGGTCCTCACAATGCAAGTAAATTGGTACCAACATTTTGCAGCGACAAAAGCACATAAAGGCAGCATTAAAGTAATCCTTAAGTAAGTGTGGGTGAGAAACAGATCAATATTTAAGTCCTTTTTTACTATCAATCTCCACTTTCACTTTATTCTTCTTTTGCTTTTGGCGAATTGCATTCTTCGTGCATATCGCCGCCTACTGGGCAGGGAGAAGAATTTGTAGTTAAATAAGTTCTTAAATGTTGATTTGTTTCTCACCCAAACCAATCATATCACTTCTGAATATATAGATTTAACAACTGCAGTCTCATGGATTACTTATACTGCCTTTACGTGCATTTTGAAGCTTTAAAATTTTGGTACCCTTTCACTTGCATTGTGAGGACCTACAGAGCTCAGATATTCTACTAAAAATCTTTGTTTATGTTCAGCAGAAGAAAGAAAGTCATACACATCTGGGAAGGCATGACTAAATGATGAGAGAATTTTCCTTTTTTGGGTGAACTGTCCCTTTATGTCTTAATGCTGAATAAAAAAGGTTCATGTCCATGTTATCTGTCAACTACACTTAGCACGTTTACATGCATACCAATACGATGATAACTATCACAAATCAGCTTATTAAAAAAAAAAATGCATTGAAATCATGATTTGAAACCATTGGGTTATTCTCTGCTTTAAAACATAAAGTCATGCATACAACACTAAATCAGGATAATGGGCCAAAATCTACATGTGCAGATTTTAGCTAAAACCATGCTTGACCTTACTCTAATAAAGTTGTCAGCTATTAAGCATAATCTGTGTAAGAACGTGCTCGGTCACTTTAGCCAATGGTCTAAACTTGAAGGACTCACCAAGGGCAGTTACAGCATAAAGGCAGTTAACAATGCTGAAATTGTCGAACTTGGAGCAGTCATTGACAATGGCGTCACAGAGCGTCTGAAAATCCCGATTATCCAGAATCTGTCGTACGCTGTTCTCTACCGAGCCTCCACAAGCGGATGAGGGCAAAGCTCCTTCACCTGCTCCTCCACTCCCACCTGCCTGACCCCCAGCCTGCTGAAGCACCAGGAGCTGACCAATCTTCTGCAGAGCGATGGGGTAGTGATTGTGCGAGATCTTCCCTGGATTCTGGGTGACCCAGCGGAGAACTTCATCAACAGTGCGTGAGCGATCAATCAGCCGTTTCATGGTGAAGAAGGTGTCGTAGCTCATCTTCTCATGGATGAAGTTCCACGTCTTTTTCTTGCTGTGGTGCAAATGTGCATGGGGTTGATAGTGCGGAGGAGGGAGGTGATTGACTTGCGGGTGCGTGTGGTAGTGCTGGTGGGTCTGGAAATGGGGCCGGTGGCCATCTAGACGTGCCTGATAAACGGGTGGGTAATTTTGATGCTGATGGACATGTGGATGATGTGGAGGAGGAGGAAGCAGGTGATGGTGGTTCTCCAGCATAGGTGGCCCTCCTCCCATCAGGCCGATGCGGCGACCTGGCTTGCCCCCACCACCACTGTACATGCGTGTGGTGTACATACTGGTAAAAGCACCTGGACTCAGTAGGCGTGACAGCTGGTGGGGCAAGGAGAATCTCCTGCAAGTTAAGAAGCTGTGGCGAACAAGCAGCCCCAGCATGGTATAGGGGGTGATCCAACAGTGAAGTTCAAGAGAACACTCCTACAAACAAAAATAGCATCCTTTATTAAGTAGTCTACATTTCAATTCACCCTTTTTTTACATTCATTAGCTAACTGTAGTCAACCACATCCTTTAGTGCTGAAACATAACTAGATATAACATTATGGTTTGCCACTAAAAAGAAACTAAACTCATCTCCACACTGAGGCAGGCACAAGGTGGTCTCTCAACAAACAGATGGTAACTTGAGACTTGTCAGACTGATGCCCTTTCCATCGGAGCTGTGAGGAGGAGAGGGTATCCCTAACCTCATGTCTGAAAAAGCTCCTCTAATATATTTATCCAAAATACAAGCTGAAATAATGTCTGAATCATCAAAAGCTTCTTTCACGATTAAAAATGGCTATGGAGGTTGGTTTTTTTCTCACCAAATATGCCTTTAGCTTCTCACTGGGGGCATTCAATTAATGGCCCGGGTTCAAGACAAGTTAAGCTCAATCAACAGCTTTTGCAGCATAATGTTGATTACCACAAAAAATAATTATACTTGTCTGTCGTTTATTTAAAAAAGCAGCAGCAGTGGTTACTGTATTGCACAATGGAAGTGAATGGGGTCAGACCATAAACATTAAATACACACTGTTTCAAATGTATAGCCACAAGATGTAAATATTATACGATATATGATTTGTGTGATAAAAACCACTTATTAACCTTATCTGTGTAAAGTTATATCTAATATTACAACTTTGTTGTCATGACGACATAACATCAGTAAACACTATACTCTGGTAAACACCACAATGTCTGTAAATCAATTCCTGATCATGTTAACACGTATAATGTTTACATCTCATGGCTATACTTTTAAAAAAGTGTGTATTTAATGCTTATGGATTGGCCCCATTCACTTCAATTGCAAGTGTCATATAGTAACCTCAATTTTTCAAAAAAATAAATAAAAATAAAATTTAAATAAAAGAACGAGTCAAAATTATTCTTTGTGGTAATCTACATTATGCCACAAATGCTGTCAAACTTAACTTGTATTGACTCCGGAACATTCCTTAAAGGGATAATTCACCCAAACATTTTAATTCTCATCATTTGCTCACCCTCATGCCTTCCCAGATGTGTATGACTTTCTTATGCCGAACACAGATTAAGATTTTTAGAAGATATGATAGGTGTGGGTAAGAAACTGATTAATATTTAACTCATTTTTTACTATATATCTCCACTTTCATTTTCACATTCTTCTACTGTTTTTGGTGATTGGTAATCTTGGTGCATATTGCCACCTACTGGGAAGCGAGGAGAATTTAAAGTAAAAAAGTTAAAAAACTTAAATATTGATCTGTTTCTCACCCACACCTATCACATCTAGGAGTGGGTAAAAAATATAGATTTTCCCCATGCATTGCAATCTTCATTTGAATAATCTCAATATCGATTTTTTACTATATGCACAACCTTCCTTTACAATGAGAGGAAACCACTCACATTTGCAACCAAATTTTGCGCTATGCGACTAAAATGTATATATTTAGCAACTGGCTGGTAAATGTTCATATTTCACTCATCAGTAATTGTGTAGTATAGTGGTGGAATATTCAGCAGTGAGATCCATTCACTGCATGTTGATTAAAAGTTGTTCCATGTAATGCATGTCCAAAGACGAGATCCACGTGACCCTTTTGTCACTGAATAATGTCCCTTTTAATACCCTTTCTGTTCTCTACAGTAAGTTGCTGATCATAAGCAACAAAAAATAAACATTTAATTCTAATCATTCATAGCACGAATGAGGTAAGGCCATTAGAGTCCTCTCATTAATATCGTTTACAGACGCTCTTTATAGAAATGCTGCTTTTGTTAAAGAGACAGTACCAGTTTTAGCACGTGTTCAACAAATTAACGTAAATACTTGTAAATTGTACAAATTATGCAATTAAACAATAAACATGTAACAAAAACTAATATATGAAATATAACATCTTATTTATTGATTGAATACATTGATTTGTTCATTTTTAAAAAGCCAAAATACAGTAAGACCAAAATGACAACAAAAAAAAAAAACAATAACTAGAAACATAATATAAATATATTATATATTTAAAACATAACTAGTCAAATTCATATTTTCGTAATGTACCTAGTTAGAAGCTCCCCAGTATAATTAACAGCATTAGCTGGGAGTGAATTTCTTTCATAATTAAGCAAAAGAGACATTATAACTGAAATATACCCATATGAATCGATATCAAATAGAAAACGAATTAAGAGCTTTTGAAAAGGAATCTAATCTAATAAGGAAATCTGTATCATCAATACCAAGCCTGCATCAATTCTGAAGATTTAAAATTTAACCACTGGAGTCATATGGATTACTTTTATGCTGCCTTTATATGCTTTTTGGAGCTTCAAAGTTCTGGCCACCATTCATTTACACTGTATGAACCTACAGAGCTGAAATATTCTGAAGAAAAAAAAATCCATGCGAGCTTTGATGCAAGATGACATTTGGGCATTTAAAGACCACTCACAATTTCTAAGACACAGTATGGTTTATGAGTCCGATCTCTTTTAACAGACTGTCTAAAATAACAAGTGTATCTGCTGTCAATGCCTCATACTAGAGTGTAAAAAGTTGCACACGTACCTGCAACATCCTCTTTGAAATGTGTGATAAATGTTCCACCGTACACAACACAAACATGATTTCATATTGAAACTGGCATAGCCCTGCCATACAATATAAACTAAAACATCAGAGATATTGTTGTTAAAGTAAAGCTTACATGTTTATCTCAGAGGATTGCGGTTGGATGGATGTACAGTGTCAGAATTTCACCCGCAGGAGATGGTGTCATTGGCAAGATTATTGCACTCCACTCAAATCGATTCCTCAGCTCTACGGCTAGCTGTGTTAAAGAGAGTTGTAGAATTAAAAATCCCTCTTAAATAAAGGTTTTACGGGGCCTGACGAGCTTTCAAATGAGCATTAGGTGAGGCCCCGGAAGAGGAGCAGAGCTGAACGCTAGCTAACCAGCTGCTACACTGATGATGTTACACTATCTGACTGTTGAAACTGGAGTAATGCTGTTCGAAGTCATGAAATGGTGAGTGGTTTAAAATATGGCTAATACAGTACGTGAATATGGTGCAATCCGTACTGAAATGAGCACATGACTTGATCAACATGCAAGTCACACAGTGATTAGCAGTGGATGTGAATCTAAAGCTGTCTGATTGAAACTACTTCACTCTGCGATCTCAATAGAGACTCATACAGAAAACTCATCGCCTGTCGCCGCGACTGACACGTCTGTCAGGTCTGTAACCTCGGTCTGCACAGCCCTCCGCTACACTCCCCTTGCACTCTTCCAGTGGTCGTCCGACACCTTGGTGTTCGCCATGTTCCCGGAAGTCAACAGAGGCAGACGGGAAACACGTGTTTGTCTGACAGTGAGTTTTTATTTATTTTATTTTATTTCATCGTTAATTAATTTTTTATATTATATATGAATAAAGTTAAATACATACTTGTAGTACAATTATTAGTACCTCAGTATACAAATAAAATAAAATATTTTTTCTATAAGATTCAGTTTCTGAATAATCCTTATTTTTCTAAGTAATTTCTCTTTCATATATTTTAGGAATAGAAGATAATTACCAATAAAAACTTTTTTCAAAACTTAAAAATAAAGGTTTGTCTTCATACATTTACAAATGACCAATTTACCAAAAACCACCATTACATAAAAAAATCAAATAACAAAATATCCATTGCTCATCCAACATTTTATAAACAATATATATTTATTATCTTGTTACAATGGCACCTGTCAAGGGGTGGGATATATTAGGCAGTAAGTGAACAGTAAGTTCTTGAATTTCATGTGTTGGAAGCAGGATAATTGAGTGCGGTAAAGTTACTTTTATATTTGTCATTCGTTTGACATTCGCGACAATACCCATTAAATTCTCCGTGTATCACATTTTCAAGCCAAACCAACTTGGAAATGCATGAATAGGTTTTCTTTGCCTAACACAAAGCTAAATTTAAAAAAAGGAGATTTTTTTCATATCAATTTTATTAGCTCTATAAATCAATTAAACATTTTAACCATTTGACATTATGACATCACAACAAATATGAAATGTTGTTAAAGACATCCCTTTCATGACACAAGGCTCTGTTTGTGGAATTTACATTCTATATGTTTTCAAATAAATATTTGTAAATGTTTGTAATATTCTCATTCCATTAAACTCAATGACCGTTTGACCTAGAGACATAAAACCAACTGTAAAACACTCAGAATATTAGTCTTTATATGGTACAAGGCTTGTTTTTGGGAGTAAATGTTCAGTACTTTTTATTCAGATTCAATTATCCCTATAAATCTATTAAACTCAATGACCGTTTGACCTAGAGAACAAGCCTTGTGCTACATAAAGAATAATATTTTGAGTGTTTTGCAGTTGGTTTCATGTCTCTAGGTCAATTACCAGATGTACCACTAACACTTCAAAAGGACTGACATAATAATAATTTCCCCATGTTTCCCGTTTTCCTCAATACATTCCTTCGCTTCCACCATGTAACACTGAGCAAACGGCATAGATGGTTTAGAAAGACCAACAATTTCAAACAAAAAAATAACTCCAGTTGTTACACGACAACGAATACCATATCAAACATATGTAACCTGATTTTGTCTTGATTAAGGTTTGCAAACCCTTAAATAAATTATAAATGTATTATTCAGCTATATAGCAACAGAGAAAGCATTAAAAAGCATAAGATTACGTTTACCGATAGTGGTTGGTACCGCATGCATTTTTTTGAAGAGAGAAAAAATAAATTTTTCGAAGAGAGAAAAAAAAATTTTTTGAAGAGAGAGAAAAAAAAAAATTTCTGAAGAGAGGAAAAAAAAATATTTTGAAGAGAGAAAAAAAAATTTTTTTGAAGAGAGAAATTTTTTCCACCTTGCGGTTCAGGGTTTCCGTAACGGAGAGCGCTAAGGCTCAAAACTAGAGTTTTGAACGAGTTTTATCTGTAGAATGTTGTATTCTTGAAGTGAAAGGCAAATTTCTTGATGTCTAGTTATATTTTGAAAATGGGGTAACAGAACCTATGTTTGTTGTATTTTTTTATATCTTTATGAACACAACCACCTACTGTTATTTCTATCAATAAATAATTTTATATTTGTGAGAGTTTTCATTTTGAATATTTTTGGAATAAATGTGTGCTCACTCACATAACTGTGATTTTATAGACTAAATATGCAAATACACAAGGCACAATACCTGGACATATTGATCATATTTCTCCTTTTTTCCCCTTATCCTAGCTTTTTTTTTTTTCCACATTTAGTTCATTGGCTGAAAGTAAATAGTCTCCCCAAGTGGCAAGCGTTGAAGCACTGGCTTAAAAAACACTATTATTCCTCAAGCTAATATTGGTGAAGGAATTAACATTGATGTTTACATTGTAACGCAACTGTTAAAATGTTATTGTACTACAGATATCCTGTGATACCTGTGAAATATGTGTGTAGGAAGAGGAATCTCAGTGAGACACAAGGAAGGAACTAAAAGACCAAAAACAGACCAAAAATGTATAAAGTTATTTTATAATGTATGAAAAAAATTATTTTTAAATGTATAATGTTTTTTACATACTTGTAATTCTGAGATTGATATTGTTTGTTTTTCATTGATTTTGAATGTTTGTTTTGAATTACTTTGATTTTTCCACATATATATTTTATTTGTAATATTTCTTTAATTCCCACATTTTAAATGGTATATTGTTTTCTTAATTCTTTTTGTTAATGTGTTAAATATTGTACATTTAGCCATTTAGTTTTGTATTTACTGAAATTTGTAGTGATATATTACAAATTATCACCATCTTTATCTTTTGTGATAAACATTTAGACAGCAAGGCAAGCTGCTACAGTGCTGGTTTCAACTAAAGTGAGCTGTATTGTATTTTCTAAAAGGTAAGTATGCACAATATATTTTTTTAATGGTATTAAAGTATTCCATGTATTGCTTGTATGAGCTTTCTTTCTTGTTGAACACAGGGGGAACAGTATCTGACAGTAACATTCCCAGCTGTCAGGATGTGTCCCCCCTACTATAATGGACAAATTTAGGGATAGCAGGCTACAAATCACAGGACTTATCTGTTGTGGGGAAACAAGTCAGCGGTATGAGCTTTCTTATTGAACACAGGGGGAACAGTATCTGACAGTAATGTTCTCAGCTGTCAGGATACGTTCCCCCTGCTATAATGGTGGTGGTTTTAAGACAAAGATTAAACCTAAAAACTTGTGTGATGTTATTTTTTTTATCTACAGTTTTTTTTAAACTTTTTTCAGTAAATTGTGTACTTGTTGGGACAGAAAACCATCAAATTTAGTTTACACTGAACAACTGAACTAAAGTGGAAAACGGATCACCAAATCACGCAATTGCATTTCTAAAAAAAAAAAAAAAAAAGCTAGGATAAGGGGAAAAAGAGAAATATGATCAATATGTCCAGATATTGTGCCTTGTGAGAACGGTCGCATATTTAGCCTATAAAATCAGTTATGTGAGTGAGCACACATTTATTCCAAATGTACATATACATATATATACACACACACATACAAACATACATACATACACACACACACATACATAGTGCAAATCTAAATACAAATCGGTTATGTACAGTGCAAGAGTATGTAATGGAAGAAGAGGTAGGATGTGTTGGATAATATAAAAAGACTAAGCTGTTTATTGCACATTCATTATTGCTCAAAGGGGCAGTTTTAACTGTTCATGAGATGGATAGCCTGGGGGAAAAAACTTCCTGTGCCTGATGGTTCTGGTGCTCAGAGCTCTGAAGCGTTGGCCAGAAGGCAGCAGTTCAAAAAGTTAGTGGGCAGGGTGAGTGGGGTCCAGAGTGATTTTTCCAGCCTTTTTATTCACTCTGGAAGTGTATAGTTCTTGAAGGGGGGCAGGGGGCAACCAGTAATCCTCTCAGCAGTCCGAAATGTCCTTTGTAGTCTTCTGATGTCTGATTTTGTAGCTGAACCAAACCAGACAGTTTGAAGTGCAGAGGACAGACTCAGTGACCGCTGAGTAGAACTTTATCAGCAGCGCCTGTGGCAGGTTGAACTTCCTCAACTGGCGAAGGAGTACAACCTCTGCTGGTCCTTTTTTGCAATGGAGTCAATGTGGGTCTCCCACTTCAGGTCCTGTGAGATTGTAGTGCCCAGGAACCTGAATGACTCCACTGCTGCCACAATGCTGTTTAGAATGGTGAGGGAGGACAATGTTGGGGGGGTTCCTCCTAAAGTCCACAATCATCTCCACCGTTTTGAGCATGTTCAGCTCAAGGTTGTTTTGACTGCACCAGACAGCCAGCTGTTTAACCTCCCTTCTGTATGCAGACTCATCGTCATCTCGGATGAGGCCGATGACAGTGGTGTCGTCTGCAAACTTCAGGAGCTTGACAGAGAGTTCCTTGGCGATGCAGTCGTTGGTGTAGAGGGAGAAGAGTAGTGGGGAGAGCAAACATCCCTGAGGGGCACCAGTGCTGATTGTACAGGTGCTGGAAGTGAATTTCCCCTGTCTCACATGCTGCTGCCTGTCTGTCAGAAAGCTGGTAATCCACTGACAGATAGACGTGGGAACAGAGAGTTGGTGTCATTTAGTCTGGAGAATAGCTGGGATGATGGTGTTGAAAGCCGAACTGAAGTCCACAAAAAGGATCCTTGCATATGTCCCTGGTCTGTCCAGATGTTGCAGGATATGATGCAATCCCATGTTGACTGCATCATTCACAGACCTGTTTGCTCGATAAGCAAATTGAAGGGGATCTAGAAAGGGTCCAGTGATGTCCTTCAGATGGGCCAACACCAATCACTCAAATGACTTCATGACCACAGACATCAGGGCAACAGGTCATTAAGTCCTGTGATTTTTGGTTTCTTTGGGATGGGGATGATAGTGGAACATTTGAAGCATCATGGGACTTCACACTGCTCCAGTGATCTATTGAAGATCTGTGTGAAGATGGGGGCCAGCTGGTTAGCACAGGATATAAGACATGCAGGTGAAATGCCATCTGGGCCCTGTGCTTTCCTTATCCTTTGTTTTCGAAAGACGCGGCTCACATCATCTTCACAGATCTTAAGTGCAGGTTGAAGAGCAGGAAGGAGGAGGAGGGGGGTTGCAGGTGGTGTTGGTGTTTGTGTGAAGTGAAGGTCAGAGTGGGTGTGGGGTGTGAGATTGGGCCTTTCAAATCTACAGTTGAACACATTCAGGTCGTCAGCCAGTTGTTGGTCCACCACAGGGTTGGAGGTAGGAGTCCTGTAATTCGTAAGTTGTTTCATGCCACTCCAAACTGATGCAGGGTCGTTAGCTGAAAACTTGTTTTTCAGCTTATCAGAGTATCTTCTTTTAGCCACTCTGATTCCCTTATTCAGTGTGTTCCTGGCCTGATTGTACAAGACTTTATCCCCAACTCTGTAAGCATCCTCTTTGGCCTGACGAAGCTGCCTGAGTTCCGCTATAATGGTTTGTCGTTGTTAAATGTTAAATAAGTCCAAGTAGGAATGCACATATCCTCACAGAAACTGATATATGATGTAACATTATCTGTGAGCTCGTCCAGGTCTGTGGCTGCAGCCTCAAAAACACTCCAATCCGTGCAGTCGAAGCAGGCTTGTAGTTCCAGCTCTGCTTCATCTCTTTACAGTCCTTACTACAGGCTTAGCAGATTTTAATTTCTGTCTGTAGGTTGGAAGAAGATGAACCAGACAGTGATCAGATAGTCCCAAAGCTGCTCTAGGAACAGAGCAATATGCATCCTTTATTGTTGTGTAGCAATGATCCAGTATATTTCTGTCTCTGGTTGGGCATGTAATGTGCTGTTTGTATTTGGGCAGTTCACGTGTGAAGTTTGCTTTGTTAAAATCCCAAAGAATAATAATAACTGAGTCTGGGTATTATTGTTCTGTGTCTGTGATCTGTTCAGCCAGCTGTTTCAGCGCAGCATTCAAACAACGCATTTGGCGCGATATACACACTCACCAGAATAAACAAGGAAAACTCCGGCAGCGAGTAGAAAAGCTTAGAGTTAATAAAGAGTGCTTCCAAATTAGGACAGCACATCTTCTTTAATGTTGTTACATCTGTACACCAACTTTCACTGATGTAAAAGCATGTCCCACCGCCTCTCGTTTTCCCCATTAACTCCGCGATGCGATCCGCTCCGAACAGCTGGAAGCCCAACAGATGTAACGCACTGTCCGGAATGGCTTCACTCAGCCAGGTTTCTGTGAAGCACAAGGCAGCAGAGGTTGAAAAGTCCTTGTTTGTGCGGGTGAGGAGATGTAGTTCGTCCGCTTTGTTAGGAAGAGAGCGGAGATTCGCAAGATGAATGCTCGGCAGCGCTGTTCGAAATCCCCGCCGACGGAGTTTGACCAGTGCGCCAGCTCGTCTCCCTCGCCTGCGTCTCCTAGCGCGTTTAAACAACCCAGCCGCGCCTCCAACTACAATGTCAAACAAAACATCCGAATATTCCAAATCCGGGAAAAGATTGACTGGTATATGCTGTCGAATGTTCAGTAGTTCGTCTCTGGTAAAAATGACTGGGAAAAGATTACTAAACACAGGACAAACAAACAAAAACAACAAAACAATAGAAGCGCCCTACATCCGCGGCGCCATCATGATGTACATTCAATAAACTCTGCTCATTTTTACCATCACTTCGTCTCCTGCCTTCTTCTGTATTACCCCTGCTGACTCTTAGTTTGGTAGGAGAGTAAGTTAACATAACAAGCTGTTGACGTTGACTGGTTTTGGATATCAGACAGAACTCTGATATATGGATATCTTCTGACGGAGAGAGAGGTCTTGTGTACACTGGATCTAACATGCAATTTCACTGCCTCATGTTTTCATATTCTAAGCATATCATTGAATACTGTACATGGCATCACATCTCTGTCTATAGGCTATATACATAAGCGGTGGGTGAATGAATTGCAGGGTAAAGGTACATCAAATACAATTAAGTAAATAAATAACATTTAAAATACAAATACATTTTTCCCATCTGAATCCATACATTAATTTCAAGATTTTCAAACTGCAGGTTCTGCCTACTGTACAATGTTCACACTCCATACAAAACACTCCAAATGAATAAACTGTTTATTATTGTTATTTGCACAGACACCAGTATTCATACTGATAATTATACATCTCAAATTGATTCCTATTAATCCATCATTCTTTATATAACACGTAATACGCGTGCGCATGATGTCATCGTTTTCACAAATTCGCGTTTTTGTATGTTTACACGGAGAAGATAACGGCATCGTTTTCAAAAACTTGCAGTTTGAAACTTGTTTTCAAAGGTTTGCATTTTCAGGCTCCAAAATGGCGTTGTCATGTAAACGAACAAAAGTTTTCCGTTTTTAGTTGAAAACGTTGTCCTGTAAACGGCCCCTGAGACAGTTCTCACTTCTCCTAGTGGATCAGCCGCTATGAGATCAAAGTGGATATAATTTAAATTCTGTTGCTTTAAAATGAAAATAAATATGATGAAAAAGACATTCAATATACCTGTTTTTTTTTTTTTATTTGAATAAAGACACGTATTTTAGATATTTCAGAAATATGATAAAAATCACATATCCCATATAGAGATTGAACTGTCAGTGTTGGGAATATTCACATATAATTTATACACTTTACTTAAATGAGTTCACATATACTATATAGTCTAGTCAAAAAAGAGTTAATAATGTTAACATATTATAAAGATGTATAATTTGTCAACATTATGAACAATTTTGAACAGCACACTATATAGTAAATGTGAACTCATTTAAGCAAAGTAAAGTCAAACCCACCGGTGGGGTCAATGAGCATCAAAAGGTTAAGCCAATGAGCATTAAGCTGTGTCCTCAGCAAGTTGTTTCCCATCATGCTTGCAGTTTGCGCAGCTGGAAAAATCCAACTGCACTGCCTGACTTCAACAGCTGTGCGCGCCTCACTCTCACAAGACTTTTTTGACATACCTCACCATGACATCACAGCAAGTCAGACAGATTTCTAACTAGCACGCACCTAACGCTGATCACCGGTGATCGGTTCTGTGCAGAACTTGCTCATCTCAAACGAGCCTATTATCTCTCCTCGCATATGAGCAGGTCGAGTCTAATATCAACAAAGTCATTCGTGACCCAGAATGACATGAGTTTTTCCCCTATTTAACCCTGTGACTTCCTGCCGACTGTCTCTAGAATCTTCTTGCGAATGCATATGTGCAAGTATTGCAGATCGTAAAAAAATAAATAAAAATAAAAAATCATACTAGAACTTGGAATCCGTCCTTTACAGCTTCGCAACAAAACATTTTGTTGGAGTCTCACGCAGTAGCAGTTGTAGCTTGTATGACGCCCTGGGCGAAACTCGCTTCATGAATTCCAACACATTCATTGTTTGATAAAGCTGATTACCGGCAAATTCAAGTGAGTAACCTTGCTACTGTTCTCTGTGAATTACGGAGGCTATCTACGGAAAACAGCGGCTCTTCTGGTGACTGTTGTTTACAAATTTACTCTGGGTTAGCTAGAGCACATTATGATTTAATATATTCAGTTATAATCACAGCTGTTTGATTATCATTAAATAGTCTGCCATATATATATGCCGAATTACTGATGATCTCCTCATTCAGGCTTATAATACAGCAGCACGCATGGGTCATACTGGAAATTTGCTCTCACATCTCACGTCTCAGTCACTTCAGCCCTTGGGGGGTGGTCCTTCAGCCCAAAGCCTAAGCGATGCTTTACTACAGGCATTTGTTTTTATATTAAGAGAGCTGGGCAGACTCATGTCAATGCTAACTAAGGCATGCTGTCAAGTCTGGCTGGCTCAATCAACACTGTCCGAAGCCTGTAGGGGAACACTTCGGGACCTTCCAGTAGTTCCGGGCCAGCTCTTTGGTCTAGTGGCACAGCAGACACTGGAACACAGTGTCCAAGTAAACCAGACCAGACAGCAGTTTGCTGACCTCATCTCGCTTTCAGTATCAGCAGCCCCCAGTGGGGCATGACCTGGCTCGCTCTTAGTCATTAACGCACATGGACACTGCTCACAGGAACCAATCAGAGCATTTAGAGCGATCTTTTCAGCGTCCCCAGGCTCAGGGACAACAACCATTTCAGGCACCAAGGGTTAGAACACCTGGCTAGCGGCCCCCCAGGGATGCTAAAAGCCAGGGCCACAGAACATGAAGGTCTGGGGCCAGCCGATGAACGTTTTTCACATCAGCAGCATAGTTACTGGCAGGCAACCATTTCTGAAGGGTACAAGCTGCAGTTACTGCGACAGCCCCCTGCTTTCAATGGGGTCTAGATGACCACAGTCAAGACCCCAACAGTTCACTTGCTCTAGCACAAGAAATAACGGTACTCCTGTAAAAAGGCGCCATCAAACCAGTAAAGTGGTCAGCACGGCTCAGTGGGTTCTATTCAATGTATTTCATTATTCCAAAAAAAGACGGTGGCATATGACCCATACTCGATATTTGAAGCCTCAACCAGTTCCTCAAAGTGCTGCCATTTTACATTCTGCACACATCCGATGTTCTCCAGGCAGTCAGACAGCAGCAGTGGTTCACCACGCTTACTTTCATGTTTCAATTGCACCACAACACAGGCCATTCCTCCGTTTCACATTCCAGGTTTAGATATATCAGTTCTGTGTCCTTCCATTCGGTCTTTCTCTATCCCCGCAAGTCTTCACCAGATGTATAGCTGCAGCTTTGTTGCCAATCCAGGCCAGGGGGTACAGGTGCTCCAGTAACTGGACGACTGTCTCCTCTGTGCTCCATCTCAGGAGCAAGCGATACAAGTAACCACCATCCTACTTTCCCATGTTACCCAGCTGGCTAACTCCAAGTCAGTCTATGGAATTCATAGGTATCAATCTGGACTCTCAGTTGATGACAGCCTCACCATCGCTGCAGCGGGTGGACAGTATCCTGCTCCTCCTGCAACAATTTCAGTGACAGATCAGGCTCCCATTCAGGTTGTTCCTCAGACTCGTGGGTGTGTTGGCAGTAGCGGCTGCTGTAGTACCACCGGGGCTTCTTTTATTGCGTCCTTTCCAGGTCTGGGAGAACAGTATCCCCTTGAACCCCAAGGCACACAAGAACAAGATGATCAAGGTTACAGAGAGGTGCCTCCTGGCCCTAAGGCCATGGAGGAGGAGGTCATACCTGAACAAAGGGATTCCCCTGGGCATGATTCCCTCTCACCAGGAGGTAGTTCACACTGACACATCACTTACAGACTGGGGAGTGGTCTGGCAGCACAGAACAGTCAGGGGACACTGGAATCCACAGAAAATGTCCAAAAGTATAAATAATTTGGAGCTACGAGCAGTGCTGTTAGCTCTGAAATACTTTTGGCCAGTCCTGAAGGGTAGGCATGTCCTTATCAGTTCAGACAACACACCAGTGGTCAATCACATCAACCATCAGGGGGACACCAGGTCTAGCCAATCCCTAGGAGTGGCACAAAAACTTCTGATTTGGGCCTTCCCTTGGTTTGTGAGCATCAGAGCTATGCACCTCCCAGGTGTGTCGAACGTGGTGGCAGATTTTTTGTCGTGCCATGTGAGTGGAGACTCAACCCGGAGGTGGTAGAAATGGTTTGGCAATGGTTTGGCAGGGCGAAGGTAGACCTCTTTGTATCAGCGTCCTCAACCCACTGCCCCCTCTGGTTCTCCCTGATAGAGGAATCCAGCCCTCTGGGTCAGGATGTGCTAGCTCATGCCTGGCCAGACCTGTTGCTCAATGCCTTTCCTCCAACCCTCTTAATCCTGCCGACTCTTCACAGAGTCCTTCAGGGATGCTACAGACTGCTCCAATTGGCACCGAAGTGGCCTGGAAGACCATGGTTTTAAAAACTGCACAATTTCCTAGAGGGGGAACCCTGGGGCCTTCCCAGGAGGAAGAATCTCCTTCATCAGTTAGAGGGTCAGATTTGGCACCCGGATCCAGACTGTCTGCAGCTGTGTGTTTGGCCTCTAAGGGGCCAGAACCACTTTTGAAAGCATGTGACCAAGATGTGCAAAATACTATCTTTTTTTGTTTTGTTTTTGTGATTAACATTTTATTAATTTTCAAAACAAAGAAAAACAAAACATATATACAGTAAATCGACATTAACACCCACTACTTCCCTTCCCCGATCAAGAACCCCACCCCAAACGAACATCCCAGTGGTCTTACATAAGTACATACATTTACAGAGAATAAAATAATAAATCAATATATACATATATATACACACACACACACACACACACACATATATACTGTATGTATATACAGGTGCATCTCAATAAATTAGAATGTCGTGGAAAAGTTCATTTATTTCAGTAATTCAACTCAAATTGAGAAACTCATGTATTAAATAAATTCAATGCACACAGACTGAAGTAGTTTAAGTCTTTGGTTCTTTTAATTGTGATGATTTTGGCTCACATTTAACAAAAACCCACCAATTCACTATCTCAAAAAATTAGAATACATCATAAGACCAATAAAAAAAAACATTTTTAGTGAATTGTTGGCCTTCTGGAAAGTATGTTCATTTACCGTATATGTACTCAGTACTTGGTAGGGGCTCCTTTTGCTTTAATTACTGCCTCAATTCGGCGTGGCATGGAGGTGATCAGTTTGTGGCACTGCTGAGGTGGTATGGAAGCCCAGGTTTCTTTGACAGTGGCCTTCAGCTCATCTGCATTTTTTGGTCTCTTGTTTCTCATTTTCCTCTTGACAATACCCCATAGATTCTCTATGGGGTTCAGGTCTGGTGAGTTTACTGGCCAGTCAAGCACACCAACACCATGGTCATTTAACCAACTTTTGGTGCTTTTGGCAGTGTGGGCAGGTGCCAAATCCTGCTGGAAAATGAAATCAGCATCTTTAAAAAGCTGGTCAGCAGAAGGAAGCCTGAAGTGCTCCAAAATTTCTTGGTAAACGGGTGCAGTGACTTTGGTTTTCAAAAAACACAATGGACCAACACCAGCAGATGACATTGCACCCCAAATCATCACAGACTGTGGAAACTTAACACTGGACTTCAAGCAACTTGGGCTATGAGCTTCTCCACCCTTCCTCCAGACTCTAGGACCTTGGTTTCCAAATGAAATACAAAACTTGCTCTCATCTGAAAAGAGGACTTTGGAACACTGGGCAACAGTCCAGTTCTTCTTCTCCTTAGCCCAGGTAAGACGCCTCTGACGTTGTCTGTGGTTCAGGAGTGGCTTGACAAGAGGAATACGACAACTGTAGCCAAATTCCTTGACATGTCTGTGTGTGGTGGCTCTTGATGCCTTGACCCCAGCCTCAGTCCATTCCTTGTGAAGTTCACCCAAATTCTTGAATCGATTTTGCTTGACAATCATAAGGCTGCGGTTCTCTCGGTTGGTTGTGCATCTTTTTCTTCCACACTTTTTCCTTCCACTCAACTTTCTGTTAACATGCTTGGATACAGCACTCTGTGAACAGCCAGCTTCTTTGGCAATGAATGTTTGTGGCTTACCCTCCTTGTGAAGGGTGTCAATGATTGTCTTCTGGACAACTGTCAGATCAGCAGTCTTCCCCATGATTGTGTAGCCTAGTGAACCAAACTGAGAGACCATTTTGAAGGCTCAGGAAACCTTTGCAGGTGTTTTGAGTTGATTAGCTGATTGGCATGTCACCATATTCTAATTTTTTGAGATAGTGAATTGGTGGGTTTTTGTTAAATGTGAGCCAAAATCATCACAATTAAAAGAACCAAAGACTTAAACTACTTCAGTCTGTGTGCATTGAATTTATTTAATACACGAGTTTCACAATTTGAGTTGAATTACTGAAATAAATGAACTTTTCCACGACATTCTAATTTATTGAGATGCACCTGTATATATATATATATATATATACATATATATATATATATATATATATATATATATATACACACATACACACATACACATACATACATAAACATATACACACACATACACACACACACACACACACACACACACACACACACATATATATATATATATATATATATATATATATATATATATATATATATATATATATACATATACACATACACATATACACATACACATATACATACACATACACCTTTAATAAACATACAACTCTAAACTATACCTCTCTCTCCACAGACCCACTGCAAGAGCCCCCCAAAAACGTCAAATATCTACCCCATTTCCCAATAAAAGAATCCCATATCCCCAGCTTTCTTACATGATACCTCATCGAAGGCTGCCACCCTTCCCATCTCTTTGCACCACTCCCGAATTGAGGGTGCGCCCACCGACTTCCAACCCCTTAAAACAATCTGCCTGCCTATCATCGCACTAGTGAGGATCCAATTGTTTATGTATTTATCACCTATGTTGATGACCGCCCCATCACCCAAAACACAGAGTCTGGGGCAAAACGAAATCCGAATGCCCAACACATCACACAGAACACTCCGTACCTTCAACCAAAATTCCTGAATCTCAGCGCACCACCAAAAAACATGGGCCATGTCTCCTTCCTCTGATTGGTATCGCCAACAGGTGGGTGTGTCTTCAAGACCAAGCCTATACAATTTAGAGGGGGTCCAATAGAACCAGTGTAAAATCTTGAATTGTATAAGGCACACTCTTGCATCTCTCGATGCAGTTTTTATGTTTTTTAAAATCCTAGCCCATTCTCTCTCCTCCAATTCCAGGTTTAAAACTTTCTCCCATAATCTCTTGAGAGTGGTTGAGACTCCGTCCCCCAGACTCTGAATTAATAAGGAGTAATACACTAATGCCTCATGGCCCTTTCCAAAAGCAGAAATCACCACTCCTAGAGTATCTGCTGCTTTAGGGGGGTGTATGCTACTCCCAAAAATAGTACAGAGCAAATGGCGTAACTGAAGATACCTAAAAAACTGAGATCTGGGGATCCCAAAATATTGAACCAGATTTTCAAAGGATCTCATCACACCGCTCTCGTAAAGATCACAGAGTGAATTAACCCCCCTCGCAATCCACTCTGACCAACAAAAAGGGGACTTATTAATGCATAGTTTGGGGTTTAGCCATAGGCTTGAGGCAACATTTAGATAAATATCTGAATTAAACACTCTGGACACTTTTGTCCATACTGAGTGTAAATGTGAAATAATGGGGTGTGATTTAACTTCTCTATTTAGTTTGATGGAAAGGCTGTGCAATGGCAAAATATGGGCAAGGAGTTCTTGTTCAATGCAGAACCAGGGAGGGGCTCTTTCAGGTGGAAGCGACCAATGAGCCAAATGTCTGAGACTGAATGCATAATAATAAAACAAAATCTTGGGTAGGCCTAGCCCACCTTTGTCAATCGGCCTATGTAATTTATTGAAATGTAGTCTGGGGTGCTTACCACTCCAAATGAAAGACTTCGCTATGCTATCAAATTGCTTGAAATAAGAGAGGGGGACATCTACAGGGAGAGACTGTAGCAAGTAGTAAAATTTTGGAATACAGTTCATTTTAATAACATTAACCTTCCCAATCATCAATAAATGTAATGAAACCCACCTGTCTACATCGCTCGAAAACCTTTTTTTTAAAGGGTCAAAATTAACTCTGACTAAATCAGACAAATTTGTTGGGAATAAAATGCCCAAATACTTAATTTCCTGTTTAGAAGGCCATTACTGGACAGTATGCTGTCAAAGCCAAAGCTTTGGATTTAGACCAATTGACTTTGTATCCTGAGAACTTGGAAAAGGAATTAATAATTCTGTGGAGGCAAGGCATAGATCTAGTGTGGTCGGAGACGAATAATAAAATATCATCTGCATAAAGCAGAAGCTTATGCGCCACACCTCCCGCCATCACCCCTGGAAAATCATCATCTTTTCTTATCGTGGCTGCTAATGGTTCCAGGGCAAGACAGAACAATAATGGGGAAAGAGGGCAGCCCTGACGGGTGCCCCTATCCAGAGTAAAATAATATGAAATTAATCCATTTGTTTGTACCGCTGCTACAGGGTGTTTATAAAGTAACTTAATCCAACCAATAAACGTACTCCCGAACCCATATATTTCCAAAATCTTAAAAAGATAATCCCATTCTACCATATCAAACGCCTTTTCAGCATCAAGTGAGATGGCAGCGACAGGAGTCTGATCATTCACCACTGACCACATGATGTTGATGAGACGCCTAATGTTGTCAGAAGAGCTGCGGCCCTGAATAAACCCCACCTGATCTATATGTATAAGAGATGTCATAATCTTACTTAATCAGTTAGCCAAAATTTTAGCCAGAATTTTTACATCTAGCTGGATCAGGGAAATTGGACGGTAACTTTTACACTCGCTTGGATCTTTGTCCTTTTTAAGAATCAGACTGATCCGGGCTTGTGTCATGGTTGGTGGAAGCTTTCCATTCTTTAATGATTCTGTATAAACATCTAACAAAAGTGGAGCCAGTTCTGTAGCATAAGATCTAAAAAATTCAGCAGCAAAACCATCTGGCCCCAGAGCCTTACCAGTAGGTAGGGACTTGATTACCTCATCAAGTTCCTCCAAGTTTATCTCAGAATCAAGAGAGTTTTTTTGCTCATTCGTCAGTTTAGGGAGTTCTAATGGTTCCACAAAGTTCCTAATATTCTCATTAGTAGACAAAGATGTGGAACTATAGAGATCAAGATAGAATTCTTTAAAAGCATTATTAATATCAATGGCTGAGGTAAAAATTTCACCACCAGCATATTTCACTTAGGGAATAGTAGAAAAAGACTCTCTCTCTGCTTAATATATCTAGCCAAAAGCTTCCCTGCTTTGTCACCCGACTCAAAGTATGACTGTCTAGACCTGAACAACCAAAACTCCACTTTCTGCAACAGAATAGTATTATACCTGTATTTCAATCAGGTCAATTCTCTGAGGCCATCAGATGACATACGGCGCTTCAGCTCTGCCTCGGCACTTTTAATATTTCCTTCCAACTCCACAAGTTCTCGTGCTTTGACTTTTTTGATAAATGAGGCATACTGTATGATTCGACCCCTAAGAACCGCCTTAAGTGCCTCCCAAGCCACTCCCTCAGAGGATACTGAGGACCAGTTGGTCTCCATATAGACACTGATTTCAGTCTTTAACATTTGTTGAAAATCAGGATTTTGCAAAAGGGATACATTAAAGCGGCAATTATATGATTTCCTTTTCTCTGTGTGTGGCAATATCTCTAAACTCACCAGGGCGTGATCTGAGATTAAGATATTTCCAATTGAGCAATCAACAACAGATCAAATGAGGGACTTCGATATAAAAAAAAATCTATTCTAGAGTAAATCTAAATCTTTTTTCATATGAACTGATGAACAAAATGTATAATCCCTACCAGATGGGTTCAAAAGTCACCAGATATCTACAAGACCAAGATTTTTACAGATCTTGTGAAGTGTCAATGTAGCTCTAGGGGGTTTACACACTTTTGCTTCACTGTGATCAAGGACTGAGTCCATCAAAAGATTAAAGTCTCCTCCCAATATTATGTCATGAGAGATGTCAGCAGCTTACAACATCCCTTCAAGATCTATAAAAAAGCCTTGATCATCAGCGTTAGGTGCGTAAATATTAGCCAAAATCAACCTTTGCCCCTGAATTTCTCCTAACACAACAATGACTCTTCCTAATTTATCTTTAATCTGTTTGAGACATTTGAATTGTAGATGTTTATTAATCAATATAATGACTCCCCTGCTCTTACTTGAGCCAGCACTAAAGAAAACATGTCCACCCCATATCTTCCCAAATTTTTCAGCTTCTTGCGGGGAAAGATGCGTTTCTTGAAGAAACACTATATCATATTTCTTACGTTTAAGAAAATTAATAACCTTCCTTCTTTTTATGGGGTGCCCCATTTACATTCCATGTGGAGAGAGATAACCCATTCACATTAACATTTGACATATTGATATAATAAAAAAATAAAAAAATGAGTGTGTCAAAAACAAAATTATACAGACCACATTCCCCACTAATGCAACAATCAAACCCCGAACTTCCCCCAGAACAAAACAAACAGAAAAAAGAAAAATGTGCGCATTAACCCCGCGCACGGCAGCGCCAACCGGCGACAATCCCTCTAAACTCAAAGAGTCCATGTATGCCTACGAGAGCCCCCGCAACAACTTTGCCATCGGAATGCTTGAGTCCGGTGCTTCTCCACAAATAATATTAAAACCATTCAGTTTCCTCGGACAGACAAACAATTGTTCAGTGAACTGGCTGTTATGAATGCAGCAGATGAGGTAATCATTCTACTAGGAGGCATAAGCACAAAGAACAAACATATTTAACCACAACTGTCCCGAAGTAGTGTATTCCACAAAACAAGTTCCAGCCGTTAGGCAGAGCCAGCGCGAAAAACAAAACCGGCATCCCGGTTCCTCGGATGATCAAGAGCCAAACTAACTCGGAGGCCACGCAAAAAAAAACAAAAAAAAAAACACCATAACTTACTCACCCGTTAACTTTATAAAAGACGTCCTTTATGTGAAAATATAGATATTTTGTGGTCATCCAAATTGTCCATTCTCAATCTGGCCGAAAACTTCAGTGTAACAAAAAATCTTCCGTCAATGCAAAATCTCTCAATCTCAAACTTTCTTGGAGTTATGCCATAAAACAAACTCCAGCCGCTAGGCGGAGTCAACACAAAAAGAAACAAAAATGGCACCCAGCTTCCTCAGATAATAGAGTGCCTGAACCGCGAGTCAGTCCACTAATATAAGAAACATCAAATGGCTTACTCCAATGTATTTATAAAGGAGAGTGCCTGTTTTGGACAAGTAAATACTTTGCGACCATTCTTCGTTTCAATTCTCAGTTTGGCCGGGAACATCAGAGCAAATGAGATCTTTTTCTGATGTAGGAGTTTCTTGCATTCCTTGAACCGATCACGTTTCTCTCTTGTGGAATTCGCAAAGTCCGGGAACAAGAAAATATTATGGTTCTTCCAAGAAAGCTTCCCTTTGCTCCTTTCAGAAATTTGGCCAGAATGCATCGAGGCCTATCTCCCTCAGCAGTTCTGCGAGCTGGCACTCTGTGAGCTCGCTCGATTTCCAGTTTATGGCCTGTTATGTCGAGCAGACTCGGGAAAAACTCATCCAGGAATTTCACCATATCTCTGCCCTCTTCATGCTCAGGAATTCCAACAAATCGCATGTTATTCCTTCGGCTCATATTTTATCTTGAACTCTAGAGCACCCTCTACCAGTAGAGTTTACCCTTGTCGGTGGAATTTGTTCTCTGATTGGTGTAGGGAACGAGCAGTGGCCCCACAACACTGCTCTTTACCCCTGGTATTACGTTTTCTGCAGTCCCTGCTAGAAAGCAACAGAGCAACCTCTACCCTAAAAGTCAAGTCATTTTTATTTGTATAGCGCTTTTCACAACACAGGAAATTATGCATTAACAACTAAAAAAATAATAAAGCTCCCGGCCTCATTTAGAAACCAAGCTATCGAACTGTCTGTGTTTAATCCACCAGCGTTAGAAACACGGGAAAACAGTCAAGCTGAACTATTATTCCTAGTGCTGGCCCACTGTGGCTATCTTAGGGTCACAGAAAGCTTATGACAATCAGACCAACAATTCTCTGCTATGGTGGGCCAAAAAAGTTAAAGCAGAGGTTGTCACACTGGGAGGTAGATGTGATCACCCATGTTTACAAGGCTAGCAACTATCTGTTGCCACCTGGTGTAAGATGCCACTCGACTAGAGGTATGTCCACATCTTGGGCAGCACTGTGAAGTGTCCCTCTCAGTGACATCTGTGCTGCAGCTACTTGGTCATCTACAGATACTTTCTCCAGATATTACAGTGTTAAAGTAGCTGCTCTGTGCACCATGGAGACAGCCGTCCTTTTGGGGCCTTCGACTTCGTATTAGGGGTAAGCATGGCCTGCTTGTGACCTTGTTGACCTGCACAGGTGCAAAGAGAGATAAAAAAAAACGGTGTGAAGCACTGCCTCTGGCGGTCATCCAGAACTCAAAGAACCACAGTTACATACGTAACTCTCCTTTTCTTTTAGATCATGTGGACGGCTGGGTGCATGTGCATCATTTACCTAGGGAAGAGATGGCAGCAGGATGCACCATGGGAAGAAGGCAGGCCGGTGGAGGCAATGTGATGCTCTGGGTAATGTTCTGCTGGGAAACCTTGGGTCTTGGCATTCAGATTCTTGCAGACCACATACACCCCTTCATGGCAACAGTATTCCATGATGGCAGTGGCCTCTTTCAGCAGGATAATGTGCCCTGCCACACTGCAAAAATTGTTCAGGAATGGTTTGAGGAACATGACAAAGTGTTCAAGGTGTTGACTTAGCCTCCGAATTCCTCAGATCTCAATCCAATTGAGCATCTATGGGATGTGCAAGTCCGATCCATGGAGGCCCCACCTTGCAACTTACAGGACTTTAAGGATCTGCTACTAACGTCTTGGTGTCAGGTACCACAGGACACCTTCAGAGGTCTTGTGGAGTCCATGCCTCGACGAGTCAGAGCAGTTTTGGTGGCACAAGGGGGACCTACACAATATTAGGCAGGTGGTTTTAATGTTGTGACTGATCGGTGTGTATATATATATATATATATATAATATATATATATATATATATATATATATATTGTGCTCAAAAGTTTGCATACCCTGGCAGAAATTGTGACATTTTGGCATTGATTTTGAGGATATTTGATTTATTTATTTAAGGATAGTGATCATATGGAGCCATTTATCATCACATAGTTGTTTGGCTCCTTTTTAAATCATAATGATAACAGAAATCACCCAAATGGCCCTGATCAAAAGTTTACATACCCTTGAATGTTTGACCTTGTTACAGACACACAAGGTGACACACACAGGTTTAAATGGCAATTAAAGGTTAATTTCCCACACCTGTGGCTTTTTAAATTGCAGTTAGTGTCTGTGTATAAATAGTCAATAAGTTTGTTAGCTCTCACATGGATGCACTGAACAGGCTAGATACTGAGCCATGGGGAGCAGAAAAGAAATGTCAAAAGACCTGTGTAACAAGGTAATGGAACTTTATAAAGATGGAAAAGGATATAAAAAGATATCCAAAGCCTTGAAAATGCCAGTCAGTACTGTTCAATCACTTATTAAGAAGTGGAAAATTCGGGGATCTCTTGATACCAAGCCAAGGTCAGGTAGACCAAGAAAGATTTCAGCCACAACTGCCAGAAGGATTGTTCAGGATACAAAGAAAAACCCACAGGTAACCTCAGGAGAAATACAGGCTGCTCTGTAAAAAGACAGTGTGGTTGTTTCAAGGAGCACAATACGACGATACTTGAACAAAAATGAGCTGCATGGTCGAGTTGCCAGAAAGAAGCCTTTACTGTGCCAATGCCACAAAAAAGCCGGTTATAATATGCCCGACAACACCTTGACACGCCTCACAGCTTCTGGCACACTGTAATTTGGAGTGACGAGACCAAAATAGAGCTTTATGGTCACGACCATAAGTGCTATGTTTGGAGAGGGGTCAACAAGGCCTATAGTGAAAAGAATACCATCCCCACTGTGAAGCATGGTGGTGGTGGTGGTGGTGGTGGTGGTGGTGGGGGGGGGGGGGGGGGGTGAGCTCTAAAGGCACGGGGAATCTTGTGAAAATTTATGGCAAGATGAATGCAGCATGTTATCAGAAAATACTGGCAGGCAACTTGCATTCTTTCGCACGAAAGCTGTGCATGGGATGCTCTTGGACTTTCCAGCACAGCAATGACCCTAAGCACAAGGCCAAGTTTACCCTCCAGTGGTTACAGCAGAAAAAGGTGAAGGTTCTGGAGTGGCCATCACAGTCTCCTGACCTTAATATCATCGAGCCACTCTAGGGAGATCTCAAACGTGCGGTTCATGCAAGATGACCAAAGACTTTGCATGACCTGGAGGCATTTTGCCAAGACGAATGGGCAGCTATACCACCTGCAAGAATTTGGTGCCTCATAGACAACTATTACAAAAGACTGCATGCTGTCATTGATGCTAAAGGGGGCAATACACAGTATTAAGAACTAAGGGTATGCAGACTTTTGAACAGGGGTCATTTAATTTTTTTCTTTGTTGCCATGTTTTGTCTTATGATTGTGCCATTCTGTTATAACCTACAGCTGAATATGAATCCCATTAGAAATAAAAGAAATGTGTTTTGCCTGCTCACTCATGTTTTCTTTAAAAATGGTACATATATTACTGTAGTTCTCAATGGGTATGCAAACTACACTGATTGGTGTATATATATATGTACACCGATCAGCCACAACATTAAAACCACCTGCCTAATATTGTGTAGGTCCCCCTCGTGTCACCAAAACAGCGCCAACCCGCTATTCTTCTCACCACAATTGTACAGAGCGGTTATCAGAGAGACTAGCACTGTCACAAATACAGGTGTAATATTTCATTGCATCTATTTCGTCAATATCTTTAAGGCAATACTGACATTTCTGCTTGTCAGTTAATGAAAAATCACTTTCTGCACCTTTAAGCTCAATTGACAGCATTTGCAGCATAATGTTGATAACCACAAAAATTTATTTTGACTCATACTTCCTATCTTTTAAAAAAATAGAAATTTAGATTACAGTGAGATCCTTACAATGGAAGTAATTGGGGCCAATTTTTGGAAGGTTTAAAGGCAGAAAAGAGAAGCACTTACAGTCATTTTTTTGTTGAAACGTGTGTATTATTTGAGATATAAAGTTGTTTAAATCATTGTTTTTTTGGTCATTTCAGGGTTTTAAAGTTTATGGCATTTGGTCGTCATGGCAACTGAGTGGTAAACTTGGACATAACTTTACACAAAAAGGGTTAGTAAGCGATTTTATAAAATTATGTTAACAGGCATATTGTTTGCATCTTGTGGCTATCCTTTTGAAACAGTGACTATTTTAACATTTACGGATTGGCCCCATTCACTTTCATTGTAAGTGCCTCACTGTAAATCGGATGTTTTCTTTTTTTAAAGAAAAGGAGAGACAAGTTGAAATGAATTTTTGTGGTAATCAACAATATGCTGCAAATGCTGTCAATTGAGCTTAAACTGTATTGAACACAGAATATTCATTCAGTAGTGAAATTTTTTATAAGGGATCTTTGGTTGCTGTTATTAGACTAGTCTAATTTTTATTCTATATGAGAATTTGTTTGGTTTAAGTCAAAAACATTGACAAGCTAAATATTAACCTTGGCTAGATCTTTATCATTCCTTGATATTTTTGTTGAGGGATTAAGCATGATTGTAATCCATTTGGTTATTTTTATTTAGTGGCCTGGCTACACCAGTAACAAGGACTTTTAATTGGTCATAATAATAACTCTCATCAACATTAAACGTATTTAAGGATATGAATGTGGTTCAATGGTTAGTATGCTAAAACTTGAAATTTGATTGAAAGCAATAACACTTTAGAATGTCTCAATGCGAAAACTATCTCATGTGATTGAAAAACAATATTATTTTTAGATGGAAGCTACAGTACATTTCATACTTGAGCGCAAAAAATCAAGCAAACAGATAAATATGTGGTTGCACTATTACAGGAAAATGGAAATACATTTTCATCCTGTAAAATTTTTAATTAAAAGCTTAGCCCAGTGGTTAGTCAGAAAACCTGTGGATAAATTCCTCTTTTTAAAGTCTCTTTTACAATGCATGACAGAAAAATCTAGAAGAACAGATAGAAATTTTTTTTTTAATTATACTGTAGATTTCTTCATTGTTTAAAAATTAAGGTTAAATAAAGATGCCAAACAACGAAAATTATAGAAACAAACAACTAAATATAAATTTTTATTGAGACATTTATTATCCTGCTGTGGGAGTCAATGTACTTACTGAGCTTCCTTTTTTTTTTTTAATTTTTTAATTTTTTTTTTTTTTTTATTAACACTTTTTATTGATTCATATATATAATACAGAATAAACAAAATATATATATACAGAATCAACTTTTAACCCTGTAATTTCCCTTTCACCCTTCCAAACCCCAACCCCACCCCCACCCCCACCCTGACCCTCAACAAATATCCCTGTGGTCAAAGCCTGTTACACACATATTAAAAAAAAAAAAAAAAAAAGGAGGAGAAAAGAGTTCCATAAAGAATTTACAATTTGCAATTTTGACCATAATCTTATTTACCAGAAACATCAAGTACTTGTCCCATTTCTGCCAAGCTGTTTATATGACATCTTTTCAAATGCTGCCACCATGCCCAATTCAGTGAACCATTCTTGAAATGAGGCAGAGCCTTTTGACTTCCATCCTCTAAGAATTATCTGTCTGTCAATCATTACACTAGTTTGAACCCAGCTTTTTGTATATTTGTAACCTACTTTAATAACCGCTCCATCACCCAATATACATAGCCTCAGACAGAATGAAATTTGAGTATCTAGAGCCTCACAGATAAAATTCTGGACTCTTACACCAGAATTTTTTGAATCTTAGTGCAGAGCCACAGAGCATAGGCCATGTCTCCATCCTCCAACTGACATCGCCAGCAGGTAGGTGTGTCTTTTAAACCAAGCCTAAACAATCTAGAGGGAGTCCGGTAGAAACAATGCAAAATCTTAAACTGAATAAGGCGTAGCCTTGCATACCTAGACAGTTTTAACATTTAACTTTCCCACTCCCCATCCTCCAATACCAAATTCAAATCTCATTCCCATAACTTCTTAAGAGCTGTTAAGGCTCCATCACCTAGACTCTGAATCAACAAGGACAAATTAAATGGAGCAGCAGTAAATACCTGCAAAATTGAGACCTAGAAATCCCATATTGCTGTTATATTTTCTATTATATTTTCAATTCAAAGCTCCATTTTCATAAAGGTCACCAGGTGTAGCAACACCCCTCTCCACCCATTCTTTCCAGCAAAAGGGGTACTTATTAATACATAATTTGGGGTTGAGCTGTATACTTAAGGAAACATTTAGGTAAGTGTCAGAACTGAACATACGAGAAACCTTTTTCCATACTGAATGTAAATGTGAAATTATAGGATGCATTTTTAATTCTCTTGGCAATTTAATAGAAAGACTTTGCAATGGTGAGATTGGGGCAAGGACTGTTTGTTCAATGTTGAACCAGGGAGGGGCTCTCTCTGGTGGAAGGGACCAATGGGCCAGGTGTCTAAGATTAGAAGCATAGTAATAAAACAACATTTTGGGGAGGCCTAAACCTTCTTTGTCTATTGGTCTATGTAACTTAATGAAATGCAACTACCATTCCAAATAAAAGACTTAGATATTCTATCAAATTGTTTAAAATAAGAAAGAGGAACTTCTAGAGGGAGAGACTGCAGTAGATAAATTAATTTGGGGATACAATTCATTTTTACAACATAGACGTTCCCAGCCATAGACAAATGTAATGAAGCCCACCTATCAACATCACACGAGAACATTTTCATTAATGGGTCAAAATTAACTCTAACTAAATATCTTAAATTTGCTGGAAATAAAATGCCTATATACCTAATGCCTTGCTTGGGCCATTGAAAGGCGACAGGTTGGAAAGCTGTGGTAGGGCAATATGCTGTCAGAGCAAGAGCTTCCGATTTGGAACAATTCACCCTGTATCCTGAAAATTTGGAGAAAGAATTAATAATTCTATAGAGGGTACGCATAGATCTTCTAGGATCGGAGACAAATATATCATCTGCATAAAGTAGAAGTTTATGCACCACACCTCCTGCTACAATACCAGGAACATCTTCCTCTTTTCTTATTGCGGCAGCTAATTGTTCCAGGGCAAGACAGAACAATAAAGGGGAGAGAGGACAGCCTTACCGGGTTCCCCTAATAAGAGAAAAATAATCTGAAATTAATCCATTAGTTTACACTGCCACTAACGGTTGTTTATAAAGCAACTTAATCTACCCAATAAAAGTGTTCCCAAACCCATACATTTCCAAAATCTTAAAAAGATAGTCCCATTCTACCATATCAAATGCCTTCTCGGCATCAAGTGAGATGGCAGCGATCAAGGCCTGATCATTTGCTACTGAATACATCATATTTATAAAATGTCTATTATTATCAGAACTACGATCATGAATAAATCCCACTTTATCTATATGTATAAGAGATGTAATTACTCTGTTTAATTGATTAGCCAGAATTTTAGAATATTTTTTAGAATATTTTTATAACTAACTGAATCAGCGAAATTGGACGATACCTTTTACATTCATATGGGTCTTTATCTTTATTAAGAATGAGACTGATTCTTGCATCATGGTTGGCATAGTTCACCTTTCTTTAATGTGTACATTTCTAACATACAGTAAGTGCAGCCAGTTCTGTAACATAAGATCTAAAGAATTCTGCTGCAAAACCTTCTGGCCCTGGTGCCTTACCTGCTGGCAAGGCTTTAATTACCTATCTGAGACAAAAAAAAGTATTTTTGATCATTCGTCATTTTAAGAATTTCTAATAGCTCTAAGAAATTGCTAAAATACTTATCAGTAGACAAAGACATGGAACAATAAAGATCAAAATAGAAACCTTTAAAGGATTTATTCATATCTGTGGCAGAAGTAAACATATTGTCTCCAGAAGACTTCACTGAAGGAATGGTGGAAGAAAACTCTCTCTGTTTTATGTACCTGTTAAGAGGTTTCCCTGCCTTGTTCCCCTACTCAAAATATGTCTGTCTTGCCCTGAATAACTAAAACTCTACTTTCTGTGACAAAATGGTATTGTACCAACTGTATATTTTAGCTGTGTCAACTCTCTAAAACCACTGGATAACATTCGGTGCTTCAGCTCTGTTTCAGCACTTTTAATACTCTTTTCCAATTCCATGAATTGCTGTACTTTGATCTTTTTAATGAGTGAGGCATATTGTATGATCTGCCCCCTAAAGGCTCAGGTATACTTCGTTTTTGTGTGTTCCAGATCGCCTCGCACATGGTCGACTGCGTTGTCTTTCTGAGTATACTTTTCTGACCGTGAACGAATAGGAACACATTCTACGCATACGCACTACAACTGCTTTGTGACACTCTTTTAGTACAGTCAGTGGCCAGCGCATACGCAGACGATGCACACAGACCAGGACCATGTGCACAAGTCAAGAAAATATTGCAGGCGTGCGATCAAGCCATGCGGCTGTTCTGATGACGCAATCTGCATACTATGTGCAGAGTGATCTGCATTGCGCACACTCAAAGTATGCTTTGGCCTTAAGGAATTGTTTACCCAAAAAATTAAAAATATCTCATTATTCACTTACCCTGATGCCATCCCAGATATGTATGAATGTTTTTCTTCAGCAGAACACAAATTAAGATTTTTAGAAAAAAGTTGATGCTCTGTAGGTCCTTACACCAATCAGCCACAACATTAAAACCACCTGCCTAATAATGTGTAGGTCCCCCTCGTGCCGCCAAAACAGTGCCAACCCTCATCTCAGAATCTTCTCACCACAATTGAACAGAGCGGTTATCTGCAGTTACCATAGACTTTGTCATTTTGAACCAGTCTGGCCATTCTCTGTTGACCTCTCTCATCAACAAGGCATTTCCGTCCACAGAACTGCCACTCACTGGATGTTTTTTGTTTTTGGCACCATTCTGAGTAAATTCTAGAGACTGTTGTGCATGAAAATCCCAGGAGATCAGCAGTTACAGAAATACTCAAACCAGCCCATCTGGCATGGTAAGTGAATAATGAGAGAATTTTCATTTTCACTATTCCTTTAAGAATTGCCTTAAGCGCCTCCCATGCAATGCCCACAGAGGACACTGAGGACCATTTGATTACATCATAAACATTAACTTCTGTCTTTAACATTTATTGAAATTCTGGGTCTTGTAGAAGGGATGTATTAAAGTGCCATCAATATGATTTTCTTTTCTCTATATGTAACAATATCTCTAAACACACCAAAGCATGATCTGAAATTAAAATGTTCCCAATTGAGCAATCAGTGGCAAATGGAATGAGTGACTTACATTTCTGCATTTGGCAGATGCTTTTATCCAAAGTGACTTACGGTGCCCTTATTACAGGGACAATTCCCCTGGAGCAACCTGGAGTTAAGTGCCTTGCTCAAGGACACAATGGTGGTGGCTGTTGGGATTGAACCAACAACCTTCTGCTTACTAGTTCAGTGCTTTAGTCCACTATGCCACCACCACTCCATTAGATATTAAAAAATAAATAAAAATAAAAATTCTAGAATAAACCTTATGAATTGATGAAAAAAAGGTATAATCCCTCCCAGATGGATTCTGTCTTATCGTGCGCGACATTAAATAATACTTATATCAATTTGATTTGAGTTCCATGTTTTATTAATCTTATAATTAATTATTTTCTTTATTTCATCTGACTCCAATTATGAAAAACCTCGCTGATGTATCTACGCTCTGAATTTTAGTAATTCTCTCTTCTAGACTGCATTTGTTATTTCAATGTTATTTGGGTCCTGTGCTGGCCAGACACAGGTCCTTTAACTACAAAACTCATCAGTTTCAGATATTAGTACCTTTTAGACTAAGTCCTTATAGGTTCTTGGCTTTATCCATTTAGTCTTATTTGGCAAATTCATATAGATTCTCGACTCACCGTTTAGCCCCAGTCAATTAAGTTCTGTTTTACAGATTCTCTGTCCTACCCTTAGTATTCCCATTTAATTCTACTTGGCTAAGTTCTATTATAGATTCTCGGTTTATTGTTTGCCGTTTGCCGTTTAGCCTTTTACATACTTAACTAATGGGTTACTTCTGAAGTAGCTTAGTTAAGCCAACTCTGACCATAGATTTGTAGTTAATAAGAAATATACTAGAAAACAGTCCTTCAGAATGAATCATAATAACAATTTATTTACCAGGTAATAGCAATACATTCAAACAATCCAATTAAAATATTAAATCAAACTCAAAGCTATCAGTGAACCAAGCATAATAATATAATTAAACTTGTATTCCATTCAAACATTTACCAAACATAAGAAATTCAAATTGCAATTACCTGGTAGAGATAAAACTACACACAATGTTTACTGTGTGGATCATCTGGCTACAGAGACCTTGATTCCTTTAAGTTATTACACACAGCAATTGTGTGGGAGATCTGAATACAAATTCCCTGGTAGATTTAAATACGACACACAATGTTTTCTGTGTGGGTCATCTGGCTACAGAGAACTTGAGCTCCTCTGCCATCCTTTCTTAAGTACCAAACAATTGTATTGTTATTTCAGATGTGTGTTTAATGTTATTTAGCATTTGGTTTACAATTTAGGGAGTTGTGAGTAGACCTTTGAAACGTGTGATGGAGTAGTTTGTTTGATGTTTACAAAGAATGCACCAAATCTGCATACAGCATCTGGTCTCTGTGAGGAGTCATGCCCCTGATAGAATACAGTATTATACTAAGTTCTTAAATCTTACTTGTGATTTGACTTTGCTGAAAGGAAATGAGACCGTTTTACCAGTTGCACTGAGACATCTTGAATGATACCAACATGTATGATCAGAAAATCTTTTACATTACAGAACAGGATAAGTCATAACTTAGTCTTTTGGTGTCCTTAAAGTGACCTGAGGTGAGAGTGAGAGCAGATGTGAGTGTTGTTTGCATTTTATGGTCTCTAATCAGTGGGGTGTGTTTTCTCAGGTGGAGATGCTCTTCTGTGTGAGAATTTTATGACGTTGGTTCTCGCAGAGTTCTTCGACTTTCCCGGAAGTGATGCATTCAATTTTGTGCCAGTCTTACATGATCAATAACCGGATCCATTAACAGACTGAAGTCCCCACCCAAAACCATATCATGGAGGATCCCAGCTGCTTGTAACTTTCCCTCAAGATCTATAAAACAGTTCTGATCAGCATTGGGTGCATAGATATTAGCTGTTTGAGACATTTAAATTGTAAATGCTTACTTATCAATGTGATGACTCCCCTGCTCTTACTCAATCCAGCACTGCAAAACACATACCCAACCCTTGCCCTACCAAGTTTTTCTGCTTTCTGTGAAGAAAGGTGAATTTCTTGAAGTAACACTATATCATATGTTTTTACGCTTAAGATACAACCTTCCCTCTTTTATAGGGTGACCCAGCCCATTAACATTCCACATGGAGAGAAATATTTTACATTTTGACATATTGACATGCAAAGAAAAATTGTGTACCCAAGGCAAAATTATAAAGACCACTTTCCGACATTGGAGTAACCATAAAATCCTGAACCCACAGAATAGAAAAAAGGTGCGCTTCAATGTCGTGCATAACAGTCTCAATTGGTGACCATCCCCTGGAAATACGACGGTCCATGAACGCGAAGTCTGTTTCATCGAAGTCAGTTCCTCCTATTTTTAATGTTTAACGGCACTACGGGGAACACTAACCGGGGAAACTTTGACACAACACCGGCCGTCTCCAGAAACTCAACTCGTTTTTCAACATTGTCTATTCTTATGATCAAGGTGGAAAGTTTCGCCTCCAAAGATGTGGTCGTTTTACATATTTCTGCGAGGCCTTCCGTGTTGGTTGAAATTTTCGTTAGTGCTGCATAAATGTTCACAATATCTTGACCTACACCATGAGGCTCGCCATCACTTTCAACCAGGCCCCAGCCATCTTGGTCTTGGGAGTCGTCAGGCGTGTGCGAATGTAAATGCTTTTTAATGTCCCCGCAGGCTGACGGTTTCAAATTTTTCGACATCCTACACTTCCAGCAGTTTAGCAATCAAAGCTATTTCAGTCATATTAATTAAAAGGATAATTGTAACAAAGTGAAGCGGAGCTCACCATTAAGCAGCCTACACTCGCATGGCATCACGTGACTCCTGGTATACTATATGTATGCATATTCAGACGCAGCTATTGTCAGTGTAGACTTACAGTTGGGTCTATATAAAGCTATCTCTTCAGAAGATTTAGCATATAGCATGTGAGCTTTTCCTAATACTTTCATTGATGAAAAGAAAGTCATAGGGTTTTGGAATTATATGAGGGTGAGTAATTGATGGCAGAATTAACAGAATCCTTTATGTTCTATTTTTTGACTATTTTAAAAAGTATATAATTAAATAATTATATAATAAAGTTTATTATATTTATTATTTATTTTTGTGACAATGACAGAACAATGTTTGGTATAGTGACAAATTATTATTATTATCAATTCAAGAGTCATTTTTATTATTTAAAACAATGAACATATGCAGAAAACACGAATAAACACATGCAATTCAGGTTTTTGTAGTTTCAAAGGGGGGAGTGAGTGTGACCAAAAAAACAAAAAAAAAGAAGAAAAAAGAGAGAGAGAGAGAGAGACCACTGTGCCAGACTGCCAGTTAATACATTTGATATTTAACTATTTTGGCTTTCTCAGCCTAGATGCAATGACTATCAAAATGTGAATAAATCAGTCTTGACTGGTGGCTTTTTATAGACAAAATCTAGGCAAACTGAGCAAGTATATTAAGAGTTAATTTCAAATTAGATTTTTTTCAAATCACTTCAAACTTAACAGATGAGATGTATATTATTTTATATTATCATATTATAAGAGAACAATATTATTTAAGATAGAAGCTAAATTACATACTTCAGAGCAAAAATCAAGAAAACAAATACACATGGTTGCGCTAAATCATAAAAATTGAAATATTTTTCCATCCTGTAGGCTTATTTTTTATTTGAACTATTTTTTAACGTACTACATTGTCTCGTTACAATACTTTTTCCAGTGCAAATCATCAAAGACATCATTATATCTTGTTAAAAATTAGCCTACTGCATGTTTCAGCTGACAAGTATTTTTCACAGATCATTTATGATTTCTCTCAACAATTCATGTGGAAATTTGAAAAAATCTCCAGTTGAAAAAAATAAAATGAAATAAAAAATTTCATCTCATATGCATCCAAGACATCCAGTCAGTTGCTCTGGGTCTCTTTCTGGTATACCTTGTTGGAACAACACATGCACTCCCCCAGTAAGGTGGGTAGTCCCTGGTGTGTTACTCGGACACTGTACCTGTAATGAGAACAGTTATAACCCTTTCCTGCAGGAATACACTGAAGACAATGAGCATAGATCATTACGGAATTCTGAGTGCTGGATGCAATTGTACCAATTTTTTAGATGTACCTTTTCTCTTTCTCGCAAATGTACACAGTTCATAGTATTTCGACATGCAACACAGGACATCCAAGGCTGCGAAACAGATGGGATAGTTTGTGAAATTGTCAGCAGAGGATTTTGTTGCTTTGTTTTTTTTTTAAAGTGTATTCTCTATGGGAGATAAAACTTACTTTGCCATCTTTGATTTTACATTCACTTCGATGTACACTATTTTTCTTGTCACATGAGGTGGGTTTTAATAACACATGGACCATGCCCTTGTCATTATCCTGTCATACATGGAAAGCTACTGGTAATGTTATTTTGCAAGGTATAAAGATGAGTATAACACCGTTAAGAGCTGTCGAAATATTTTTATAGAGCACTCTAAGACAAAGTGAAAAAAATACTGATCACAAAATTAAACAGACATTGAAATGGTCAAATGACTATACTTCCCGCAAGCATGAAATAAAAAATACATTAAAATATATACATAAGAAAATAAAAAAATAAAAAAAATAAAAAAAACTTACAATGCTCAAGATAGAGTGAAAATCAATGTGTTTACGATGTCTAGAAACAGCATTGGCCTGTTCTATTGCCATGTCAACGATTTGTCTCATATTTATATGTAGTTCATCATATTTCGTATTTCCCTCTGTTGACCCCAGCAGTAATACAACACCAAGCAACAAAAGTAATCCTTCCATCTTTCACAGTAACTGATCTGCTGCAGCTGTTTGCTTGTTAATCTAATTCAGAACCAGTTAATCATTAATTCGGTGGTCTCACAAATAACGTCTGAAAACGCTTTCGCCCCTGTTCTGCGCACGAGTAAAACGTTAAGACGCTTCGACACGCGTCGTTCCCGTCAGGCGTTTATTTACTTTCCGCCTCTTTGAAACGTCGCGGCAATGTACGGTCTGAAACGCCACTGTCCTCGCGTTCCGCCGCTGAACAACAACTGCAAGTAAACACCCCGTCTCCTTTGAAGAAATGTAAGCTGAAGTATGTACAAACTGACATTAATCTTTAACAACGCAATCAAACTGGAGAGTAGCTAAAACAACTGCGATACAACGTCGTCCACCATCTTGTTTTGGACTGAATGGGTCACATGACTAAAAATGCGTTATCGTTTTCGAAAGCATCCGTTTTCACAGTCCACACTACAACGCGAAAACGGCGTTTTCAAAAAGCTCCGTTTTCGTGGACAAAACACCGTGTGGACGGAAGGCCAAAACGGAGAGAAAAAGATGCGTTTTCAAACGAAAACGTATTACTGTGGACAAGGCCTTACCCTCACGCAATCCCAGATGTGTATACTTTCTTCTGCAGAACAAATATTTTTAGAAGAATATCTCAGCTCTGTTGTTCCTGTGCAAGTGAACGGCAATCAGATCTCTGAAGCTCCAAAAATCACAAAGGAAACAAAAGTAATCCACAAGACTCCAGTTGTTAAACCCATTTCTTCAGAAGCAATATAATAGGTGTGGGGGAGAAACAGATCAAAATTTAAGTCCTTTTTTTACTCTAAATCTCCACTTTCACATCTGAGAGTAACATGTGTTACAGTTTCACCTTTACATCTGAAAGTGAAAATGGAGATTTAGAGTAAAAAAGTACTAAAATGTTTCTCACCCACACCTATTATATACTGCTTCTGAAGATATGGGTTTAACAACTGGAGTCTTGTGGATTGCTTTTTTCATTGTGAGATTTTTAGAGCTACAAAAGGTCTGATCACCATTCGCTTGCATTGTATGTACCTACAGAGCTGAAATATTCTTCTAAAAATCTTCATTTGTTCTGCTGAAAAAAGAAAGTCATTCACATCTGGAATGGCAAGAGGGTGAGTAAATGAGAGAATTTCATTTTTGGGTGAACTATCACTTTAACATAAGAATTAGAAAATGATCCTAATTTGGGCAGATATTCCAATTCTTCAATAATCCACCATTTACAGGGTCCCCACTCTTTTCGACCAATTAATTTCCATGCCCTTTCCATTATTTGAAAGCTAATTTCCATGCCCAAACATTTAACCTTTTATTCCGAAAATGGCACCAAAATAACAATTGCAAATTTGTAAAACAAAACCACATTGTTTGATTAAAGTTCAACTGAAAACATTTAACTTAATCCATACGAACATTGCATGAATCCTAAAATGGTCTGGGATTAGGGACACATTGTTGTCTCTAATTGATCAGGTATTCTTAATAACATTTTAAACTCTTCACCGTGTGTTTTGAATTCAGTGCAACGTAACACCCAGATTAAATATTTTAGGACAGAGCATAATAAAAATATATTAACTATAAAAAATGTTTTTTGATTTCTATTATTTTTCTGTGACTTTGAAGATTTTATTAATTTCCATGACTTTTCCAGGCCTTGAAATCACAATTTTATATTCCCTGATATTTACAGGTTTTCCATGACCATGGGAACCCTGGATTTACATATTTGGATTTAAGGATAGTCACATATCCTATTTGAAAAGCAAAAATCAGACTAATTTTAAAATTTGATGAATCAGCTTGATGTTGATTTGACTCAGTTCACCATTTGTTTTTGCTTTTTTTTCTGCCAAAGTACAAATGGAAAGTTTACACAACCCCTGATAAAACATTCAATGTTTGATTTAAACTCAGAAACATCAACATGTGCAATAGGTTAACCTTTTCTTACTTATAGGCTGTATTTATATCTTGCAAAGTTATTAATCACATTGTTATATAAACACTAATCAATTACAGTTCCAGTTAAAAGTCTCAGATAAACCTCTAGACAATTTTATATATATAAAAAAAGTGTCTTAAAGAGAAAGGACTGCAATAGACCCAAGCATCATACTTGAATTTATTTTTCTTGACATTTGAAACCATGAGCATTATAATAAGCAAATGAGAATATTCAGGGATGTGGCAGGGGGTTGGGGGTTAAACCAATTACCAAGAGGGGGCATCCAGTCATTTACATTAAGGAACAGCAACAATAATAATAAAAAAAGAAAAATCCATGACCGTTTTCTTGCCTCTATCCTCAGAAGGGGTCATTAATAATATTAATATCAACATCGATAAAAAATAATTACAAGTCCTAAAGAGGCCTGCACCACAGGGAATAGTGTCAGGCAGCTGTATCTGTGTAAGTGAGAGAGGAATAGGGGAAGAGAGAAGATTATAAAGATGTATTTTTGACAGTCTATGCAGAGAGGTCACTGTTGTCGAATCGATCTTGATCATACACCTCCGCAATTACTTTTCGACCTCCAAACCAGCGGTTGTTAAGCGCCTGAATGGCCTTGTTCATTTCAAACACTGCTGAAAACTCTACAAAGATCTTCACAATGACTTCAGCATCCTCCTCCTCACCCTGCTTCTCCTGGTAAATAATCACTCTATTAACAACTCCAAATTTCCCACATTCCTCTGTCACTTCTCCTTCCAGATCATCATCGATGTCCTCAGGACCGACCATATTCCTGAGCACCATAACTGTAGACTGTGGAAAGAACGTACAGGAAAGTGCTTAAAATCACAATTCTCCACTACTGTGCAGCAAAAGCGACATCTGAGCATCGTCAAAAGACAAGAAAGTTGTCATTTTTTACTTACCCTCAAGTTGTTCCAAACCTGTTTGACTTTCTTTCACAGAGCACAAAAGGTGATATGCAGATGCAAGGAAAAGGTGATGCAGGAAAAAGATGCATTCAAAGTGAATGGTGACTGAAAATAAAATACTGCCTCATCTCTTTTTGCGTTCCACAGAAGAGGAAATCATATGGGTTGTAAAGAATGACAATTTTCCTTTTGAGATGAACTATCCCTTTAATAGTTAATGAACAACCAACCTCTTGTTTCCTCATCAGTTTCTGCATGACCATATGCCTGGCGCTGCTGCCCGAGATGCTCATGTGCTCCTGTTCACTGAGCATCTCCTGACCCGTGCCATCTTGAGCAGATTCCTCATCTTCCTTCTCCTTCTTTGCCTCTTGGGCTGCAGCCACAGCAGCTGAAAGTGACGGTGGAGAGGCCAACACTGGGTTCACAAGGCCCACCTGAGGCACAACAGGAAGTGTGGGCCGGGCTGGCGTCACCCCTGCACAGAGACAGCATTATTAACGGTGGTCTGACAGAGATACATGGAGCCCTGATAGACCCCAATAAAAGCCCTCTCTATGAGAATGATGTGGGCTTTTTTCCAGACTACAGGGACTTCACAGAACTGTTTAAATGTGTCATCGAGCACGTTTGCAAGCACGTTTTTACACCGATTATGCCTAATAAGCAGACAACATGTTTGGTCATGTAAATGCATTAGACAGCTTTCCTTTATTGGTATAAGGCCGTAAACAGCATAAGAATAAACCGATTGACACGGGTAGATTTTTGCCCATTATGCCGATTTCACTGTGCATGTAAACATCTTAACCGCCGTTCTTACCGGCTTATCCAATGTAAGCACGTTTTGACATCTAAAGCACAGAACTTGATTATTTCAAATGTCATAGAAACGCTGATTTTTGGGAGTAATCAGCGTATTGGCGTTCATGTAAACAGGCTTATTATTTTCCCTGAGAAGGATGAAGATATCTTTATGCTACTTTGCATCTTATCTCCACAGCTAATAGGACCAAAAACTGTTAACTCAGTTCCCTCTCATTTTTTTGAGTGAAATGATTCCTAAAAAACAAACAAAGGAAAGTTTGATTTTGGCCTAAAGCCATGCTAAAAAGTTTCAAGTTTTAAATGCTTTAAGTTTCAAAGTAATAATTTAAAGGTTGCACAGGCCTTACAGACTTCAACTGGTTTTCATGGGATAAGGGTCTGTTTGGGGTAAACTATGTTTGATCAGTTAGAAAAGAAAGCAAGCCAAATCAAAACAGACTGAAGGTTTGTGCAGAAATTGACAGATGTAGTTTGAAAGCTTCAGGAGGAGTTACAGTTTGAAATTTTGGTTTATAACAGCATGTTGGCTTTATCAAACCAACATAAGCTGCTTACGTAGAAACTGGACAAACGGCGGCTTGAAGTTCAGGCACTGATATTACACATTTGTCAATTTGCAATGACAGAAAAGAAAAAAAAGCTATTTTCAGGACAATTGCTTGTTACTTGCCTCTATGACCACGATATTTCAGCAACTTTTACATTTACTGAAACTACATAGCAAACTACAAGTGTTAAAATGTGAGACAGCAAGACAAGGGTCATTTATCATCTCCAGTTTGTAATAGTAGGTCATTCGCGTGTTTGGATGGTCACGCTGATGCATATTAAGATCAATTCCACATAAAACACACAGGATCTGAGAGACTCACTGGCCAATAGGAATGAGAGATTTGTTTATGAGGGGAGGGGCTAGAAACAGTCCTCTTCAAACTTGGTTGATCAGTGTGCAGCAAAGGGGAAGGGTTAAGAGGCCACGGTCAGGGCAAATGTGGAGAATAAAGACAGGGAGGGGAAGAGAGGAGAGAGAAAAGGAGGAGAGAGAGAGAGAGAGACAAGGAGAAAAGAGAAAATAAGAGAAATCTATTAGTGGAAAAGTCCCATGACTAGCCACGTTTAACTGTGTAGGAGACAACTGAAACCTGAGGAAGAGAAAAGGTTTACACATAAAATCTAACCTAAGACATTGAAAACAGAGATTATGGTGGGAGTTTAGAATGAGTATTGAATGTTTATAAGTATTAACACTGGTCCGAGCACACTTACATTTAGTGATATCATTTAAACTGTAGTCCTAAGTAATGCGTGGGGAGTCATGCCTGTTAAATAAGATTATGAATATAAAGGAAGGGCTGTCTGATGTATGTGTTGGTAATTATGGTTCAAACAATCAGACTTCTGTAAATGTTCCTAACAATCCTGTTTTTGAAAACATAAAATGGAATTCATGCAATTTACAACCAACTTAAAGGACACCACCCCTACACAACACACCATGCAGAACAAAAATACTCAAGACATATAGGACGTATAAAGACCTATTATGACCGAGATCAAATATTAGATGCTAAAAATTGACTTTGAATAGGAGTTTGACCTCTCATGCCAGGGAACAGTGCTCTTTACTCGACTTGCACGCTTGCACAAATGCACAGATTCTTTATTCCTCAAAATGCATCAATTCTAAAATTGTCAAACAGCACCACCTTTTGTACTAGGGTGATTTTGGCTTTCCTTTAGGTTGCTGAATATTTGTTTGGGTCTTGGTATGAATAGACTATTTGCTGTTGATTGGTCACATTTTTGTTTTGCATTTGGTGTGAATCAGCCTTAAGGCAAATAAGTGAAACACTGGTTGCAGAGGGCCACAGTTTTAACACAAGATAAACAAAACTACGATAAATCCCTTTCGATTACATGTGTGTGTGCCCACCTGTTATGACCCCTGGTGCCTGAGCTGCCATGACGGCCTGAGGGATCTGGGGCAGATTCAGGCCCGTCCCCGCGGTCATCGCTCCCAGGATAGATGCTCCCGCTACTGCTTCCTGGAAGAACAGAGTGGGACATATAGGAACACCACCTGGACAGCGCCCGTTAAAAGCACACACAACACCAACACAAGGAGACAAACACGGGACAGGATGGGACAGGACGCAAGACAAACACAAACCTTTGCACACACAGACAAGTCTTGGGCCAATTGCATAGAAATGGGCATTTGGAGTTTGGATTATTGGGAAATGTTTATTTGGTCAGCAATATGAAAAAAGCAATAAAATATTTTGTTCTTTTAAAATGCACACAACTACTGCCTCCAAGAGTATTCAGATGTGTATGTGTGGTATTGGGAAAGAAAACTGTAATAATTCCAGCATAGAGGGTAAACATTCTACATTGTTTTTTGAATTTCCATAGAAGTCGTCATGCAGGTTTGGAACATCATCAGGGTGAGTAAACAATGACAACTTTCACTGTAGATTAAACTCTTTATAAACCTTTCAAACATTTTAAGATCCCACTTTTATGGGTATTATCAGCCAAAAAGGTAATAGCTGAACAATGATTTTCACAAATTTCACTCTTTACAATATAATCACTCTTTCAAACACATTAAATGTAATAACTCATTAAATAACCATATAACTAGTACTGAACATTATGTAACTAGACAATATTTGGCATATGTACATTTATTTGTAATGCGTGCCTTGCCAGGAGTCTGGTTTCTACTAGGGATGTGCGAGACTAGTCGAATAAACGGTTCTGATGCTGCTAGTCGACACTGGAATTACTAGTCGGTTAATATTTCCCCCCATTAAACTGATCATAATTTTTACACATTTATGTTTGGCTTTATATTTTTTACAGAGGCTGCACTTAAATTACTGTCATATTGTTACATATTTTAAATAGAATTAATAATAGAAATATTATTAAAAAAAAAAAAAAAAAAAGGATATCTGGAGCAGATACAGAGTTTAATTTCACCTCAGGCTGCGTGAGCTTCTTTCCTCTCTCTCTGGCGGCGCGCGCAGGAAAATGTCCTCACGTTATAAAATCAATTCGTGGTGGTACGGGAATCGGCTTTCCAAATATTTGAAAGTCCCTAAGGATGTTTTCACATTTGAGTCTTCTTTACGTCGGTGCATGCTTGTATGTTATTTTTCCGCTGAGCAGGCTTTTTCAAGTGCAGGATAATCGCCTCAGGTGAGTCAAGTCCCGTCTTTCACCGGACCATGTCGACGTGTTAATTTTACTCATCAAAAAATTATGCTTTTGAGTAAGTAGCCTAGAAAATAACTGTTTTAGACTATGTATGCCATTTTTTAAATCTGCTGATTAAGAAGGCTATTTTCAACGAGGTGCCGACTGCTTAACGTGTTGAAGTATATTTTATTCTGTGTGCACGGCATGTTTAGAATACATTAGGTTTATTGTAGGCTACATCACAGGCCTATTTTTTTCTATCCTATAGCAATTTATTTATTTATTTATTTTTACATCGTAACTCTTTTTGGTTCTTAATACACGACTGCACGTTGTGAAATACACGCAAATTTTCAGTGCATTTTTTTCCTCTCTCATAGATTTGGCTTACCTGTTAATTATTTTCAACAATGTTCTGACTGTTTTAATATGTTAAGTAACTTTTACTTGGTGATTTCTATTTAGAACAGGCTTTTAATGGTTGTTCCATTGATCCTGCACTATTCATTCAATTGTTTTCAATAAATGTGTCTATTAAATATTCGCTAATGTTGATTCAGTGAATGCTTGTCATGTTCTATATTTAATGTACAATGATCAATTCAAGGTGAGCACATCCCAGATAAATGCCCCTTTTCAGTAGAATTCAGCATCGGATTTGGAATAGATTAAGTATTTTAAATGGGTCGCATACACTTTTTTTTTTTTTTTTTTTTTTTTTACCATTTTCTGAAGGTTGGTTTCTCTTTAGACTAGTCGGTTACAAAACTTCCGTTTAAGCCACAATCAGATTAATCGTAGCGCATATCCCTAGTTTCTACAAAGATCTTTCTCCCTCTTTTACTATAAATTCTCCTCCCTGCTCAGTCAGTCTTCACTTTAACTTTCTTCTTGTGTTTTTGGTGATTCATATTCTTCATGCATATCGGCCCCTAATGGGCAGGGAGCAGAATTTATAGTAAAAAGGGACTTAAACATTGATCTGTTTTTCACCCACACCTATCATACCACTTCTGAAGATATGGATTAAAACACTGAAATCATATGGATTGCTTTTATGATGCCTTAATCTGCTTTCTGGAGTGTCAAAACTCTGACACCCATTCACTTGTATTATATGGACTTACAGAGCTGAAATATAATATGTGATCTGCAGAAGAAAGAAAGTCATACACATTTGGGATGGCACGATGTTGAGTACATGATTAGAGAATTGTAATTTTTGGGTGAACTCTCTCTTTAAGGCACTCTTTTCTTAAAATGAAATTGAGGGTTGAAAGACAATCATATAAACAATGGTTTACAGTGTCCACTCTGATCAAGTGGGTGTTTACTGTAAAGCTGTGTTTTCATGCAACTAGGCCCAAGACCAGAAATAAAGGTCAAGAACATGTGACATAAGCTCAATTTATCATTAAAAATGTAGGTAAATAATTTAACAAGTACAATTATTTAGACACTGCAACATAACAGTTATGAACCAACATTTAACTGCTTACACAGTATGTATTTTAAAGTTATCTTTGAATGTCAAGCATGAGACAACATAGGACAATTACAACAATGAACACACAGTTAAGAACATATAAGTAGTGGTGCACCGATCAGGAAATTTGAGGCCGATATCGATCACCGATATTTAGCCTGCCACACTTTAAAAAGTTACATGTTACAGTTATGTGTTTATGCCCCACACTGTAAAATTACATTCAATTTACATTCATTGTGAAATGCTAACATTTACTTAAGTGAACACAGTTATGATATATAGTTCTGTTGTCACTATCAAAGATCACCGTGACATATTTGCAACCAGTAAACACCATGAGCATCACACACAGCAGAGATACGTTCAAAAATATATCTACTACTAGCTCCAAAAATGCTCTATTGAGAACACATTAGTATCTATGATAAGTTTACCCTCATTGGCGTTTTGTTGTAATGCAAATCACGAATTACTGAGCAACTGCGAGAAGCAGCGGTGCTGTTATTGAATGTTAAACTGTTATTGCGACAAACATAACTGATTTAAATGGGGGTTCTCACTAAGGTTGCTCCGATACCAAAATGTTGGCTCTGGTATGATACCAGCCCTGGTACATCAGGATCGATACTAAATCGATACTAGAATCAACAAATAAAAAGCCTTTATGAAATATCACAGAAAATGACAATTAAAAGAACTGCCAGTCTTACAGATTAAAATTGTGTTTTACATTTACATTTTTCTGGATTCCATGTTAAATATTTTAATTAAATGTTATGATCAAATGGTGTTTAAATCAAATTGATACATATAGTTTTAAATAAAAATAAATAAATTATAAATATTTGGTAAAATAAAATGCTGCACAACAGAGCTTCACAGTATAAATGAAAACATTAATGAAAAAAAATCTGATTACCTGTGGCACAAGGCTGCTTGCGTTTGTGATATTGCTTACAGATAATAATAATTCTACAACCATTTAATATTGCATAATTGTTATTATGAGTATTATTGCTACTTTTTTAATATGACATTTTTATACAGTAATTATATTTTTCCGTCTTCAATTTCATGCATCCATTTGAAGAGATTTCATGTTAGCGGGACTTTTATTTTGACAGACCTTTTAGTTCCTGTTTTTACGGGTTAGTTATATCAAGATTCCCATTAATGCTGGGATAATCCCGTTACGACTCTTGATCTGAAATCTCCGAGCTGCACCCGAGGAGTAGCTGTTTATACTCTAAACACACTGCATGAAAATTAAGCACCAGCAGTGTGTGTTGCGTTTGTGTACATGTGCGCATGCGTGTGTGGGGGAATCATATGACAGAGCAGAGCGGCACCTCTTGTTCATTCTGTATAGTGCAGCACATGTGACTATATTATTTAAATAAATTACATCCGCCATTTAAAGATCACACTTGGCCATATCCAGTGTTTTTTTTTTTTTTTTAAATGTATTTCATTATCATCAAATTGTCATTGATTTTATCTAAAATTTGTTACATCTCAAATAATTTAGCTAATGACAGCATAATGTAATATGGTACCGAAATTAGCAAAACGATTTTTTGGTATCGCGGTACCTCGTTAGTACCGGTAAACCGCACAACCCTAGTTTTCACAAAATATCACTGGGATGAGTGATGAGAAATTGGAGCTCGCATGTTTGATTGCCACCGAGAGCGTGCGTGTTGGAGGGAGTGAAAGAGCGCACATAATATCTCAAACTGTGTCTAAAGCAACTCACGTTAAAGTATACTCCGATATGTTTGCATGTGTTTGTTGTTAAATTTGCTTTACACCCGTTTGCAATATCTTTGTCTAACTGTACAGTGAGTCAGAATGAAAATGGGTACCTTAATATCCATACACATGTAATTCATACACTTAATTTTTTTTAAAACAAACTGGCATGTCTGAAAGTGTAAATTTAAGAATGCTTAGAATAGCTAATAATTCACCTTCCATTGTCTGCAATGTCATGCTTCGAGTGCTGAGCAAGTAGTGTGTGTGAGATTTCATGAGTGCTGTAATACATTTTTTTTTAAAAAGATCTGACCTGAATCTAGCCATGATCGGCCGATTGCTGACCACAGATTTAAGAGGAAGATCTGCCGATTTACATCGGTGGCTGATTGATCGGTGCATCCCTAATTATAAGTTTATGGTACAGCAACTTTGGTATTATATGGTGCATTCAGAAAGTATTCAGACCCATTCATTTTTTTTTTCACATTTTGTTATGTTGCAGCCTTGTGAAAAAAAATAAAATAAAAGCAGAGGTTCCCAAACTTTTTCAGTCAAGCCCCCATTTACTAATCAAAACATTTCTGCCCCCCCACCCCCCAAAAACCCCTTTTGCATCTTTCATAGTAACATTTTTGTAATTGTTGAATAGTCATACAAAAAGTGACTTACTGTCTCTGTAAAAAGGATTCAAAAGATAAAACTGAAGTTGATGTCATTTTGTTCAAATGTAATTGTAACGAATTACTAATAACTCATTTTGAAATAGTTAATGTGCAGCACATTAAAAACGCTTCACTGACATGACGTCATGTGAGGTTCGGACGTGTGAACGGCGAGCTCTTCGCACTTTGCTAGCTTTAACATTATTATGACAAACCAGTGAGATTTGATACACTTGGTTCCATAACTGTTCTAGGAGGACAATATGTCAAATAATTTAAAATCCTCGGGCTCTGGAGACATTAAGACACTTGCGTGCTCAAGCTGACACCCCCAAGAAGGCCCCGAGCCAGGGCGTCGATTTGATCGGAGAAATGAGGGAAATTCGTAAGAGATGTTGAACATGTCGACAATGCTGACGAAGGTCGTTGCTGACTTGCAGGATCTTGCTGTAATACGTCGATTGATCACTGCCATGGAAACAAAATTCTCTGAGATGGTTACAAGTGTGGGGGATGTTGAGAAACTGATCGATTATCTGGAGTCATCAGAGAGGAAATTATCTGCTAATCCGCTAGCGTCCAAGGTGGATTTGGAGCGTGTCTGGGAGAAGTTGGAGGACATGGAGAACCGTAGCCCGCAGAATAACGTCCGAATTGTCAGAATTCCTGAGGGCGAAGAGGTTCAGGATATGGTGAAATTCCTGGACAGGCTTTCCGAATCTGCTTGACATAACAGGCCATAAGCTGGAAATCGAGTGAGCTCACAGGGTTCCGGCTCGGCGATCTTGGCCAAATTTCTGAGATCATCCGATAAAGATCTTGGGATACGCGAGGCGAGGAGTAAAGGAAGGCTTTTTTGGAAGAACCACAGCATTTTCTTGTTCCCAAACTTTGCGAATTCGACAAGAGAGAAACGTGATCGATTCAAGTAATGCAAGAAACACTTACATCAACGGAAGGTCGCTTTTGCACCGTTATTCCCGGCCAAATTGAGAATAGATGTTAAGGATGGCCGTAAAACATTCACATGCCCACAGCAAGCGATGTTCTTTATAAAATCAATGGAGTAAGTTATTTTGTGGTACTCGCGTTGCAGCTGAGTGGACCAACTCACTGAACATTCACTTGATTGTTCGGGGAAACTGAGCACCTTTTTTTGTTTCTTTTTGTGCTGGTTCCGCCTAGCGGCTGGAATTTGTTTTGTGGAGTAACACTCCTTCGGGACAGTTTTGTGGATGAATCTGCAAGCTCTGTGTGCTTATGCCTCCAATTGGCTAGAGTTTGTTTTGTGGAGTATTTCTTGCAAGACATTGGAGTGATTAGGTCATTTGTTGCACTCATGTAGCAGCTGAGTGGGCCGGCTCACTGAACATTCGTTTGAATCTTCGTGGAAACGGAGGGCTTTTTTTTTTTTTTGTGCTGGTTCCACCTATTGGCTGGAGTTTGTTTTATAGATTATCTTTTGTTGTATAATTCTGTCTCACAAAATTTTTATAGAAAGACCAGACTTGAGCAATCCGACGGCAAAGTTGTCGCGGGGGCTCTCGTAGGCGGATGGATGGACGCCAGTTGCCGCTGTCGAGTGCGGGGTTAATGCGCGGGGTTAATGCACACGTTTTTCTTTTTTCTGTTTGTTTGGTTCTGGGGGAAGTTCGGGGTCTGACTGTGGCACTAATGTTGGAATGTGATCTTTATAATTTTGTTTTTGACACACAATAAATTTTTTCTCATATGTCAAAATGTCAAATATTAATGTGAGTGGATTGACTCTCTCCATGTGGAATGTGAATGGGTTGGGGCACCCCATAAAAAGGAAAGTTATTTATCTTAAGCGTAAGAAATATGATAGTGTTTCTTCAAGAAACGCATCTTTCCCCGCAGGAAGGTGAAAAATTCGGAAAGATATGGGGTGCACATATTTTCTTTAGCGCTGGCTCAAGTAAGAGCAGGGGAGTCATTACACTGATAAGCAAGCAAATCTACAATTCAAATGTCTCAAACAGATTAAAGATAAATTAGGAAGAGTCATTATTGTTTTAGCAGAAATTCAGTGGCAAAGTCTAATTTTGGCTAATATTTACACACCTAATGTTGATAAGGCTTTTTTATAGATCTTGAAGGGATGTTGCAAGTCGCTGGCACCTCTCATGATATAATAATGGGAGGAGACTTTAATCTTTTGATGGACTCCTTGATCATAGTGAAGCAAAAGTGTGCAAGCCCCCTAGGGCAACATTGACGCTTCACAGGATGTGTAACATGAGGCATCAGTGTATTACTCCCTGCTAATTCAGAGTCTGAGGGACAGAGCTTTAACTTCTATCGAGAGATTATGGGAGAAAGATTTAAACTTGGTATTGGAGGAGGGAGTGTGGGCTAGAATTCTAAAAAACATCAAGTCTGCATCTAGAGATGCAAGGGTGCACCTTATGCAATTCAAGATTTTATATAGATTCTATTGGACCCCTCTAGATTGTATAGGCTTGGTCTTAAAGACACACCCACCTGCTGGTGATGCCAATCAGAAGATGGAGACACAACCCATGTTTTTTGGTGGTGTGTTAAGATCCAAGAATTTTGGTTGAAGGTTCAGTTTATGTGTGACGTACTGGGCACTCAAATGTAATTTTGCCCCAGACTCTGTATTTTAGGCGATGGGGCGGTCATCAATATAGGGGTTAAACGCATAAAAAAAATTGGGTCCTAACCAGATCGGCAGACAGATTGTTTTAAGGGGATGGAAGTCGGTTGGCGCGCCCTCATTTCATGAGTGGTGCACGGAGATGGGGAGGGTGGCGGCTTTCGAGGAAGTGTTATGTAGAAGGCTGGGGAACATGGACTCGTTTGATGGGAAACGGGGCAGCAATTTGGCATTCTTGGAGGGTTCACGGGGAGGGGCAGTGGAGAGAGAAGTACAGTTTTAAATGTCTATGATTATTATTATAATTCTGATTTTGAGTATACTCGTGTGACCACAGGGATGTTTGTTGAGGGTCAAATTCTGTGAATATATATTTTGCTTTGTTAATTGTATGAATCAATAAAAACTGTTAATCAGGAAAAAAGAAAAAACCCCACTTCTCCAAGGTTTTTCCTGAATCAAAAATGGTCTTCAGTGGTGGCAGATGTGCATGGTTTTTAGTAGTTTTTTTTTTTTTTTACGTAACTGCAATTAATATTTTAGAATATCTGACACCAAACCAGGCCAGTTTGTTTCCTAATCTCAAACATAATTAGAACAAGAAATGTATTTAAATAGTACACGAGTTTGTTAATAATTTATAATGGTCCAGACTTCTATTCTACACTGTACATGCCCTTTTGTTTACCATAGTTCTTTCCTTTCTTTTAGTTCTTTCATTGTTTAAGTTTAATTTGTAATGCCATAATCACAAGAAAGACCATGGATGGCTCATTACAGTGGTTAGTTAGGTAGTTAGTCTTTCTTAAAAAATAAACTTTGTTAAAAGTAATAGCCTAAACACATTTAACACCACTTTAATAAAACGTCCACAGTTGTAATTAAATTTTTTTAGTTTACTGTGATAAACGTTAGTAAGGATGTTGATGTGTAGATGCGAAAAGTCTTGTAATTGATGCTGGTGCAGGTGTTTTCACTTTCCCTTGTCAAAGCTGTTCAGAATGTCAGTTCTGTAGCCGTTTGAAATGGCTGAATTACTCCACAGCACTTTAAAATAGAAAATTCTCATGAAGAATTCAAATGGGTCACATAAGTTGTCGTCTGAGCCACGATATTGAGAGAAGCCCCGTTTAACGAGACAGTCATGTGATCCGCTCTGTGGTATCCTGTCACCAGAACTCGCATTACGAGTGAAGCCTGGTTGACGCGCATCTCGCGCTTCAGATATACAGTAGGATAGAGCAGCGTGCATCTCATATGTGATTCTCGATGATTGCACAACACTCTCAGTTTGGCTGGGCGGCCAGCTCTAGGAAGAGTCCTGGTTGTTCGAAACTTCTTCCATTTAAGAATAATGGAGGCAATTGTGCTCTTGGGAACCTTCAATGCAGCTATTTTTTTTATTTTTTTTTTAGCCTTGCCCAGATCTGTATCACGACACAATCCTGTCTCTGAGCTCTGCAGGCAGTACCTTTGACATGAACTATCATCTGTGAGATCTTAGACAGATGTGTGCTTTTCCAAATCATGTCCAAACAATTACATTTGCATCAGGTGGTCTCTAATCAAAGTGTAGAAACATCAAAGATGATCCAGAGAAATGGGATGCACCTGAGCTAAATTTCAAGTGTCAAAGCAAAGGGTCTGAATTAGATGTAGACCGATAGTGGGTTTTGCCGATACGATAACTAAGATGGGAAAACAGACCGGGTAATTGGCCGATAGTTTTAAAAATGTGTAATTTGAATAAAAACTTTACACTCAATGTACAATAGTGTTGAACTTTAGTATTACTTTCCATGGCGATACTTTAATAAATTTCTCCCACACTGGTACCTTCTTCAAAGCCTTTGCCATCTGAAATTAATGAAAATAGTACAGGTCAAATGTGTTTGTTGTTCAGTAGTAACGTAAAACACTGCCTTACAAAGCCAAATAGCGATTGTATGCTTCATTACTGACAATATTTATTACTTTATTTTCATTTTAAATCTATAAATTATGTACAAGAAATAGAGAAAAAGGGATAGAAAAAAAAAAAATCAACTCAGGAGGGCCTGGGTAGCTCAGCGAGTACTGATGCTGCCTACCAAACCTTGAGTCATGAGTTCGAATCCAGGGTGTGCTGAGTGACCCCAGCCAGGTCTCCTAAGCAACCAAATTGGCCCGGTTGCTAAGGAGGGTAGTCACATGGAGTAACCTCCCCATGGTTCTCACTCTCAATGGGGTGCGTGGCAAGTTTTGCGTGGATCGCAGAGAATAGCACGAGTCTCCACGGTGTCATGCACAGCGAGCCACGTGACAAGATGCGCGGGCTGACTAACTCAGAAGCGGAGGCAACTGAGACTTGTCCTCCGCCACCCGGATTGAGGCGAGTAACCGCACCACCATGAGGACCTAGTAAGCCGTGGGAATTGGGTATGCCAAATTGGGGAGAAAATGGGATAAAATAAATAAATAAATAAAAATCAACTAAAATCTTGTCTTTTAGAAGGTATTTTTAGAATGGCATTGTTTATATTATCCTCACATGACTGTATCCATCCACTTTGTGCTGTTTTGTTATCGACAAAGTGAAAATGCGTAAAAAAAATTTGTTTCCATTCAAATGGTCTTTTATCGATAAAAATAGTGTGTGATGACGTCATGCTTAAAAACAGTCGTATACGTTTAGGTTTAATCACAAAAGAAATCTGCCCTTATCGATGACAGGTGCATGATACGAGATATTTTTGTTGGCACACCTGGAAGCGTCATGGAGGCAGATGTGTTTGCAGCATCGGATCTGTGCAGGTATGCCGTTAAGAGCAATCCATAACAGTGCGAGTAATGCTTCACGTACAATAAACTGGCTTTCAAGGATGTATACCTCGTCATGTGACACTACATTTTTGTGTTAATGCCAATTTTCTCAAGAGTTTCCAAACCAGTTTTTCGAGACATTAAGTATCGACATAGTTTATGCACTAGAGCTAAACGGAAAAATATGTTGACACTTGTGAAACTTTAGCGATAATTTGCGTTTCCATCAGCTATATCGGTAAACTTTTTGATGCCTTTCACCAGGGGTGTCCAAACTTTTTCGGTCAGGGGCCAAATGCAGAAAAAAATAAGGTGCCGCATCGCTGTAATAATTAAAAAGAAAATAGCTAGAAGCTACTAGATTGCCACTATGCATAATCTTTATATTCTATGCTTCATATTATTAATCATAATTTGTGCTCTATGGCAGGGCTGTATGTTAACTTTTTTTTTTTTGCACATAGCACTGGTGCTACAAAGGTTGAAAGTTTTGTAGCACAGGCCACACAATTGTAGCACAAGTATGAAACATCTCTGAAAACACCCACAAGTAGTGCAGTTCATCACTTAAACAGGCATGTGACTGGCAAAGACATTAATGTTGCATACAGGGCACACAAAATCCAAACCTTACGAAATGTTTTCAGATAAACATTTTATTTGCCCAAAATGGCAGACTGCAGGAACACAACACCTCTTGCTTAACATCAAGTCAATTTTGATAGCCCAATATCATAATCCAAACAACATCCATATATTAAACTTCAAATTAGCAGAACAAATCTGTGGGTCTGTGGGCAGACATCACTTAATAAAAGAACTCTTATTTGCAAACCAGCAAATTAACCCTAACTGGACTCACACCGTCAACAGTTGCATCATTGTTTTAGTGCATTGTGTGTGTCTGTATGTGAGTGAGTGTGTGTGTGCACGAGTGTATGTCTGTGCGCGTCACAGATCTGATGTCCGCTGGCCACTCTTTCCTATTTGGTCTCCTGGCGTGGCATTAGGAAGTGTTTTTTATGTTATCCTTTTTTAAAATGCTGTTACCCATTACATAAGGATTGTCTACTGTAATCTTTTCTGAAGCCTCCATGCACCAGCAACAGAACAAGAGCTTTTGTTTTGCTTCGAAAGTTAGCCAAGGAAAATCCTTTTTCCACTCGGGTGTTGTATCTATAAATTTTCCCTTTCGTTTCTCCCTTAATTTCATTTGGCAGAGTTGCTTCTTTCGTTTCTTCCTTGCGGGCTTGTTTGGGTTTTTGGTTGAGCACTTGAAAATACTGCTTTGTTTTCCTGTCTTCATCTAACTCGTTCGACAAACTGATGAAATGGCATAGAGGTAACTGCATAGGAATTATGGGATTGTTCCCTAGGAATTGTGGGAATTGGTGTTGGATGTATGGACTCTACGCAGCTGGGACATGATTTTTAAATCGCACAATAGACTACAACTACCAAGTAAAATAGCGATGCGCCATTGATTAACCTCACACACAACAAACTCTTGCTTCACACAAACAAGTGGCTCTGTCTCACACACATGCAAAACTATGTTGCATGGGTGCTACTGTGGTAAATTCATTCATCGCACAAACCGATATTTTCACATATATGTCGCACTGTACATCCCTGTATGGTATGATTGTGTAGGCCCTACATGTAAAAAAAAAAAAAAAAAAAAAAAGGATAGGGTACTTCCCTCACAAAGAAATCTTATAATGGAACAGTGATGCGACTTATACAAAATATTACACTAATTTATTCACATTTTTATCTTTTTGACGTCCATTCAGTGGCACTGCAAAGAAAATATAGATCTGCTGCTGAGTGTTTGGTGTGACCCATCACAATAATCTGAATCAGATTACATTTTATCAGTTTATGAAGTGATGCAAGGAATTACTCTATATAGCTATAGAATTATAACTTCTGTTCTTACTTGCGTTACAAATACCTCAGTTTACACACACTTAAGTTGAAGTCATTAAACCTCATTTAACCACTCCACAGATTTCATATTAGCAAACTATATTTTTGCCAAGTCGTTTAGGACATCTACTTTGTGCATGACACAAGTCATTTTTCCAACAATTGTTTACAGACAGACTGTTTCACTTTTAATTGATCATATAACAAATTCCAGTGGGTCAGAAGTTTACATTCACTAACTGTGCCTTTAAGCAGCTTGGGCAATTCCAGAAAATGATGTCGAGCCTTTAGGCAATTAGCTTGGATGTATTTTAAGGCCTACCTTCAAACTCAGTCCCTCTTTGCTTGACATCATGGGAAAATCAATAGAAATCAGCCTAGACCTCAGAAACAGAATTGTGTACCTCCACAAGTCTGGTTCATCCTTGGGAGCAATTTCCAAATGCCTTAAGGAACCATATTCATCTGTACAAACAATAGTACGCAAGTATAAACACCATGGGACCATGCAGCCATCATACCGCTCAGGAAGGAGACGCATTCTGTCTCCTAGAGCTAAACGTAGTTTGGTGCAAAAAGTGCAATTCAATCCTAGAACAACAGCAAAGGACCTTGTGAAGATGCTGGAGGAAACAGGTAGACAAGGATCTATATCCACAGTAAAACAAGTCCTATATCGACATAACCTGAAAGGCTGCTCAGCAAGGAAGAAGCCACTGCTCCAAAACCACCATAAAAAAGCCAGACTACAGTTTGCATGTGCACATGGGGACAAAGATCTTTTTGGAGAAATGTCCTCTGGTCTGATGAAACAAATTTAACTGTTTGGGCATAATGACTATTGTTATGTTTAGAGGGAAAAGGGCGAGGCTTGCAAGCTGAAGAACACCATCCCAACCATGAAGCATGGGGGTGGCAGCATCATGTTTTGGGGATGCTTTGCTGCAGGAGGGACTGGTGCACTTCACAAAATAGATGGCATCATGAAGGAAAATTGTGGATATATTGAAGCAACATCAAGACATCAGCCAAGAATTTAAAGCTTGGCCACAAATGAGTCTTCCAAATGGACAATGACCCCAAGCCTACCTCCAAAGTTGTGGCAAAATGGCTTTAGGACAACAAAGTCACAGTATTGGAGTGGCCATCACAAAGCCCTGACCTCAATCCGATTGAAAATTTGTGGGCAGAACTGAAAAAGCATGTCCAAGGAAGAAGGCCTACAAACCTGACTCACTCACACCAGTTTTGTCTGGAGGAATGGGCCAAAATTCCAGCAACTTATTGTGAGAAGCTTGTGGAAGGCTACCCAAAATGTTTGACCCAAGTTAAACAATTTAAAGGCAATGCTACCAAATACTATCAAAGTGTATGTAAACTTCTGACCCACTGGGAATGTGATGAAAGAATTAAAAGCTGAAATAAATAATTCCCTACTATTATTCTGAAATTTCACATTCTTAAAATAAAGTAGTGATCCTAACTGAATTAAGACAGGGAACGTTTTCTACGATTAAACGTCAGGAATTGTGAAAAACTGAGTTTAAATGTATTTGGCTAAGGTGTATGTAAACTTCTGACTTCAACTGTAACTACATCATAGAATTAGGAAGTTTAGTCATAAGTTAATTTTTGGCAGAACAGAGAAAAAAAACAAAAACATAAAATTGTTCCTGTGCTCGTGCATTCGAATGACCGAGTAAAAACAAAAACTCAGGCAGCATATTCATAAAAGGTTGCCATTAATGATTGATTTATAACTGATAAGTAACTTATAAATTCACTTAGAAACAAAACCTCTTTGGAGCGCTCATGTTTATAATCTGACTGGAACAAATTGGACGCACCTCTATCCCAAAAAAATTCAAAATTGCGTATTAAGAGGAAAGGTAAGTGGTTTCCACCCTTGACTTTGGAACATTGTTCTAACCATTCGAAAAGCTAACGTCCATTTGCCTGTCCTCTCCACCTTGTCGGCATTGCAATTCTCCAGTGCAGCTATTAGTTATAAACAAATATATTATCAAACCACCTTTGGTTGTCTTAAATGACTGATTTATTGTACAGCGGCAATAACAATAACGTGCACTGTATTCATACCTTGGCTTTTCTCAGTAGATGTTTTAAACCCGCGTTTGATAAATAGCCTAGTCATGTTAAACAAACTCCACGTGGAGTCAGTGATTGTTTTTATTTAACATCTAGTGGGCAACGTTACATAGTTTAACCAAGGATTTCAGACTGTAGAATTCTCCAGCGCTGACCATGGAGAAATGAAACCAAAAACAACTATCGGAAACTATCAGTGATGATTTTTTCAGATAGCCGATAGTTAAACGCAACTATCGGCCCAGATTAATAGGTAAATCCGATATATTGGTCGATCTATAGTCTGAATACATGTGCCAATGTGATTTCAGTTTATTTTTAATACATTTGCAAAGCTATCAAAAATCTGGTTTTTGCTTTGCTATTATGGTGTATGGAGTGTAGATTGATGTGAAAAAAATAATTTAAATCATTTTAGCCTAAGGCTGCAACATAAAATGTGAATAAAATGAAGGGGTCTGAATACTTTTTGAATGCACTGTATATGCTGTAGCATTGACAAGTTCACTAAATACAAGATAATCCACAATATAAAATGTAAAAAGTGTATCTTAGAATTGAAATCAAGTCACACACATTAAAAAAAAAAACACCAACATGAATAACCTTAAAGATTATGAAGACATCCAGGATGTCCACTTAATGTCCAATTAATTTCACTTAATTATTTAGGCTAGAACCCAGATTTCAGATAAAAGGCATTATTTAGCTCAAACATATTGTAGGAGGTGCTAGTTAAAGTCACCTGGAGCAGCAATCAGCCTGTCTAATAAACATTCTCTACCAAGCACACTATTAAACAAAGAGCACCACTTTTAACGGGAGGTCTTGAAGACAAGTCTCTCCCCACACTCATATTCTACACAAAACAAAAAGGCACCAGCGTGCTTTGAACAGAATTTCCTGAAGGATTTACCAGACAGTTGAGGAAGTCTTCTGTACGATTCTCCGGCTGGGACAGATTCCATGCCATCTGTTTTTGGAGTTTACACGCTATGTTATCTTTCTGCATGTAAAAGCTCAGTCTCAAATAAGTAATGCTGTATCATAACTGAGTCTTCATGCCAGTCAATTCCTAAACTGAAATCAAGCCCTCACATACAGCACCAAGTGTCTGCTCTAGCCTTGCTCAGCGAAGTAAAAAAACGCTACCTTATTTTAAAAAGGAAGGATTTAAATGCCAAAGGAAGCAGCTGCTCACACATGCACACACACACTCCCTGACTAATAATAGATGATAGAATTGGAAAAATGCTCACCTGGGCAGTGATTCTGGCTGTGGCGGCTGCTGCAGCTACGGCGGCGGCAGGGGGCAGGCCGCCCGGCGTCGCTGGTGTCAAAAGGGGCATGGGAGGCGTGACGGCTTTACCCACTCTCAAGTACTGGCCACCCAAGTCAAAGAGGTTCATGGAGGACACGGCATCCTGCGCAGACTGGGCCTTATCATATTCTACAGGGGAAACAAAAGGACTAAGACTCAACAGCCTCCAAGAAGACTCAGCATAAATCTACCAGAGCTCTGAGACAGTTACTTTGTAATTACCAGCGGGTACTTATGGCACAAATGTCCGTAACAGAGCCTAAGAAAACAATGACAACAGAAACAAAAACTTACTATGAAAGCATGTGAGGAACCTGCCCCCACCCTTCTCTATCCCCTGGTGAGACATGTAGAGAACAGCATTCTTCCATGACTGACTGCTCTCAGTCAGATACATTTATATTCAACCGAATAGGTAAAGTTGCCACCAGCTCACCTATGAAGCCATAGCCTTTGTGTTTTCCCGTGGTGGGCTCTCGCGCCAGCATACAGGACTTGATTCTTCCGAAAGCCTCGAACACACTCTTAATGTCATCATCTGACAAATCAGGATGCACGGATGCCACGTAAATTCGGTTGAAGGCGCGCGCTTCTTCAGCTAGCTGGTCTATGATTGGTTGAGCCTGCCCAATGTTGCTTGGTCGCCCCACCTATAAACAAGTGTAGTAACAAACCAGACATTTAATGTTGAATACATTTGAATGATTTAGAAATATCTGGAATGTGATTCACCAAATTACCACAAACCAACAGCTAATCCTTAAAAACATGCATAACCCAAACATTTTAAAGTACTCACTTTAATATTTCTACCGCCTAGCATGACGGAGTTCATCTGCTCTAAAGCCAGCTGTGCGGCTTCTGGTACTTCATATTCTACAAATGCAAAACCCTGAAGAAAAAGCAACTCATCAGTTAAGATGCAACAAACCAAACCTAAATTGTTAATTTACAAACATGAATTAATTCTGACCTTGTGTTTCAATGTAACCGAGTCCCAGGACATGTCAATACTCTTTATGGGACCAAAGGGAGCAAATGCCTGTCTGATGGTGTCCTCTCCTAACTCGTAGTAGATGGACCCAACATAAACTCTGCACATTATGGCTAGTGCCCGCTGCCTCTGTGCTGCAACCTGTGACAGACAATTCCACTGATCAGATGGGGTCCATGCACTGACATTTTTCAGTACTGATTCTTGTAAATTATTGTAGACTTGTTCCAATGATTGAGGATAGAACCAGCAGACGATAAACATGCTAGCACCGAAGACATAGCACTGGCTTTATTTACCTCCGTACATTACACACATGAGTACTGAAAAACTACATGTATGCCAAGAAAAGGAGGGGAACAATCTTTTACAAATAGTTAACAAATGGTCTAGCAATGAAAGTAATTGACGACCCTCTTTGACAGCGTTGTACTTACAGACTGTAGTGGTGAGAGGGGATCTCCAAATCCCATTGTTAATGAGGCCATCTGAAGAGAATTAGGGATCTGTCAGGAAAAACAAATTATCCTGGTAAGATCATGACTTATGGAGCTGCTTTGCACTACTAGTTAAGTGTGAAACTTGCCAGTGATGGTGATAATCACATTACATTACAGCCATGTATCAATTTAGGATAAGGATGAAAGCGCAACAATACTACATCAATTTCCACCATCTTGAGCAGTTTTACCTGTAGGCTACTGAGCTGTTGCTGCTGATGAGCAAGGGTCTGCTTGACCAGAACACTTTTGATGCTTTGTTCCATGGCATACTTCTTTGCCTAAAATCCAGAACAGACAACACATTTAAGACCAATGAAGTTACATAACTATCTCATCAGGGGTGGGTAGAGAAATTATTAAAAGCCCATGAACAGCTAGGGCTCTTAAAAAAAAAAAAAACCAAAAAAACAGTATTCTTCAGTTAAGCCACCTAACAATCTCAACTCTTCGAAGACATCATTTCACAAATATGATTATCTATAGACCTTTTATAAAATTTCCGGGTTTTGCCCTTGCAAAAAAGGTCTATTAAACTGGCAGACAGAAAATAAACAAAAGTGCGTATATGATCTTCAATGAGAATTACCTTTAACTTCAAATATCAGTGTACCAGCAATAGGGTTGGAGTGGTATACCGGTTTCACAGTATGAAAATTGACGGTTATCATACCATGTACATTTGCTTATCTACGGTATTGAGAAACAAATGCAACCGGACGGAGAATCTCACCTGCGCATCTCCTTTCCTCCTCGACTGTCTGTCAGACTTGTCAACTTGCCCCACACACACACACGCAGCGGAGAAAATGTCAGAGAAAGGTGAGGGGGTCTGACATAAGTGAGTGTGTGTGAGTTAAAGCAGTGTTTCCCAACTGATGGGTTGCAGGTCTATTCGGACTGGGTCGCGGACAGTGGGGAAAGAACAATGCCATGGTTCTCCCATTGAAGATATTTTGGTGGCCGCCCAAGTGATAGCCTATTTAGGACTGCTTAGGCAGATTTAATGATAATCTCGCAATCAGCTAAAGGCTTCTCATCTGCACTTTCGCACAAGTGTAACAGAACCAGCTCGCGATCATGATCTGCTCTCCTCTCTGATGCGCGCATGCAACAGCCGGGCTTCCCTCGATGTTGCGGAGCACAGACCTCAAAACCGATGTGACCAATTTCAATTCTAGTGAGACTTTTCTAGTTTAAAGCGTTACGGAGGAAGTCAAGTTGAACCTCTCAAACAGTAGGCAACCCTGACATGCCAAACAGCACTGATGAGGAAAGAGCAACACTGTGCTATGCGCTATTTTTTTTTTTTATTATACATCACCTTTACAAAATTGTTTCACGATTTTACACGAGTAAAAATAACTCTGATAAAATGTTAGTTTCATATGAAATAATCTAAAAGGTAGAATCTATTAGACCTCATTTTATATCAACAGTGGCAGTTTAGTTAAAGTTTCAAGATGTGTTCCAGCTAGTACTTATTTTTTCATACATACTATAATTTGTTGTTATTATTACTATTATTTAAGACTAGCAACACCTGACCTAATCATGGTAATGAGGAGCCTTTCCTCCTGTGTAATATGTATGTTCTGTTTGAATTCTGTTTGAAATTAGGAAGCAAACAGGATAATAATGGGCTCATAAGTAAATATGCTCTTCAATTTTTTTAAAAGGGGGGAGAGAAAACTTCCTGTCGATTTGTTGCTGACGTCAACAACAAAAATAATGTCACTTGATGCATGTCCTTGAAAACCATGAACAAAACTATGCAACATAAAGGGAAATGCGACCCAGGATACATTACATACAGGTTACATTTTTACTATTGTGGGTCGCCACTTTCCAATATAAAATCTGGGTCCTGAAGCAAAACCAGTTGAGAACCACTGAGTTAAAGGTACAGAGAGGAGCAGTCTGGCTGCACTGTCATGCACCTACAGTATGTTAATTGTTAATAATCATAGGACATTACTTCAAGCTCACACAGCTGGTGTTATTTTTCATTTAGTAGTTATTTTAACATGCTATGCTAACATGTAATCTAACAGCTATATAACATGTTATAGTTACATGCTATTTTTATGTTTATAATTAGGTTTATTATAATTCTGTTAGCTTTCTTATTTATTCTATTTTATTTATCTTCAAAAGGGAGACATTTTACACATACTTCAATTTTAAAAAATGGTTTCAATTTTCAATTATAATAAAGCATTTGTTCAACCAAAAACGCTTTTCACTCCTTTAAGGGACATTGTAACTGATAACAGTAATTGTGTAATACCGTATACAGTGAAATTTTCTAAGACGGTTATCGTACCATGAAAATCTCATACCGCTGCAACCCTAACCAGCAATTGAGAATAGTACTAGCAGACAGTCAAACACCACTAGTACCGAAGGCATAGCACTGGCTCTGCTCTTGTACACTGCTTTTATACGTGTGCAATGAGCAAACACATGCTTATAAAGCTGGAGGACACAAAAGAGAAAACAAGGGAAATACCAAAATGATCATTTTGGGATGTGTTGGCTTTAAATACAACATGCATACATTTCTTCAATCATAGCTTTATTCATACAAGGTTTGATTTTTGACTGACCAACTGTTCTAATGCAAACTTGAAAACGTCAACATCTGAGAAAAATTCCTTACATGAAAACACGAAACAGCCACCAAAGTATGTGCATGTAGCCTACTGTTTAAATACCATTTAAATAAATAAATGTAAGTGTGTGTATTGGTATTTTTCTCAACATGTTTTCAGTCGAGTGCATTTTGTTTATTTATCCCCTTTTCTCCCAATTTGGAATGCCCAATTCCCACTACTTAGTAGGTCCTCATGGTGGCACGGTTACTCACCTCAATCCGGGTGACGGAGGATAAGCCTCAGTTGCCTCCACTTCTGAGACAGTCAATCCATCTTATCATGAGGCACGTTGTGCATGACACCACGGAGACTCCGCATGTGGAGGCTCACGCTACCCTCCGCGATCCACGCACAACTTACCACGCGCCCCATTGAGAGCGAGAACCACTAATCGCGACCACGAGGAGGTTACCCCATGTAACTCTACCCTCCCTAGCAACCGGGCCAATTTGCTTGCTTAGGAGACATGGCTGGAGTCACTCAGCACACCCTGGATTTGAACTCGTGACTCCAGGGGTGGTGGTCAGCGTCAATACTCGCTGAGCTACCCAGGCCCCCAGTCCAGTGCATTTGTAATACATCCAAGCCGTTTTAACTTATTTACATTAATTTACTGTTACAGTTCTTCATACTCTGTATAGACAGTCTTTTCTCTATCTGCTGATATGATTAGTAAACGCATTTTTGCTGAAATTGATCGATGAATCAAACTATTGATCAAATTATTAATGACTAATAATCAATCATTATTTATTAACATCCCTAGCTGGCTTCAAGTTAAATGTGGAGGTATAACAATACAGTTGTACAAAAGGTTATGGAACACTGAACAACAAAGGTATGAGGAAAGTCTCACCTTCTGCAGTGCCTCCTGCTGTTCGGGGGTGAGGGGGGGCAGGCCGAGCTTCGAGGCCGTGCTCTGTCCATTCTCCATCATCAGAGCCTCGCCTCCCTGCACAAAGCAAAGGAATCTGTCAGACTTTGTTTGTGAGCTGCAGTAAAACTGCAAATTTACTATATACACACGCTGGACAACTTTAAGATCCTCTCCTAGTTAAAGAGCAAACTCAAATTATATCAATGATAATACATCTAGATAATTCTCTTATGGTGTATGACCTATGCATTGTTTAATGCAGGGGTTCTCAAACTTTATTAAGCCAAGGAGCCCAAATATGACAATCCCCTTGCGAGGAATCCACTGTTTAAGAAAAATAGTAAACAAGATATTTTATAGACATGTTTGATAAATTAAATAATTGGCTTTTATATGTGCCATTGTACTAAAGAGAAAATGGTAACACTTTACAATAAGGTTCCATTTGTTAACAACATTAGTTAACATGAACCAACAATGAAAAATACTTAAGCATTTATTCATCTTAAATGTTAACTCCAACATATACTAATACAGTTTTAAAATGAAGTTGTATTAGTTAACATTAGTTAATGCACTATGAACTAACAATGAACAATTCTTTTTATTAACTAACATTAATAGAGATTACTAAATATTTTTCTTTGTAAGTTCATGATACCTAACGCATGTTAACAAATGGAACCTTACTGTAATGTGTTACCGAAAGAAATATTAAATTGGTATTATAGGGAAAACAATTTTATTAAGTTGATTGTCTTTTTTCTTTTACAGTAATGTAAATATTTACATCAATTCAAACTTATTTGTATAGTGCTTTTCATGATAATTATTGTTTCAAAGCAGTTTTGATAGAAAATAGAAAAGTAAATTTCTTGCAAATAAGAAATATTTCTCATAATACATGACATTCTATGCAGGTTAATTTTTATTTCTTACTGTTTAAAACTATGGCTGTCAACAGAATAAAATAATCCCTATTAACCTAATTATTTCAAAATGAAACAGTAAATGTCAAACAATGTTGTCAATTTTTTTTTAAAAGTCACTTTCTCTGAAATTTTCCACAGACCCCTTAGCAACCCCTTGCGGACCCCTGGGGTTCCCAGACCCCAGTTTGAAAACCCCTGGTTTAATGTACTATTTGATCTTTATAAATGCAGTAAACAAATGTTAAGGTAAGTAATGGTAGGACAATTTTCATATTCACATTAGTGTATGTTGTGGCATTACAAAATGATTCTAAATCATTTTAAGCAAGCTATGGAACGGCTTTCAGCACATTTTCAACAACTTCAGTCTAGCAAATGGCTTGTTTTCAAGACATTTTAAACTGAATTAAAAGGTCATAATTCTGTGCAGTCAATAATGAATCAAGCCTTCTGTATGCATTTCAGTTATTAACATGTTTCTCACAAAATGGTAAAGAGAACCATGTGTTCATAGCACATGGCGACCTCTCCCCTCAATGGAAACTAATGCTTGATATTGTCATTCACTGGGGGAACATGTATGTCCTTAGAGTGCATATGCTTATGTGAGCCCTTCTTATTCAATACTACACACAAGAGAAAACTTAAGTACCTTTGCTCAAATGAACTCCAGAGTGGTGCACTGCCCCTCCTTAAGGAGGTTTGAACCCAAAAAGTTCTGCCATTGGCTTTGGAAATATAGTACAGTCAAGAGATATGCTCTACAGCACAGACGACACATAGAGAGAAACGACAAAAAAGAAAAAGAAAAAGAAAAAACACAAGCCTACTTAGAACAAGAGAACTGGATAGGGAGACAATTTTGAGATCACTGACATCCAAATCCAGGGAAAAAGACTTTACACTAACGCTTGGGACATGAAGCCCTGGGTGACATACCTAACGGTTTTATATTTTCTACTCACGGTAAAGCCACAAGTCGTCATTTTCTGTAGCAATGATTCTTAACGGACTGACATTTTCTATTGCATGGAAATTAGTGCAAAAACATGTACATTGCTTACACTCATCCCAAAAATTAGAACAAGTGCTACCAGGATGGCATGGATGACATATAATGATCAACAAGAAATTAAAATGTATCACTAAGAATGTATATGCAAAGAAACATTATTACAAATCATTTAGCATCTAAAGTGCTGTTAAAGCCTATAGCTTTGATACTTTTTGAAATCTTCTAGGTAGCCTCTTTATTTCAGTTACTATTAGACAACTGTTCTTCCTCTCTGAAATAAGCTATATGCAATACACCAATAATGTAAAGGAAATGTGACACTTTGAATGTGCTTTGCAGACCTCTTTCATAAGAAAGGGGAAGTGTGGACTCCGGGTGAGCAGTGCAAAGGGCCCTTACCTAGCGCCTGCTCTCCGCTGGGGTGTCTTGGGGTGTTTACTCGTGAGATTAAATATGGGGGAGCTTTTACTGTTCAAAACACAGTCTACAAGGAGAGAGAAAGTTTCAATGAGTTTACTGAAACCTGTGTCCATTCCCAAATTAACAGGATGAACTTGCATCATTTTTATGAATATTTATCCTAATTTTACATTCCAAGGGCTTTGAGATGTCTGCAAAACATTGTGGTACCACCCACAAAACATAGGCTGGGCTCTAATTCACCCATTTAGTAGGCCTTCTCAAAATTACTCCACATAATTCATCTAGTTACCTCAAGTATCAGAGTTTGTCTAGTAAATACATTCTATGTCATAAACCACGCTGGCTATAGGGTTACAAAAAGCAGCATTCATTGAAGATGGGCCTTCCACAACTCTGTATATACCCTTTCCCATGCGTTCCAACAGGCCATTGCGCCTTATTGAGCTACATTACATTAGATATGGGACGCGAATGCGTATCTGCAACCAACGTACTTTGCTTACAAGCGTTAAACACACTTTACTGGAGCATTCAGTCTCTCTGGTGCCATGCAGCAGGGGTACAGTTGACTCATGAAGGACAATATGAACGGGTTAACATGTTAGCTCACGTAACCAATACAAAAAATCGAATAAACGCAAGCGTTTAAGTTAGTGATATCACAGCAGGCCTTTAAAACGACTGTTCGGATCAAATCCTAAACATTAGAAATTACGCACGAGTTCGAATATCGTTATTAAATCACTGAGGTTTAAATAAAACACACGCATCTGCAGCAGTAGGCCGTGAGGAAAATCCCGCTCACTGTGAGCTAGGCTAGTTAGCCAACCCCTGTTCTTAAACACTGCGCTGTTTTAAATTATATTTTGAGCGAAATATACATAAACACACCTGGAATATGTAACAGGGTTTATAAATAAGAAACATGTTAATACAAATGTCAAAAATAAATTACATTTACCGCCGAAACAGCCACCGCCATTGAGCACACCTTACAGCACCGACGTCCACACGGCCACGGTGAGGAGGAAGACTATGAAATCTCGCGAGAATTAGCTTTTCCCAAACAATGGGCGTTTTCAAACCATTGAGATTCCCTACTTTCAGTGGTTAGTTTAGAAATGCCCATCCTGGTTTGGAAACGCCCACTGATTTCTACACTGAGATTCCCTACTTTCATTGGCTATTTTAGAAACGCCCACTGATTTCTACACTGAGATTCCCTACTTTCATTGGCTATTTTAGAAACGCCTACTGATTTCTACACTGAGATTCCCTACTTTCATTGGCTATTTTAGAAACGCCCACTGATTTCTACACTGAGATTCCCTACTTTCAGTGGTTAGTTTAGAAACGCCCATCCTGGTTTGGAAATGCCCACTGATTTCTACACTGAGATTCCCTACTTTCATTGGCTATTTTAGAAACGCCCACTGATTTCTACACTGAGATTCCCTACTTTCAGTGGTTAGTTTAGAAACGCCCATCCTGGTTTGGAAATGCCCACTGATTTCTACACTGAGATTCCCTACTTTCATTGGCTATTTTAGAAACGCCCACTGATTTCTACACTGAGATTCCCTACTTTCAGTGGTTAGTTTAGAAACGCCCATCCTGGTTTGGAAACGCCCACTGATTTCTACACTGAGATTCCCTACTTTCAGTGGTTAGTTTAGAAACGCCCATCCTGGTTTGGAAACGCCCACTGATTTCTACACTGAGATTCCCTACTTTCATTGGCTATTTTAGAAATGCCCACTGATTTCTACACTGAGATTCCCTACTTTCATTGGCTATTTTAGAAACGCCCACTGATTTCTACACTGAGATTCCCTACTTTCAGTGGTTAGTTTAGAAACGCCCACTGATTTCTACACTGAGATTCCCTACTTTCAGTGGTTAGTTTAGAAACGCCCATCCTGGTTTGGAAACGCCCTCTGAGTTCTACACTGAGATTCCCTACTTTCATTGGCTATTTTAGAAATGCCCACTTTTTTCTACACTGAGATTCCCTACTTTCATTGGCTATTTTAGAAATGCCCACTGATTTCTACACTGAGATTCCCTACTTTCAGTGGTTAGTTTAGAAACGCCCATCCTGGTTTGGAAACGCCCACAGTTTTGAAAACACCCATTACTGTTCTGCAGAGACCTACGCCCGTTTCACATATGATGCATATGCAGTGCGTATGCAGTACGTACTTTTTTCAGTGCTCTTGTTAACAGGTTAGATCATTCAGACAGCACACGGGTGCAGCACGGCAATGCGTTGCAGGAGCGGTGCAGCAGTGCAGCGATACAGTATGTTTTAAGTGAACCAAACCCAGTTCGCTTAAAGTGAACCAGAAATAGAACCAGCCACAAATGACCTCAGTGCTTTTGGTGTTCACAGTGTAAGTGAACTTAAAAGAGGACCCAGTTTCTTTTTTGGTCCTCTTCACATTAATGTGGTCTCAGACCCCTTGTTGTTCACACCACAGGTCCTTAAGAACTCAGACCCTATTGCAGCTAGGGCTGTCACATTTAATTGTGATTATTATGATAAGCAATTGTCATACAAATTGTCATACTTCTTAAGGTTCTTTCAGATAGGCCTACACCTTAAGTAGTCATTTATTGATATTTAACTTGAAATCATATAATAAAATGGGACTATATTATTACTTTTAAGGCTTTAAAGAATATTGAATTTTTCATTCAAAATTATTGCACAGGGATAGAATTACATAAAAAAGTAATATTTTATGTTATATCGTTAATGAAACCCAGACAACACCGGCAGTTATATTACATGATGCAATAGTAATAATGTATACTGTATTTCTGTCCTAAATTCTTCACTCTCTCACGTTATGTTCAGGCTCTCCGATAAAACCTACAAGCCCTTATTTCGCATGAAGGAAAACATTTGAAATTCTATGTGCATTTGAATATATGTTTCTTTATCTATCATCCTGAGAGTAATGGAGCAAGCAAGCGTCTCCTCCTGCGTGTCATTTACACTGTGTGTATGAGCCAAGAACATTTGTCATTGCGCAAATAAAATTAAAATGAAACTATAAAAATCCTCACTTGTATTTTTGTGGGAGTTTGGCACGAACCTCCGTAGACGGTACGCCCATCAGAGCACTTTAAAGCAGTTCATGCTCTGCTCTGAATGCAGCCGGTCCGTTCATTTTAGGTTGTACCAAATAATACAACAAGAACGGAATATAAGACACAAAAACACTACATCGTAGAGTATGGTTCACTTTTTGGTCCTTTTAGGGGGGTCTGAGACCACTTGGGTTGTTCACATATACATGTTATACCGCTCTGAGAGTGCTTGGAGTGCTCAAACGAACTAGGTGTGAAAACGGCCTTAAAGTGATAGCGCATTGTTCGTGGTAAAAATTAACATGGATTGACACGAAAATGCAGCAGTTTCACCGTAAATGCATTTAATTATAGTCTACTGTTTCACAATCACCATATGACATTCAGCATTTGGTAAAGCAAAGAAAACCAAAACACACTATTATCTGGAGTTGCAAAAATAACAAATGCGATCAGAAGTATATCTAAAGATTTGTTTTCATGAGAAATACGCTACACAGCATGTTATATGGTATGTGGGGGAGGGGGACACTTGCATCTCAGAAAAAGTGGCAATCATGTGACAGGCTGGTGGTCAGACAACTACACCTTACCTCACATTTGGAAAAACAAGGCGACATAATGGATGACACTTGTCTCATCGTGGAGGTGGAAAAACACAAAGTTCTTTATGACCCACTGGATTTCTTGTACAAAGATTTGAGTGCAAAAGAATAGGCATGGGAGGCAGTTTCCTCGGCTGTTGGTGTGGATGGTAAATTTTAATTTAAAATGTTTGTGATACTACCTTTTCAAATAAGAAAAGTACCATGTTTAAATTTATTGCCACTTGCTTGAGCAACTTAATATATAAATCTATATAGAAGTAATGAATGGAATATTATGTTGTTTATATTTATTGTGTTTAAACGTGAATATGTCTTCTGCTCCACCTACGCACCGCATCTGCACTGCTTACGCACTGCTAAGCAACATGTGTAAAACCGGCGCTATACTTGGAGAGGCACGCAGCAGTGGTGTCACAGATTGGCCTCTGGTTGGACAGAAACTCTCATTGAAAAATAAAACTTGTAACGGTGAAGCTGAACTCGGTGAAGCTGAACAGCACTCAGGTTGAGAACATGATAGATGCGTTTCTCGTCACCACATTTGGAGAAGATGAGAAAAGCATCAATATGGTTACTGTTACTCATTGTTCTCTGTAGTTACTTTTCTTTACATTTTGTGCACTTACCTGTATGGGTATTATTATTATTATTATTATTATTAATAATAATAATAATAATAATAATAATTTATTATTTGACTTTTGTTATGTATGTTTTTTAAAATATTTTTGTATTAATTGTTAATGAATGCTTTGTCAGCATTGTACAGTACAGTCTTTAGAGACCCGGTACAGTATATCTATATTCATTGTATTGCTATAATGACATGCCAAACACCAAACACCAAAAGAAAGATGCCCAGGGTCCCTGCTCATCTGCGTGAACGTGCCTTAGGCATGCTGCATGGAGGCATGAGGACTGCAGATGTGGCCAGGGCAATAAATTGCAATGTCCATATTGTGAGACGACTAAGACAGCACTACAGGGAGACAGGAAGGACAGCTGATCGTCCTCGCAGTGGCAGACCACGTGTAACAACACCTGCACAGGATCGGTACATCCGAATATCACACCTGCGGGACAGGTACAGGATGGCAACAACAACTGCCCGAGTTTAACCAGGAACGCACAATCCCTCCATCAGTGCTCAGACTGTCTGCAACAGGCTGAGAGAGGCTGGACTGAGGGCTTGTAGGCCTGTTGTAAGGCAAGTCCTTACCAGACATCACCGGCAACAACGTCACCTATGGGCACAAACCCACCTTCGCTGGACCAGACAGGACTGGCAAAAAGTGCTCTTCACTGATGAGTCGCAGTTTTGTCTCACCTGGGGTGATGGTCAGACTCGCGTTTATCATCGAAGGAATGAGCGTTACACTGATGCCTGTACTCTGGAGTGGGATCGATTTGGAGGTGGAGGGTCCGTCATGGTCTGGGGCGGTGTGTCACAGCATCATCGGACTGAGCTTGTTGTCATTGCAGGCAATCTCAACGCTGTGCGTTACAGGGAAGACATCTTCCTCCCTCAAGTGGTACCCTTCCTGTAGGCTCATCCTGATATGACCCTCCAGCATGACAATGCATCCAGCCATACTGCTCGTTCTGTGCATGATTTCCTGCAAGACAGGAATGTCAGTGTTCTGCCATGGCCAGTGAAGAGCCCGGATCTCAATCTCATTGAGCATGTCTGGGACCTGTTGGATCGGAGGGTGCTTGCAAGTGCCTTGGTGGAAGAATGGGGTAACATCTCACAGCAAGAACTGGCAAATCTGGTGCAGTCCATGAGGAGGAGATGCACTGCAGTACTTAATGCAGCTGGTGGCCACACCAGATACTGACTGTTACTTTTGATTTTGACCCCCCCTTTGTTCAGGGACACATTATTCCATTTCTGTTAGTCACATGTCTGTGAAACTTGTTCAGTTTATGTCTTAGTTGTTGAATCTTTTTATGTTCATACAAATATTTACACATTAAGTTTGCTGAAAATAAAAGCAGTTGAAAGTGAGAGGACATTTATTTTTTTTGCTGAATTTACATGCTGTAAAAATCGGATGACCCTGTGACAAGTTTACCCTTCTTGCCCCAGTAGTAGGGTAACATGGCCCCTTTTCCTAATTTTTTTATTTTGTGCTGTGACCGCAAAATTAGCAAATGTTTCTATTTATTTCCCTTGATAATATGTTGGATGATACATTATTATCACGTACATGCTAAAGGTTTATCTATATATGTTACAATTTAAAAGTAAATGAACAATGATCTTAAGGGTGGCGTCTTACCCTAAATGTTAGGCATTTGTCTTTGTGCAATCGAGTAAAATAAAGTTGTTTTGCATATAGAAAATTAAGCCTGTTTTTAGGGATTGTGAGATTATTTTTATGACAATTCCACACGTTTTACCCACCAATTCTCATTACTGCAATGCACATTACCGCAATGTGATTTATATATATTATTATATATATAGTATTTACACATCATATTAATACTCCCTTGGTACTAACTTTCATTTTCGCTGTTTTATTTTATTAAATTTTTTATTTAACCCTTAAATGCATGGTAATTTCCCCAAACACTCTTACATATTCAGGTCTTTAGAGACCTGGCACTTGTATCTATAAAATCTATGTACAAAATGCCCAGATAGTGTATAAATTTAAAAAAACTTTCAAGACAATTAGAAAATATCAAAATAAAATATATTTTGATGCTTTAATTTTCATAAATTAAAAAGATAATTCAACAAATCAGGAAAAATCTAGAACAGGATTCATTATTTTCACATTGAAATTTCATGAGATGCAACTGGCTGTCAAACACATTCTGAGCTACACATGACACAATCTACACATGATACAAATAAGCTACACAGAAGTTACCCATATGTATTTTCTCAGGAACTTACTGAGTCTAAATAGATGCACAACTTACATTATTTCAGTAGTACACCCAAATGACTGTAGTCATACTGTTCATGTGTTGTGCTTGCTATAGTATACTTTGATGTTGTTTCTTCATCAAATAACACCACTGTTGACAATTTATTGTTGCACAGAAAGTCAACTAAGTATAGTGTTTATTTGTATGAATATATATTTCATACTATCCTGTGATAGTGAACTTAAATAGTTATGAAATAACAATAACAAATATAATTTATGGAAGTGCAAAAAAAGCAAAAAAAAAACAAACAAAAAAACAAACAAACAAACAAAACACTCTTACATACCTCTGGGTCTCTAATGACCCTATACACTTTTGGTACTTAAACCAATATAATGAATTTATCTGATTTTTTTCAATTTTGGCTATTTTTTCTGTTACATTATAAGAGATAGATTGAGGAATACTAAAGAGGTGTGGGCACAGCTCCAAAAAATGGATGAGGTACAGGGGGTGGAATTAGGTCCCAGGTTTCTAAAGACCCGAGGTATTCATTGAAGGGTTAATAAAAAATAATAATAAAAATGTGCATGTTTAATTGTCATATTTCATATTTTACTTCAAAGATATAAATAAAATACAATAGAGCTGTATGATTTCCTTTTAAGGCTTTAAAAACTTATAAATGACATTATAAATAATGTTTTAAATATCAAAACATTGCTAAATACTTAAAATCTGTCTCTCTTTTTGGTCAACTTTAGTTTTGGTCAACTAAGTTTACAGTGTTGAGAATCATCATTGAAAACAATGGTAATAGGCCAGTAATGAGAACTGTGGGGTAAAACTGTGCTTAAATGTCATAAGTGTTACGAAAAAAATCATAATGGTCCTGAATGTACAGTTAATTTTTTTTTAATGCAAATTCAAAATATAATTTAAAATATCTTTTGAGTTGATTTTTGGCATTAAATTCTACCAGGGCATTTTCTTGAAATGTTTGACAAGAATCAACCATTAAATGTTTTCTAAAATACTTACCCATTGACAACTGGATAAGTAAAAGAAAATCAGTGGTCGAAAGGTGTGGGAATGGTTTGGCCGGCAATAAACCTACTCAAGATCTTGTGTATATTTAAAAATGACATCATACAGAAGAAACTTCTGAAATAAATAGTCATATTAAAGTATTAATTACATATTTTAATGTTATAGTATTTCATGTCACAGTATACAATTTCAACACAAATAAAAAGTAAAAAATAAAATAAAATAAAATAATAATAATAATTCCCAAAGCATAAGTCCAGTTAATGCTTGGATTTAGATGATAAAGGGCACTAGGAATTAGACAGAGTACATTTTAAGAGTTATTGACTGTACATTCATATCTGTGTCATTACACTGCAGAAACATCTGTGTCTCTTGATAACACTGTGTGGATGGGGACTGTATTTTTCCATTACAATTAAAATGTTTTGGAGATCACAAAGCTGCAATACATCCACCATACAATCATGCCAATAAACAAAACTGACAAATTCTCTAAAGCATTCTTTTTCTGACATGCATGTATTTCTTTTAAAGAGATAGTGAAGTCAAAGCCATTGGAAAGTACAGTACTTAAATGCATCCCTTAAATAGATACTATGAATACTGTTTTAAATATGCAATTGTCAATCAAATACAGAATGTTGCAGTTGCAATGAAATACCTACTCTTACTTATAAAGCAAAATCGCAGTTGCCAGCATTGCACCCACTACATCTTTGGCCTTGACATGATTCAGTTTTCACACAGAATACATATGCAGTGTGTAAATCATTTAAATGTGACAAAATATACACGTACTGATAATATGACAGAACAACAGCCCTTCAAAAGGAGTACACCATTTTATTTCGAATTACTTCAAGGTCACTGGTCAGTTTACTCTAGAACGGTGTATTTAGTGTACATAAATGGCATGAGGCTTGCCACATCAAAAAGTATAATGAAACAATATCAAAGACTAAGGAACAGATAAAAAGTAAACTGGGCCCATATATGTTAAACATCTCTGAGCAGTCCACTGATCAATTATCAGCACATATTCACATTAGGGTAAAAGGCAAATAGCAAATGCCATATCAACACTGTTACACTCAGACATTGGATGAATAGATCCCCCGGGTGAGAGCTTGGAAGTATGAATTAGCTGCTCAAAATGTTCTTAAGATTAATTGCTTGTGCTTGTATTTTCCACATTTGTAGGTCACTTTGTTTAAAAATGTCTGCTAAATGAATAAATGCAATTGTCTTATTGAGTTTGGAGAGGTACTCATTGGTTCAACCTCATTCTTGGTGAAAAACATATGGATGAAGAGCTCTTCTGATTTTTATTGCTTAAAACTGAGCAAACACCAGACACAACGTGTAGCTCACACTATTCTGGGGTACCGTTATTGCCACGGTTTATAAATATTTGCAAAGTCAATCACCGTCTGCATGGAAAAAGCATTTGGGATATTATAAAAGCAACATAATCTAAGGAGCAATTCTAAACACATTCATTTCTCAATGAGACACTTTTAGCCTTTGAAATAGCTACTCCTGGTTAAAAGAAAGAAATGAAGTTTAAGATCTGAAACAGAGAGTGTTGAAATAATATAAGAGGTGCCAAGAGCACTTTTGCCATAGTGCTGTACATTCATTTGCTCACTGTCAGCTCTTAAAAAGCATAGAATAACGTAACATAGAAATGAAGAATTAAAAATCTTTTTCAAATTTCCTTGCTTGGAGTTTTAAACACGTTTCTATACCAAGACCATGTATTAATAGTTTAATAAAATAATAAATATATTTAAGTCTGAAACACAAAGACCTGAAGACAAGACTCCAGTTGTGTTGAATGACAGGAATTTCTTGCTTGGACATTTAGCCTCCTCTCTCAGGTTCCCAAAGCCATCCTAAAATTGTCCATTTTTGTGGGATTTTGACCCTGCCAGATATCATTTGGAGGATAAATGGAGAACGGATTATGTTATAGGCAGGATAACTTGGAAGGATGTGTATATATAAAAATCCATTAACCTCCATTTTGGGGGAAAAAAGAAACCTAAAAGGCTGGCAAAGAGGTGATTTCTTCATCATTGTGAGATGACAGCAATTTGACCTTCCATTTCAACATTTTGAATGGAAGGTACCATGTGGTTTGATGAGAACTTTCTACCATTTCATTTTTGGTCTCATTCAGGTTTATCAGTCTGGATTTCTCTCTCTCTCTCTTTTTCTCTGTCCTCGGTCCAATCTGCATGCTCTGTTTGTGTATTATGGGACGGTTCAGACCAGCTGGGCTTAGTACATCACAGCCATGGCAGTAGGGGAGTTTGATGTCCCTGACCAGTGCTTACATAATGCATCCTCAAGAAAACATGCCAACTTCTCACAGTCTTCCTGCATGACAGAAAAACAAGATAATCAGTCCTGTTGAGACATACAGTGCCAAAAAAAAAAAAAAAAAAAAAGTCTATTCAATGGTAGCTTTTCCTAGACAAAAAAAATATCAAACAATTAATCATTATGAAATCTGTTGGCTGTAAGATTCTGCACTTACCTCACTAATGAAAGCATGGTGAACCAACTCACTAGCCAAATCTTTGGGACTGTCAGCTGAAAAAAATTAATTTACTTTTTAGCTATTTACACATTTGTGTATTCACTAAATGGTCAGTTTGTTGATGGCTTGAGCAAATAAGTATTTGAAAATACTGTAAATGCAAAGGTACAAGACTTCAAAGGCACTTAACGTCTTTTATGGAAGAATGAACTACAGTCCCATGAAGAATTGCGAATAACAAAAGCAAATCAAAAAATGTATAAAACTATTATAATTGATTCGAAGTATAACCAATATTTTTAAAGTTTACTGCTAAATATTCACTCACACACACACACACACACACACACACACACACACACACACACACACACACACACACATACAGATAATAACAATTTCATTCAGAATTTTAATCTTTAGAACAGAATAAATGTGCCAAGAACACATTTGTGCATGTGGACATTTACTCACATGGTATGACATCACAGCTAAGTTGGCGATGAAGGCGGTCATCCATCTTTAAAAAGAGAGAGAGCTACAGAGAAAGAAAGGATAGATGACGGAAACATTTTATAACTTTAAGGTGAAAACTACAAGCTACACAAGATTACACTCACATGACTTCTTGTGCCTTCTTCATTTGCTTCCAAATTACAGTGGATCTGGACAACCTATAAGGAAACATTACAGGATTACAAAACTACAAATAAAAAATATATATATTTTAGTTTTTTAAACATACATAACACCTTATTCATATAAGTGTATGTACATATATCTTGCTATATGGAATGTTTCCCCACAAACATTTAATATATATGTTGCAAAGGCCAACCAAACCAAGTTTTTTTTGTGATTAACATTTTTTTATTGATTCATATATTAAACAAATAAAAGCAAAACATATACAAACAGAATCAATACTTAACCCCCTCTATTACCCCCCACCTCATCCCCAACACCCCCCCACAAGAACACCCCGGTGGTCCCACATGATTATAGACACACAAAAACAAATAAAAACAAACAAACAAACAAACAAATAAATAAAAGAAAAAAAAATACAAATAAATAAATAAAATATAATCACACACATAACAACTACACCTCTCTCTCCACTATCCCTCCCAGAGAGTCCTCCAAAAACGGCAGATATTTGCCCCACTTTCCCACAAACAATTCCAAATTTCCCTGTCTTCTAGATAATCCTTCTTCAAAAGCAGCCACCCTCCACATCTCCACACACCACTCCGGAAATGATGGCGCTCCGTCCGACTTCCAACCCCTTAAAATAATTTGTCTGCCAATCATAATGCTAGTCAGAACCCAATTTTTTATATATTTGTCCCCCAAATTTATGACCGCCCCATCGTCCAAAATACAAAGTCTGGGGCAAAGTAAAATTTAAATGCCCAAAACGTCACACAAATAACTCTGAACCTTCAACCAAAAATCTTGGATCTTAACACACCACCAAAAAACAAGGGTTGTGTCTCCAACTTCTGATTGGCATTGCCAGCTGGTGGATGTGTCTTTAAGACCAAGCCTATATAATCTAGAGGGGGTTCAATAAAATCTATGTAAAATCTAAAATTGCATAAGGCGAACCCTTGCATCTCTAGATACAGACATGACATTTTTTAGAATCTTCCTTCCTCCAATACCAAGTTCAAATCTTTCTCCCATAATCTCTTGATAGAAGTTAAAGCTCCATCCCCCAAACTCTGAATTAGCAGAGAGTAATACACTTATGCCTCATGACCTTTTCCAAAAGCAGTAATAACCTCTCCCAAAGTATCTGCCACTTTAGGGGTGCGTGTGCTACTCCCAAAAACAATACAGACAGGTGGCGCAGCTGTAAATACCTATAAAACTGAGATCTGGGAATCCCAAAATGATGAACCAAATTCTCAAAAGATCTCAACACTCCACTCTTATACAGGTCACCAAGTGTAGTGACCTCCCTCACAATCCACTCTGACCAACAGAAAGGGGACTTATTAATACATAATTTAAGGTTCAGCCATATGCTTGAGGCAACATTGAAATAAATGGCCGAATTAAACACTCTGGACACTTTTGTCCAAACCACGTGCAAATATGAGATAACGGGGTGTGACTTAACTTCTCCGGTTAGTTTGATAGAAAGGCTTTGCAATGGCGAAATAGGGGCAAGGACTTCCTGTTCAATACGAAACCAGGGAGGGGCTCTCTCAGGTGGAAGTGACCAATGAGCCAAATGTCTGAGACCGAATGCATAATAATAAAACAAAATCTTGGGTAGGCCTAGCCCACCTTTGTCAATTGGCCTATGTAACTTGTTGAAATGTAATATGGGACGTTTACCATTCCAAATAAAGGACTTCGCTATGCTATCAAATTGCTTGAAATAAGAGAGGGGGACATCTACAGGGAGAGATTGTAGCAGGTAGTTGAATTTTGGAATAAAATTCATTTTAATATCATTAACCTTCCCAATCACAGATAAATGTAATGAAGCCCACCTACTCACATCAGTCAAAAACCTTTTTGTTAAAGGGTTGAAATTAACTCCAACTAAATCACACAAATTTGCTGGGAATAAAATGCCCAAATACTTAATGCCCTGTTTGGGCCACTAAAAGGTTCCCGGCTGAAAATCCGTTACTGGGCAGTACGCTGTCAGAGCCAAAGCTTTGCATTTAGACCAATTAACTCTGTATCCTGAGAACTTAGAAAAGGAATTAATAATTCTGTGGAGGCAAGGCATAGATCTAGTAGGGTCAGAGATGAATAATAAAATACCATCTGCGTAAAGCAAAAGCTTATGCGCTACACCTCCCGCCATCACCCCTGGAAAATCCACCTCCTTTCTTATTGCGGCTGCTAATGGTTCCAGGGCAAGACAGAACAATAATGGGGAAAGAGGGCAACCCTGCCGGGTGCCCCTATCCAGAGTAAAATAATCTGAAATTAATCAATTTGTTTGTACCACCCATACCGGGTGTCTATAAAGTAACTTAATCCATTCAATAAAAGTATTCCCAAATCCGTACACTTCCAAAATCTTAAAAAGATAATCTCATTCTACCATATCAAATGCCTTTTCGGCATCAAGTGAGATGGCAGCGACCGGAGTCTGATCTTTCGCCACTGACCACATGATATTGATGAAACACCTGATGTTATCAGAAGAGCTACGCCCCGAATAAACCCTACCTGATCTATATGTATAAGATATGTCATAACTTAATCGGTTAGCCAGAATTTGACAACATTTTAATGTCTAGCTGGATCAGAGAAATTGGATGGCAACTCTTACACTCACTTGGATCTTTGTCCTTTAAGAATCAGACTGATCCGGGCTTGTGTCATGGTTGGTGGAAGCGTTCGGTTCTTTAATGATTCTGTATAAACGTCTAACAAAAGTGGAGCCAGTTCTGTAGCATAAGATCTAAAAAGTTCAGCGGAAAAGCCATCTGGCCCTGGAACCTTGCCTGTAGGCAGGGCCTTAATTACCTCATCAAGCTCCTCCAAGTTTATCTCAGAATCAAGATAATTTTTTTGCTCAGTCGTCAGTTTAGGGAGATCTAATGGTTCCACAAAGTTTCTAATATCTTCATCAGAAGACGAAGACGTGGAACTATAAAGATCAAGATGAATTCTTTAAAAGCATTATTAATATCAATGGCCAAGGTAAAAATGTCACTACCAGCAGATATCACTATGGGAATGGTGGAAAAAGACTCTCTCTGCTTTATAGCCAAAAGCTTCCCTGCTTTGTCCCCAGACTCAAAATATGACTGTCTTGCCCCAAATAACCAGAACTCTACCTTCCGCGACAAAATAGTATTATATCTGTATTTCAATCGGGTCAATTCTCTGAGGCCATCAGACGACATTCATAACTTCAGTTCTGTCTTGGTACTTTTAATATTCTCTTCCAACTCCACGAGTTCTCGTGCTTTGGATTTTTTTGATGAATGAGGCATACTGTAGGATCCGACCCCTTAGAACTGCTTTAAGTGGCTCCCAAGCCATGCCCAGAGAGGATACTGAGGACCAATTGGTCTCCATATAATTGATTTCAGCCTTTAACATTTGTTAGAAATCAGGATTTTGCAAAAGGGATACATTAAAGCGCCAACTATATGATTTATTTTTCTCCGTATATGGCAACATCTCTAAACTCACCAGGGCGTGATCTGAGACTAAGAGGTTTCCAATTGAGCAATCAACAACAAATGAAATGTGGGACTTATATAAATCTATTCTAGAATAAATCTTTTGAACTGATGAAAAAAATGTATAGTCCCTACCAGATGGGTTCAAAGTCTCCAAATATCTGTAAGACCAAGATTTGTACACATCCTGTTAAGTTTCAATGTTGCATTAGGGGGTTTCTTGAAGAAATATTTAAGAAAAGAAATAACCTTCCTTCTTTTTATGAGGTGCCCCTGCCCAGTCACATTCCACGTGGAGAGAGACAATCCACTCACATTAACATTTGCCATTTTGACATATTATAAAAATAGATTGTGTGTCAAAAATAAAATCATAAAGACCACATTCCAACATTAGTGCCACAGTCAGACCCCAAAATTCCCCCAGAACCAAATGAACAGAAAAAAGAAAAACGTGCGCATTAACCCCGCGCACAACAGTGCCAACCAGCATCCATCCATCTAAACTCAAACAGTCCATGTACGCCTATGAGAGTCCCCGCGACAACTTTGCCATTGGATTGCTCAAGTCCGGTGTTTCTATACAAATTTTGTGAGACAGAATTACATAACAGAAAATAATCAAAACAAACTCCAACCAATAGGCAGAATAAACACAAAGAATGTGTAGATTCATTCACAAAACTGTCTCGAAGTTTTGATCCTCCACAAAACAAACACCAGCCGCTAGCGGAACCAACACAAAAAAAAAATAAAAAATAAAAATAAAAGTTCAGTTTCCTCGGACAGTCAAATGAATGTTCAGTGAGCCAGCTGTTCATGAGTGCAGCAGATGCCCTAATCCTTCCAATGTCCTGCAAAAAATACTCCACAAAACAAATTCCAGCCAATAGGAGGCATAAGCACAAAGAACGAGCAGATTCATCCACAACTGTCCCCAAGGAGTGTTATTCAACAAAACAAACTCCAGCCGCTAGGCAGAACCAGCACAAAAAGAAACAAGAAATGCGCCCAGCTTCCTCGGACGGTCAAGTGTATCTTCAGCGAGACAGCTCACTTGGAGGCACGTGAGAAACACACCATGACTTCCTCAGTCCATCAATTTTATGAAAGACATCGCTTGTTGTGGGCATGTAGATATTTTGCGGCCATCCTTAGTATCTATTCTCAATTTGGCCGGGAACTTCAGTGTAAAAGCAACCCTTCGTCGATGCAAAAGTTTCTTGAAGGTGTGTTATTCCACAAAACATATTCCAGCCACTAGGTGGAACCAACACAAAAAGAAACAAAAAGGTGCCCAGCTTCCTCAGACATTCAAGTGTATGTACAGCAAGTCAATTCATTTGGGGGCCATATGAAGAACACCAAATGGTTTACTCACCCCATTGTCTCCATGAAATACAATGCTTGCTGTGGGCATGTAAATATTTTGTGGCCATCCTTAGTATCGATTCTCAGCTTGGCCAGGAATATCAGTGCAAAAGTGAACTTCCGTTGATGTAAGAGTTTCTTGCATTCCTTGAATCGATCACGTTTCTCTCTTGCTGAATTCGCAAAGTCTGGGAACAAGAAAATGTTGTGGTTCTTCCAAGAAAGCTTTCCTTTACTCCTCGCCTCGCGCAACACGAGATCTTTATCAGATGAGCTCAGAAATTTGGCCAGAATTGATCAAGCCTGTCTCCCTCAACGGATCTGCGAGCCATGACTCTGAGCTCGCTCGATTTCCAGTTTATGGCCTGTTATGTCGAGCAGACTGGGGAAGAGCTCATCTAGGAATTTCAACATATCTCTGCCTTCCTCATGCTCAGGAATTCCAACAATTCAGACGTTGTTTCGCCGGCTACGATTCTCAAGATCTTCCAATTTTTCCAAAACGCGCTGCAAATCTCCCTCGGTAGCTAGTGGATTAGCAGCTAATTCCCTCTCCGATGACTCCAGATAACTGATCCGTCTCTCGATGTCCCCGATTCTTGTAACCAACTCAGAGAATTTAGTTTCCATCGCAGTAATCGATCGACGTATTACAGCAAGATCCTCTAAGTCAGCAACGACTTTGGTCAGCATCACAGACATGTTGGACAGTTGCCGCTGAATTTCTCCTGCCACACCATCCAAATTGAGTCCCTGGTCTGCAGGCCTGTCAGAGGTTTCAGCTTGAGCACGTAAGTGTCTTTTAATATCTCCAGAGCCCGAGGATTTTGAATTGTTTGCCATGTTGACTTCGGTGAGATTCGATACACCCTGATACATATCTGTTCTTTGTTCTATGACATAAAAATAATTAAAAACTAGCAAAGTGCGCAGAGCTCACCGTTTACACGTCTGACTCTCGCATGGCGTCACGTGACCACTAAACCAAGTTTTTTGAGTACAGAGTCTTAAAAATACTTTGTAACTGATGGAAGGTAGCTAAAAGACAGACATAGACAAGACATAGACATGATGCATTGATCAGTTCTGGGAAATGTTTATATAGAAGGCAACTTTTTCAAATTGACCCTTGCACCAGTATCAGTTATGGGCCCACTTCCCATTCGGCAGCAAACATTTACCAATGGAGAACAAATATCAAAGATAAAGGTGTCATTCTGCATGTTCCAAATCAGTCTACTCCTATTTAATTTAACATAAATCTTTCTCTACTCATCAGTTTCTTACCTTTCTGGTTTCAGTCTCCTGTGGTTCTGGGGTTGGGGTCTTAGCAGTCTCCATCTGTTCCTGTGGCAAAGAGAGAGCGCGGGGGACAGGATGAGGTCGCTGGGAAGCAAAGTTCATAAGAGGGTATATGCCATTCCTGGACAAGCAGAAGAAGAAATGTTGTAGTATCATACATAAAGCATTTAAAAAAATCAAAACACAGCTTTAACCTAATATCAGTTGTTCTTCTCCACTACTTACTTTACATCCTCAAGGAATTTGTCCAGCTCCAGGGGAGAAACGTGGGAATACCTTGATAAAACGAAATGCGAAGGACTTAAGTGGAAAGTGGAAAACAATCAAATAAGACAAACTCGGTTTTAGAAACGCACTTCAGATGAACTCCAGGTCGGTCTCGATGGTTGATCTGTGCCATGATGCCATTAGGGTCATAAGATTTAGTCTTCTCTTCTACACAATTCTCAGGAAGGAGATCTGGGGGAAAAAAAAAGGAAATCATTTCTAAGACCTAAACCACACAGAAAGGGATGTACAACGGAACAATAATTTCCCTTTTTGCACGAATGGGTCATCCAGAATGTTTCTGTTACATCTGAGATCAAACTAAAGTATTATTACACTGAGAAGTATGGAAGGTGTTTTCCATGTCCCACTTACACTGATTACTGATAAAACAGTGCGCAGAAAGCAGTTTTAAGGAGTGGACTTCGAATAATACTCTATGGAACAACAGGTCGTGAGCTGTGGGTCTCGTCTTAGCTTCTGTGAGCACACACGATTGGATAAATTCCTGTCGGTGTAGAAAGTTGAAAGAATTTGATTGAACCAAAAGAGTTCAACTGAGCAGTATTAGTTATATAGTTACAATATAAGTCTTTTACCCTCATGAGAGGGTCCTCAAGTGACTGTCCAGCATGATCTACGGCCTCTTTCGAAACTGCAGTGTCCCCATTGGCCTGGATTTCCAATACTGCCATCTAAAGGTGAATGGGGAATAAAAAAAATTAGAAGGTAAAAACAGAGGTCCTACTTCAATGTTAATCTGAGGGTAAATAATCTTGCTTGCTAGCTTTGATTGTTAAAAGTAATTTTCTGACCTCCAAGGCACAGATCCCAAATGAAAATATATCAATGGCGTAGTCGTCTTCAGCAACTGAAAGAGGAAAGATAAGAAAAGAAAAAAAAATTAAAGAAACATTTTTCCAGATGTACACAGAACATCTAATGTAGCGGGGTGATCAAGAGACAGACACAGAAGGTGTGGTGTCAGGCCTTAGAGAAGCAATTATTTAAAATAATAATCAACATAAAATGTCCAAAAGGAGGAATTAAAAGTGTGTAACAACTTCACAGCAGAAGGGAAGGAGAACACAGGGAAGCGGTTTTCCAGGCTCAGGTAAGACTTTTAATCGGCCACTTCAATGCTTTACAACTTCACAAACTCATCAGCTTCACAGGCACGTAGTTACTTAAACACATCAGCTTCACAAATACAACAGAATGAACGTAACAGCTTTTGGAGCACCATGGCCTTCCTTGTGCCAAACTCTCTCTCTCTCCTCTGCTGGTGGCGTGGCTGCTTATATGCTGCTCTCCCCATGCTCACTGGAATTAGAGACAGGTGTTACACATAATCTAGCTCGGGTGCAAGCGCCCTTACAGCTTTCTCTCTCTCCGGATGGATGCTTGACCACGCCCCCACTGCCACAATGTGCTAAAGGGGAACACTGTCCAAAATAAAGGGGGATCTGGTGCCCTCGTGGTGTGTAGGAAGGGGGAGAGAGGGGGATAGAGATTGCCCGAAGAGAGTGTCTGCTGCATTTGACACTGTAAACCACCTGTCAACCCTCATGGCAAAGGGTATCACAGGAACTGTGCTCTGCTGGTTTGAGTCTTATCTCACAGGTAGGTCTTGGAGGTGAGTGGTGTCTAAGTCTCACCATCTAGCTACTGGGGTACCCCAGGGTTCAGTAGATGGGCCCTTCAACTTCTCCATATACATGTCATCTCTGGGATCTGTCATTCAGGCACATGGCTTTTCCTACCTTTGCTACGCTGATGACACACAACTCTACCTCTCATTCCAGCATGACAATCCTACGTTAGCTGCACGGATCTCAGCCTGGTAGACATCTCGTGTTGGATGAAAGAACATCACCTCCAAATCAACCTTGCTAAAACCGAGCTTCTTGTGATTCCATCAAGCCCAGCAGTTCAGCGCAATTTCACCATTAAACTAAACTCATCAACGATCACACCATCCAAGACAGCCAGAAATCTTGTGGTTGTGTTTGACAATCAGTTAAACTTCACAGATCACATCACAAGGACTGCCCGATCGTGCAGATTTGCTCTGTACAACATCAGGAAAATCAGGCCCTTCCTATCTGAGCATGCCACACAACCCCTCATCCAGGTGCTTGTGCTATCCAGGCTGGACTACTGTAATGGTCTTCTGGCAGGCCTTCCTGCATGTACAGTAAAATCTCTGCAATTGATCCAGAATGCAGCAGTGCGATTGGTTTTAACGAGCCCAAAATGTGCACGTCACGCATCTCTTCATCAAACTCAACTGGCTGCCAATGGTTGCACACATTAAGTTCAAGGCATTGATGCTTGCTTACAGAACAACCACTGGCTCTGCACCCCTTTATCTACACTCACTACTTCAAGTCTACATGCACTCCAGAAGTTTGCGTTCTGTGGGTGAACAGCGCCTCGTAGTGCCATCTCAAAGAAGCAAAAAAATCACTGTCCAGGACTTTCACTTCAACTGTTCCTCGCTGGTGGAATGACCCGCCAAACTCTACCCGAGCAGCTGTTTCTCTAACATCCTTCAAGAAGCATCTAAAGACACAGCTCTTCTGTGAGCACTTGACCCAATCCCTTTATTGCACTGTCGTCTTACTAAAGAAAAAAAAAAAAAACCCCTCTCATCCTCCCTGCTAGGGGTATTTCTCTAAACAATTCTGAAACTTGTATTACAGTACTTGTGTTACTACTGTTCTCCTCATTTGTAAGTCGCTTTGGATAAAAGCATCTGCTAAATTAAAAAAAATTTAAAAATGAAAACATAAACATTTATATTTAAAGATCAAACAATAATTGGTGGACCCCTGCAGTCCCACCACAGACCCCCTTGATAGACATAAAAGATGGCATAGGTGTCAGATACTTACGGCCATACTCTGGAGCAAAAAAGTGCTGGTTTTGCATTTCATCTCTATGCTGGTGCACATTCCCATGAATAGCCTCAGCAAATACTAAGGGAATAAGAGGGACAAATAACATTATTAAATAAACTCTTTGCAAATGCCAAGATTGTATAGATGGAATAATTGCAGCCAGTGAACATATTTCAAGAAGTTCGAGCACATGGGTTTTTTCATGTCCAAAAGAAATACTCTGAGGAGGCAAGGTCTTATTTTCTTTTTGATCTCTTTGATTGTCAAAACGGAAATAAATAAATAAATAAAATTAAAAATGCTAGGAATACGTTACATAACTGTCAGGATTTTGGGCCAATATACGCAAAGCACTGTTCAAGAGGAAGGAAAAGAAACAAACTACTTTGCACAGTGTGTTTTCTCTCTGATGAGATATCACATTCATGTGCACATGGCATATAGAGCTAAGAGTGAACTTACCATTTACAAACAGCCTGTGCCAGACTGCAAAAGAAAAGAGACAAAAGTATTGTTAAAACAGAAGTTAGAAATGATCAAGTGTCAAATACTTTTACGATCCCCATCAGGATTAAAAAGACTCCATCAAACCTGAGCCAATTTTTATGAGCCCATTGTGCTGGATAAAGATGGTGTCACAGGTCAGGTTACCGTGGATAATGGGCGGATCATATGAATGTAAGTAACTAAAGATAGAAAGCATAAAACAAGAGTAAATATATATACCGTACACACACACACACACACACACACACTGGATATAAAAAGTCTACACACCCCTATTAAAACAGCAGGTTTCTGCGATGTAAAAAATTAAACAAAGATAAATCATATCAGAATTTTTGCAACTTTAATGTAAAAATTAAAACCTATGCAATGCCGCTGAAAACCAAAGAGAAAACATTTCAGAAAAAAAAAAAAAAAATGTAAAATTACCTAAAGGCATAAGTGTGCACATCCCTAAACTAATACTTAGTTGAAGCACCCTTTGATTTTATTACAGCACTCAGTCTGTTTGGATAAGAGTCTATTAGCTTGCCACATCTTGACTTGGGAATATTTTTCCACTTTTCTTTGCAAAAATGTTCCAGATCTGTCAAATCGTGAGGGCATCTCCTGTGTATGGCCCTCTTCAGGTCCCCCCACAGATTTTCTATAGGATTCAGGTCTGGGCTCTGGCTGGGCCATTCCAAAACATTAATCTTTTTTTGCTGAAGCGATTCTTTTGTTGATTTGGATGTATGCTTTGGATCATTGTCATGCTGAAAGATCTCTTCATTTTCAGCTTTCTAGCAGACACCAGAAGGTTCTGTGCCAAAATTGACTGGTACTTGGAGCTATTCATGATTCCCTCCACCTTCACTAAAGCCCCAGTTCCAGCTGAAGAAAAGCAGCCCCAAAGCATGATGCTGCCACCACCACCATGCTTCACCGTGGGTATGGTGTTCTTTTGCTGATGTGCTCTGTTGTTTTTGCGCCAAACATAACTTTTACAATTTGGGGCAAAAATATCAATCTTGGTCTCATCAGACCATAACACATTTTTCCACATGGTTTTGGGAGACTGGATATAGGTTTTTGTGGGCTTGAATGGGTTTTTTTTCGTCAGAAAAGGCTTGCATCTTGCCACCCTGCCCCATAGCCCAGACAGATGAAGAATATGGGAGACTGCTGTCACATGTAAGGAGCAACCAGTTCTTGCCAGAAAAAGCTGCAGCTCCTTTAATGTTGCTGTAGGCCTCTTGACAGCCTCCCTGACCAGTTTTCTCTTTGTCTTCTCATCAATTTTGGAGGGACGTCCTGTTCTTGATAATGTCACTGTTGTGCCATACTTTCTCCACTTGTTGATGACTGTCTTCACGGTGTTCCATGTTACTGTATATCTAATGCGTTGGAAAATATTTTGTAGCCCTCACCTGAGCGATACCTTTCAACAATGAGATCCCGTTGATGCTTTGTTAGCTCTTTGTGTCCCATGGCTCTTGTAGAAGCATGCAACCAAGATGTCAGAAAAATCCTACAAGAACAGCTGAGATTTATTTGGAGTTAATCAGAGTCACTTCAGGTGAAGGTGTGTACTATTTCACATGAGCTTGATGATTGGTTGATTCTGAACACAGCCACATACCCAATTATAAAAGGGTGTGCACACTTATGCAGTTTTTTTATTTGTATTTTTTTTCTCTGAAATGTGTCACTTTAGTTTTCAGTGGCATTGCATAGGTTGTAATTTTTACATTAAAGGTACAATAAGTCTGATATAATTTATCTCTGTTTCATTTTTACATCACAAAAACCTGCTGTTTTAACAGGGGTGTGTAGACTTTTTATATCCAGTGTGCGTGTGTGTATATATATATATATATATATACATATATATATATATATATACACACACACACACACACACACACACACACGCGCGCGCACACACAACCGGTCAAAAGTTTTGAAACACGTATTCTTTATTATAATTTTGTTTCTTCACATTTTAGAATAATAGTAAATTCATCAAAACTATGGAATAACATAAATGGAACTATGGGAATTATGTTGTGACTAAACAAAATCCAAAATAAATAAAAACTGTTATATTTTAGCATCTTCAAAGTAGTCACCCTTTGCCTAGAATTTGCAGACATGTACTCTTGACATTTTCTCAATCAACTTCTTGAGGTATCAAATAAGTATGCTTTTTAAACAGTACTGAAGGAGTTCTCATCTATGTTGGGCACTTATTGGCTGCTTTTCTTTATTATTTGGTCCAAGTCATCAATTTCAAAAACTTTTTTTTTATTACATTTTAGTTTTGTAATGAAATAAATTAATATGGTGGCACAATTATATTTTTGTCTACAAAACTAATTTCAAACATTTAAGCATACACCTTCAGATAAAATATTTTTAAGATCATGAGAAACATTTCAGTCAAGTGTTTCAAAACTTTTGACCGGTAGTGTATATATATAGAATAAATGTCTATTTTAAAGCTGAAGTATATGAGTGTTTCATTATTTTTGGAATTCCGTTTGGTGATGCTAATGGTTCAGAAAAAACACACTTCAGCTTTAAACAAGTATTAACAGCAGATTAGTACAAGAATTTTAGAGATAATATTGAATATTCAATGTCATACCTGAGCGCAGACAGGATCTGTGTGCACCAACGCTTCCATGCCTGAGACACAGAAAATACAAACAGAAAGTGTCTTATGATAACATCATATTTCTGCCAGAAGGTGGTGTTGTCCTCCAGCTTTTCTGTGTGCTGGGAAATTTCATTTCATAATTGATGAAATGTCTAACCTTCACATTCATAGTTTTGTGGTTTTTCTTTGTCTTCTTCAAAAACTGCTTGAGGCTGCCAGATGACATATACTCTGTGATAAAAATCACCTGCATGACAGGAGACATGACAGAAAAAGGGAATGTCTGTATTTGGGGTAAAGTTCACCAAGGCGTTTGTTTATATCAGGTGCGTTTTGTTTCTCACCCTTGCTCTGCTCTCTCTCATGTCCAACCAATACTTGTGAAACTTCACAATGTTTGGATGCTCCACCTGCATCAGGTTCTCAAACATCTCCTTTATCCTGTCCTGCATAACATACAAAATAACATTTGGTTTTCCATTTCAAGTGTTGTTTCTGTATTTTGTTACAATACCACCATTTCACCATGATGACTGTCCAATATTGTAACAATTTACAGATGTTTGTGGTGTAGCAACATGTAGGCTAATGTACAACAATATTGATGTTGTGAATTCTGCTGATTTAAATTTGTCATCGAGGTAACTTTATCCAGCTAAGCTGTCCAAATGTTGTCAAAATCAAGCAATTGATATATATATATATATATATATATATATATATATATATATATATATATATATATATATATATATATATCTCAATTTATTAGGCCACTTTTTTAGGTACACCTATATATCTACTTATTCATGCGATTATCTAATCAGCCAATCATGTGGCAGCAGTGTAATGTATAAAATCATGCGGATATGGGTCAGGAGCTTCAGTTCATATTCACATCAACCATCAGAATGGGGAAAAATGTGATCTCAGTGATTTCGACTGTGGCATGATTGTTGGTGCCAGATGGGCTGGTTTGAGTATTTCTGTAACTGCAAATCTCCTGGGATTTTTACGCACAACGGTCTCTAGAATGTAAAGAGAATGGTGTGAAAAACAAAAACTTCCAGTGAGCAGCAGTTCTGTGGGCGAAAATAGTTTGTTAATGACAGAGATCAGAGAAGAATAGCCAGACTTTTATAAAGTAAATGTATTCTGAATACAGGTGCTTGAAAACATAATGGGGGCTGAATACAGTTACTTCATTTTTGTATACGTATATACGTAACGCCGTTACATGTATTCCGTTACAGCCCAACCCTGTCCAATAAAGTGGCCGGTGATATATACATTTTTTTTTTGAGCAAAGACAACATTCAATTAAATTAAAAATATATTTTTCTGACACATAATACAATGCATAATTTGAAAATGTTGGCATGGCAAGTACAAATCTCAACTAAATCTAAAATAAATCTTGTTGCACTCTGTCCACCCAGGATATTTATACTGAAAATAAATAAATGTTGAAAAAAGTGTGGTCCTACCTCAAAGGACTTGAAAACCTTCTTGTCTGAAAACTGCACTTCATTCCACACCACCTCCACCCCCTCCTCAGTGTCCATAGCCAAGTACGCACTCTCAATGCCTGGGACGTTTCCCTGGCTGACCTAAACCAAATAAAAAATAAAAAAAGGAGAAAAAAGGGAACAAGAGAGAAATAGAAAAGAGAGAAGAGATTCTTAGCTGAAACACTCAGCACTCAAGAGTAGCAAATATAGCAAATGAGGCAATATTTACACTTTTTACAGTGTTTGGACATGTAGTATTTTAGTATCAAGTTCTCGGTATTGCAAGTACAGGAAAGTTGTATTTCTATGAAAAGGACACGGCCCCTTCTCCGCCCCCTGCTCCACCACTCTCCCAGAGCGCACGTTGTGAGTTGGCACAGCCTGAGTTTTTCTCTTTGTGATGCTGTAAATAAAGCTCTTAATTCGGAACTGGGCTCGCTGCTGTTCGCTCCCAAAACACTTCAAGTTTCCACCTATTCTGTCCAGAAAAGTCCCTTTATTATCAAAACTGGTCAAAAGACCAACCGCCCAATGTTTTCTTACTTGGATTTCTCCATTTATAGGCCAATTCTGCTCCCCTCCTGGTGATCGGACAGCTCAAGTTATGTGTTTTGGAGACAGACACAACATGATGTAATCTCGCTGAGACACAGCTGCACTCTAAAAGGACTTGGATAGATTTAACTGTCTCAAACTCACAAACATATGACTTCAAATTGATTAATCTGTTTGTTATGGTTCAACAAAGAGCTTTTTCATTTGTCAGGATATTCATGTAAGAAAAATACAAAAGTTGGACATGCTGTACATGCTTGTCACTGTAACATTATAGTAGACTGAATAGTAGCCTACTAAATGTTTCAGTTTAGTACTTCTTTAACCACTTTAAAATAAACACATAAAAACAGTTTATTGTGCCATTTCAAGCATACTGACTGTCAGTCACCACTGAAGGAAATCCAATCCCAGAGGTTTAACACCGACTATTAAAACTACTGACTGCATATAAATCAACCTTAGGGCAACAGTAAAATGTAGAACAGGCTTTATCACACTTGAACATTCATTGATACTGGCCGAACACAGCAAAGCTGGGCTATTCAAAACCAAGGATACAAAAAAGCATGTCTAATTACATTTGGAGTTAATTAATTTCCTAGATTCCCCTAATTCCGACCCAATGTTGCAGTTTTTTGTTTGTTTTGTCTACAATTCTTATGTTTTTCGTCTTGGATGTGGTCTGCCTTACTGTCTACGATAGACAAACATTTTTGGACATTGGTTCTTCAATAGCACACAGAAGACCGGACTTTAAATTCCTCAATGCCGACAGCAGAGCCCTTTGTCTGGGCTGCCCGGCCACAGAAATGTAGCCAGAAAAGGGGAAGGAGAGCCAGCGTTCTTGTCAGACTAAGACGACGCACAAATAGACCCCCGCTACCCAGCATTCTACTGGCAAATGTTCAGTCTCTGGACCACAAGCTGTGCGAGCTGAGAGCGCAGATCTCTTTCCGGGGAGAGACGAGGGACTGCTGCATTGTCTGCCTTACAGAAACTTGGATGTCTGTGGAGATTCCAGACTCAGCCATCGAACCCGTGGGGTTCTCAGTGCAACGAGCCGACAGAGTGAAAGACCTCTCAGGTAAAAGCAGAGGAGGTGGTGTATGTTTTATGATCAACAAATCCTGGTGTGATCAGAGGAACATACATTCTATCAAGTCTTTCTGCTCTCCTGACCTGGAATTTCTCATGCTTCTGTGTCGACCATTCTGGCTACCGAAGGAATTCACAGTGGTCATTATCACAGCTGTGTACATCACACCACAAACCGACACAGACCGGGCACTCAAGGAACTGTATGGGAGTACAAGTGAGCAGGAAACCGCGCACCCCGAGGCCACGTTCATTGTGACCAGGGACTTTAACAAAGCCAACTTCAAGTCAATAGCACCGAAATACTTCCAACACATCAGATGCAACACACGAGGGGACCGGGTTTGGACCATTGCTACTCTCCCTTCCGGGATGGCTACAAATCCCTCCCCCGCCCACCATTTGGCAAATCGAACCACTCTTCCATTCTCCTTCTGCCCGCTTACAGGCAGAAACTGAAACAGGAAGCACCCGCCCTCAGAACAATCCAGTGATGGTCGGACCAATCAGATTCTATGCTACAAGACTGTTTTGATCACGTGGACTGGAGATGTTCCGGTCTGCCTCTGATGACGAAATCGAGGTCTATGCTGATACCGTAACATGTTTCATCAGGAAATGTATAGATGATGTAGTGCCAACCAAAACAATACAGATCTACCCTAACCAAAAACCATGGATTAATAGCGATGTTCGTGCGGCACTTAATGCGCGGACCTCCGCTATTAATTCCGGGAACGCGGAGGAGCACAAACAAGCCAGTTATGCCCTCTGCAATACTATCAGAGCAGACTGAAGGACAGTTCAACACTGACACTAGAACCATGTGGCAGGGAATTAGAATCATCACGGACTTCAAAGGGAATAAAAACTCCACTGTGAACACCGCTGCCTCTCTCCCGGATGAGCTTAATACATTTTATGCTCGTTTCTAGGGAAATAACACCATCCTCTTGCAGAGAGCTCTCTCAGCCGAAGCTACAGAGGTTAGTTCACTCTCTGTCTCTGTAGCGGACGTAACCCGATCCTTCCGGCGGGTGAATATCCATAAAGCCGTGGGTTCAGATGGCATTCCAGGCCGCGTCATCAGAGCGTGTGCGAACCAACTGCTGGTATTTTTACGGACATTTTCAACCTTTCCCTCTCCTTGTCTGTGGTCCCCACATGCTTTAAAATGTCCACCATTGTGCCTGTACCAAAGCAACTCAAAATCACTTGCTTAAATAACTGGCTTCCTGTTGCTCTGACTCCCATCATCAGCAAATGCTTTGAGAAGCTAATCAGAGATTACATCTACTCTGTGCTGGCTGCCTCACTGGACTCACTGCAGTTTGCTTACTGCAACAACCGCTCCACTGATGATGCCATTGCAACTACACTACACACTGCTCTCTCCCACCTGGAAAAAAGGAACACATATGTGAGAATGCTGTTTGTAGACTACAGCTCAGCATTCAGCACCATAATGCCCTCCAAGCTTGATGTGAAACTCTGGGCTCTGGGCTTAAACAGCTCACTGTGCAGCTGGATCCTGGACTTCCAGGCAAGCAGACGCCAGGTGGATAGAATGGGCAGCAACATTTCCTCATCACTGACCCTCAACAATGGAGCCCCACAGGGCTGTGGTCTCAGCCAACTCCTGTATTCCCTGTACACACATGACTGTGTGGCAACACATAGCTCCAATGCCATCATTAAGTTTGCTGATGATATGACGGTGGTAGGTCTGATCACTGACAATGATGAAAGCCTACAGAGAGGAGGTGCACACTCTGACACGCTGGTGTCAAGAGCACAACCTCTCCCTCAACGTCAGTAAGACCAAGGAGCTTGTGGTGGTCTTCAGGAGAAAAGACAGAGAATACAGCCCCATCACCATCAATGGAGCACTGGTGGAGAGAGTCAACAGCTTCAAGTTCCTCGGTGTCCACATCACTGAGGAACTCACATGGTCCGTCCACACTGAGGCTGTTGTGAAGAAAGCTCACCAGCACCTCTTCTTTCTGAGATGGCTGAGGAAGTTTGGAATGAACCACCACATCCTCACATGGTTCTACACCAGCACTGTAGAGAGCATCCTGACTGGCTGCATCACTGCCTGATATGGCAACAGCACCGCCCTCAACCGCAAAGCCCTGCAAAGGGTGGTGCAAACTGCCACATCATCGGAGGTGAGCTTCCCTCCCTCCAGGACATCTATACCAGGCGGTGTGTGAAAAAGCTCAGAGGATCATCAGAGACTCCAGCCACCAGAGCCATGGTCTGCTCTCACTGCTACCATCAGGCAGGTGGTATCGCAGCATCAGGACCCGCACCAGCCGACTTCATTACAGCTTCTTCCCCCAAGCAATCAAGACATTTGAACTCCACGCACAACTCACCACACGTCCCACCAAGAGCGAGCACCACATTATAGCGACCACGAGGAGGTTAACCCAACGTGACTCTACCCACCCTAGTAATCGGGCCAACTGGTTGCTTAGGAAGCCTGACTGGAGTCCACGCCCTGGATTCAAACTTGCGACTCCAGGTGTAGTAGTCAGCGTCTTTAATTGCTGAGTTACCCAATAGTATTACTCTAATAAGTGAATTAATCATAATTACATTTTTAAAGCTAATTCCTAACAATATAAATTGTGAGCGGATACCACGAGCTGTTGTATTACGATTTAAATGGTGGAGAATTTTATTCAGACAAAAAAAAAATATCATTATTTGTCATTTACCCTTCTTATAATGGTGGTTGAACGTGGCTAATTCCATTATAAAATTCCTTACATATTATGGTGAAGGTACAGGGACACTTTAATCCACATGTGTGCATTTATACTACCAAAAATACTACACTGATTAATTGGTGCTGAAGGTTGCTTTTTGGAATCTCGGTTATCTGCAAAAATCTATGCAGATATAGTTTCTTATAGTTTTTTCATCATTTCAAAATAAGAGTCCCCAGTGAGTTTATAGTTTTTTTATTCTTAAAAGTCCCACATTATGTACCAAATCAGAATTGTTTCTGGTTATTATTGCGATTTTGGTTGAACAATAAACCACATCTGGGATTTCATTCATTTTGGACTCTTTTTCTGTGCCCACCATAATAAGGAACATTTTTGACGTTCTATCAGTGGCGGTTCTAGCTTGTGTGGCGCCCTGGGCGAAACCCGCTTCAACACTCCCCCAAAGTTGTTGGGGGGTGGGGGGGGGGCGGGGTTGTATGGTGCCTCGGGCGAAACACGCTTCAACATGCCCCCAAAGTTGTTGACGGGGGGGGGCTCTGTGTGGGTGCCTCGTGCCACCCCACCGCAATTACATTGATTTAATGTCATTAAATCAAATGGGGGAGCATACTAAACACTAATAAAAATTAAGTTCATGTTGATTTTCTCAGTTCTTTAAACTTATTTATTCACTTTGTTATGGTGATATTGAAAAAGCAAAATAGAAGCATTTTCACAAGTGGTCTTAGACTTTTGAACCCCACTGTATATGGCTAAAAAGATAAGGTAAAGTTTTGGTGTCCAGCGCTTCTAAACCCCTTCTGACATGAACCCACATTACATCCCACTTTCCCAGTGAAAACAAACATTACAACCTTCATTTCCTGCCCTTACATCCCTTAAGGGCATTTCTGCCACTTACTCCATAATGTATGAACTGTAATAAGTTGCTCTTCTCTGGCACTACTTTAATCTCTGGAAAACCATGCATTCCCTATTTCTACCCTTTTTTATCATATTAAAATGAATTTGCGGGCTAAGAGAGAAAATGTGCATGGATTTGCATTAGGGTTGCCACGGTGTACGGTGTTACTGGTTTTACTCGGTACAAGGGATAACACCAGTGTGAAATTTTATATCGGGTAAAAGGGGGATACATTACGAATGGAACTTCCAATATCAATACAACTGCCTAACAAATAGAATAGCCTTAAGAATAGTTGCCTAATGAAGAGTTTGCGACCCATGATAAATGAACCTAAATATTGCACTGAAAGCCAGATGCTCTTTACCAACATATCAAATTTCACAGGCTAGCAACGTATGTGGACTGACAGAAGATGTTTAATTGCAGGTAGTGAATATAATGTGCATGGTGGGTAACTATAAGATGTCTCGGATTCGGAATAACACAAGAAATGCTGTTAGCCACACAGACATGCGCTTGAAGAAACACACATATTTTTAAGAACATGTCTGATGTGCTGTTTGTTCGGAGGTGTGCAGTCTCGTGGAACACGTGTATGTAAAGGGTTCACACTTTTTCTTTGTTTCAGTCTTCTGAATTTTTTTTTGCAAGAATAGTATAGTCTATGAGAATGCTGCAAATGACCTCAGACTATCTCAGCTCAAGAGGTGCTCTGAGTTTAGTTCACTATTTCCACAGAGCAGTTAGTTGTAAGCGTAACTCTGCAGGGTCACTTTATATATAGCCTATACATCTTGATGAAATCATAAAATAATACAAAAACACGTTCACCTCGAACCATGATTTATATTTTTATTATATTTATTATATTTATATTTCAGTGATTATTATCATCATTATTATGTTTACATTTATAATTGTTTTTAGATCTTAATTTTTATTAGTAATTTTCCACCTGTTGTCATTGACGGATACTTGCGTGACGGTAAATGGAAAGGTGGTTATTTATAATTTTTTTTTTGAACCACTTTGTTATTTTAATTGCTTTTTCGTTTCGTTTGAAGTGCAATTTGAATTTAGAAATGTCTTTGGTTTAAGTTTTATGTTTTTAATAAATGAATTTAATTTTTAATGCAAAATTACTAAAGCAAGAATATTCACCAATCCCTCAGCCAGGGGGGTTGATGATGTAATTGGATATTGTGATTTTCTTTATATATTTTTTTTATATCGTGAACAAATTTCTTGCATATTGCCCAGCCCTAGGAGAGAACAAAACAAATTTATTCACATACATTCAAAGTCATTACCCTTCTGAAGCAGCTAAACTGGGTCCTGGGTAAACACCAACATTAAACTCGCAACAACCCACAATAAGTGATGTATTTGCCTGGACAAAGAAATACCCGACTGGTAGCCCATAATGGAGAGAATGCACGGATTAAGTAGGTTCATTGCCAAAGAGATGTAGCCCTTCACAACTGCTGAAAAGCCATCTTTCATAAAGTTCAAAAAGAACAACACACATTTTAATTGCACATAATTTTTTTCAGTTTCATTTGAATTTTTAGTTAAAATAAATAAAAAACTAAGTTCAAAGTTTGAAATCAAGCTGCCTTGCATTATTGTGTATGCAATTGCTTAATGAAAATTACACTCTGAATAATAGTTCTTATAGGGCATTTTCACACCTGGCTCATTTGGAGCATCTGATTCGGAACCTGGTGCATTTTCTCTCTTGGTTCGGTTCATTTAGGCATATATGAACACAGCAATTGCACTTGGATCCACACCAAAACAATTGTTCCAAGACCTCCTGAACGAGGTGGTCTCGTTCACTTGTGTTGAGAATTCAAACCGACCCAACGGACCAACGCACCAAATAATATCCCTATAAAAACCATGAACATACCTGATGGATCTGCGGAGAACAAATCTGTAGGTCAGCATGTCGCTGTAATTCATAATCAAAATGTGGATAGAGCCTTTTGACGACTATATTAGACATAATTGCACATTTAAAATAGCAGTTACTTTATAATTCCTGAGGGAAAAATAGTACAATCTCTTCTTTGGGATGCGGCAAAACAAACACAGTTAGCAACTTTGTGACAGATGTAAAACATCTTTACTGTACGTAGCTTCACTCTTTCTGATGTGTAATTGTGTGTGTGCACGGGAGAAAGAGAGCGCTCTGTGTCCATGAGAACAGGCACTTTTCAATACATGAATTATGCAAAAGCAGCTAATGACAGATAAAAATAACCATGGCGAAAATTTTACAACTCATATCCATCTGAGTGACAGATTTTATTTGCAGTGCAACCTCTGACTGGAATGCACATTTTGTGCCACTCGGAAGCTTTTTGCATAACTGTGACATAGACAGTAGTGGAAAATTTTTAACAGTTGACAAATTTATGCAGGTTTATCATTTTAACTGTAATTTTTGGATGTTAGAGCTAAATACCTGAACAGCACTCAAACTTTGACCAATAAGAGGACAGTTTGCTCACATGTGACATTTATTAACACAGTTTTGGTCCATTTTGAAATGTTGCCTAGTGAAAGTGAACCGAACCAAGAAGAAAATGCAACATTGTTACAATTTAGCCTCTTTTTTGGAACAATTTAAACAAGCTACAGGTCTGAAAATGCCCTTAGTGTTCCACAGGGAAAAAGTCATTCGAGTTTCAAGTGACAAAGTTGCATATGATGACTAAATTTTGAGTTTAAAGCAAATTATCTTCAAAAGGTGCGATTCGATTGGACTGACCAAATTTTAGACAAAATCTTTCAAAAACAATTTGAAGGTGGCATGCTAGAATGGACATGACATTTCTGTATCCAGGCATAGCATTCAGTATCTATACAATTATCATCATGAATGGCGCTTCAATTCACCATGCTAACCCCAGACGGATACTGGGCCCCCTAGATAGGCTAAACGTCCTGTTTGGGTATAAATACTGAGCCTCTCTCTATGGGGTGGATACTTTTGTGATGGAGTAAGTTGACCCGTTTCAATGTTGCAGACGCCACAGAGCCCTCATTTCAACCGACATACAAGAGACACTTATGTCAGTGCTCTGCTTTAATGTTGGAACAAAATGGTTGTGTAACTGTGCTTAGCTGGATAGACACCCAATTCCAGATGTGAAAACAAGCAGCCCTTGTTAGACAAAGTGCCAGTGTCACTCAAGGCCTCCAAAACAGCCTGAGGGCACCCCACTCAGTGGTCTGAGATAAACACAAAGACATGAAAGAGACCCAAGCACGCTGCTCTGTATACTTGAGGGAAAGCTCACTAACAAAAGACGCGTTGCCTAAAACAAGTAGAAAATCTTGTCTTCACTGCCCAACTCTTTAAACAGGAAACAAGATGGACGTTTCAGGCTATTTAAGGGCTGATGGAAAGCTTTAAAAATGTACTTATTTTTATGAGACTTCTATAGACATTCCAGTGGCTAGGAGTTCATCACTAGAATCCAGGCAATTAGATAGTAAGTTATAGGTGGAAAAGCTATGCTATACATAAGCAAAGGGATCAGATGGCCTTTATCAAAGAATGGATGATCAAATAATACACATTAAGACTTTTCACACACACCTTAATCCTGGGTTAACAATTTTTTTAACCCTGGGTTAAGGCCATACTAAACCCTGGATTAATCAATGTTTCACACTTTTAATTTTGAAGGGGTGTTAAGATGGCTTTTAAATCTGGGTTATTAAGTTAACACTGCTATTCCAACCCCGAATTATGCTGCCAAAGGTTTAGAGTGTGAAATCCGGTGCTAGAATGTACTCGCAAATTGTTTCACAGCAGACAACCAATCAAAAAAGAAACCATGTCATAGGGGCTACTTTTATGATACATTATGGTGCATTTTTCTGTCAGACCCAGTCCCTGATCACTTTCATTAAATATAAAAAAGCGGCCAGGATATTCTTAAAAAAATTCACCTTTATGTTCCACAGAAGAGAGAACGTCATATGGATTTGGAACAGTGTCAGAAATGAACTTTTCCATTAAGGAGAAAAAATGAGTCCTGTATTAAATTTTCGGTGGTACATTTCTTTCTTTTTTTTTTTTTCTTTTTTTTACAATATCCACCTTATTTTGCAAAGCCGAAGCAAGCAAGCCGCTGTGTTTCCAGCAAGTGTGACCGAGTTCCACTGACATTGACTGCAATGTAAATAACTAGAAGCACACTGAGACCAGACTTTAGTGATATGGGCTAATAAACTATTATACAACCACACGATGTACAGCACAATAATATGCCAATATCTGATAATTTTCATGTAAACCTCCATTCATATTTATCTGCTAAACCTCTGATGCTGCCTTGCGACCTTGGCCAGGTCTCTCTTGTAAAAGAGATTTTTTGATCTCAATGGGACTTCCAGGTAAAATAAAGGTAAAATAAATAAATACAATATTTTCAAAAGGCAATCAGCGCCTGATCTCTTCTTCATTTTGCCTGTGCAACAGTGTGTGATGAAGCAATGGCAAAATGCGATAAACAGTGAACCTATTTGCACTACAAACGCAAATTTTGTTTTAATATAAACAATGATAATAATATGACATATATTGCCAGACTGCAATATAAAGCAACATAATGTAGTATTTTTGTATCACTAAAATGATTTCCAGGGAACACACAAACCAATAAAAAAAATGCACAAATACCTTGAATGCACAGCCGCTTTGGATAAGTGTCTGCCAAATACGTAAATGTAAATGAGCCATTGTTATCTTTTAAAAGAGGTTGCAGGTTTGTTGCGTGTTGTACTTTATAATTTACTGTATGTTATTAACCCTGTAAATGTGCAAAAAGGAACATCAATCTAGGAACACCTGATTACCCAGGATGAATTAATAACCAAGGGTTAAGTATGAATAGTGCGAAACACTTTTTTTTTCCAAAAAGTCTTTATGGGGGAAAAGGTCCAACCACATCAGCTTACTATTATTATTATTATTATTAGTAGTAGTAGTAGAAATTCCCTAAGATTACATGAATCACAAACTGATAATAAACACAATGTCAGTGGCCCATGTCATCAGGAAAGGTACTTGAACTCACTGAGCAATGTTATCAATTTGACCCTTCCAGGGATTTATATTCTTGACAGTCACTCACAGGGAGTACTTGGAGTCAGAAAATACGATAAGCCTATGAGAAAACAGTCAAATTAATACAACTTTTATTGCACCCTCTACTAGTTTTAGCTGTACTGTGTAACTTCTCCTGTGTTCACAAAAGAACGAGTGCTGACAGATGCATATTTTCAGCTCTTGCCTTGAGGGCAACTCTCTCCCAAAGCGCCCAATGTTTTATCTTGCATCCGCATCTTAAATAAGTTTATGATGAATAGCACAGCTTTTGGGTGAACTGGGTGAAATAGGTGTGTGTGTCTGTGTAAGTAGGAGGATGAAATGTAAACCAAGAATTCAGGGAGTCAACACTATTAAAAGGGAGGTCTATTGAACATATGCACTCATTTGCTGTTTGAGAGCTATGTGTGTACAAACAGAAGATGTGCCGAAAGCAGGTTCAGGGCATTAACCAGGGCTTGGGACCAAAATGCACTGAAAGTGACAAAATGCCCCAGATATTTAAAATGTGGGGACAAGTGTTCAACAATGCATTTTTCTGTTTTTCTAAAAAATTTTAAAATCTACAAACACTGAACATGAAAAAACACTCAACAACTACTATTTGTAAAACAATGACGGCATTTAAATATACAATAACAGTAGACAGTAGATTGCTATAGCATCTTCCATAAAGATCAGACAATTATTTAAAATGTGTTTTAGCAGATTTTTACAGCTACTTTTGTACTGATTGTTATATTTCTTTAATCAATTAACTGATTCAATCAAAGTATTTGACATAAATGGACCACACTGTGTTTTTATATGGTAAAAAACAAGATATGCCCCTTTAAATGTAATAAATGCCCTTTAAACATCAATTCCAGGAGATTTCATTTCTGACACATGATGGAAAGGTATTGTATTGTTTGTATAAGCCAAGCAACAGAAGGAGAGGGAATCAAGCCTACATTTAGCCCAGCTAATGGAGCTATAAACCTGAACGTTTCAAAGGGAACACCAGGACAGTGTGCCTTTGGGTCTGAACATGACTGGCACTTTTGAGGTGAGGACCTGCCACAACAGGCCTGTAGGATCGAACTCTGCAGTATTTCCATTTCCATTTATTCATTTGGCAGACGCTTTTATCCAAAGTGACTTACAAAAGAGGAAAACATAAGCGAATCATCTTAGGAGACAGTGGTATGAAAAGTGCTGTATTACAAAGTATCACTAGCATCATAATAGTATTCAAAACAGAATAAAGTGCAACAGGAATATTTTTTTCCTTTTTTTTTTTTTAATGACTGGTTAAGTGCTCATGGAACAGATGTGTTTTTAGTCCTTTTTTGAAGACAGAGAGTGAGTCAGCTTCACGGATGGAGTTAGGAACGCTGTTCCACCAATGTGGTACAATGAAGCTGAAAGTTCGGGAAAGTGTTTTGGTGCCTCTTTGTGTTGGTACAACAAGGTGACGTTCCTTAGCCGACCGCAGGCTTCTAGTGGGCGCGTAGCTCTGCATAAATGATTTTAGGTATGCTGGATCAGACCCAGTGACTGTTCTGTATGCTAGCATCAGAGCCTTGAATTTGATACGTGCATCAACCGGCAGCCAGTGGAGAGAGATGAGGAGTGGTGTAACATGCGCTCTCTTTGGTTGATTAAAGACCAGACGTCCTGCTGCATTCTGGATCATTTGCAGGGGTCTAATTGCACATGCAGGGAGGCTTGCAATGAGAGTGTTATAGAAGTCCAGTCTAGTTATGACAAGTGACTGGACAAGCAGTTGTGTGGCATGTTCAGAGAGGAAGGGTCTTATCTTCCTGATATTGTAAAGTGTAAATCTACATGATCTTGCGGTCTTTGAGATGTGGTCTGTGAAATTTAGTCTGTTGTCGATGGTTACCCCTAGATTTCTGACCGATTTGGAAGGCGTTACTGTAGTTGCACCCAGCTGCACGGTGGGTTGAGTTGCAGGTGGTGCTCCTTCATCCAGGCCGAGATGTCCACCAGGCAGGCAGAAATTCGAGCAGCCACTGTGGTGTTGTTGGGCTGGAAAGACAAGTAGAGTTGCATGTCATCAGCGTAGCAGTGGTAAGAGAAACCATGTGCCTGAATGATGGGTCCCAGTGATGTTGTGTATATAGAGAAGAGAAGTGGCCCAAGCACTGATCCCTGAGGTACCCCAGTAAGTAGCTGATGTGGCTTGGATACCTCACCTCTCTAGGCTACCTTGAAGGACCTACCTGAGAGATAGGAATTAAACCAGTATTTCCTGATTGAGAGCTCTGGTTTTGAATGAGTGGATCAATGCTGATACACTTGGAAGGATCATAAACTCAGTATGGTGCAATATGTAGTGGGCGACATCAGATGACATGACAAAAAGAGAAGTAGTGAAGAACAATAAAGAAAAGTAAACAAAGAGCATTACGGACAGTGTATAATGTGATATCCACACATAACGGTGTTTGTCACTGCACTCGCAATTCATGAATGCCCTGCATTGTGACAGTAAACATGTGGGAAGTCATGGTGTGAACCGACTGAAAGCTTTGTTTCAGGGCTTTTCCTCACTCTGCTAGCTTTCTCTGCCTGGGACTCTGAAGTTCTGAGACTTGTAGTTCTTCTGGGATTTTCCAACCATGTGCCAGGAAAGGAACAAACTTTGATCCTAGAAAGAAAACATATTAGCTCTGTTCCTAAACCTAGTTAACTGCCTACTGTCTACATATTTAGCTGCCTTCTAAGGCAGCATCCTAGCTGTCATAAAACTCAGCTCACTAGGTTTTGAAACAGAGTAATTGTTCATACTCAACTATGGATTGGTTAAGGAACCAACAATGGATTAAGGACGTTGTTTCTCACTTTATTCAAATTGTGACAGGAGTCATGATTTGTGAACGGAGAACAGAGAAAAGTTCTCCTAGATCAGAAGAGCGGGTGTCATGAATAGCCATCTTGTATATCATTCAACGGACATGGGTAGCTAAACAAAGGAGTGTCACATCTTCTTGTGACATAAAAAAAAATATATAAAATAAAACCTTTCCACCCTTTCAGGGAGAAAAATCATTAAATGAGGTTCAGAATACACCAAGATTATGCCATTAAAAGACTGGGATTTGTTCAAATCCAGAATGATAAAAGTGGGCATTAGTATGTGAATGAGTATAAGCTCTAGCTAAGTGATCTGTCTTGCACACAAAAAAAAGAAAAGAAAAACCCAAATGCACAATCAAGTGCACACACACACACACACACACACACACACACACACACACACACACACACACACACACACACAAAATGGAACAGTGTAATCCACATATAAAACAAAAAACAAATATACCATCTGCTCCATTTCAGGCCAGTTCTTTATAAACACTGAAAGTAAGTAGTTTATATCTGAGGCAAGCGAACTTATAAAGAAGATGTACATTTATCAAGATACACACTGCATTAGAATTTTTGAGGACTGAGGTTAATTTGTAAATCTATAAAAAATGCATCCATTTCAAACACAATGATTTGTCCAACATCCAAGAATGTACGTATACTAAATAACATTATATGATTAAGTATATATTGTGGATGATTTTAGCCATTATTTAATTCCCAGCTGTGGCAGTAAACCTGAACAATGAATGGAATTCAAAGTATATCTTGTATCTGTGTCATGACTAAAATCTCACAATTCTAGTCCAGTTACAGCAAGTCAGTCACATGAGAACCATTTAGCATTCTTGAACTGAAATGCTCAAGCTGTCATCAAAAACTAATTCTGCAGACTCACACATGACACTAATAAATTCAAACAACCCATCACTGTCATCTAACTTTTCTAATTACCTTTATCTGAATAGAAAGCATATCAACTGACTAGAGAACAAGGCAATTTATTCTTGCTGAATTGATCAGTCCGAATCCTCAAATTGCAACTGAAATAGTGGTGAAATGTAGTCCTGCACCAACATGCACAGCTACTGTTGGCAGATAGATGAGACTGCATTTGTGAATGATTTTCTAAGGGCCATTTGGAAAACTGCAGATTTACTGTACATTAAAAAAACAAAAGCAGATAATCCTAAAATGATACCGAGAGTCTAATGCTTAAGCTTTTAATCTTTTTGATGCCAAGGACTTGATGATCCCCTGGGAAGGGACCTCCCTTCCTAAAATATAAAGGCAGCTATATATTTTCATGTATAAAGACCCATTGATACTGTTAAGGGCTTTTCACACTGCACTTACCCCAGGTAATTTTGAAAGGGGGTTAGCACCGCTTCTAAACTGGGATTATGAAACCCTGCTCTGGAGCAGGGTTAGCAGCACCACATTTGCGGGGTTAACCCAACATTGCAGTGGCAAAGGCATACAGTGTGAAATGGTGCAGTGGTAGAATGTTAAACAAAGTTGTTTAGCAACTCACAACCAATCAAATAATGCCTCAGTGCTTACCTTATTAAATATGCATGAGCTTTGTACAGTTGCTGAAACTTTCATACGCTGTTTACATTCTCCATCTGAGGGAAACAGTTAAGGTGTCGAACAAAGTTGGCAAACATGATAACTCGTGATGAATACCCAGTATTCTGTATTTTCATGGCATATTTAAGAAGAAAAAAGAAAAACAGATTTGCATTGCTTTAATTTGCTTGGTGACATTTCCACAGAAGTGCAGCTCAACTGACAGGTTGCCTGTCCGCCACAAGCTGTATTCATCCAATCATTGTTTTTGACACCGTTAACTATGAAAATAAGAACGTTAACCCAAGGTTTGCGAATGTATAGTGTGAAACATCGGAACATGAATACCCAAGATTCATTATTAGCCCAGGGTAAAGTTTGAATAGTGTGAAACATGAAACAAGATATCCCAGGATTCCGTTTAAACAGAGACTATTTAGCAGAGACGAGCCACTTCTATTCAAATTAATGGGAGAAAGTAGAACGCCAAACCAAGGAGCTCTAACACCCAACGGTCAATGGATGTAGAAAGGAAGTCCCACCTTACAGGTAAAAGAGCCAATAACCTTTTAGATACAGACATCACCTGTCAATCAACTCAAGAACACGCATGCCCATTAGCTATACAAGCCGGGATAATTGCCTTTTTTAGTGTAATATGAGGTAAAGAAGCACAATGTATGATACCAGTTTTGTCAGATTTTATTGCAGATTTAAAATATGCTCATTTATCGTTATCTTGACCAACCATTTTTGAGATTTCTGTGTTCCCCCATTTAAGCTGATAGGAGCTGCACTGGCATGACTGGAAATAGCCTCCCGGGAGCGATCAAAAGATGACCGACAGTGGACTGACTTGCTAGAAAGACTTTGGTTTAGATTAACCTGGGGTTTACTATTTCAGGTATGAAAAGAAATATTAAATATTAAATTTATTTGTAGACTTTAGAAAGCATAATTAAATAATAGTAATGTCAAAATCAATAAAATGTTTACATTCTCCCTAGCACCCCCCTTGCGGCCCCTGGACACCAGTTTAAAAATGCCTATAGATGCAATAATAATATCAATATTATTATAACTGTTGAACAGCCATTGAAGAGATCGCTAAAATTTAATTTTCTTTTAGAAGACAGCTGAAGCAGACAAAAATGACAAAAAGGTTAAGGATAACACAGCAAATATATCCTTCTGCAATCATGGTGTACCGGTCCGGTAATTTCTAAATAATCCAGGAAGTTTAAAATGGCCTTCTCTCCTCTCTTGAGCAACTGGTTTAAACTTAAATAAAGTGCTCCCCTGAGTGCTGTTTGGCTGTATGACCTGTGTTGTTACCATAGCAGAGTAACAGACTGCATGTAATGAGGACAGCTGTCACAGTTGATGCTGCAGTTTAAAACAATACTGTATCATGTCAAATAATGGTCATTATTTACAGTCTACTTTGTATGCTTGATAGAAATTAGTGTTTGGGAAACCTGTTTGAAAACAGTAATTATTTTGCAATTCAGTTTGGCTAAGCAAGTGGCACAGAAATTACACACATTCCCTCAAGTAAGGGGTGCCCAATCCTGCTCCTGCAGGGCTACTGTCCTGCAGAGTCATTTCCAATTGGAAGTGAGCATCCCTATGCCCTAATCACTCTGAAGGGCAGAGCCCTTGATGTGGGAATTCTGGAGGGGGTAGAGCACTCACGTCTCATATATAACCGTTTGGAACACCTTTGATGAAGGGCATAAAGAAAGACATGCGTCACTTCCTCTTTATCTTCGCCTGAAATGTTACCATGATGACGCAGCGCAGCATCCATCTCCCCATTAGCTGTTCTTACAACAGGAATCTCTTATTAATTGCTGTTAATTTGTAGTTGCAAATAAATATACTTTTTGTAATATTTTTTTTTTCCAAACATTGCCTTTTGTGTCTTATTTGAAATGGCTAACTCTCTCCCCACGTGCTGTTTTATTTATTTATTTATTTACTTATTTTTTGATTAAGGTCTGTTTACTAAAGATTTTCATAAAATACATAATGCAAAACACAAACAGTACACTTTATCCAGTCTAATCCTAAATATACATCCAACCTGCCCACCTAACCACCACCCACCCATCAGACCGGCATCATTCAATTCAAGACAGTTCCTTTATATACTTGCCGAAGAGGTAAAACACAAACTAATAAAACAAAAGTCAGACAAACAGACAGACAGACAAACAGCAACTGAACAAGTCAAAATTTTATACATATTATGGGGTTACATTTTCTGCTTCACTTTTTCACAAACGTCAAGAAGGGCTGCCAAGTTGCATAGAATCTCAGGGCAGACCCCTGAAGAGAGTATCTTATCTTCTCTAACTTGAGATATTGCATAATCTCTTTGATCCAATGAGAATATGTGGAGGGGAGAGGGTCTTTCTACTTAAACAGTATAAGCTGCCTGGCCAGCAAAGCCAGTATAAGTCACCTGGCCAGCACATTGCACTTACGATTGCTTAGATGCATACTCTGTGGTGTAACACCAAATATAGCAATAAGGCTCCTTTAATATTTTAGAGAGAGTATTGAAAATTGATTGCCAAAAATGATGTAGTCTTGGACAAGTCCAGAACATTTGTGATAAACTTGCAGGGGCTTGCATGTCATCAGTCACATGTAGGGTCTAGCTCTGGTCTAATTCTAGACAACCTAACCTTTGACCAGTGAGGTCGGTGTACTATCTTGAATTATACAACAGCATGCCATTGACAAATGGATGATGAGTGAATCCTTCAATAATTGTTTTGCCAGATTGCATCTGGGATTCGTTCATTTAAGTCCTCCTCCCATTTTTTTTTAGACCTCAAGTTGCCAAACTATGTAGATTGAGAAGGTTATATACACTACCGGCCAAAAGTTTTGAAACACTTGACCAAAATGTTTCACATGATCTTAAAAATCTTTTGATCTGAAGGCGTATGCTTAAATGTTTGAAATTAGTTTTGTAGATGAAAATATAATTGTGCCACCATGTTCATTTATTCAAGTTTTTGAAATTGATGACTTGGACCAAATAATAAAGAAAAGCAGCCACTAAGTGCCCAGCATATAGATGGGAACTCCTTCAATACTGTTTAAAAAGTATCCCAGGGTGAAACCTCAAGAAGTTGGTTGAGAAAATGTCAAGAGTACATTTCTGAAAATCCTAGGCAAAGGGTGACTACTTTGAAGATGCAAAAATATAACACAGTTCTGATTTATTTTGGATTTTGTTTAGTCACAACATAATTCCTATAGTTCCATTTATGTTATTCCATAGTTTTAATGACTTTACTATTATTCTAGAATGTGAAAAAAAAATTATAAAGAATGAGTAAGTGTTTCAAAACTTTTGACCGCTAGTGTATATACTTTACCTATAATCTGCTTTAAGTATTTTCCTAACTTGAAAATAAGAGTCTAGCAGAGACGTGGGGGGATATGAAGGGAAGCAATCAGAGTGTGTGGCCACGAAGTTCCGCAGTTGTAGATATCTGATTTGTTCTAGTTGCTCAAAAGATGCAAAATTATCTACATAGAGGTCCTGTAATGAAAGGATCCCACTCATAAACCAGATATCAAAGGCTTTGTCTAATATTGAAGGGGTAAACATGTGGTTTTTAACTAACAAAGCAGAAAGGGAGAGGCTGCGGAGAGCAAATTACCTCCTAAACTGGTTCAAAATTTTTAGCGACTGCGTCACAATGGGGTTAGTGGCATAATGAGAAATAGGCTTCAGAGCACAGTAGATCAGGTAAAGAGGTAAGCCCACAGGAGGTATTCTCCTACATGAGCCATTAAGGTGTATCAGGATTGTCTATGTCACTCATCCATTATACCAATGCCCTGATGTTGGCGGCCCAATAATAGAGCAAAAAATTGGGGAGTAACATGCCACCCAAGAAACGAGGCCTCTGCAGTACGCATTTCCGTTTATGTGTTTTATTTTTTTTATTTTTTTTTTAGATAAATGTTGATATAAGCTTGTTTATGGAGCAAAAGAAGAATTTAGTCAGAAATATAGGAAAATTTTTGATAAAAGGAACTTAGGTAATACATTCATCTTAATGTCGTTAATTCTTCCACTCAGAGAAAGTGGCAGCAAGTCCCAGCATTTAATGTCTTGTTTCAGACCAGCTATCAGGAGCAGGAAGCTAGCTTTGTAGAGGTCTTTATAGTTATGTGTGATCCAGATTCCCAGATATTTGAACTTTTCTGTGTTGACTTTAAAAAGGGTTGAATTAAAGGAGATGTGCTTGGCAATTATTTTAATTGGCATTAACTCGCTTTTTTGAAGGTTTATTTTGTAACCGGATATTTTGCCAAATTTCTTTAATATGCCTAATAGTCTAGGGAGGCTTGGCAGAGGGTCTGACAGGTACAACATCAAGTCATTTGCATAAAGCGATACTTTACACTCCTGACCTCCTCGGCCAATTCCTTTAATATTAATCTCCTGCCATATAGTTAGTGCTAACGGTACAATAGCAATGGCAAACAGGAGCGGAGACATCGGACAAACTTGTCTAGTCCCTCTTTGCAGATTAAAGTAAGCAAAAAGGTTATTGTTGGTACACACCGCAGCCATTGGAGAGGAATACAGAATTCTGATCCAGGATACAAACTTTGGGCCAAAGCCAAATGTTTTGAGTGTATAAAAAAGGTAATCCCACTCCACCCGATCAAAGGCCTTCTCAGCGTCAAGTGATAGTATAATCTCTGGCATGTCGGATGGAGAGGGATTATAAAGGATATTTAGAAGGCGCCTGATATTAAAGAATGAATACCAGTTCTTCATGAAGCCTGTTTGGCCTGCTGAAATGATTGAAGGGAGGGATACCTCAAGACGTCGGGCCAACAGCTTTGCGAGAAGCTTTACATTTGTGTTCAGGAGGGAAACCTGGACGGTATGAGCTACACTGGAGGGGATTCTTGTCTTTCTTTAAAATACGGGAAATGGTCGTTTCGCGCATAGTTGGGGGAAGAGAATTTGAGGAAAGCGATTCCTTAAAAATGGAGAGAAGAAGAGGTGCAAGTGTGACTGGGAATGTCTTAAAATAATTCGGATAGCCACCCGACCCTGGAGATTTGCCGCTTTGCATCCTCCTAATCGCTTTGGTGACCTCTTCGACGGAGATATCATCCTCTAGCTCCGGGTCTACTCTAGGGATGTCAAGATTGTGAAAAAACTTGTCTAAGGCAGATTCATCATCTGGTGGCTCTGAAGTGTAAAGTCAGGAAGAGTAACGGTGGAAGCAAGACTTTATTTTCAAGTGGTTGGTGTGCTTTAAACCTTGTTCATCACTAAATGTACTTATTGGCGGCCCTCTGACGCAGTTGATGTGCTAGTATTTTCCCAGCCCTCTCCCCATGTTCATAGAAGCCATGTCTAGATTTTAAAATAAAGATTTTCTGCTTGGCGCATCGAGAGGATATCAAACTCCATTATAAGTGTCAGACGTTATTTGAGTATGTCATCAGAAGGTGAATGACTGTTTTAATCATGCATTCAGTGTTAGCTTTCTTTCACATTGCGCAATAAGAAATAACCTGCCCCCTCAAGTATGCCTTCAGCGATTCCCATATTATTGAGGGCGACATTCCCGGGGTCTGATTGTGGGTGAGAAATAAATTAATTTCAGATTTAATGAAATTTACAAAAGCTTCTTCTGAGAGAATCAAGGGGTTAAGTCTCCATGAGCAATGACCGGAGTCTGCACAGGGAATACGTATCCTCATGCTCAAGGGGCCGTAGTCAGAGATGACTATGGACTGATATTCACAAGTGACTACCATTGGAAGGAAGGATCTGTGAGAACGTCTTGTGAACAGAGGAAAAAAAGGAATAGCCCCTAGATGCAGGATTGCGGAAACGCCAAACATCAGTTACGCCATATGCCTGAAGAATAAGTTAGATTGTTTTTGCCGATATTGACTCATAAGACGTTCTACAAGAGCTACGGTCTAACTCTGGAGAAAGTACGAAGTTTGTATCCCCACCTAGGATGAGGTGATGTGGTTCTTTGTTAGGAATTTGGGAAAATGTATTGATGAAAAAAGCATTGTCATCCCAATTGGGGCATAAATGTTGGCTAAAATAACTGGGAATCCGTACAATCGTCCAACTACAATAACATAACGCCCCATGAGGTCAGATTCTGTGCTAGACATCACAAATGGTACATTCTTACAGATTACGTTTGCTGCCACCCTTGCCTTGGAGTTGAAATTGGAATGATATGCTTTGCCCTATCCATCCACCTCCCAATCTGGATTGGTCAGCGATACAGAGATGAGTATCATGGAGAAATACAATATCAGCCTTGAGATGATCAAGGTGCGAGAGTACATTTCTGCGTTTCACAGGATGATTTAAAGACTTGATGTTCCAGCTTACAAAGTTAAACATGCACCCCACAGCCCCTCCTAAACTATTAGTGTCAGCCATCAGGAGCCTAAGTGAACATGGTGGCTGCAACATCCTTTGCAAACGAAACCGCACATTAAGTGTTATTAAGTGGTAATGAGGAATAACTTAGTGACCAGTAGGTCGGCTCCTGCCCAACCTCCCATTCAGAAACAGAACCAAAAAGCACCTCAATAGAAATTGTGAACTTTTGGCATTGATTTTGAAAATATGACTGATCATGCAAAAAAAAACTGTCTTTTATTTAAGGATAGTGATCATATGAAGCCATTTATTAACACATAGTTGTTTGGCTCCTTTTTAAATCATAATGATAACAGAAATCACCCAAATGGCCCTGATCAAAAGTTTACATACCCTTGAATGTTTGGCCTTGTTACAGACACACAAGGTGACACACACAGGTTTAAATGGCAATTAAAGGTTAATTTCCCACACCTGTGGCTTTTTAAATTGCAATTAGTGTCTGTGTATAAATAGTCAATGAGTTTGTTGATCATGTGGATGCACCGAGCAGGCTAGATACTGAGCCATGGAGAGCAGAAAAGAACTGTCAAAAGACCTGCATAACAAGGTAATGGAACTTTATAAAGATGGAAAAGGATTTAAAAAGATATCCAAAGCCTTGAAAATGCTATTCAGAACTTTTCAATCACTTATTAAGAAGTGGAAAATTCGGGGATCTCTTGATACCAAGCCAAGGTCAGGTAGACCAAGAAAGATTTCAGCCACAACTGCCAGAAGAATTGTTTGGGATACAAAGAAAAACCCACAGGTAACTTCAGGAGAAATACAGGCTGCTCTGGAAAAAGATGGTGTGGTTGTTTCAAGGAGCACAATATGACGATACTTGAACAAAAATGAGCTGCATGGTCGAGTTTCCAGAAAGAAGCTTTTACTGCGCCAATGCCACAAAAAAGCCCAGTTACAATATGCCCGACAACACCTTGACATGCCTCATAGCTTCTGGCACACTGTAATTTGGAGTGACGAGACCAAAATAGCGCTTTATGGTCACAACCATAAGCACTATGTTTGGAGAGGGGTCAATAAGGCCTATAGTGAAAAGAATACCATCCCCACTGTGAAGCATGGTGGTGGCTCACTTATGTTTTGGGGGTGTGTGAGCTCTAAAAGCAAGGGGAATCTTGTGAAAATTGATGGCAAGATGAATGGAGCATGTTATCAGAAAATACTGGCAGACAATTTGCATTCTTCTGCACGAAAGCTGCGCATGGGATGCTCTTGGACTTTCCAGCACGACAATGACCCTAAGCACAAGGCCAAGTTTACCCTCCAGTGGCAGCAGAAAAAGGTGAAGGTTCTGGAGTGGCCATCACAGTCTCCTGACCTTAATATCATCGAGCCACTCTGGGGAGATCTCAAACGTGCAGTTCATGCAAGACGACCAAAGACTTTGCACGACCTGGAGGCATTTTGCCAAGACGTATGGGCAGCTATACCACCTGCAAGAATTTGGGGCCTCATAGACAACTATTACAAAAGACTGCATGCTGTCATTGATGCTAAAGGGTGCAATACACATTGGACACACATATTAAGAACTAAGGGTATGCAGACTTTTGAACAGGGGTCATTTCATTTTTTTTCTTTGTTGCCAAGTTTTATTTTATGATTGTGCCATTCTGTTATAACCTACAGTTGAATATGAATCATATAAGAAATAAAAGAAATGTGTTTTGCCTGCTCACTCATGCTTTCTTTAAAAATTTTACATATATTACCAATTCTCCAAGGGTATGCAAACTTTTGAGCACAACTGTATAATTTATATATATATATATATATATATATATATATATATATATATATATATATATACACAGTACTGTGCAAAAGAAAAAAAAAAGATTTAAGAACATTTGTCTTAAGATGGTTATTTACTGTATATCTTCAGCTTTAGTGTGTAAATAGGAAATATACATTTTAGACTCCTAAACATTCCTTTTGCAAACAAAATAGAATAGAAGAACAGGAGCCCTGCAACAAATGGCATGGCCCCCACACAGCCCCCAACTAGACATTGAGTCAGTCTGGGATTACAAGAAGAGACAGAAGCAATTGAGACAGCCTAAACAGATCTTTGGCGAATTCTCCAAGAAGCTTGGAACATCCTATCTGCCAACAACAAAGAAAAACTGTGTCCAGTTGTACCTAAGAGAATTGGTGTTGTTTTTAAGGTAAAGGTGGTCACACAAAATATTGACTTAGCTTTAGGTTTACTGGACTTTGCATGACATTAATTGATCAATGTAAACTATTTATGCCGTTATTTTTGAAGACATCCCCACTATGCAACATTTTTCACAAGTGCCTAAAACATTTGCACAGCACTGTATATATGAAAAATACACTGCACATCTAGGCACATCTCAACATATGCATTAATGTGTACATAAAATCAATAAAATAAAATCAGGTGCGAGTGTCTTGACACAAGGTGTACTGACAGAGAGGTCGTCATGACAACTGGAATTAACAAAATCCATATGTGCAGTTGAAGTCAAAAGTTTACATACACCTTAGCCAAATACATTTAAACCAGTTTTTCACAATTCCTGACATTTAATCGTAGAAAACATTCTCGGTCTTAGGTCAGTTAGGATCACCAGAATGTGAGATGTCAGAATAATTAATTATTTATTTCATCTTTTATTTCTTTCATCACATTCCCTGTGGGTCAGAAATTTACATACACTTTGTTAATATTTGGTAACATTGCCTTTAAATTGTTTAACTTGGGTTAAACATTTTGGGTAGCCTTGCACATGCTTTTCACAATAAGTTGCTGGAATTTTGGCCCATTCCTCCAGACAGAACTGGTGTAACTGAGTCAGGTTTGTAGGCCTCCTTGCTCGCACAAGCTTTTTCAGTTCTGCCCATAAATGTTCTATCGGACTGAGGTCAGGGCTTTGTGATGGCCACTCAAATACCTTAACTTTGTTGTCCTTAAGCCATTTTGCCACAACTTTGGAGGTAGGCTTGGGGTCATTGTCCATTTGGAAGACCCATTTGTGACTGAGCTTTAACTTCTTGGCTGATGTCTTGATGTTGCTTCAATTTATCCACATAATTTTCCTTCCTCATGATGCCATCTATTTTGGGAAGTGCACCAGTCCCTCCTGCAGCAAATCACCCCCACAACATGATGCTGCCACCCCCCTGCTTCACAGTTGGGATGGTGTTCTTTGGCTTGCAAGCCTCACCCTTTTTCCTCCAAACATAACAATGGTCATTATGGCCAAACAGTTAAATTTTAGTTTCATCAGACCAGAGGACATTTCTCCAAAAAGTAAGATCTTTGTCCCCATGTGGACTTGCAAACTGTAGTCTGGCTTTTTTATGGTGGTTTTGGAGCAGTGGCTTCTTCCTTACTGAGCAGCCTTTCAGGTTATGTCAATAAAGGACTCGTTTTACTGTGGATATAGATACTTGTCCACTTGTTTCCTCCAGCAACTTCACAAGGTCCTTTGCTGTTGTTCTAGGATCGATTTGCACTTTTCGCACCAAACTACGTTCATCTCTAGGAGACAGAATTTGTCTTCTTCCTGAGCAGTATGATGGCTACATGTTCCCATGGTGTTGACACTTGCATACTATTGTTTGTACAGATGAACATGGTACCTTCATGCATTTGGAAAATGCTCCCAAGGATGAACCAGACATGTGGAGGTCCACAGTTGTTTTTTTGTTTTTTTTTGAGGTCTTGGCTGATTTCTTTTGATTTTCCCATGATGTCAAGCAGAGAGGCACTGAGTTTGAAGAAAGGCCTTAAAATAAATCCACAGGTACACCTCCAATTGACTCCAATTAGCCTATCAGAAGCTAATTGCCTAAAGGCTTGACATAATTTTCTGGAATTTTCCAAGCTGCTTAAAGGCACAATTAACTTAGTGTATGTACACTTCTGACCCACTGGAATTGTGATAGTCAATTAAAAGTGAAACAATCTGTCTGTGAACAATTGTTGGAAAAATTACTCATGTCATACACAAAGTAGATGTCCTAAACGACTTGCCAAAACTATAGTTTGCTAATATGAAATCTGTGGAATGGTTAAAAAATGAGTTTTAATGACTTCAGCCTAAGTGTATGTAAACTTCTGACTTCAACTGTACTTATTGCTTCGGTATGAGGACACCTACACATAAATGTGAACACATACCTGAGATGTGCACTTGCCTTATGATGAAAGGGAGGGTGTCATAATATCCCTCTAAACAACATATGAATAAAGTAAATATGTAAATATCAGTCTTTTAAATAGGATTGTCTATCAAACCTTTCACATAGTGGCATCGAGGGAAAAGAGAGTTGGGTTCAAGATAAGAATGAATCAGAATGTTAACATCACTTTGCAGCCTCCGCTGTTGGAATAATGTTTTTAACGTAGGCCATTGCCTTCTCTGGGTCCAGAAATTCCTTGTTATCCCCATTATAGGAGATGCGGAGTCGAGCTGGGAACACTATCCCATAGAAAATGTCTCGTCGGCCTCCGAGTAGATTCCTGACGTCACTGATTGCAGCACAGGCTTTAGCAACACTTGTAGTGTAGTCTGGAAAGATGGCTATCGGCTCACCATTGTATCGAAGTGGGCCTTGCTCTCGAGCTTGGCGCAGTACACTGACACAATCCTGGTAATAGTGGAGTTTAGCGACAATAACCTCGGGTTTTCCATTAGACTTTCTCAGTGCAAGACCTCTGTGCGAGTGGTCAACCAGGATTTCTTTCTACAGATGCAAAACTTCCTTCAGCAGTTTAGAGATTGAAGTAGTGGAGCTCGAGCTGGGCTCCTCTGTTATACCTACAATACGAACATTGCATCTCCGCATCCTTCCTTCCATGTCCTCATTCTTCTCCCTCAGATAAGCCAGCTCCGTTTTAAGTTCAGCAACTGTCGCCTGTAGCACGGTGACCTCACCTGACCATGTTGACAAGCCTTCCTCCATGTCATTGATAGCGGCCTTCATATTATCCATCTCAGAACGAATAACCGATTTGTTAATTGCAATTTCAGACTTAACCTCTTTCAGCTCGCTTTTAAGAAAGTTAGTCTTCGGAGAGTGCATTCTTTAGCCTGATAACAACAGAAATGTCCGCTCTCAGTGAGGTGAGAATGTCTGCTTTCAAATCCGTGGCGTACATTACAGACTCTGGCCGTGAGATGGTTGGTTGGTCACAGCGATCTGTAGGAACTTGTGCTGAGGAGGTGTCAGGCCTAGTGCTCAAGGGACCACTGTATTTATATTTACGGAGCTTGGTCGCCACTGAAGTAACATGCACAGTTCAAAGTTGTGTATCTCCAGTGTATCTCGCATATGTTAGAAAATTATATTCACATTTAGTTTGCAGAAAGTGCGCAATGTATTCATAATTTTAGAAAAGCTAGGCCGGCTCATTAGTAAAACAGCTAAAATCCATTATAAGCCATATGGGACCACAAGTAAATAACAGGCCCTTTTTTTTTTTTTTTTTTACTGTAATACATGTCATAATATCAGGCCCCTGATTTGCTATGGGGAAAAAACTACTTAAAGTGTTTTAAGTGCAAAGTAAAATTATATATTGCTCTGTCAAGACTTGAACAATCCCTGAACTAATCTAAATCCTCCCCTACCAACTACTAAAACTTTGGATGTCACAGGAAACCAACTCTGCCAGTCCTCATGGACTTAAAGATCTTTAAGAGAAACTGGCTCAATCTACTAAAACCCAATGCCAAATGCAAATCAGAGTAGCTCTATAAAAGCCATCTTGATAATATAGTGTGTCGAAGAAAGATGAGCAGTTGTCAGAGTGAGAAAGACTGTGGACTCAATCTAATTGTTTTCCAAGAATCTGGCCAAATGAACATGCAACAAGGGAGAGAAATACCATATGGATGGCTTAATGCAGTGAGACAGATGGTGCTTTCTGGGTTTTCTTTACACTGGCCATTGGCCAAGGCACTCTCTCTCTCTCTCACACACACACACAGACCAATGAGTAGAGCCTGCTGATGGTGGTGGTGATGGTGGGCCTGTGTTCCTCTCCACTGGGTTAATAAGGCATTACCACCATCTTGTAATAGGTGAGAGTGCCTGTTACCTGGGATTGTCAGATAATTACCCTATTAAGGAACAATGACTAGGCAGCGCATGGGGAGAAATGCAAATAATATCAAATAATTATATGGATGATCAGAATATCAGTAGTTCTAATCATATGTAGTAAAAGAAAAAAAAACTTTAGTTTAAAAGTTAGCATTAAAGATAAGAAAGAAAAGTAGTCAGCACCCAAAGTATGCCTCACCTAGATCTTTCACACATCTGTAATCTTGGCAGTTATAAGCACAGTGAGTCTTCTGTCTGCTTGCCTGAAACATTCAGGATGGATCTCTGAAAGATAGTGTGAGTGTGTGACCTACTGTGCCATTAAGACAATACTTTTACTTTTGCCTCACTTTGAGACTCTGAAGTAGAAATGAGAAAACATTCAGCAAAACAAATTGTGAAAAATGCAAACTACCCACTTAAAGGCTTATTCACATTTAGGACCTCAAGTACGTAGTTTGCATTTTTCACAACTGATTGTGGAATCTTTGGTTGTTGTGCAGACTGAATTGAAAAAACAAGCCGAATGCAAAACTAACTTTAATAACGTTTTGTTCTTTAAACAACCGCCTGCCACTAAATGAATATTTCCTCCAACAATTACTCCCAACAACCCCTTGATTTTTCCGTTAGCCAAGATTTCACCAAAGACCATTGTGGATACCGATTTATCTGACAATGTTCCTAAATTGCAGTGTATTATGAGAGAACGATGAATCTTTTAAATGCCTCTTGTTTATTCAGGGCTTCAGACTAAAAAAATTACTTAGGGGTTATTGGCTACTAAACTGAAACATTAAGGTGCCAAATGGCTGTTTCTAGTCACCAAATCACAGAATTGCTTGATTAAGATTGCTCTTCAGAAACAAGAAATAAAGCCAAAGGAAAACAGCTGATAATAAACCATTACTATATACAGTATGTATAGTTGAGAAGATAAGTTTGGACTTTCCTTTTGTCTCATAAATGTTAACACCCCTTTCATAATTTATACAATATAAGAGATTATTTATTATTTATTTAGTACTGCCCTTCAGAATCTTCATTACAGATATTTACATAAAGTATAGTTTGCATATAGGAGTGTGTTGCCTTCTTGAGCATCACTGAATGTTTACGCCTTGTGTAATAGTTGTGTACAAGTCCCTCAGTTGTCCTAAGTGTCAAAAGCTGGATCTCATATATATCATTTAATTATAATTTAAATTGTTTTAAAATATTGCTTTAGTCCTTTACTGCTACAGATGGACCAGACACAGAGACTGCAAGAGTGTAAACTGAATGAAATCCCAGATGCAATTTATTGTGCTACTCCAATCCCAATCAATAATTACCAGAAGAAGAAAAAAAGTGGCACATAATGTGGGACTTTTAATTATAAAGAAGCCCGATTTACACATGAGACTCTTATTTTGAAATGTCTGCACTCCCAGTTGTGAGCTCACTGACGGCTGATTCGCTGAGAAAGTGACTCTGGCTGTGTCTCGTTTGGAAGGCTGCGTCCTCCGGAGGTCGCATTTGTCAGCCACATATGTCATCAAGGCTGTCTTGTTTCAGAAAAGCGAGTAGGACACTTCGAATGCAGCCTTCAAATGCGACCTACTTTCACTGGAATTTGGAGGATGCATGAGGTGTATCCATCGTGGGCACTCATAACCCACAATTCTTTGCTTCAACGGAAATGTCTAAAAAAAAGATGCCAATTTGCCCGTAAATATGATGTTCAAACGCAAGGAATGTTAATTCCCAAGTTGAAGTACCTCAATAGATGGATGCAGGGTATATAATATGTATAATTATATTAATATATAATTAAAATAAAGTATTAGACTAAAACTACACCTGTAAAATCTATTTTCTTTTCTCTTTGAATCATTTTAACTCTCCTAAAATGTACCTCATACATTCCCTTCTAAAGGGACTTTGTTCCCTTCTCACTCAAAGCGCTCGCACTTATTAAAGAGTGGCGTGCTGTCATAGCAACCATGTTACGTTACGTTTCTGTTTATCCTACGAAGGCCGTCTCGTTTAAACGAGGCTTGTTTAAATCAAAGGACGCGTCCCACCTAGCATGCAGCCTTCCAAACAAGAGACAGCTTCTGATTAAAACTGCTAACACCCTCAGTTCTTTGAGTGATTCATGAAAAAGACCCGGTTCAAAAGAGTAATTTGTTCACGGCTCTCTCGCGCTGGGTTTGTTGTTGCGTGCGGTGCAGTGAGCTCACCAGAAACAGAACGGGTGAAAAGTGGCGTGAGACAGACTGATGGTGCGCGCTCGAAAGATATATTCAATAACTCACAAGGTAATATCTGAAGAAACCGCATATGAACGCACACAACCCAACTGTCACCAATGGCAACTAGATTTTAAATTATTGTTGCAAACAATTATTTTTTGTCACATTTGCGACCATTTTAGTCGCAGTCTGGAGCCCTGTTATATGATAGTATGAACACAAATAAATGCTTTAAGGTCAATAGAGTGTCTCTCATTAAAGGTGTTTACACAGAACTCATAGTGACTGTATCACACTGAAACAATCGTGTTGTTTCAACTTAGAGTTTGTGCTGCCTTAAAATGTTAAGTTGTGTCAACTTAAGAGGGAAAGTTGTTTATACCAAACATAAATTTAACTTGAACCAATATAACTTGTTAAATGAGCTTAATGTCTTTAAGTAAACTTGACTTTCTTAGTTCAACTTAATTCTAATTTAATTCAAATTGAATATATGTTCAATTTCTTATAAAATATTTTAATATTATTAATAATCATAGAATTAGTTAGAGCTATCCCATTGTCAGAGGTAAAATAAACTGCCATCTGATGGTAAATGTCCAGTAGATGTTCAGAGACTAATGTCTGATCGCTCTATCATATTCTGTCTTGTCAAAGAGACACGCATGGGCGTTAAAACTTTACACACAAATCACAATGATGGTGGCAATCATCAAACACATCACTGAGTGAAAACATGAGCTTTGAATTATTACTGCGACAAATTACTGAAAGTGACAACAAACCCAACAACCAACAGCATAAAGTAAAAAAAAAAAAAAGAAAAAGTGAATTAACAAGATCAATCCAGGGCAGATCAATCTACATTTTTAATTAAGATAACTAAAAGGCAAAATAATTTTTACAATGCATGTATACTGTAATATAAGTCACACTGGGTGAAGTTAACTATGGCCTGCTAGAGCTTGTATTCCTTTTTGCCTACATTACAGAGTGAGGCACAAGACTGGATTTTAAAATGATGGAACTAAATGCTGGGCATTTTCCTAATATTGGCATTTAATAGGAAGTGTTTCCTTAAAGCAATGTTGCGGGTTCAATACAAGTGAAGGTCAATAAACAGCATTTGTGGCATAATGTTGAATACCACAAAATATAATTTTGACTCATCCCTCATGTATTTTTAAAAAGCAAAAATTGCATTTACAGTAAGGCACTTACAATGGAAGTAAATGGGGCCAGTTTATAAACTGTTAATAAAATACACACTATTTCAAAAGTATAGCCACACAAGATGTGAACATAATAGGCCTATGTGTTAACATGATTTTAGTTATATTAAACCAGAGATTTACCAGCATTACAGCGTTTCCCAGATCATGAGGCTTACTGCCATTATGTCATCACGATAACGCAGTTGTAATACTGGATTTAACTTCACACATATATGGTTAGTAAGTGATTTTTTCACACTAAAATCATGTTAACAGATATGATGTTTATGTCTTGTGGCTATACTTTTGAAAAAGAGTGTATTTGAATGTTTATGGACTGGCCCTACTCACTTCCATGGTAAGTGTATTACTGCAACTGCAATTTTTGCTTTTTATATACGAGGGATGAATCAAAATAATTTTTTTGTATTAATTAACATTATGCCGAAAATGCTGTTGAGCTTAAATTGTATTAAACCCAAAACATACTATTATTAAATATCCAGTAAAGCATTGATACTGAAGAAAAATGCATTTAAGACCCAGTGTAGTCAAAATTTGGCTGCTTTTAGTCCATTTCTTAAAGGTACACTCAGTAATTCTAATCCAATACACTTTTTGTCAAATTCTGCAAATATCTCCTCACAGTCTGCTAGCTGTCCATTCTGTGGGTGGGCTGAAAAAAAAATCTAGTATTTGTACACAGCCCTGGCTCTGTAAATGGGACAAAAACAAAGTGGAACTGACCGATCCACGCAATACTACGCCAGCCAATCAGCAACAGGGGGTGGTTCTTGTACGTGCACAGGATGGGGGGTGGGGGCAGAGCGAGAGGGAAATTCATTAGAAGAGCAACAGCACATCTGGCTGATGCGAACTTTCTAAACTCCAAGGAGGACAAATGACTGAGAAACAGACCAAGAGAAAAAAGTCAGACAAATATAAACTAAAAAAGAAGGATTATGATAAGTCGAGGGCTAGGAGCCGCGTCAACATTGGTGAGGCATTTCAGCGGTGGAGAGACCTCTGAGAGGTAAAAGGCTTGAAGATGGATGCAGAAGTTGCTCTTTTTCTTCTCGATAGGTGGGTAAAATAAATTTTGCTATGTTTCACAGAACCCATATATGCTGTTTTTGTGATGTTAGATTTAGTAGCAGGAGAGATGTGAGTGTCTGGAGCTGGTGTGCGTAAAACCGTCTTGGATGCATGAATTTGGGGGGCGGAGCTTCCAAAGGAGCACTGAAGGGAGGGGTGTGTTTGTTTTGGCAGTTGAGTTCAAATATCAACAGTGTTTCTCAGGAATCACTGAGTGCACCTTTAAGGCCATCTATTTGATAGGTTACTTCTAAACATTGACTAAATTCAATTTCAGTAGATATAAGCATTTAAAATCAGCAGTCTCACAGGACACTTCAAAGGGTGCACAATCCATGCTGTAGTGTTGTTCCAAACAGATTCTCCAATAAGAATCACTTAAATTTTTGTTTTTTAATGACAGTTATCACCTTTCAGCCATCTGAAGCCCTCAAAGTACAGGGTAATTGCCATAGGGCATAGGGATGATCACTGCTGAATGGGACATGCCAACGCTGGATGTGGATGTGGAAAAGTGGTCAGACTTCGGCAGATCACTTCTCCGGCTAAACACAGGCTCTGGCATGAGAAGCAGCAGGTGTGTGTGCGCATGTGTGCTGCTTTGCTGCGGCTGCAATGTAAACTACAGCCTATTAGCTGTTTTTCAAAAAGGCATGGGCTGTTCGTCAAGTCCCGCCCCAACTTCATGTTTCAGTAGGAGTAGGAGTTTTTCAATGCACTTCAGGGGGACTTTAAGACCCTGTTTACACCTGGTATCACGATGCATTTCTTTTGATCCGATCACATGTGGTCAGCGGTAAATACAGGTCTAAACGGGGTCTAAAATGATTTGTAATAGGATCGCACAAACAACATACAAATGTGGTCAAAAACGCATATGACCACATCGCATTTGAGGTGTAAACGCTAATCCGTCCTGTATGCATCCCGGACAGCAGTGAAGCACTACCCCTCAACTGTCAATCAACCTCTGCGCTATAACAAAAATATAAACTTTGCTGGTTACAAGGGACTTTAAAAAGAAAATAACCGTCCGATCAGAAACTTTTTTAAAAAAGTATGTAAAAGAACATTCACAAGCACGAGAACTTCACAGATCTCCTTCAGTGTGTCTGATATCAATATGCAGGGACACTTATAAGAAGCACAAACATCTGAAGCCCTTTTAATACAGGTAATCCACTAGAATAATAGATCATTTTGCTTGAAATGTTGTGTTTGTGCCTCGATTAAATTTCAGACGGGAGAAACAGCATGCCAATTTTTGCACTTTCTTTGTCTTTTCTGAATTTGTTGCACTTTAATGTCATGCAGTAACACACTGGCATAGTGACTTATGCACTGTATGTTGTCATGAAACAGAGACCCTCCCCTTGAAATCCGATCACAAGTGGTCACGGCAGTTATTCTTTTATTGTTTTGTTTTTTTATGATGGAATTTGTGAAAAAGTCCACATAAAGATCATGTCCACATAAGATCATGAAAACATTTTTAAATAAAGACATTTGATGTATACGGCAAAGATGGGTGTTGGGTGATATGGATGTTACTATGGCAGACAAATAATAGGTTTAATCAATGGGCAGAAAACAGACAAAAGAATAATAATTAGAAGCACATCAATAAGCCACAGGTGTGAATGGCTTACAGACTGCTAAACCATCCAAAAATGAACATTTCTAGAGTTCACCATAACACCTTTCTGTTGTTGTTGCTATCATTCTTCTTCTCTGCTTTGTGTTACATTCGACTTCAGGGTTAAATACACCTCGCTACACACCTCTGTTTTTCGGAGCATGAGAATAACTCTGAAGCCAATTATGTTTTCGATTAACGTGCACAGCTGCTGGATGAAGCCAAGCTGCAATCGCAGTATCTATGCCTTTAGTTCGATTTTGCAAATACCGGACCTGTATTATTTCAGTTGGAAGAGCATTTACATGACATTTTAAAAAGATGAATTATTGCTTAGTTCGACTGAAATTGAACTTTTTAAGTGCATGTTAGCACACTCAATGGTTGTTGGTTTTAAGGGTCAGAGAGAAAAAGATATAAAGAGAAAGCGTGAGAGAGTGAGGGAGAGCGAGACAGAGAGATGTTCTGCATGCTGAACAGAATGACTAAGTGTATGCAGATTTGTCTATAAGGATGCCTGAATCTTTATGCAAGTTATAAATGAAGGCACAGTAGTTCAGACAGCCATGAAAGGCAGTTGCCTCTGGGAATATTTAACAGTCACAGATCTAACTGTTAGAACATTTAATTAGCATTGCTCATTAGAGACTTGGTGAACTTTAGTCCTACTGTGCTGCTTCTATAGGCCAATTATTCTCTTACTATTGTTGGTGTCCTTAGGAAAGTGATTATGATTGGGCTTTTAATCTCTGGATAACTCATTTAATTCAGTCAAGAAACTGCTCTCTGCTGACATTACAACAAAGCGCTGATGCTCCAGAGGTGTTAATGGTGCAGATCTGCCCAGATGGAGAAAACAAGACTCATGTGCACGCTTTTCTGAAATCCCCTTCTCTGTCTTTTGACCAATTTACAGTTAATGTAATATGTAATACAACACAGTGCCTTCCTTGGAATGGATGTAATTATCATAGGGTTTAAACTTTAAAGAAAACAGTTGAAAAACAAGCATCAAATCTCAAATCTCATTTGTGAGATTACTGTGACAGATTAAATTTGTTAGGTTTAGCAAATCTATCAGTGACTACAATGGCAAACAGTTCTTCATAGAAATGGCAAAACGGTGGAAAACAGTTGCATAACAGAAGTGTTTAAGAGCTATGCCAAACTGGCTATGATCACAGAAATTGCTCCAATAATGGCTCTATTCTACTCCTTCAATTACAGCAGAACCCAAAAATGAGCTAATTCATAGCTGTCACAACGGAATACTGATAAACGGAGTAAGAATAAAAGCTTATTTAAACCAAACCCACAAGTTATCCCAGATGTAAACAGTGTTTGGACTGGCTTTATCTTATGGAGTGTCATAGCCATGTGAAAATTAACACATCACCACCAGAAAACATCATCTCATCTGCTGAGTCATTTTCACTCTAGGCTTCTCATTAACACCCATGTGTTTGGTGTTAATTAAAGGAATAGTTCACCCAAAAATGATGTTTTTACATCATTGATTTTCTTTTTTCTGCAGTTCACAACTGATGTGTAGGTCAACAGATCAATACAATGTAAGTGAATGGTTGCCAGAAATTGTAAGCTCCAAGAGCACATAAAGGGAGCATAAAAGTAATCCATATGACTCCAATGGTTAAATCGATGTCTTCAAAAGTGGTATGATAGGTGTGGGTGAGAAACAGATCAATATTTAAGTCCTTTTTTACTATATATTAGGGGTGCACCGATACCACTTTTTTTCTCTGATATCTTTACCTCACTGTGTGGAACTTATTGGGGGTACTCTCTTATATGAAAAGAAACATAAACCTATATAACAATTTGTTAATTTCAATATAAATGTCTAGCCTATTAAGAAAAACATAACTTAACTAGTCTACTGGATAATGCAGCAGCAAAATTAATAGTAATTTATGTGAAAGTCTTCAGTAGAAAAGAAGCCAGTTTTCTTTGTCATTTTTTTTTCAACTTGTATCTTCTGATCTCTCTTTTTTTTCACTTAAGTCCACTTTTCATTCACAGAATTGTTTTTTAAAACCCAGTCAACTTAAGTATTGTTGTAATTTGTAAACTAATAATAATAATAATAATAATAAAAAACAAAAATTAAAATATTATAATTTAATAACTTTTAGAAATGTATTATAAAAAAGTAATATATACAGTACTCAGTCGTGCCTTATTAATTTTAAAACACTTTGGCTTTTATTTTTATTTAATTTACTTATTCAAATTCTGGTGAAAAGCTCCTTCAGTGCCGTTCTCGATGGATGTTACAGGTGAACCAAACAATTAAGCATCTACATCTGAGATGAGTTGTTCCAAAGTAGCGCATAATCAGTGTAACTCTCTGAAAACAGAGCACTACGCATTCACTGAAACGCGCTGCACATGGTGACTATATATTTATTTTTCAAAGTCACCAATTCACAAAGCTATCATTTGTATTCAGGAGACTTTGAATGAAATGCACGAGTCATATGGACTACTTTAATGGTACTTTTTTTGTTTTGTTTTTTTTTTGTCATTTTTGGAGCTTTACAGTAACAACTATTACTAACACACAGTATCGGATTTAGATCGGGCTTGTCGGCCAAAGCTTCAAAGTTTTGGCAACCACTCACTTGCATTGTATGGACCTACAGAACTGAGATATTCTTCTATAAATCTTTGTTTGTGTTCTGCAGAAGAACGGAATGCATACACATCTGGGATTCATGAGGGTAAGTAAATAAAAAAATTTTTTTTTTAATGTATGGGCTGAAAAGTGGTGAACAAACACAGAAAAACCTGAAATCATTGGACAACACATCACCAAGCAAATTAATTGCACAAGTTATATTGCATTGATTACAAATAAAATAAAACACTGTTTGCTGAGAAATTTAGAGGTTGTGCTATTTTTTTAATGCAATCTCAAGCCACTTTAGATGCGGCTGGCAATCCTGATGTCACAAGGCCATTGTTGAAACAGGCAATGTTGATGCCAGAGTTTTGCAACCACCTATAAAACTCCCAGCATTACAGCTCTTTACGAATAAAATGAACAATCTGCAAACAGATGCTGTGATGCATGACCCACGCCTTTCCATGTAAATCTTTGGGGCCGTTTAAACGACAACGTTTTCAACTAAAAACTGAAAACTTTTTATGCGTTTTGGCTGTTCGTTTACACGACAACGGCGTTTTGTGGCCTGAAAACGCAAACTTTTGAAAATGGGTTTCAAAGTGCACGTTTTTGAAAATGATGCCGTTATCGTCTCCATGTAAACATACAAAAACGCGAATTTTTGAAAACGATGACGTCATGCGCACGCGTATTACGTGTTATATAAAGAATGATGGATTGATAGGCAACAATTTGAGATGTATAATTATCAATATGAATACTGGTGTCTGTGCAAATAACAATAATCAACAATTTATTCATTTGGAGTGTTTTGTATGGAGTGTGAACATTGTACAGTAGGCAGAACCTGCAATTTGAAAATCTTGAAATTAATGTATGGATTCAGATGGGAAAAATGTATTTGTATTTTAAATGTTATTTATTTACTTAATTTTATTTGATGTACCTTTACTCTGCAATTCATTCACCCACCGCTTATGTATATAGCCTATAGACAGAGATGTTATGCCATGTACAGTATTCAATGATATGCTTAGAATATGAAAACATGAGGCAGTGAAATTGCATGTTAGATCCAGTGTACACAAGACCTCTCTCTCCGTCAGAAGATATCCATATATCAGAGTTCTGTCTGATATCCAAAACCAGTCAACATCAACAGCTTATGTTAACTTACTCTCCTACCAAACCAAGAGTCAGCAGGGGGAATACAGAAGAAGGCAAGGGACGAAGTGATGGTAAAAATGAGCAAAGTTTATTGAATAATCTTGAGAGTTCAGTCTATTGGCATGTGCGCGAGTACTTCAAAACAACGCGCGAGCCATTCAAAACTACAATGGTGGACTACAGGACTGTGTTTGTGCTGCTCAAGGTTTTGAGTTTATTGACGCTTCTCCAGCAAATTAATTGTTGTAATAAAGCAACCTCTTCGTCCGTCCAGACAAAATTGCTCGATGCTTTCGCCATCTTCATTGTTTGTATTCACCGCTCTGTGGAAGAATGCTTATGTCCGCAGGCGCGTAGTGTTTCTTTACAAAGTGACATCGGCAACTACTGGCCTGCCATGCATAATACAGCCTTTTTAGTCGTTTTTGCGGATCCGTGTGAACAGGGATCGTTTTGACAACGTTGTCGTCTGTACGAAAACTTTTCAAAAACGCAAAGGAAAAACGTTTCCGATTTTAGTACATCGTTGTCGTGTAAACGTACCCTTTGAGTCATTCATTGAGAAAAGAAAACATCCAATGCAAACAAAACTCATAGTGCGGGCCACACACTCTTAACAGTCTTACACTTCCAGGCTATTCACAAGGAGCGAATAATTGCACATTGTGCTCCAGCCAATTTGTCCCGTTGCTTTTATCCAATTTTGGATCCTTATTGCTTCTCATTGTCAAGTGTTGAGGAAAAAGAACATTCAACTTCAACCTCACCTTGCTGAGACTCACCCCTGACCTTTGAGAAACTCAGGAGGGCTTGTAACATGAAATAGAAAACTTGTACAGATTTACACATAAGGTTGAGGGTCAGTGTATTGTCACGTCCTCTTGAGTAGGTTAAGTGGGGTTGTTTAAAGCTTATACTTAATAATTCTACTAATAACATGTGGTTAAAAGAGAAGTTTAGAATGCACCAATGTCCTGTAAGATAAGCTGAACGTGTGCCAGGAGTGTAAGTTTTGTATACAGTCACTGTGACTAATCTCAAAGAAAAGCCTAGCTCTTTTCACTGACTGACACATCTGCACCCATACTATCTTAAAAAATAAAAAGGAGCAAAGAAATGTAAACACAAATGAGTATTAATAATGCTCAATAAGAAATAACTGATATATATATATATATATATATATATATATATATATATATATATATATATATATATATATATATTTGGATGCAAACTCATGAGAGGTGAAAAAGGTGAGAAAGTCATAGCAGGTGTTCTAGATATATAATTTTAGTTGGTTTGCTTGTTAAAGGCTTTTTTGTAGTTGCTGTTGCTGCTTTTAAAGTTTTTAAGCTTAAACTAACCATTTCAAGTGATTTTAATAAGGAAAATGTAGAAAATTTGACCAAACAATCTGGGCAAATTAGCTTGAAAAAAAAAAAAAAAAAAAAAAAAGGTTATTTTAGCTGAAAGGTGAATATACAAGCGCGAGTCAAATGTGCGCGTGTGCAGAGGGGGAGGGGCTGGACGTGCGCTCGAATGTTTACATCAAATCCCTTACAGAAAACTACGTGTAACACTACTAAAATGTTCTTCGATATCCTTTTAGAAGATGTGTTTTTAAATGCATTGGGTTGGATTCGTTATACATATGTTGCTTTTCTTAACAAGTTATTCTGCAGTGTGAGACAGGCATTTCATAGCTGTAAATCACTGTAAACTGTGACCATGTGGAGAAGAAGCCAACTGTGGTTATCGCGAGGATACCCACGACTAATCGTATTCTTAGGTTGGCTACATATAGTGTTATTCCCTGTGTCTTTTAAATACTTATCACACTTTCTGCACGATCAAAAAAGAAACGACGGCGGCGATGTTGCATGTGGATCCTTGGAGATCGTGCTGTAGTAAACGTACCTGCTCCCGTCTCTTCTGCCAGCGGCCGCAGGGGCTTTCCTCCAGGATTTCACTCTCATCCTCACTCTCCTCCTCTTTACCCCCGGACTCCGATATCCTCTCCGGGACGGACATCGTCATCTTACCCTTGCGTGCTCCTGTAACGGTTCCTTTAAGACCACACTTTGAGCACGCAGCAGGACCTTCGAATGTTTGCAGCGATGTTGAAGCTACAAAGGTGTACCATTGACGAATATAAAACAGTGCAGATCACTGTTGCAAGTTTTATAGTCGAATCGTCCACCACATAAAATACTGCAACGTACACCTAAATTCCACGATTCGTGAGAGTTTTAAAGCAAGGTAAAATAAAAATCAGCGTTATGGTGAATTTAACCCCATCCTCAAAGATTCTTGGAAACAAGGAAAAGGCTCCCGTTAACTGACAGTCTCGTACGTGAGAGACGTGTATGTCTGGACCGTTTAATCGCAGATGCTCTTTACATATTCAGTGCTCGAGGAGCCCTACCTACAGGCATCATTTCATCTCCGTCCAGCTTCACCCACTGGCTCTACATGCGCTTTCTGAATTTCCTCATTTTAATATGCTACCGTAAAGCTTAGACAAAATGCACAGACATAACCTAGAGCTTCAGGTGTGCAAATCCATCCAGTGCATGTCGGAAGATGACTTAACCTCAGTCATAATTTCACAATGAACGAGTTTCATAATTGCATAAGTGTATATATACATGTGTATACATCTATCTATCTATCTATCATCTGTGTGTGTGTGTGTGTGTATATATAAATATACTGGTATCACTGGTGTGAACAAATTTTAGAATAATGTACATATTTTGCTCTTATGGAAAGAAATTGGTACTTTTATTCACCAAAGTGGCATTCAACTGATCACAATATATAGTCAGGACATTAATAACGTGAAAAATGACTATTACAATTTGAATTTTTTTTCCAGAACTTCTTAAACTACTTATTTTAAGTAATTCTCCACGTGCAGCAATGACAGCTTTGAAGATCCTTGGCATTCTAGCTGTCAGTTTGTCCAGATACTCAGGTGACATTTCACCCCACGCTTCCTGTAGCACTTGCCATAGATGTGGCTGTCTTGTCGGGCACGTCTCATGCACCTTACAGTCTAGCTGATCCCACAAAAGCTCAATGGGGTTAAGATCCATAACACTCTTTTCCAATTATCTGTTGTCCAATGTCTGTGTTTCTTTGCCCACTCTAACCTTTTCTTTTTGTTTTTCTGTTTCAAAAGTGGCTTTTTCTTTGCAATTCTTCCCATAAGGCCTGCACCCCTGAGTTTTCTCTTTACTGTTGTATGTGAAACTGGTGTTGAGCAGGTAGAATTCAATGAAGCTGTCAGCTGAGGACATGTGAGGCGTCTATTTCTCAAACTAGAGACCCTGATGTACTTATCCTCTTGTTTAGTTGTACATCTGGCCTTCCACATCTCTTTCTGTCCTTGTTAGAGCCAGTTGTCCTTTGTCTTTGAAGACTGTAGTGTACAATCAAAAACATTGATTGACTGATTTCTAGAGAAAGTTTCTTTTTTTGCCATTATTGACCTAATATTGACCTTAAGACATGCCAGTCTATTGCATACTGTGACAACTCAAAAACAAACACAAAGACAATATTAAGCTTCATTTAACGAACCAAATAGCTTTCAGCTGTGTTTGATTTAATGGCAATTTAATTTCTAATACCAAATTAGCAATTTAGCATGATGACTCCTGGAAATGGGGCCTGTCTAGATTTGATCAAAAATGACTTTTTCAAATAGTGACGGTGCTGTTTTTTACTTTGTGATCAGTTGAATGTCACTTTGGTGAATAAAAGTACCAATTTCTTTCCATAAGAGCAAAATCTGTACATTATTCCAAACTTTTGGCCACCAGTGTATATATATAATTTATGTATTTATGTACATTATATATGTATGTACACACACACACACAAAACTCATATATATATATATATGCAATTATGAAACACAGTTATCCGACATACACTGGAAGCATTTGCACATACATGTATTAACTGAAGCTCCTGACCTGTATCTGCATGATTTTATGCACTACACTGCTGCCACATGATTGGCTGATTAGATAATCACATGGATGATTGTTGGTGCCAGACGGGCTGGTTTGAGTATTTCTGTAACTGCTGATCTCCTGGGATTTTCACACACAACAGTCTCTAGAGTTTACTCAGAATGGTGCCAAAAACAAAAAAACATCCAGTTCTGCAGATGGAAATGCCTTGTTGATGAGAGAGGTCAGCAGAGAATGGCCAGACTGTTCAAACTGACAAAGTCTATGGTAACTCAGATTACCACTCTGTACAATTGTGGTGAGAAGAAAAGCATCTCAGAATGCTATTCTAAGATGCGGGTTGCACTGTTTTGGCAGCATGAGGGGGACTTACACAATATTAGGCAGGTGGTTTTAATGTTGTTGCTGATTGGTGTGTATATATATATATATATATATATATATATATATATATATATATATATATATATATATACACACTGTATAATGTATTATGTAAATGTGTAATATGAATTATATATATGTAAATAAAATTTCACAGAGGATAATTACATTTGTGGTATATCTGAACCTTCTGTTTCAAAACACTTCATTCAAATGGTACACTTGTGCAATTTTACTGTTCAGGTATTACAGTCAATGACAAACATGAGCACTGTATGCAGTGACTGGGTGCAAAAAAGTTAAGATGTGTGTAATTTAGGGTTCCTCAAGTCAAGGCTTGTAGAGTTAAGAGTTGTAGTAGCCTGTGAGAGTTGTAACTAGTATTTAAATGGAGCAGTGGTGGGTGTAGTCATGCTTGCAAACCTTCCAAAGCCTCTTTTATTATCCATATGTGCAGATCCTCCTCCCTCTCCTCACCCTGACTACCTTTCTCTCTCTTTCTTACAAAGTCCTTTGAGAAGTTGCAGAAGATATAAGTGTGAATACATTTGTAGCTTATGTTTCAATACACCAATCATCAGTATGTATCACCTTAATTTTGCAGTTGCTCTGTCTATAGAGATATTTCACAATTTGCTGTTAAAGTAGGCCTAGATACAGTATATGAACCTTTCACTCTTTATTATATTTCCTCATACCATGTTAATTGGGTTTTGCAAAATACTTACAGTTCCTGAAAACAACTGGTATCTTTAAACAGAAAGTCTGGAGAACAAGGCATCACATCTCAAAAGCAACATCTTTTATTTATTTATTTAGCTTATAACAGGTAGACCTAATGGATTCTTTAAAATAGTCCTCCTTTTTATTTTAACCAAAAGCATTTTCTCAGTAAAGCACTTCTAGTAAATTCCCCCTGAGGCAAAAGCTCTTCTACCTGAACAACCTTTTTTTTTTCCTGCCAGTGCTTGCCTACCAGAATTTCTGTTCTCCGTTTATTTCAGTAAACAGGAATCACAGGAACTGCCAGTAATTTGTCAATGGCAATGTTGTGCCCTCTACAGGTAAAGTTGTGTAGTTACACAGGAATGTGCATTGGGCATCCCACTCTGTTTGACACATGCTTATTGATCATGAATGGGTGAGCAGGCTATGATTACAATAAAAGCTATAGTTCTTGTCACTTGAACAGGCAGAAGCCAATAAAGACAGAAATAATGGTATGTGCATATAGTATATTCTATTTGAAAGTTCAATAATTATACTCAAATCCTCAACTTTAAACATGTACCTTTCTAGCTGGTCTACCTTTCTTTCCATCCAAACTTAAAAGTTTAAGTTAATCTCTGAATAGAGTGAATTATGAATATAAAACAAAAATACATACAAAACACATATAGACAATTAATCTTTCAGAGGGTTCTGTCTGAACTACTGCGTTATTCTTTGTGGTTAGACCACAGGGTGTCTCCCTGCTCTTGTTGTGTCGTGTGTGCATAACAAGCATGTTATCAATCATTTTCTCCAAAAAACATTCTCTTTGTCAGTATGTGCAAATTTAACAGTAGGTGACTATAAAAAACTTGATGAAGAGTTTAGGAATGCATTGAGAATTGAATGAACACAAACAAAATAAAACAAAACTTTTTTTTTCAACAAACATTTGCTTATTTAGCTGTAATAAGTGTGACTTAGATCTCTAATCTACTATGCAGTATTTCACTGATCTCGTAGTTTGTTATGATGTAACAGTTATGATATTCATTGTCACTTTTAATTTAAGGCTACTCCTATCCATATTGGAAACAGTTTAGATTAGAATGACCAAAAGTATTTAAAAAATACTTATTAGGAAAAAGTATAATGATTAGTTAAAGGCAGTGTTGGGTGTAATGCATTACTAAGTAATTAATTACAGTAATTAAATTAATTTTTCATTAAAAAAGTAAAGTAAGGGATTACTCTATTTTTTCAGTAATTTAATTACAGTTACGTCTGATGTAATTGCATTAAATATTGTATAGACTATAGAGCAATTCTATATAAAACAATAGTGAATTTTAAATAGAAATTTAACGTCTAATGTTAAAATATATGTTTTCTAATTTAATGCTTTCCCCTTAAATTCTTTGACCAGTTCATGAATAATTTATTTGATTTTATATGATTTATTTGAAAGAATTAAAAGAACAGTTTCATGTATATCCTTGAATTTTCATCTGGCCAAGGTTGATAAGGGTTTTAGAAAGTAATTAGTAATAAGTAATGCAATTACTTTTCAGACAGATTAATTAGTACAGTAATCTAATTACACTGTAGAATATGTAATTAGTAGTTAGTAATTAATTACTTTTTTAGAGAAACTTACCCAACACTGGTTAAAGGTGCACTCAGTATTTTCTTTTTCTCATTAAAAAGTTTTACTCCTAAAGAAATGATTTGCAATTTTGAAATATATGTATAAAGTCATGATCACTCACATGACATAAAGAATCCAGTATATCAGAAACCTTATAAAAGCTGTTTTATTCTACATGCGGGTCCCCTCATGGGGGCTGCCATGTTAGGATCACATGACCAGCCGAATACTTCTCGCTTAATTTCAGTAACCGCCCTTTTTTTGGATACTTTCACACATGGATTAAATTAATCATGGCTGACTGTGAATAGTGAATTTCTACAATGGCATCTAAAACTGAAAACTATTGATTTTGAATGTTGCTGCATCCACGCCACTAGGTGTCAATGTAAGTCCAAAGCAACATACATAAAAATTACTGAGTGCACCTGTAATACATGAACAGGAGATATTTCAGTACTTATAACTATAGAGTTTACAATACAGTTTCACAATCAGCTTCCTGTAACACAAACCTCTGTTAAGGCCACTCAGCCACACTGTGACACACACACACACACACACACACACAAACACAATGAGGGTAGGCTACAAGGCAGAGTGACTTAATCCTGGAGTCTAACAAAGCTTACAGAAGATTTTCCTGGGGGTGTTTTTTTCCAATGAATTGCAAAAGGATGGTCCAGTGGAAAGATCTGCTCTGACTTTTGCATTTTCCAGAATATGAGGTAGCTCTTGCATCACACTATGCCGTCATAGTCTCATTATGCCCTTATTTAAAAACACATTCAGTCTAGTCTAGTAAGCATTATGTCTTTTTTAATTCTCAGGTTTTTTTGGTAGGCACAAATGAGTGAATATTTTCTGACCCTATATTTCCTTACTGATTATGACACAGAGCAGTTATTGCAAAAGGTCACTAAATTCTAGTAACATTATTACTGCTGCTAGCCCACAAACCTGAATGAGCCACAGCAAAAGTACATTTCATTTAGTATTTATTTCAGATTCAGAAAAGATGAAATTGATGATTAAAACCCGTGTTCAAAAAGGAATTACACATATATATTTTTTTATTGTTCCATCAGAAGAAAACGATCTTAAAGTAATATTCCAGGTTCACTACAAGTTAAGATCAATCAACAGCACTTGTGGCATGATGTTGATTACCACAAAAATGTATTTAGACTCATCAGTCATTTTCTTAAAAAAAATAAATAAATAAATAATAAAAAAAAAAGGTTACAGTGAGGCACTTGCAATGGAAGTGAATGGGGCCAATTTTAAGAGGGATTAAAGACAGAAATGTGAAGCTTATAATTTTATATAAGTGCTTACATTAATTCTCCATGTAAAACTAGTGTATTATTTGAGCTGTAAAGTTGTTTAAATCATAATTTTTACAGTAGTTTTAGGGTTTGTTGACATTACATTGTCATGACAATGAAGTTGTAAAATTGGCTAAAACTTTACACAGAAAAGGTTAGTAAGCTATTTACACTAAAATCATGTTAACATGCATATTGTTAATGTCTCGTGGCTATACTTTTGAAACAGCAAGTATTTAAACGTTTATGAATTGGCCCCATTCACTTCCATTGTAAATGCCTCACTATTAACCCCCTTTTTTCTTTTTTTTTCTTAAAGAAAAGGAGGGACAAGGCAAAATTAATTATTAATAATACATTTTTGTGTTAATCAACATAATGCCACAAACGCTGTCGATTGAGCTTAACTTGTATTTACCCAGAAAAAACTTTATGACAATTCTAAATCAAACCCAACCTCGTTTTCATTGCCTGACGAGACAAAACCTTAGACTTATAATTTTAATAGATCATAGGCTAGGCAGCACAGATAGCCAGATACAGCAGGCCGACACATAAGCAAACCTAAGTGAATTGCAGATTTCATTGAATAAAAATGGCAAATATTTTGGATGTTAAAAGAAGAATTTGCTGTTAAATGGGTTCATGCACAAGGTTAGAGGCCTACTGTATTTGTAATTGATAAAATAATCAATTCTAAAGACCATAACGCTGTCTTTTGCGTTATATCAGTAATAAATGTTCATAAAAATGTGTCACATGGTAATCCCGAACGACAAGTGTTCAGTCTGGTCCCCTAGATAGGCATCAAAAACTGTTTCAAAGAGATAGTTCTAACGTCATTTCTTCAAGACACACTCAAACTAAGCTATGATGTATGTGCGTCACACGACTAAGACTAGTACATCCATATAAATCTGATTTAAACAGTATTTGACCGCCGCATGATCAGGATCTGATACAGCCGGTGGAGGGCACTCAATGTACAGCTCCAGCTACGGCATCGACGTTTGGACAAAAAGTATCGTTTCCAGTCCATCAATGACGATGGGTGACATGATTTTTGAAGAATTAGAAGATTTGATGCATTTTTCTGTCGCCGATTTACCCGCTCATGGATATGCAGTAATGGAGGAGATCCGGCGACAAGGGAAACTCTGCGATGTTACCCTAAAAGTACTGTTGGTTCCTTTGATAGAGTGAATTTTCTAGTGAAATGCTAACCAAGTAGCAATGGGCTGTCAGCATGGGAGAGGCTAGTGAAGTACAGACACTGTTAGCAGAAGCTGTTAAAGGTTGTCAGTCGTGCACTTCGATGTTTTCCATTGTCTCTCATTGCAGACAGCTCACGAAATTGATAACTGTACTCTTTGCTTGAGGTTTGAAGGCGTATTGTCAACCTTGTGTTAGTTAGCGATGTAGAGCTAACATCATTCTCAGCAGCACAGAAAATGATGTATAGAGTAGTGCTGTAGTTTAAAGTACAAAATCACTTAAGAGGATAACAACGTGCTGTTGTTATTGTTACAGTTTACATTTACCTGTAGATATACTGGAAACAACAAAGATTTGGCCGTGAACTTTTCTAATGCTTGATGTTGTTAAGATGAGTTGTTGAATAGAAACACCTGTATGAACCAGTCATTCTTGAGCTGAGCTTGTTCCCTTCTTTCTTGGTCTGGTACTGGATTGACTGACTTAATACAAAGTTGTTGTTTTTTTATCCTTACATACTTATGCACCATTGTACTATCATGTTTATTTTGACATGTACAATGGTTGTACCATGGTATTCATGGACATACCATGGGATTTCTGGAAGTACTTTTGAGTAGCATATCAAAGTACCATGGTATTCCCATCTGATACCATAACTGTACCTTAGGACCACCAGTAATTGTTTCTTGGCAAGGGTAGAATTAAAGTGATAGTTCACCCAAAAAAGAAAACTCTCTCATCATTTACTTGCCCTCATGCTATCCCAGATGTTTATGGCTTTCATTCTTCTACAGAACACAAACCAAGATGTTTAGAAGAACGTCTCAGCTCTGTAGGTCCATACTCTGCAAGTGAATGGTAACTAAAACTTTGAATCTCCACAGATCACATAAAGGCAGCATAAAATGAATCAATACGACTCCAGTGGTTTAATTCATGTCTTCTGAAGCGATCCAATTGGTTCTGGGTGAGAAACAGACCAAAGCGTAACTCCTCTTTCACTGTACATCTTGACAGCAGTCTCCTTGGCAATCATGATTTCAAGCTCGATTACACTTCCTAGCACCATCTAGCGCTCTGCATATGCATCAAGCGCTAGGAAGTGTAATTGAGCTTGAAATAATGATTGGGCTTAGAGACTGCAATAGCAAGATATACTGTGAAAAAGGTTTTACGTTGAAAAAGGAGTTGCATTTTGGTCTGTTCTCACCCAAACCCAATTGGATCACTTCAGATGATGGGTTAAACCACTGGAGTTTAATGGATTACTTTTATGCTGCCTTTATCTACTTTTTGGAGCTTCAAAGTTTTGGCTACCATTCACTTGCATTGTAGGAGCAGATATATTTTTCTAAAAATCTTTGTTTGTGTTCAGCAGAAGAAAGTCATACAAATTTGGGATGGCACGAGGGTGTGTAAATGATGAGAGAATTCTCATTTTTGGGTGAACTATCCCTTTAATATTAGCTAATTAAGGGAGTTCATCTTGCTGTTTGTTAGTAGTTCATTAACATGTTTATACATTCAGATACAGACACTAAGCTTAGTGCTCACAGTAGTGTCTGTCTGTACACTAAGGGAATCAGAACCCCTTTAGATTCACATACCATGCTCTTTAATACCAGAACTTGTAACATTGTATTGAAATGACTCCCCTTCATTCCACTTTCAAACTTCACGTTCTGATTTGTTGTATAATTTTTTTTATTTGATGACTTGCTCCTTGTCTTTCAGTGAAAATGTAGTGATAGCACATACAGTATCATGTATAAAGCAGCATTATGTCTTATCTGAAACTTGTGTTCACTCTCTGCTCTGCTGCTGTGCTTGCACTTTTGCATCATCAGCCCTTTATGTGGGTCACAGATAACAATAATCCTCTTTATCTCTTTTACCTGACCTGAGTGTCTGCGCTGAATGACAGCTGGCTTATGCCACAGATACTTCTAATTATTTGTATTGCTGAGGATTAGGTAATATTATTAGTAGCCTATATATCAGGTTTTCCTGATGGCTGGCTCACTGTTGCAGTTTTGCCCTTGTGCATGAATTATATGATTCTGTGCTACTTTTTCCCCTTCAGAATGGTGATACACAATGTCCATTTGGACAGAGGGATAATTTGATTTGGCACACAAAAAAGTATCTAGGTAGTTACTCCAACTTTATGACTGAATGTCAGATGAAACATTTTAAGGACTTGATCCAAGGCATTTTTTATATATGGTGTTTATGAGATGATCTGATTGTGTATCTGTCTGTGTATATGCAGGTAGGAGAGCATAAATTCAGTGCGCATAGGATAGTTCTCGCTGCTTCAATCCCATATTTCCATGCAATGTTCACCAATGACATGGTTGAATGCAAACAGGATGAGATCGTCATGCAGGGCATGGACTCCAGGTAAATGTCCAAAACACAGAGGGACGCTTTATATCAAGATGTGGCCTTTTGTGTTGTTTGTAAGTCCTGTGTAAGATATAAATATTTTGATGACCAGTATGACCTATTTTGCCGACCAGTATGACCTATTTTGCCTTTGTTCACAGTGCACTTGAAGCACTAATAAATTTTGCTTACAATGGACACTTAGCCATAGACCAACAGAACGTCCAGGCTCTCCTGATAGGGGCCAGTTTCCTGCAGCTTCAAAATGTCAAAGATGCCTGCTGCTCCTTTCTACAACAAAGGTACAGATACTTATTCAGTGTAATTCAGTTTTATTAAAGGGATAGTTCACACAAAAATGAAAATTCTTGCATCATTTACTCACCGCCATGCCATCCCAGATGTTTGTGACTTTCTTTCTTTTGCAGAACACTAATTATGATTTTCAGAAGAATGTCTTAGCTCTGTAGGTCCATACAATGCAAGTGAATGTTGGCCAGGCTGTTGAATCTCTAAAAAGGAGATTAAGTCAGCATGAAGGTAATCCATAAGACTCCAGTGGTTTAATCAATGTCTTCTGAAGTGATCCAGTTGGTTTTGGGTGAGAACAGACTAAAATATCAGTATCTAGGCACAATCATGATTTCAAGCTCGATTTCACTTCCTAGTGCTTGACGCATGTGCAGAGTGCTAGATGGCGCTATAGGAAGAATAATCGAGCTTGAAATCATGAGCACCATGGAGATTGCTGTTAAGATGTACAGTGAAAAAGGATTTACATTTTGGTCTGTTCTTACTCAAAACCAACTGGATCACTTCAGAAGACATTGATTTAACCACTAAAGTTTGATGGATTATGATTATGCTGACTTAATCTGCTTTTTGGAGCTTCAAAGGCCTGGCCACCATTCACTTGCATTGAATGGACCTACACAACTGAGATATTCTTCTAAATATCTTAGTGTGTGTTCTGCAGAAGAAAGAAAGTCATACACATCTGGGATGGCATGAGGGTGAGTAAATGATGAGAGAATTTTCATTTTTGTGTGAACTAGCCTTTTAAAATTAGACTGCTCCTCTTGGTCTGGCCTGGTCTGCAGTTGGATTAGAAATTAATAAATCAAACTTTTTGGATGTCCAGTATACTAGCACCTATGTCCATTTTGTTACTAAACCTTAACCCATAGGCCAAGGAGAACATGCTGTTTAGTCAACTTTCAGCTGCATTCACATTAGTTTCCATCCTAATTTGCGAATTTAATTTCTGCAAAAATACATAATATCGCAAAAACAATGCGAATAAAGCCACGTTTCCATCCCATATATTCAAAAGAACAAAACCGTCACTTCCGGATAAATCGTAGCCACTGTGATTCTTTTATTAATAAAGTATTCACGGTTTAAAACACAGACAAAACACTGTAAATAACTTGTCTGGGAGGGATAGTGCAACACAGTTTTGGGAGCACTATGTGTATGCGTTCCTCCACCCATATGACTTCATCATGCGGAATCAGATCAATAAGATGTTTTTCAAAAGTGTCAATAACCTACTCTTCGGCATAGTTCAAGTTTGTATTTAACTTATTTGCTCTGCAAACTCTTTGCAGGCCTTGGGTTTTCAGGATCCCATTATTTTAGGATGACCAGAGAAACATTTCAGATGCGATGATTGATTGATCTGCTGGCTAGTCCAGTTTTAAACAAATTATTCAGCTTTGCAAACAAATATTGTCCAGGGCTGAACATAACAATCAGAATGTAACAAAACTGGTCAATTTTTTTTGTTGTTGCAGCATTTCTTTAATTGCTGGATTTTAACTGTATTGACAGGGTGTATTTTTTTGGCTCTATATTGCATTGTGCTATTCTGTCACATTTATATTTAGACACGCTGTTAACAGGAAGGAGCTGTGGTTGTCCATTTCAGCATGTTTGGCAAACTCAGTGGGGTGATGGGTGCCTAGATTATTGTTTTTCTTTTCTTTTTTTTTTCTTTTTTACCTTTACATTTGTGGAATTAGCACCTTTAACCAGCATTATCTCTTTCTTTGGCATACTATTGCAAGAGCTGTAAACAAAAATTGCCTGTCCTAATCTGATTGGTTGACTGCGACAAAACTTCAGAGAGTCACAGTGCACAATTTATTTTATTACTTGGCTTGGATTTACCTGCAAAATAATTGTGGTTAGGAATAACTGTGCCAGGCCAAGCCAAAGTTATGGCACACCAGTGGAGTGCTGGAGTGATACACAACTGATTCACACAAATTGAAGGTTCATTGTCTTGGACATACTCTGTATTTACAGGTTACATCCAAAGAATTGCCTTGGTGTACGACAGTTTGCAGAGACTATGATGTGCACCACTCTTTATGATGCAGCCAACAGCTTTGTTCACCAACACTTTGTGGAGGTGTCTGTGTCAGAAGAGTTCCTGGCACTTCGGCCAGAAGAGGTGCTTGAGCTTGTGGACTGCGATGAGCTTAACGTCCAAGCAGAGGAGCAGGTCAGAGATGTCATACAACACAGTAATACACATGAGGTGGTTTCTAGAAAATTGCCTACATGTTCAAAGAAAAACTAAATGGAAGTAGACATTTAAATTTTGTAGTTGATTAAGGTATTTGACTGTTTTCCTTTATGGGACAGCATATTTCCATTGCACCATGACACTAGACAAGGAAAACATGATATTGTTCTTGTTTGTTGGTTGTAGGTGTTTGAGGCTGTGCTTGCTTGGGTGAGACATGCACGTGAAGATCGAGAGCCACGGTTACCGGAGTTGCTGTCTAAAACACGGTTGCCTCTGTGTCGACCTCAGTTCCTGGCTGACTGCGTTCAACAGGATGAACTTGTGCGCTGCTGCCACAAATGCAGGCCAGTTTATTTCATATAACATATGCCCCATAAATAGATTCCCTCAAACCTTTTCAACATAATATTAATTAATTCAGGGCTCCCACAGTGTCAAGGATGGATTAAGAACTGAGAGGCCCATGGGCCGGTACACTGTGGAAGCACCCCATAGCATGACTACGTTCACTGTTATGCGCTACATGACGACGCTTGGCAGATTTGGTTGGATTTTTCAAACAGACGGAAGAAATGTTTGGAGCAATATCTTACACGTCCAATTGTTTGTACTTTAATTATCAACCGATCCAAAATCATGCGTTATTTATAGGGATGTGCACAGCACCTGTATTCAAATTCCAAATCACTATTCGTTTATTCTGCACATGTATAGATGTTTTCAACCTGATCTGAGTCTGAAAGTACCTGATAAACCTACTGGTTTTGGGCGAGTTACGGGCTGTTCACGTGCGTCTGCGCTGTTTTTAAATTGGTTTTCTATTGTGCCACAACTCACTTTTTTCAGTGTACCACGCAGGGCCGTTTTTTAGATACCGTTAACTTAAAAATAACTTTAATATTGATTAATGCATCTCGAGACACCTGCTTTTTATTTCACCATTTGCTGCGCTGCATCAGTGCTGGTGTCACAATTGACATTCTGATGAATTACAGATTGCAATGGGGACTTAATGTGACTGTTACATATGATTCCTGATTGTTTTTCACCTTGCAAAGTTTCAGCGCTTGATAAATGGTGAACCAATGCTTTTTCCCCCTTTTGCTCTGGTGTGCAGACAATAATTTAAAGTTAAATGCTAAATCATCTAAAAAATCAAAGCATCCTGAAGAAGTCCTATAAACTGTAATGTTTGCTGCCTCATGGAAAGTGAACTTGCCCAGGCAGAATTATGCATTTTCCATTGATTAAGAATAGGCCTACTCTGTTGTAGGCAGTGACAGAGATTATTTTTGTTCGACTTTAATGTGATGTAACAGACAGGTTTCTTGTGGTTCAGGGAATGAGGAAGCGGGAGACGGTGATTCCAACACAGGAATGTCTTTTTATTAAGCTCAAAAACTAATTTGCTTCAGAGCACAACGGTTCAGCTTCATACGCACACAGACTCAAGGTGCTTCAGTAGAAAAGAACAGTGGCAGCGGCTAACACACTTGCATCTTCTCAACTGGGCTCTCTCTCCCCTCACTGGCGTCTGGCTCGCTCTTAAATCCGTCTCCAACTCTCAATGCAGTGACACACAGCAGTTAGAGACAATCATTGCCAGGTGATGATCCTTGCCGTTCTCATCTCCCGATCTCGCTCTCCATTCACAAGCCGGCGCTCAACCACGCCCCCACCACCACATGTGATTTCATCATTTGAAGATCTATGTATTGTGCAATTTAGGCTCATAGCTCATTGTGCACTTTATTCCCTGCTAATCTGAGATTGTGTTTGACGCACCCAAGGCAATAAACTTTCTTTTTCCCCGAGTCCCGACTCCTGACAATTAACAGAAACCATTTGTGAACTCTCGGGGTTAACCAAATATTACAAAAGGTTACCATGCACATATTTAGGGTATTAAGGCATCTTTCGCTTTATCATTAAACATTAAATGCATGCAGGACTTAAAATGTTTTAAGGCCTCCATACTATTGCACTAATTCTGTCGCTTATATGAATTTAAACCATCATCTTTGTACATAGCCAGGTTAAACGGCACCTTATCTTTGTGTTTAGAGCATTTTGTAAATCAGATGCTGTTCTTTAGTCCTTAAAATGAACGCGCTGCACCTGTGTGACACAGATTCCTTGAGTGCGCACTCGAGTGCCTGTGCTCGTGTTGCTGTAGTCCTGCATGCATTCGACCGAACAAATGGTATTTCACATAAGGCTGACATTTACGTGGATTTATAAAAGATATCTCAAAATAAATAAATAATTTATTTTAGCTTGAGGCCCCCTGGGTTTAGAGGCTCCTGGGCAATGGCCCAATCAGCCTGGTGGTTAATCTTACCCTGCACAGTGTTATGAAAAACCTGCAAATATCAGGGAAATAAAAAAATTGTTTTCCAGGATTGGAGAAGTCATTAAAATTTTATACAAATCTCAAACTCATGAAAAAGTGGACATTTTTGTTGTGAATATTTTAAATTTGAGTAACTATTCTGAGATCTAAAGTATTTCATCAGCTAGATTGCGCTTATGTCAAGTAAAATAGTATTGATGAGCCAATTTGATGTCCAATTTGTTATCAGATTGGTCTGAATGAATTATTAGCGAATCGATCAGAATCAAAGTGATTTCTAAAAATCTTAATCACAAAACCAGTAATCACAAAACGATTGGACAGGTTATGGAACAAAATTATAAATAGTTATTGAGTTTGGGAAAACTGTTAATTACACATTCTGTTTGGTTCATATTTAATGATTAATGTTAACAAGATAGGGAAATTTGTTACTTTGAAAGTTAGCTTTAAAAAATATATGTATAATAGACAGACAGACATACATACACAGAGTATCTCGAATGTGGAGACCAGACAGATGGCACCATCTATGTAGATGGACAACAACTTAACAAGTTAACAGAATTTAAATACCTTGGATTCTATGTCACAGTTGATGGTGACACAATACGAGATGCACGAATGCGAGCGAATGCAACATGGGTAAAATGGCGCCAAACTACTGGAATCCTCTGTGACCGCGAGATCCCAACACATCTGAAATCCAAGAGCTATAGAACTGTCATCAGACCAGTGGCATTATAAGGAGCAGAATGTTGACCAATAACCAAGAAACATGAACAAGTCTTGAGCGCCATGGAAATGCAGATACTTAGGTTGTCAATTGGGCTGACAAAGCTTGATCGAGTTACAAACATCCACATACGGAAGACCTTTGGTGTTGCCCCAATTCGAGAAAAGATGCAGGAAGCACGCCTGAGGTGGTACGGACATGTGCTATGAAGTAGTGAAGACTCAGTGGCCAGAATAACACAAGGAAGACATGCGTGCAGCCAATGTCACCAAAGTGGATGCAGCAGACCGTGCGAAATGGAGGCAACAATGTAGAAAAGCTGACCCTGCGACCAAGCGGGACACCACCTAGGCTGGACAAAGAAGAGACAGACAGACAGACAGACAGACAGACAGATAGAGAGAAAAGAAAGTGAGCAAGGGATTGATGGATGTATAGATGATAGATAGGTGGATGGATGGATAGGTGGATAGATTTGAACATTTTGTCAATGCGAGTCAGTGGGATTTTGGGGATATTTGATTGCCTACCGTGTAAAAAACATTATTCCGAGCAGTAAGAAAAGCCATAGCTACCTGAGTCAGAACAGTCTGAAGGTCTGTGCCAAGTTTGGTGGATGTAGCTTGAAAGCTCTAGGAAATTTTGATCTTGGTTTATGGATTTTGAAAAAGCCCTAAACCAAGTCTGTAGAATAACAGTATGTTGGCTTTGTCAAGAATCAAGATACATGATAATTTGGAAAATGTTAATTCTAGAGATGTCTTTGAATTGAAATGTGAACTTGCATTTGAATTTCACTCCCAACAGGGACCTTGTCGATGAGGCGAAAGATTACCATCTCATGCCGGAGCGACGACCCCACCTCCCAGCCTACAAAACCCGACAGAGGTGTTGCACTTCCATTGCAGGCCTAATCTATGCAGTTGGGGGCCTCAACAGTGCTGGTGACTTCTTCCTCATTATTTCCTTTTAGAGACCTTGTGATATTATTGTGAAGTGAGGAATGTTGCAGTGAGTGGTTAAGTCAATGTTTTATTCACAGGTGACTCATTAAATGTTGTGGAGGTATTTGATCCCATTGGAAACTGTTGGGAGCGATGTCAACCTATGAGCACAGCCCGAAGTCGAGTGGGTGTTGCTGTTGTGAATGGACTGCTTTATGCTATTGGTGGTTACGATGGTCAATCACGGCTTAGAACTGTAGAAGTTTACAACCCAGAAACTGACACGTGGACCAAAGTTTCAAGCATGAACACTCAACGCAGGTGAGAAATTGTTAATTTGTCATAATAAATGCATTATTCTGTCCTAGTTCACCTGAGGGAAATGTATATAACCTATATATTTTATTGTTGATCATAAAATTACTTGACCTTTGAGGGTCTGCACAAAGTTTTAGTTAAATGTGATGTACTGCACACATACTGTAGTATACCTGATGTGCCAATTGCTTTTGGTCTTTTTCTCCCTCTCTTCTATCTGCATTAGTGCAATGGGAACAGCTGTGGTTGATGGACATATATATGTTTGTGGTGGATATGATGGGAAATCCTCTCTAAATTCAGTTGAGTGCTATTCTCCAGAGACTGACAGGTAAATCAGAAATTCTTTAGATCAGGAACATGTTAGGGTCAATGTAATATGCCCAGTTTGCTAGAGCCAAAGTGTCTTGCTGACTATTAAACTATGCTTTTAGGTTTCTGTTCATATTTTGTTTATACCAGGGGCATAGCAGTTATTACATAGGATCGATAATCATCAGCACTAGCAATTATTGTAATGGGTTAGTTTTTAGTGACAGTGATTTTGTTTCATTTCAGTGACTCAATTCTTTTGATTCCATTCACCAAAAAGATTCATTCAGATTCGTTCATTGACTATTTCTTCAAGTTATGCCTTTGTGCCTGCAGATGGCACCAAATGATCGTCTTTTTTTTTTCTCCCCAATTTGGAATGCCCAATTCCCAGTACGCTCTAAGTCCTCATGGTGGCATAATGACTCACCTCAATCCGGGTAGCGGAGGATGAATCTCAGTTGCCTCCACGTCTGAGACCGTCAACCTGTGCATCTTATCACGTGGCTTGTTGAGCGTGTTACCGTGGAGACGGCATCCACGCACAACTCGCCACGCGCCCCACTGAGAGCGAGAACTACATTTTAGCGACCCTGAGGAGGTTAACCCATGTGACTCTTCCCTCCCTAGCAACCGGGCCACTTTGGTTGCTTAGGAGACCTGGCTGGAGTCACTCAGCACGCCCTGGATTCGAACTCACAACTCCAGGGGTGGTAGTCAGCGTCTTTACTCGCTGAGCTAACCAGGCCCCCCAAATGATCATCTTTTAAGTAATTGCATTAAACCAAAAGCAGTCATTCACGACCAGAACATGTCTAATTATACTTTATTAAAATTTGCGTGTCTACAAATCTACTAAGAGACTTCAGCACTGCAGTATTTAAGCATCATTATTGTTTCCCCAAAAGTGTCAGTAAAGCATATCTATCATATTCTGAACTACTGAGTATGACTTTTTATCAAGCTATAAACAAATTTTTTTTAAAAGACAACAGTACTAGCCTAAAAAATATTTATGAGTTTCAATAACATCCGTATGTCACTCTAATGTGTAGTCATCACTTACTTTATTCATAATTTATCCAGCCCCTTTTCTTGTTGAACGAGATTGATGAAACGTACGAATGACATGCAGCTCCTTCTCTCTCGTTCATCCACTCAGCAGATCGTCATGAAAGAGATGACTGATTCATTCAGTTTGTTCTCGAACGAGTTTACCAGTACATTCAGTTTGTACATGAACGACATGACTGACTAGTTCAGTGAAGGGGTTTATTCGTTCAGTTTTTCCAACCAGTGATATTCTTCTTCACAGCCCGCTCTCGAACGCTATTGGCTCACGCTTTAGTCGGTCTTTAAAAGCAGGACAAAGCAACACAAATGGAATTTGCATGTCTACAAATGTACAAAGACACTTTAAAAAGAGAGTTTAAACGCCACAATCGTTTTCACCACAAATGGCAGGTCTTATTTTCCCTATATTTTGTCAAATGCTGGGATATATTTTTACCAAGAGAAAAAGTTCAAGAAAAGCCTAAATATCTTACACTGTGCATCAAAGCACAACATTTCCATCCATAATTGATGTCCTTTTATCTGTATGGTATAATATTTTTACTCATTGATAAATTGGGGATTATGTCTTAAGTGCATTTCATCCTTTTCTCTCCTTGTTGAACGTGATTGATTCACATGCTGAACTGAACGAACGACATACTTCCTTTTGTTTTGTCGTTCAGCAGATCCCCTTTCACAAAGTAGTTTACCTGTATGTTCAGTTTGTTCATAAACAACACCTCTCAGCTCGTTCAGACTCACATGACTAACTAGTACTTGTTCAGTGAAGGGCGTATTCGTTCAGTGGGCCAAGCCAATGATATACTCCTTCACAGCCCACACTGGAATGCTATTGGCTTGCACTTTAGTCAGTCTTTACAGGCATGAAGAGCCACCAATGCAGTCTTGTGCTTCAAACTAGAGCTTATTGGCTTCGTAATGGAAAGACGTCAGTGAGCGTAAAATACGAGTCAGTGTATGGAGGTGAACGAGAACGATTCGTCCACTTGAAAGATTCGTTCAGAAAGACAGATTCGATCACGAACGAAACATCACTAGTTTTGCCTGTCTGCAGTGCAAAGAAAAAGGAATTGTTGCCAGCCATGTACTGTCAATAAACTTTGTGTCCTGACAAAACTATAATGTTTTTATGTGCCTAAATATGAAAAACCAGTATATATGTGTGTTTCTTCAACTTCTGACACTTTTAGCACTGTGGAATTCTAGAAAGTTAAGTCTTGTTAAAATGTTTTCACACTTTAACAATTTTTTTTATTTATTTATTGTTCAACTACCAATATCCAACAGTGTATGTTCACTGGAGATTTATGTAATTTTTGGAATGTCATGAATATTCCCCCCACATCTCAAATTCTGTATTGTGTTTAATAGAATTCCATAGTGGAAGTGACATTTTTAATGACTGTGGGACAGTCATAATTTTTAATTTTTTTGTAAATTTAAAAATGTATTCAAACAAATTTTGAAATGGTTTATTTCTCTTTAGATTATCTTAGTTTTAAACTTGTAATAATTTGTATTTTTATCATGGATTTTTATTGTTTAATATTGCAAGTGTGGGTCTGGGACAAGACTATAACAGTAAAATCTGCACATAAAAGGCATTTGAAAAGTACCAAAAAGAAATGATGATGGCCTGGTCAAATGTTTCCATATAAGATTTAATGTCACCTTCATATAGCAAAAAGAAAAAGAAATCTGTTTGTTTTAATGAAAATCAACCAAAGGACATGAAAGTGCCTAAAGTTGTAGAAACCCATATGCTCTTGCTCAATAGTTACTTGCACTTAAAAAAATGTCATAACCTGGGGCCTGGGTAGCTCCGCAAGTAAAGACACTGACTACCACACCTGGAGTCGAAGGTTGGAATCCAGGGCATGCTGAGTGACTCCAATCAGGCTTCCTAAGCAACCAGTTAGCCCGGTTGCTAGGGTGGGTAGGGTCACGTTGGGTTAACCTCCTCGTGGTCGCTATAATGTGGTTCTCGCTCTCGGTGGGGCGTGTGGTGAGTTGAGCATGGATGCCGCAGAGAATAGCATGAGCCTCCACAAGCGCTACGTCTCCGCGGTAATGCACTCAACAAGCCATGTGATAAGATGCGCGGATTGACGGTCTCTGACGCGTAAGCAACTGAGATTGTCTTCTGCCACCCGGATTGAGGAGAGTCACTTTGCCACCACGGGGACCTAGAGCGCATTGGGAATTGGGCATGCCAAATTGGGGAGGAAAAAAAAGTTCATAACCACTTCATTAAAGCTGTAGTGATTTGGCTCATCTAAATATTGCTGCATATGTGCATCTCTTTGTTGTCAGATGGATGATAGTTACAGAAATGAGTGCAAGCCGCAGTGCTGCTGGTGTTACTGTATTTGAAGGCAGAATATTTGTATCAGGTGGTCATGATGGTCTACAGATCTTCAACACAGTTAGTATGCATCATTCATCTCAGACTACATTTCTATAAGCGTCTATTGTTTTTGAATGTATTATTTTGTGTTCAGTTTATAGAATCATTTTTAGTTTTGAATGCCAATGAATACTTTAATTTTGCAATATATATATATATATATATATATATATATATACACGTGCATCTCAATAAATTAGAATGTCGTGGAAAAGTTCATTTATTTCAGTAATTCAACTCAAATTGTGAAACTCGTGTATTAAATAAATTCAATGCACACAGACTGAAGTAGTTTAAGTCTTTGATTCTTTTAATTGTGATGATTTTGGCTCACATTTAACAAAAACCCACCAATTCACTATCTCAAAAAATTAGAATACATCATAAGACCAATAAAAAAAAAACACTTTTAGTGAATTGTTGGCCTTCTAGAAAGTATGTTAATTTACTGTATATGTACTCAATACTTGGTAGGGGCTCCTTTTGCTTTAATTACTGCCTCAATTTGGCGTGGCATGGAGGTGATCAGTTTGTGGCACTACCGAGGTGGTATGGAAGCCCAGGTTTCTTTGACAGTGGCCTTCAGCTCATCTGCATTTTTTGGTCTCTTGTTTCTCATTTTCCTCTTGACAATACCCCATAGATTCTCTATGGGGTCCAGGTCTGGTGAGTTTGCTGGCTAGTCAAGCACACCAACACCATGGTCATTTAACCAACTTTTGGTGCTTTTGGCAGTGTGGGCAGGTGCCAAATCCTGCTGGAAAATGAAATCAGCAACTTTAAAAAGCTGGTCAGTAGAAGGAAGCATGAAGTGCTCCAAAATTTCTTGGTAAACGGGTGCAGTGACATTGGTTTTCAAAAAACACAATGGACCAACACCAGCAGATGACATTGCACCCCAAATCATCACAGACTGTGGAAACTTAACACTGGACTTCAAGCAACTTGGGCTATGAGCTTCTCCACCCTTCCTCCAGACTCTAGGACCTTGGTTTCCAAATGAAATACAAAACTTGCTCTCATCTGAAAAGAGGACTTTGGACCACTGGGCAACAGTCCAGTTCTTCTTCTCCTTAGCCCAGGTAAGACGCCTCTGACATTGTCTGTGGTTCAGGAGTGGCTTAACAAGAGGAATACGACAACTGTAGCCAAATTCCTTGACATGTCTGTGTGTGGTGGCTCTTGATGCCTTGACCCCAGCCTCAGTCCATTCCTTGTGAAGTTCACCCAAATTCTTGAATCGATTTTGCTTGACAATCATAAGGCTGCGGTTCTCTCGATTGGTTGTGCATCTTTTTCTTCCACACTTTTTCCTTCCACTCAACTTTCTGTTAACATGCTTGGATACAGCACTCTGAACAGCCAGCTTCTTTGGCAATGAATGTTTGTGGCTTACCCTCCTTGTGAAGGGTGTCAATGATTGTCTTCTGGACAACTGTCAGATCAGCAGTCTTCCCCATGATTGTGTAGCCTAGTGAACCAAACTGAGAGACCATTTTGAAGGCTCAGGAAAGCTTTGCAGGTGTTTTGAGTTGATTAGCTGATTGGCATGCCACCATATTCTAATTTTTTGAGATAGTGAATTGGTGGGTTTTTGTTAAATGTGAGCCAAAATCATCACAATTAAAAGAACCAAAGACTTAAACTACATCAATCTGTGTGCATTGAATTTATTTAATACACGAGTTTCACAATTTGAGTTGAATTACTGAAATAAATGAACTTTTCCACGACATTCTAATTTATTGAGATGCACCTGTATATATATATATATATATATATATATATATATATATATATATATATATATAATATTGCAAAATTAATTTCTCAAACTGTTTTTATTGAATGTTTCTGCCACTAGATGGAGTACTACAACCAGCATACAGCCTTGTGGCACCCTGTTGCTCCCATGATGAACAAACGCTGTAGGCATGGCGCTGCAACCTTGGGCAGCAATCTCTATGTGGCAGGAGGTTATGATGGCTCTGCCTTTCTCAGTGGGGCAGAGGTATACAGCTCAGTAGCTGATCAGTGGAGCCACCTAGTGGCCATGAACACTCGGCGCAGCCGTGTTTCTCTGGTAGCAAACTGTGGTCGACTCTATGCAGTGGGAGGTTATGACGGACAGTCCAATCTCAGCTCTTTGGAGATGTTTGACCTAGAAACCAACCGTTGGACGTTTATGACACAAATGGTGTGCCATGAAGGTGGAGTAGGGGTTGGCTGTATACCCCTGCAACCTGCTTAATGCCACAGTCTCCCTCAGACCAAAAGACATTTTTGCTTATTAAAAAAAAACAAGGTTTTTGTACTGGGTGATCTAACGAGATGCATTAATAATCATAATGTCATGTCCTTCATATGATTGCAGCAGAGGTACTATAATTCAGGCTTTCATTTAAAGAAAAGCCTAGTGCAGATATGCCAGTACACATTTGATGGTGAAATAATAAAATCCTGTTTTGTTCTTTTGACAACCAAATGTTAAATTTATACATGCGAGGTCATGCTAGTACTTTCACAAGCATCATGAAGGTACAAGCTCCAATATTTGGCCTGCACTTCTGCTAAATAACAAAGAACATTTGGTAGTAAAAAATAGAATGTAATAGGAAACAAACAGAAATGTGCTAACTGGAGAAAGACATTTTCTTGTCTGACATATTTCGCACTGTAGTAGTGCGACTGTCTCTCAAAATATAAACTGATGACTTCGGCAGCCTGTAATCATGGACCCATTAAAGGGATAGTTAATGCAGAAATGAAAATTCTGTCATCACTTAAGCACCCTTGGTCACTTTTCATTGCATCTTCCCCCCCATACAATGAAAGTAAATGCTGATTTATTCTGTCATTCTGTCTAACATATCCCTTTCTTATGGGAAAAAGAAAGTGATGCAACTTCTGAACAACGTGGGGGTTAGTTAATGACAGAATTTTCATTTTTGGGTAAACTACTAAGTTAAAGCATTAGTTCTTGAGTAATATTTGTGTATGTAGATTGCCTTGTTATTCCTTAAAACTGGAATTTATTTTAGATCAATAGAGAGTTGAAAGTTAACCACTGCTATAATTGGGAGAGTGTGATCAAGTAGATGGTTAAAAAGGATAATTAAGATCTTACAAAGTCATTTTTGTTGTATTGTACCAAACTAAACATTTGATTTGGGATATTGCTCATAATGTTTTGCAGAAAATTATGGAAATCTATTGTGAGCATCTGACCTATCATGTATCTGTGCAGAACATTTAGATGTGCCATGAACCATTTCCACTTTACATGGAATCACATTTTGAACGATTTTTAACAATTGGTTAATTTGAATTCTCACTTTAAAAAAAAAAAAAAAAAATGGAATTTCTTGATCAGGTTCACTTTGCAACTTGATCTTTTTGGTTTTGGGAGAACAGATCACCAGCTCAATATTCTTTCCTTATAGGTTTTGACTGATTATGAAATGGATGGTTGGATCTAATCCTGTCTTTTTTCTTTTCATTTTTTTCTTTGTTTAAAAAAATGTTTGTCTTGTATTTGTGAGAATCAGCACACATACTGAAAAGAGGGAGAGTGAACTTGATATTGGTTTAAGAGGACGCTTATCAGATATGTGCTTTCAGGACTTTTCACTATAGTGGCATCATGTCCTCTTGGAAGTGTAAGTGCAGATAGGAGACTTAAATGGAACATTCCCTTGTGTTTTGTGCAACAAAAAAAGAAGTGTTTATTGACTAAGGGGTTGACTGTATGGAGCAGTATGTTTTCAAATATTTTTCTTGATTATTCTCAGACATGCTTTTAATTTCAAATAACAAAAATCTGAATTTGGGATTACTGACTGTGAATTTAACACGTAGATATTTTCCTTCTCTTTTTACCATTACTGCATATCTCTGCTGATTTAATTTCATGATTTATTTTGTATTAACATCCAATTGTGGTGCAGTATTTCTACTTTTAATATTTTTTGTCTCTAATTTATTAATAGCTGTAATATTTTCTCTTTTTTATAGAATTGCACATAGTAGTTTATCTGTCACAGAAATGAGAATCAAGTTTACGTTTTATGGAAATCTAATATATATATATATATATATATATATATATATATATATATATTTGTGTGTGTGTGTATATATATATATATATATATATATATATATATATATATATATATATATATATATATATATATATATATATATATATATATATATATATATGGATCGATAAATCTTGTCTTTAAAATATTCTTCAGCTACCTCCGATTGAGATGGGAGAGCTCAACAGGGACAAATATTGAGTCAGTTGCCCTGTTACCTTTAAAAACATTTCCATTTAACCTGAAGGAATTTTTCTGGCATTTACTGAAATCTCTTGTGTGGGACTAAAATATTCTTTTTCACGTGATTCTTAAATGTCTTTAATAAACATTAATTTTATGAATGCAGTGCTGCCTGGTGCTGTCATTTTTCCTATGACGCAAAACAGCTTTTTGTCACACCCATTGTTTGGGTGGTATTTTGATTTAGTAAACCTTTGCTTGCTGTCAGTGTGTGAGTGCAGGATGACTGGGAACAGGAAAAGAGTGCTAGCGGTCTTTCTGCTCATCTCTGTGATAAACTACTCAGTAGCTCTACCCGTGAAGACACGTCAAAAGGTAAAAATAACAGCTTTGTATATTAACACAGAGAGCCAGTATGCATAGGCCTACTAGTAGGAATGCATTGCAGAAACTTCTTTATGAATTGTAATTAGTTATAACCCTTTGTCCTGCTATGTTTTTGTGATGGTAATGGTATTTAATAATGAGACTGCAATGCTGAAAGATCCACTTGTAGTTATGCATTTTCACTCAGTGTGTACTTTAGTATCTTGAGCCATATTACAGGAACATCCTTACTCTAGAAAATATTTTTTTTATGCTAACATGAACTTAAATATTTTACCCAAAAATTCTGTCATCATTAACTCACCCTCATATTGTTTCAATCCCTTTAACAATAAATATATGAAGTTTCTGTAAAACAGTACCCTACGTTTGGATGTTACCAATAATGCAAACATTTGGTAAAAGGAATAACATTGTGATAACAGATGCAGAGACTTTGTTGTTTATCTTATAGACACTTAAACTGATCCAGCCCTCAGATCCACCTTTAGTTCCACTCCCTTCAGCCAGTGTAACACCAACAAACCTGGAGGTGAGAAGCATGTTTGTATTGAAATGCTGAGACCCATTTAATCATATCTTGAATATTACAGCTGTGCTGATTTTCCATAGCATGTGAGGGTCAGCAGCCTGTGGTCGCGTCTGAAAAGAGGGAGCGCAGCTAATACAAAGAAACCGTCCCCTTACTTTGCTGGATGCTTCTCTGTCATTGGGGACCCAACAAAATCACAGCAATGACTGCAATGAAATCTCCTGTCTGCAAATCCAAAGATATATCTGTTTATGCTTATGTTGCCTAACCCTAAGTTAGATAACTCGTATATCAAATACAGTACTGTATATACAAGAAATCTGTTTATACAACTTCATTATTGTGTACTGTGCTAGACTGCCAATTCTTAAAATTGTGCAAGACTAACTTTTTTTTTTTTTTACCCCTAAAACTTTATTCTATATTCTAGTTTTAAGAAATGTAACTGCAGAACTGTTGAATGTTTTTCTCACATAACTGTTTGCTCGAGATTAGAATATGTCACCTTTTCACAGTTATTGGCTTTTGAAATAGCTTTGCTCATTTTTTTGCCATCCATGCAGTAAAGTTGCTATTTGTGGATTTCCTGAACAAAGACATGATAGTTCAGAATAATTACATGGATTTTGAAGTAATGTCTAAGTGGCAGTTTCACAGAGGTGTCATTATAACCACAAGGTGCAATTATCGTGTTCAGGAGTTTATGGCTTTTGTACCTGTGTGAGCTTAAAAACAGGATATATAGGCATACAGTATCAACATATGGAATTATAGAGGCTTGTTTAGAAAAGTCATATATCTTTGTATATAAACTATTTAGCTAACTAGTCAATGAAAAACAATGGAGGCAAATATATTTAAGAATACATTCAGTATTCAAATTATGCCATAAGAAATAGTTTTCTTTATTTCTTAACTTTTATGTAGTCTAAGTGAAGAGAAACAAATGAAAGTAAAGCTTTTTTCAAAATGCTTTAAAAAAATCATTTATTCCCTCTAACTTTCTTCTGGAGCATCAGGGGCATTAGAACCTGATAGGAAACATGAAAATAAATATATATTTTATTACTCACAGCAATGGAAGACAATAGGATCTATTATTCACATAAATGTCTCATTTTACAACTCAATCCTATAATTCAAGAGTATATTCACTGGATACAATATTCAATGGAAAATGCACCTTCAGTCTGTGGTTCAGAGGTGGAAGGCTGAGTCTGTCCCTCAGGTACTGAAGAAACACCTGGGAACCTACAGGATAGCACAACATTGTAGTTATATACACTGTATCCACAGAGGTCTGTCCCTGATTTCACAGATACTGGGCAGAAACTGAAACTGTGGATGGTTTCTAGTAACTAAAGACTTCTGAAGAAGGAGGAAGCGCATCCAGTGAGTGAATAAATGGCAATTTGAGGTTGTTTCTTTGTCCTTATGTTCTTCTCTTGTGTGTAGCCTAAATTTAAAGGTGTATTCAGTAGTTTTTTCCTGATTAAAAACTATAACCCCTAAAGGAATGAGTAGTAATTTTGAAAAATATCTTTAAAATCATGTACACTCACATCAGTGGCCTTACAAAAACTGTTTTATTTTGCATGAAGCTGGGCTACTTCTTGGGGTCACATGGGGAATACCATTTATTTTATCTTGGTAACCACTCGATTCTCAGACACATTGGCATGGAAAAAATGTATCATGGCTGACTGAGAATAGCACATTTCTACAATGGCATTGATAACCAAAAAGTATTACTTTTGCATGATGAGGCATCCATGTCACTAGGTGTCAATATAAATCCAAGATGACTTCCAAATCGGCCAGCTCAGCATAAGCAAAAATGTATAAGTTCACCTTTAATATGAGACTCACGCTGAGGAATAGAATCTGCTCTCTTCTCCATCCAGGATTCCGTGATATGTTCCAATTTCCACCTCCAGCTTCATCTTGTTATTGTGCAGAGTTTCATAGTCATGACGTTGCTGCTCAATGTCCCCACGGACCTCAGCAAGCTCTGCTTCCAGCTTCCCAATAACAGAGCCCAAATTTTGCAGCTCGATGTCATGCCAGTGTTTGGCATCATTGAGGGCATTCTCCAGGCCTCGTTTCTGCAAGGAACATGGAGTCACGAGAGTGTTTCAACATCAACAGTGAATGTCTTATAGCTTAATGTCAGCTGATACCTTTAAGCACTGTAGCGAATTGAAAATTGATGTGCTTTATGGTTTTTCCGTGACACTTTGAGGAATGACCATGTGTTTCACTATGAGAAAACGTTATGTTTTCCTACCAGAGCTCTAATAGACTCAGTCTCAGCCTGTAGACTCTGAATCTTGCACCCGGCATCATTGCAGTCTGTCTTCAGGCGCTCGAGTTCTTCCTCCTCACGACTGAGCTTACTGTTCACACTGTCAGCCTGCTGCACACACACGAACACACACACACACAGGTGATTATCATCTTACAATACAGGGGATTTTAACCTTTATACACTCAGGGCCCCTTAACCTAGTCTCTTAGCCAAACCAGGGACCCCCAATATATAAAAGCTATAAAAGATTTTCAAATTCGGTACCAATTTAAAATACATTTAATTAAAAACATGAAAGCTGAAGTGTGTTGAAATACTTTCCCAGTTTAATATGCAGACAACTACAAGTAAACATTTTGTAGGTTAATTTTCTAGAAAACTCTGTCTCTATAGCCCTATGAAAATTCCTCCTTGTGTTGTGCAACCTGTCCACACCGACACAACAACATTGACTTCACCATTGGCATGAGTTGGGGGCCAGAATATTTGTTTGTTTGATCAACCACAGATGGGGCAACATTATCACACGTGTAGTCTGCATTTTGTTTCAGAAAATTCTGGTACCCTAGGATTTGCCACATTAAGCTGATTCACCCCAAGCTGCATCTCCTAAAAACATTTTTGCATCAGCTTCAGTGTGTTCATCTTCCTCTGTGATGCGACCGTAAGCACATCGCATCAGCAGTGTGAGAGACCTAGGTTCCAATCCTGCATTGAAACCAGGAAGTAATAGCATTTGCATAATCAGTGATGAGCATGATTCGGAGGTTGCATATTTTCCCTCTAACATTACATTTTTACTCCACTTTTACGGCCAAACACACTTACTGTTTTGACCACTGGGGGCAGTGTTTCACATTTTGGTAAGCACTGACCGAATTTAGCTAAAGAAAAGTCATCCTTCTGTTTCCAATTTTAACTCTGAGATCAGTCTGAATGGGGCACATAGAGAAAGCAGTTTTGAAAACACTGTTCATTTTTGCAGTTCCGTTCGGAGGTGCTAGTGTCGCAGATATTAAACCTACACTTCAGCTTTAAAATTCAATAAATAAATAAATAAAATCTGTCATCATTTACTCAATGTCATGCATTCATTCAAGCATGCAACACAAAAAAAAGTGCAAAAAATAATTTTCTTACTCAGTACTTTGTCTTGTTTTCCAGATAACATATCTAAACATCCTTCAAACAAGCAAACAATACTTGAGAAGCAAAAAGACATATGAAGTCTATTTTTTTAAAGAGAAATATAATAATTTAGTAAGATTTATGCCTCAAATAATAAAAAAGCATTTGCCAATGGGGTAAATGAAAATAAACTTGTTTTCCAACAATTTGTTTTCTTTTTTTTTATTTCTCTGAAAACAAGACTTAATATCTTTATCTTGCATTTATCTTGTTTTAAGTATGTTTAGATATTTATACTGGAAAACATTAGAAAAATACTAGGTTTTTACATAGCAGAATTACACAGCAGAATGTCCCAGCTGCTCTTTCCATACAATCAAAGTGAATGATGACCATGTGTATCCCCATTCACTTTTATTGTTGGGAAAAGAGCAGTTTGACATTTGTTGACTAAATAATGGCAATTTTCATTTTTTGGGTGAACAATCACTTTAACATTGAACATTTACTAAAAATGTAAAATCAAATAATTATAAATGTCATGTACATTTAAATTTTTTCTCGAAAAGTTTTATATATCTTCCCTGCAGGGCAGCCCCCCTCCCCCATTCATGGACCCCTGGTTGAGTATTTCATGGCCTTTATTAATCAGTGAGCATTGATCCTTCTGAGAGATACCAATTCTCATACTATGGTTTACCTTGCACTCAAGGTAAGCATCAGTCTCAGCACGGTTCTTCTCAACAACCCTTTCCCAGTGAGAGCGAATGAAAGCTAGAATCTGGTCCAGACTGGTCTCCATGGGAGCATCAGGTTCGTCAACCTCACGCCCAGCTATCTGCTTATAAAGCACTTTAACATCCTGAACAAAAGCACAAGAACATAATTTTACACTCTCTATAAAGAAAGTGCTATTGGTGAGCTGTTGTCAATATACTACACAACATACGTAATATATGGTGCTCTAGAATACTACTGATAGTGAAACATTCTGCGGTCAAATTTTTTTGTATAATGACATCTAATCTATACACTCCATGGTCTTTTTCTTTACACATAATAAAGCAATTTATACTCAAATCAATGTCCATTTATTTATCTGGTAAGAGTGATACCATTTATTTAGCAAGAATGACCGGCTGACTGAACATTATCCATTTACAAATCTCACCTCTATGTGACTTTGCTCCACATCCATCAGTTCATTCTTCATGCTTTCAATCTGGTTCTCCAGGTCCATCCTGGTCAAGTTTGCATCATCGATGACCTTGTAGAGTGAGTTAATCTCTTCCTCCACTGCCTTACGGAACGGCTGTTCATTCTCATACCTACACAATCATGCACAGAAAGATACTCCGTCAAGCATTTACAGGTTTATCAGTGTGAAAAACATTAGATAGGATCAAATTTTATTTTTTTTTTTCTTGAAACACACTCTTGTAACACCTGTCTTTGTAGTCCTCTGAATGGGCTTGAACATTTTCAGTCTGGAGCATAAGTTGAGCGTTGTCCAGGATTGCCTCACTCACCTGACAGATGACAGGAATAGGTTAGCCTGCACACCAATGTATAAACAAACTTTAGTAACACTTTACAATAAGGTTCCATTAGTTAACATTACCTAACAATATTAGTTAACACAAACTAACAATGAACAATACTTTTACAGCATTTATTAATCTTGGTAAATGTTAAAACATATACTAATACATTTTTTAACTAACATTAACTAAGATTAATAAATGCTGTAAAAAAATTTTTTTTTGTAAATAGTTTGGTTCATAATTCATGATACCTAATGCATTAACTAATGTTAACAAATGGAACCTTATTGTAAAGTGCTACCCAAAATGTTTACTTTTTTGGAACTGGGAGAAAGGGTTTTTCCTATATATAGAGCTGTTCAGGTTGTCCTCCAAAAACCCAGAAGAGAATTAGCTGTCACACCCGGTGAAGGAATCAGCAGACCCCACTAGAGGGCCTCCTTGCTCCCTCACCTCTAGAACTCTTCAGTACTCTTGTAATTAGTGCAAAGCTCGCCTGCAACCTATTAGTTGATCTGCTGGGCCTATTTATGCAGCATTCTGCTCTGGCTTCATTGCTCAGTCATGAGAGTTCTCACCTTGAGCTTCAGCTTGGATTTCTTCCTCGTGTATTACTTTGCCAAAAAGTTTGGATTTAGCCATAGGAATACCCTTTTGTTTTCTCGATGTGGCTTTGGTTTATAACCTGTTGAGAAATTACCCTTTGTCTCAAGTGGAACAAATTTTTGTGGACTTTTGCTCTTGTGCACAAACTGAATATTTCCCTGAACTCTGTTTTTTTCTTTTTTGAAAAGACTGATACTTACCTCTGAAGCACTCCTCGAAGTTGTCCCATTCTGCCTTTGTCTAAGCATTGCTTTGCTGTCTCTGGAACTGATCAATAAATTTGATTTATTTCTCACGTTTGACTGCAGTTGTGCGCAGTTTCACCTCGTATCATTAGCATTTTCGAGCCATGGGTTCCCTCAGGGTTTTCCAATGGGTTCTTATGATGGCATTTTTTGGATTTGAGTATAAGTTCCGTGGAAACAGTACTTTAAGATACTTAGACGTTTTGTTCTACGACATATATTACACACAGTCATACTCAACAGGAATTTTGAAGCCTATTTTTTATTTTATTTATTTATTTTATTTTATGTAGGCTGCTAACAAGTTGCTAGATAAGAACTACTACGATTTTCCATTTGGTCAGGCATGTTGACTCACATGATTGTGGTATTTGTAGTCCTTATCTAGCACTAACTCTTTAGCAGTGTACCTTAGGGATAAAGTACAGTCAGCCAGTTGTTATCGCAAAATAAGGGAGGGGTCTTGTATCACCCTGAATAGGTTTATTTTGCGATAAACATCTAACTTTATATTATCATTATTACATTGCTACTAAGCAAATACATATATAAATTGACATAAAATATTGATTTGTGTTGAAATTATGTAATTATGTGAGAAGAATTAAATCACTGAACAGCTAAAATCCATCTCCGGTTTGCATCAGAGTTCTGTTGCTGTTTATTTTGTGAAAAATTACCGTCTGACAGCTCATTATCCAGCCTATTACAAGGCCACTTGCCAAATAAATAAATGAATGGAAATGAAGCATAGATTTGAGTTGAAATAATTTTATTAGCTTACTTGTTGAAATGGCACAGTGATCAGAGAAGCAGGAAAGATGACTCGGTATACCCGGATGACGGATATAATGCGTCTTAATCCCTGGATGTGCGGTTGTTTGTCAGAGATATCAGACTGCTAGATGGCGCCATTGACCAGTCAGAATCAAGTATTCCAGAGTGCCATGTAATAAATTTCATTTTTTAAATGGAGGGTTCAAACTGATATTTGAGGTATGTAACTCACATTTGATTGTGTAATTTATGTTGTAGAACAAAACATCCAAGTATCTTCAAGTAATGTTTACCATAGACCTTATTTAACTCATAAATTGAAAAACCCCATTATAAAATAACCCATAGGAAATTCCAGAGGGAACCCCTGGCGAAATAGACTTCCGAGTTCATTGAACAACTCTATTGTTGACTGTTTTCCAATAAAAATTTCTAAACATCCTTTGAACAAGATAAAATCACCCGAGAAGCAAAATTAAAAAAAAAAAAAAAAAAAAAAAAAGACAATGTGACTTTTAATGTGACACCTTTTTAAGAGTTGACATTCTTTTTAACCTGAAGTCTAAAAATGCGGTGCTCATTTGCAAGACGTTGAAAATAAAACTGGATGTGGAGCTACGGTCAAAGATGTCCATCTAGTGCAAGTTTACATGGAAATGAAAGAATGCAGTTGGAAATGCATTTTTAAAAGTTGACATTTTTTTTAACCTGACATGCAGTCTAAAAAATGCGGTGCTCCTGCGCGAATAAAAAGCTGGACATGGCGCAAAGACTTCTGTCTTGTGCATTTTTACATACTTGTAGAAAAACAATGGAAAAGGAGCACTGATGGACACAAAAAGCATTCGGTATGGCCCTTCAGTATCTTCTATATTTTGCTACTTATAGGCCTATATATGTTTAAGAGATCCCAACCTTGTCTAATATCCTCTCCCACCTGTATATAGACATCCTCCCAATCTTGCTTCAGGCCACTCCATGTTCCAGCACTAGCGGCTTTACGATCAAGACAATGTCTGATCTGGTCCTCCAGCTGTTGATTAAGTTGCTCCAGAGCATGAACTTTGTCACGGTACTCCAGCAGGCATGTGTTGAGGCTATCAAAACCAAACGGGTGGCCCCGGTCTCCATGCTGGGTCACCACAGGGACACTGGTGGTCCTAAGTCCCTGCAAGAACACGCTGCTGATGCCCAGAGCTCTGCGAGAAACACGTGCACCCAGGCTGCTGGTTCCTCCAGTGGGAGCCATGCCTACAAACACTCCACGAGGTGCGGCGGTCCCTGCTGCACTCGTTCGGCCCACACTGCCTGGCCACTCAGTAGCCGCCTGGCCCAGGAAAGAGGATCGGCGTCGTGGCAAAGGCATTTCTGTTCCAGTGCTTTTTTAAGTGCCACTACTTGCCCATAAACATTGCCACAATGTAAGTGCAAATATCCTTTGACCAGCCCTCAGCTAAACAGCAACAGCTACCGGTGCATGCCTCTTTATGGAGGCACAGCCTTCTGGAAAGCAGAGTCTTTGTCCTGGGTCTGTTGTTTCCATACCATTGTGACAGAGACTGGGTGATTCTGGTTACTGCTCTTTGTTTATCATTGCTAGTTAGTTTTTGGCTGCCTCAGCAAAGTGGGCTTCTCAGGAAATGTCTATAGAGCACCTGACCAATCTAGTGTGTCCCCTCTCTGTATGTACGACCATGGTATGCTATTTGCTTTCACAATGACAGTGAGGTAACTGAACTATGCTATAAGCACAATGCCCCAAGAGAACAGCTGGCACAATTGTGTTTCTGAGAGATATGTAGAATGTTATGGCAACTCTCATCATGTATACCTGACACATCTTGCAAAAAAAAAAAAAAAAAAAAAAGAAAAGGAAAAAGGTTAAGTGCCTTACAACATAATTTTGCCTTTGATAAAAAATGTTTTACCAAGCCACATCTTCTTGTTTGCAGTCAAACATAGTCAACTGCCATGAAAACTAGGAAATCAAATATTACTTTCCAGTGAGAAAGTGATGAGGTGTTCTGTGGCTGTGTCTTTTATCACATGAGACTCAAACATCATCAGTTTAAAAAAGAAAACGTAGATTGATATGGTTAGTAAGTCAATGAAAAAGCATGTTCTGAAATTTAAAAAAAATAAATAAAATAAACTAAACTAGGAAAGAAGAAACATGAATGAGATCTATTGGACATCTCATTTGTTCTAGACAGCAATGAGATTAAATGGAGTTCAAATGGAGACATTTACTGCAGTCTCCTGCTTCTGAAGTCCTCCCAGTACATCCAGGACAGTATAACACATGACTGTTATAGCTCTATACTCTTATTGTGTATCAGTAATTGTCTCACAGAATTTTAGGAGACTGTTGATACTTACATACAGTTAGAACCCCATTATATTTTATTAGCCATGAAAGAGGCCCTTTTTCTCCAAATGTCTTTGTATTTATTAAACTGTTGTTAGCTTCCATCATCCATCATCTCCTGTACATATTTAAAGTATTAAACAGGGACAGTGCAAGGCAAAACAAGACACTTTACAGTTAGTGTAACTGCACATTACTAGTTAGTTCTACACAAGATAATTTGTGTGTGTGTGTGTGTGTGTGTGTGTCAGATTATGAAGTTGTGATCTGGATGAGGGTTTACTCCTGTTCTTTATCCCCACTTGAACAGATCTGCTGAAACTGGTCCTGTAGGGCACAGTGAGAAACTAATTTACATATAACTGGCTGTCACTGATCACTGGAAAGGCTCAAGGCCAAGTTAAAACCTACAGTTGCAGAATTGTATTGTAAGAAGATTTTATGTTTCATATGTTAAATTGCTTTTTGAAAGTTATCAGTCCTTCCATCTGTCCAACCATCTATCTGTCTATCTGTCTATCTGTCTATCTGTCTATCTGTCTGTCTGTCTGTCTGTCTGTCTGTGTCTTGTCAACTTGTTTATGTAGTAGAAATTTCAACATAACTTTTCTACACTGACAGTATAGCACATTTATGTAAATCTAGGGGCTTTCAAGATCTACTGTATGAAACTGAAACTGGAACAAATGCATAAAAAACAAAACACCACCATTTTTGTATGTAACTCAGAAGCAACACAGAGTTCTTAGAATAGCTTGCTTAAAGGGGCCTTTTGGACTGTTACCGTATATCACATAAATCTTCATGTACTTTTTGTCTTCAAGCTTGTTTCTCTCCCTAGTTCTGCTAATTATTTCTGTTTTGTAAATAAAAGTACTAGTATAGATCTAAAACAATACTGATTAACTTTACCCATTAGATTATGTCTCTTGATGTACATTCCAAGTACCATAATAATAAGTAGGATAAACAACCAAGGAAGTAGTGCAAAGTGCACGTATGCTAGAATTTCCTGACCTTCATTATTTTCCACAGAATCAGAGGCAATTCCTCTTTTGATATCAGAACAACAGGGTGATTTTCCCTTTTCCCTCCCTTCCCCCATCTATTTTTTATGGGGATTTTCATGAATTTCATTGAAATTATCTTTAATATTGTCATGAGTTCTTACATCCAGAGATTATATGGTAACACTTTACAATAAGGTTCCATTCATTAACATTAGTAATATACATTAGGTATCATGAACAAAAATTGTATTACATAATTTAATAATCTTTGTTAATGTTAGTTAATATAAATACAATTGTTCATTGTGAACCTTTGATTTTAAATATGTATTAGTATATGTTGAAAGTAACATTAACTAAGATTAATAAATGTTCCGGGAATGTTCCGGGCTTAAGTTAAGCTCAATCAACAGCATTTGTGCCATAATGTTGATTACCACAAAACTTAATTTCGACTAGTTCCTCCTTTTCTTTAAAAAAAGCAAATATCTGGGTTACAGTGAGGCACTTACAATGAAAGTGAATGTGGCCAAGTTTAGGAGGGTTTAAACAGAACTGTAAAGCTTTTAATTTTATAAATACACTTGCATTAATACTTCTGTTAAAACTTGTGCATTATCTGAGCTGTAAAGTTGTTTACATCGTCATGGTAACAAAGTTGTAAAATCAGCTACAACTTTAAACAGAAAAGGTTAGTAAACAATTTTATCACACTAAAATCATGTTTAATTGCATATCATTTATGTCTTGTGGCTATACCTTTGAAAAAGTGTGTATTTTAACGTTCAGAAACTGGCCCCCATTCACTTCCATTGGTAGTGCCTCACTGTCACCTCGATTTTTGCTTTTTTCAAAGGAGGAATGAGTCAAAATAATTTTTGTGGTAATCCAAATCCACATTATGCCACAAATGCTGTCGATTGAGCTTAACTTGTATTGAATGCGGAACATTCCTTTAATAAGCATTGTTAATTGTTAGTTCATGTTAACTAATGTTGTTAACTAATGTTAACAAATGGAACCTTATTGTAAAGTGTTACTGATTATATTAAGGTGTTGAATGATTTTATTTTACAGTAAATAATACTATTCAAGGTTTCATTTGGATTAAATTTGAATGTCAATCACAGATGTTGCAACTGCTGAGGATGAGTACTGTATGTCATGGGCATGCCATGAGTTTGCAAATAGAGGTATGCTTCACCTGCCATAAGAACAGGCACAAACCTATCAGCTGAGTCTGCCCTTGAGATTTTCAAGCCCAAGCAGATGTCTGTCAGATTCCACCTTATATTAGCCTCACTGGTACCAAGCATTGACCTTACATAATAGGATTATATTAGGATTGCATAACAGTAGAACAATCCCATTTTTGAACCCCTTATAACTGGACTCTGCACAACACTAAATACATGAATCTGGAAAAGACACTTGGTATTGGATAATACAACCACAATGTACAGTAGATTTATCACAATTCTCTTTGCAGCTGGACATTATTTAAAGGAATAGTTTACCCAAAATGAACACTCATGTTGTCCTAAACCTATATGACGTTCATTTTTCCATGGGACAATAAAGATGGTAGGCAAAATGTTAGCCTCAGACACCATTCACTTTCACTGTATGGAAAAAAGATGGAATGAAAGTGAATGGAATGGAAAAAAACTGCCTTACATATACTTTTGTGTTCCACCGAAGAAGAAAAAAAGACATCCAGGTTTGAAACAACATGAGGGTGACTGAACGATGACAAAATTTTCCTTTTATGTGAACTATCCCTTTAATGTGATAAAAAAAAATTAAAAAATCATGTTAACCTCAGCCACCGTTTACCTTTATTGTATGAAAAAATAATACAATGAAAGCGAAAGCTGACTGAGGCTAACATTACGCCTACCATCTCCTTGTGTTCCACAGAAAGTCATACAATTTGGAACAACATGAGTGCAAATCAATGATTACAGAATTTATATTTTTGGGTCAGCGACCCCTTTTAAGGTTTTTGATCTTTCCAAGATAAAATTCTGTTGGTGAATATGATTTTTAATATTCAAATGTTAGTAAAGTGAATATCCATGACATACATCTGAAACTAAATTGGGGTGCAATTAATCATGCAGCTGTCAGTGCAAAACCAGCATTTAGATTGGAAATTGCCCATCCTACAGAAAACTATGCCTTCAGGTTAGAATATTTTAAGATTTAACAGACAACCGATGCTATACCTTTCCACTGAAACCAGATACTACTCATTCTTTCTCCAAAGAGTGTGTTTTTTGCCCTCCCTCCTCTAAGTGGACCCTATTTATACAGAGAGCCTTGAACTCTCCCTCCTGCCTGTACTCTCTTGTCTGCAGACTGTGATTCTTCAGCATCCATAGCTGTTCACCATGTCTATGTCTTTGTCTTTGTCTTCTTCCAGGCTCTCTGGGGGATTTGGAGGTCTTGGCCTGGCTCGGGTTGGTGTAGGTGGTATGGCTAGACTGGGTCTGGGGCTAGGAGGTGGTGTTGACTTAGGTGCAGGGCTTGGTCTGGGAAGAGGAATGGGCTTTGGTGGAGGTCTCGGCTTTGGCATTGGTGGAGGTACTGGTGCAGGTGCTGGTGCAGGACTGTTACTGGGTGGCGGTGGTGGAGCACTGGTTGCCAGTCCTGCATTCACTATGGGTCGCACCATTGCTGCAGGAGGGCTCAGTACAAGCTCTGCGCTCGCCGCTGGCTCTGCATCAGGTGTTGCTGTGGCCCCGATACTTTCCAGAGAGGCTGAGAAGCACACACTTTCTGGGCTCAATTATCGTTTCTCTGGGTACATGGCCAAAGTACGGGTGCTACAGCAGGAGAATGCAGCTCTGGAGGCCAAGCTTTCCCAGCTGACTGGTGGGACAGACATGTCCCAAGAATCATCTGGGACTACTACAGTGGAGTATGAGGCCCAGTTAAGTGAATATCACAGTACACTGGAAACTCTCACCACTGACACTGTCAAGTTGGAGATTGAACTGGACAATGTCTGTGGCACCGCCCATGAACTGAAGGCTAAGTGAGTGTGTCCTGTTTTATGACATTGGAACATGTGTTTCCTTTTTTTTAGGGCATTAATGCTGAATGGATATAAACACATTCAATCTCATGACAATATATCACAAGATTAAATGCATTTGGCAGATGCTTTTATCCAAAGCAACTGAAAGTGTATGCAACATATTTATCAGTATGTGTGTTGCCTGGGAATCAAACTCATGATCTTGGCCTGTTGAACTACAGGAACTCACATGTCTTGTTCCGCTTTGTTGAATCGATCCATATAGGAACTGTCTGCTTTGCGATCTAAACTTTATGAAATAAGAACATTTATTAAATTGCTGTTTAATAACAATGAAAATTCTTCCAATATGTAATATGAGGTCAGTAAATAATCAATTGTTTTCTGGATTTTCAAAAAGGCTTGACTTTGAACAAGGAGTGAAGTTTCAACTTGAGTCTGACATTGCTGCCATGAAAAAGGTAAGAAGGACAGCATTCTGTCACATGATGTATTCTATACCGAAACTATCTGCTATTGTCTTAAAATTTACTGTAAATAAAACAACACTTTAACCACACATTCATGTATCCCTCTTTAGGACATAGAAATGGCCTCTGACCTAAGAATCGATTTGGATGCCAAATATTCTAGCCTGAAAAATGAACTGAACTTTGTCACCAAAACACAGGAGGAGGTAAAATGTATTCTTAAATCTAAAATGTCTATACTTTAATCTCTATATTTTAAAGTTGAAATCAAGATTTTACAAAAGTTTTCAATGTAGGCATTTGTTCCACTTTGTTATGTCTATCACTGTAGGAACTGTCATCTTTGCAATCTAAACTGGGCACAGCAACAATGAACACTTCAGTCTCAATGATCGAAGTAGACACTGGCAAATCGTTTGACATCTCTACAGCTCTCAACAAGATGCGAATGAAATATGAGAAATCTGTGCAGCAACACAGAGAGGAGGCTGAGGCATACTACAAACTCAAGGTCAGCACTTAAGAAGTGATCACATTTTCTGAAAATGTAGATTATGCTGCAATCAGTGGGATTCCAGATAATAGATCTTGTTCTATCTGCTTTTCAATTAAGATGGACGAGATGCAGATAACCAGTGCCAAAAACACAGAGGCTGTGTTATCGGTCAAAGCTGATATCACAGCAGCCAGGAAAGAGCTGCAGACACTGAATTTAGAGCTGCAGGGGCTTGTTGCTACAGTAAGTTTTAGTTTAGTTTTTAGACCTGTTACATAAAGCACATTGATACATACTGTACATATATATATATATATATATATATATATATATATATATATATAGTATATACATATACAGTATACACATATACAGTCTATACACACACACACACACACACACACACACATATATATATATATATATATATATATAAAACAAAGGATGAGTGATGTTTGCCAAACCAAGACACTTTTGCCAATGCAAATAGTGCACTTTATGTAAATCAGCTGTTGATGTTGAGGAATGGATTATTTTTAGGTGCTTTTGAGCACAAAGGAGGTAGTTCTCTTGAGAAAAAGTTAGAGTTGTCAGCAGTGTGAAACGTTTCAGTGCAGGTTCTCTGTGCAGGGCCGTAGCTAGTGGGGGTGAAAGATGGTAACGATTCTAGGAGCCCAAAGGTCCAGGGGGGCTCACAACAAATTCAGAACTGCATTTTTTTAATAGGTAAGGGGCCCAGAGCAATATACAGTCATGGGGCCCAGAATTCCTTGCTACGGCCCTGTCTCTGCATACAATAAACATATCATGAATAAATCACAGCTGTCTGAGACAGGAAACAGATGACACAGGAAGTGGTTTACTGATCTCAGTCATTTCATATTGGTAGCAAAAGCCCCAATGCCACAAGAGAAGTTTAGCTACTGCAAAAGGCCCAATTTCCCAAACAACTCATACATTTCAGATTAACAGTTTTTTTTCTAACCCTAATCATTTACAAGAACTTTTGTGTCTGAGAACATGAGATACTATAGGAGTGCTGAAGATTTAGGGGGATTTTTTTGGTACTGTGTAAACCTTATAATGCTTATTATGAAGCTGTGCTGTACATTCGTCCAATTATTCTATGGAAATACAGGTACTGTTTGATAAAAAGTTTGGAAGTCAAAATGAAAAATAAAAAATTGTGTCATCTTTGTGTCACCCTCATGTCATTCAAAACCTGAATGACCTTTTTCTTGCACGGAACACAAAAAGAGATGTTACGCAGAATGTCAGCCTCAGTCACTATTCACTATATCTTTTTTCCCCATACAATGAAACTGAATGGTAACTGAGATTAACACTGCACATCATCATCTTATGTGTTCTGAATGGAAAAAAAAAAATAAAATCATATGGGTTTGGAACAACTTGAGGGTGAGTAAGTGTTGACAAATGTTTTAAGTAGAAGTCAACCAAGGGAATCAAGAAAAAAAAAAATGTCAGGCTGCAAATGATTTCTTCCATTTCAGAATATGACTCTAGAGCAGAGCTTAGCAGAAGCCCAATCTCAGTCCAGTGTGGGTGTTGCTGAGTACCAGGCACAGATTGCTAGCCTGACATCAGCCATAGAGGTGGCTAAAGCAGACCTCCACAAACAGATCCTGGCCTACCAAGAGCTGCTGGACATCAAACTCGCCCTAGATGTCGAGATCTCCACCTACAGAAAGCTGCTGGAAGGAGATGACTTCAAGTAAATATGTCATAAGCATTTTAAAGGAATAACAATTTTATGAGTAGTTTACATTAACTATTTTTAATTAGACGTCAGGATTTCCGGTAATAATTAACATATATGTATTAGGGAAGTGTATATGTACAGTCCTGTAACTGGTCACCATTTCTCTCATGTTTAAAATAAATAAATAAATAAATAAATTCCCTTCACTTTTAAATGCGGTGTGACAGATGCATTTTAAAAGCACAAATGTTTTTGCTGCTGCTCAATTAATATGAGCTCATATAAGAGGAATTTGGGAAAATGTTAAAATAGTTTTAGATTGATTATAGCAAGCCACAATGAAACTTCTTGAAATTTCATGTCAACCACCCGAATACAGTTAGAAGCAATATTTTTATTAGGACAGATCACATGTTAAGGGATTGGCTTTGAATTTGTATTGCTTGCAGCATTTATTCTGTTTTCTAATTTTTACTTTATGACTTTCAGAATGCCTGAGTTCACAGAGACATCCTACACTTTTTCAGGTGAGAACATTCTTTGTAAGTTTTAATGTCTTTGATTAATCAGAAACAGGAAGCTGGCGTCACTAACAAATAGAAAGGAACCAAATTAATGCTGGTATCACAAGCATCAGGGACAGTCATCAGGGAGTTTCCTTACTACCTTCTGTGGTTGGACGGTTATCGCTCATTCAGGGTTTACTTAGTAACTGTTTATCATATCATAACACTGAGCATTGCATGGTTGTTTAAACCAACATACTGTATTTGTTACAGTACAGATATGAATTTGAGGACTGTGACGCATATGACAGAAAGATCTCTATGGCATCTGACATATTTAACACACCCTACAAATTAAACTTTATTAACCTTAAAGGGACAGTTCACCCAAACTCACATGACTTTTCTCTTCTGCGGAACACAAATGGAGATGCAATATGAGCCTCAGTCACCATTCACTTTCACTGTATGGAACAGAAGAAAGGAAGTCATAAGGGTTTACATCAACATGAGTGAGAGTGAATTTAACTGCTGAACAGCCAGAGACCATGACTTGGCTTTCCAGGCAGTACTGAAATTTGTTTTTGGCTTGCTGAACTTCATAAGTTTACCTGAAGCTTACCTTTGGCTCAACAAACGGATAAGATCGTGATTCCTTTTTTTTCATGCCACGCACATGATCTGTAGCATATTCAGTGGCACAGCTGCTGACATCTGCCTTTTGCTTGTGCAGCAAAAGTAGAGATTTGTGGTTTAATATAGAAAACAATGTGTATAAATCCACAACATATTAAAGACACTGAAAAAGCAGCAGTGTATGTACTCAAAAGAAGCTTTTGTACATAATACACGTCAAAAGTCCAGGGGCATAGGGAGGGGGGCCCCTTTCACATCTACGCTTTTCCATCCTGTAGGGAGGGCTTTGCCCCACACCAGCACCCCCCAGGACTCCCCCCTTAACTCTGCCCTAAAGGACATACATAATAGATACATCCTGACAGGCAAGTTTCACTCAAACATGCAAGGGCAGTGTAGGACAGAAACCCCTTCAGGTTATTAAATGTTGACAAATAGGGTAAATCAAGCTAATATGGGACATTTAGCATTTATGCATTTGGTCTATGCTTTCATTCAAAGCAACTTACAACCCATTCAAGGTATACTTATTATTAGTATATGTGTGTTACCTGGTTTTCAAACCCATGGCCTTAAGTGTTGCTATTGCCATGCTCAAATTGAGCTTGAGGAATTTTAAAACAATTCAAGGAACGAATACATTTTACACTTTGATTGTCACCCTGACACTTTAGATCAACAAATTAGACTTTATCACATGACAGCCCAGCTAGAATATGATAATGTTCTCATAAATGTGCAAGTGAAAAAGCAAGAAATATACACTACAGAGCTTATGTGTCCTACATTACCCATGACCCATATTACCCTAATTCATTCTATGTCAACCTTATTCATACACTGAAAAATGTTTTAACCTACAAGTGTGCTTCATGTTGTATCATCTAAATAAACAGGTTTTATTCAAGTCAAAACATATTATTTAACATCACTTAATCAACCTGAATACATTAGGTGAAACCAACAAAACAAATGTTATGGGTTATATCAGGTAAAAATTGCTCCTCACAGTAAATATAGCTTGTTACCACTTTTTACAGAGTATGGACTATTAATATTCCAATAAAATATTAATAATAATTTCTATCCTCAACTCTTTACTTTTTTTTTCTCTCTCTTTGTATCTGTACGTTCCCTTTTCTCTACTGACAGCCGGTCAAATACATGTCAAAGAAATTATTACAACAGGTATGTGAGCAATCATTTTCCACCATTTGTTTTGAAGTGAACTGTTGCTCACTTCAAGCTGCCCCAACAAAAAGTGTTGTAGACACTGAATGATGACTTTGCTGTATTTATCGGTCATGAACAGGCCAGCATGTGACTGTTTGCATAAACTCACTCATCTTTCCTACAGAAACATCAGTGATTTCTGATGCTGATGATGCTGAATCCTCTTGAATGCTGGGAGGCATCTAGGCAATGCAGGGTTGATGAAAGCAGACCCCCACAAGACCTCCAGCCCAAAAATATGGAGTTCCATCACCTGTTCCTCCAATAAAGCTGCATTTTTGATATAACTCATTTCCTATTTGTTTGTCATTTTTCTCAATAATGCAATCAGGCAAATGCATTCAATCATTGTTATACTGCTTAGATAACAGTTCTGCAAAAAAAAATAAAAATAAAAAAAAATAAAAAAAAATAATAATAATACATTTATTTTAACCCTTCTGTTATGTTTAAAAACAATGACCACTGTGATGTTTGGGTCAAAAATTACCTGTATAAAGTACAGTAGATTTTCAGTAGAATTACAGCACAAAAATCTATTAATTATGAACATGAAAACTGGCATAGGCTTACCTACGTTTTCACACTGAACAAAGGTTTACATAGCCTTTTAACTGGAAAGAGCGCCACCTATATGTCAGTTGTGTGATCCTAAGTTTACCGTAAATTGGATTTACAGTACTTAAAATAAGTCAATACTTAGATTACTTAAAAATGTTATTTGTTTGAAAGAAAAAAGAATCATGGTTTATATTCTGCAACATACTGTATACAACCATAGGAATATTGCAAAAAAAAAGAACATATTATAGAACAACAAATACATTGAAAGCATTGTCAAATCAACATTGTGCAGCTGAACAAATAAGGAATAACTAATGACAGACCGTTGAATTATTGAAAAATAATGCAGACCTCGGGGTGGTAATGCAGCCACAACGTGCAGCCTTGCACAACCATTGTGTATTATTTTTCAGTAATTCAATGGGGCGGAGTCAATTATTCCACACGGTTACCAAACCTTATGACATCGTTCAGGGTTTTATCTCAAGACATTTTCTGGTTTTCATCCCTAAAATGGTGTTGTGAGTGGAACTACTTTCTTCCACCATGGATTCAGAGCCTTGCTGTGATACAGCCAAGCCATCGCTTAAGCACTTATTGGAGCAACAACATATTGTGTGTGTGTGCGTGCGCATGTGTGAGCGGGTGGATCGGAGTTTGGTCTACCCCCTGTGGTGTTCCGGCGATAGCGGATACTAACCTTCACCGCTAAACAGCAGTGAACAGCGGGCGGACGAGACATCTTCGCCTCTTTCACGGCATCACAGTGCTGGGATTATTCTATGGCCCGTGGGCCTCAATGGAAAGTGTCCTTTGGACTATTCATTTATTGGACTGTATTGGATCGTTTTCTGTAAGCATGTAACAAACGCTACAGCCTTTACATGATCTGCCAAGATCTGTCTCAGCAGAGCTTCAGTTGTTCACACAAGAAAATTGTGTTTATGTTTCCAATGTTGTTGGCTTCGTGTCAAGAGTGTGTCATGAACCAATTAAGAATGCAAGCCCTGATGCAACTGCTCAGGGCACAAACATATTCACAATAGAGCTCTTTTCCAATTCATGCATCAGCACAATACACGCATCGCGACCACTCCCCAAGGGCGAGCAGCGCGCAGCCAGACACAGAGAGGCTCCTGTGTCATCTGGCGATTACGCGGACACGTGGCGCCATCTTCCGGCATTTCCAGTTGGATGCTTATTTCCTCCACTGTAACGGTGCAGGATGTGCCGATTCTCAGCTCAGAGATATTAAATCTCCTTGCAAAAGATGTGATAGAAATGGTATCAGTGGACGATGCCCACAGCGGATTCTACAGACGCTATTTTCTAGTCACCAAAATGATCAAATCGTTCAAAATGATTACTCAAACAAATTCTGTCTCACATTTGTCTTATGGACTGGTTTGTATGGATCGTACACATAGCCCCTCATCACAGGCCATTCTTGAGATTGCCTTCGAGGGGACTGCTTACCAGTTCAAAGTCTTACCTTTCGGCTTATCTCTAGCTCCTCGCACATTCAGTAAATGTGTCAATGTGCCGCTCGCTCCGCTGAGGCTGAGCAGCATTTGCATTATGAATTACCTCGACAACTGATTGCTCTTAGCACAGTCAGAAGAACAAGCTTACAAACACAGACCTGTTACTTGCACATTTGGAGCATTTGTGACTGAAAGTCAACTGGTTGAAGAGCATGTTAACGCCCAGCTGACAGATTTCATTCCTGGGCATAAATCTCAACTCAGCATCTATGATGGCGCACCTATCTGAAGAAGGCGTTCATTCCATTCACCAATGTTTGAACATTTTTAAGCTGGGAAAAATGTTTCCACTGAAATTTTTTCAATGAGCCCTGGGCCTTATGGCCTCTGCAACAACGGTCACCCCGCTGGGACTACTGCGGATGAGACCACTTCAGTGCTGGCTCAGATTGAAGGTAACCCATCATTCATAGCGACATGGCTGCTTTCGTCTTTTGGTGACATGCCGCTGTCTAGCCGCGTTAACCATTTGGAAAATGCCCACATGCACTCTGGGCATGGCACTCTGTCAAGTGTCCAGACGCAAAAAGGTCATGATGGATGCGTGGAACATGGGCTGGGGAGCCCTGCTCGATGAGTGCTCAGCCTTTGGCACCTGGACAGGTGCTCAAGCGACCTGGCACATAAATTATCTGGAACTACTCACTGTTTTTCTAGCATTAATGACTTTCCGACCAGCCGTCCAGGGGTTTCTTGTTCTGATCAGAACCAACAACACGGCGGTCGTAGCTTACATAAATCGCCATGGGGGAGTTCGATCATGGCCATTGATGAACCTGGTACACCAGCTTCTCCTCTGGTGCGAGAAACATCTATCGAAACGTGCGACACACGTTCCAGGTCACCTGAACCACGGCACAGATTTGTTTTCACGACAGGGCATTATAAAAAGGAGAATGGAGATTTCGTCCTCAGACAGCTCTGATGATATAGGATCGATTCGGGGAAGTCAAAAAAGATCTATTTGCATCACCAGAGACAACACAATGTTGCATGTGGTACGACCTGACTCATGCCCCACTGGGCCTGGACACTGTAGCTCACAAATGGCTAGCAGGACGCAACTATGCATTCTGTCCCATCCACTTCAAATATTGTGCAAAATCTGGGAGGACGAGGAAGCAGTACTGTTGGTTGCTCCAGAATGGCCCACCCATAGCAACCGGACATATCCCACTGGGCGGTCTATCAATAGGCAGTCACTCTCTGATTGTGAAATTCTTCAGTGGCACAAGGCGGTTGAGACCGTGCCAGTTTTGGACTTGCCGCTTGTGCTAAAATCACTCACTGGCCCGCTGTTTGAGCCACTGGATTCAGTGAGTTTATGTGTACTCTCATTAAAGAATGCACTGCTTCTCGCTTTGGCTTCAGTAAAACATGTTGGGAACCTTGAAGCACTGTCGGTCAGCGACTCCTGCTTAGAGTTTGGACCAGGCTTATAAAAAGCCATTCTTAAACCCAGGAAAGGCTATGTGCCGAAAGTTTTGACCACTCCCTTCAGGGTGCAGATTATTACCTTTCAGGCTTTCTGAAATTAATGTGAAAAAAAAAAATACAATCGAACCCCAAGTACATTTACACAAACTTAAGAAAACCAAAAAGTGTTAGTTTGTGCCCCGCTCTCCCCTAATACCAGCTTATTTATACATGGTCATCCCATAACCCGCAGTTAACAGTCATTGTGTACAAGTGTGGTGGGCACGGGGGGAGGATTGAAGTGAGGGAAATGAGAAAAAAGGAAGCTGACGACGCCACCCTGGTAAATATGCCAGGGAAATGTCCAAAAGGACACACAGGTTCAAATTCCCTACAAAGAGACTTTGAGATGTGGATATAAAATACTACAAAACATATTTATTAGAACAAATATTAAAACTTAATATAAAACAGTCCAGGGAGCATCCAGCATACCTACCAGTGGCGGCTGCTAACACAAGAGACACTAATGACTTTAATAAACACAAATCACAGGGCTCAGGGTTACCAGAAGCAGGGCAAGCTAGCGCAAGACTTGGATGATTCTAAGATGTCAATGAAGCACCCACACGTGCACTATTTCTCACACACGCACTTCAATCGGGTCAATTGCTAAAGGTTGCACAACACACTCTGTGCATCAAAGGACCCACCACCATATGGAGCAGCTAGCCCTCCAACTCTGGACCCATGGCACCTGGAAACACAGGAAACACAAATTACCAAAACAAAATAACAGTAAACCAAATCCAAAATAATTCTCAGATAGGGGTCACAACTTTAAGAAAAAAAAAGAAACACTTAAAGAACACCAATAATTCAAATCAAAACATATACAAACGAAAATAACAAAACCACTCAAACCTGAGAGGGTCACCGGTTTCAGTAATAGTTGATGGCACAGTGCCACAAACATGCCCAGGCCACATAGCCAGGGAATAACTCACGGGCGCACGATTGCCTGGGTCCTAAATTAGCACGCAGGTTTACAGTGGTAAAATAAGACAATAACCATAACAGAACATTTTACAACCATAAAACAGTCAAATGAAATAAGACCCCACAACTAAAACAAAACCAAACAAGAACAACCAGGAACAAAACAGCAGCAGTGAGAGTTCAAACCACACAGCACTGGCATAGAACGCACTTGGACAGGCTGATTAGCTGGGGGGGCAGGGGACAACCAGTAATCTTCTAAGCAGTCCGAACTGTCCTTTGTAGTCTTCTGATGTCTGATTTCGTAGCTGAACCAAACCAGACAGTTATTGAAGTGCAGAGGACAGACTCAATGACTGCTGAGTAGAACTGTATCAGCAGCGCCTGTGGCAGGTTGAACTTCCTCAGCTGGTGAAGTAAGTACAACCTCTGCTGGGCCTTTTTCACAATGGAGTCAATGTGGGTCTTCCACTTCAGGTCCTGTGAGATGGTAGTGCCCAGGAACCTGAATGAATCCACTGCTGCCACAGTGCTGTTTAGAATGGTGAGGGGGGTCAGTGTTGGGGTGTTCCTACTAAAGTCCACAATCATCTCCACCGTTTTGAGCGTGTTCAACTCAAGTTTGTTTTGACTGCACCAGACAGCTAGCTGTTTAACCTCCCTTCTGTATGCAGACTCATCGTTATCTCGGATGAGGCCGATGACAGTAAACTTCAGGAGCTTGACAGAGGGGTCCTTGGCGATGCAGTCATTGGTGTAGAGGGAGAAGAGTAGTGGGGAGAGCACACATCCCTGGGGGACACCAGTGCTGATTGTACAGGTGCTGGAAGTGAGTTTCCCCTGTCTCACAAGCTGCTGCCTGTCCGTCAGAAAGCTGGTAATCCACTGACAGATAGACAAGGGAACATGGAGTTGGTGTAATTTATCCTGGAGTATAGCTGGGATGATGGTGTTGAAAGCCGAACTGAAGTCCACAAAAAGGATCCTTGCATATGTAAAAGCATGTTCCACCGCCTCTCGTTTTCCCCGTTAACTTCGAGATGCGATCTGCTCTGAACAGCTGAAAGCCCAGCAGGTTTAACGTGCTGTCCGGAATGGCTTCACTCAGCCAGGTTTCCGTGAAGCACAAGGAAGCAGAGTTTGAAAAGTCCTTGTTTGTGTGGGTGAGGAGATGTAGTTCATCAGTTTTGTTAGGGAGAGAGCGGAGATTTGCTAAATGAATGCTCGGTAGCATTGTTCGAAAGCCGCGCCGACGGAGCCTGACCAGCGCGCCTGCTCGTCTCCCTCGCCTGCATTGTTTAGCGCGTTTAAACAACACAGCCACGCCTCCGACTAGAATGTCAAACAAAACGTCCGAATATTCAAAATCTGGGAAAATATTGACTGGTGTATGCTGTTGAATGTTCTGCAGTTTGTCTCTGGTAAAACTGACTGAAAAAAGATTACTAAACACAGGACAAACAAACAAAAACAACGAAACAATAGAAGCGCTCCACACCAAGGCGGCCATCCGCGGAGCCATCATGATGTAATTTGGTGAAGTGATATGGAACCGTAATGCAGATCAAGACCTGGAAATTCTTCATAGATGTGCATTTACTAAAAAATAATTGCACACATTAGAACATCTGTCAACCAATCAGAATCAAGCATTCAACAATTCCATGGTATAACCAGAAACAACTAATTGTGTGTGTGTGTGTGTGTGTGTGTGTGTGTGTGTGTCTGTTTGCACTACAGTTTTGGCAGTATGTGTAGGTATGTGTATAATATCGGCAAATGTTAACCCTATAAAGCTGTGCATTTCATATTTGATACATTCTTTTCTAAAGCCTCTTTATCATCAACATGATATATACTTTGCTGAAAAACCCTGTTGTATGCACTGTACTTTATGTCTGCTGCTTCCAGGTGAAAGTTCCTGTACTTCTGGAAGACCTTGTAATATAATTTCTAAAATGGCTGCCATTATGTATTTTTGCTGTGAAATCTTTCTGATTTGATAAAGTAAAAGTAATACTAACATGTTTTATCTCTTAAAGAAAGAGAGAGAGAGAGAGAGAGAGAGAGAGAGAGAGAGAGAGAGAGAAAAGAGAGATAGATTGAGAGAATGTGTATATGTATGTATATTTACTAATGCTTTGGCAATGTAAAGCTTATTTTTACCATGCCAATAAAGCTTCTTGAATCTTGAGAGAGAGAGAGAGAGAGAGAGAGAGAGAGAGAGAGAGAGAAAAGAGAGATAGATTGAGAGAATGTGCATATGTATGTATATTTACTAATGCTTTGGCAATGTAAAGCTTATTTTTACCATGCCAATAAAGCTTCTTGAATCTTGAGAGAGAGAGAGAGAGAGAGAGAGAGAGAGAGAGAGAGAGAGAGAGAGAGAAAGAGAGAGAGAGATTGTGACACTCTTCACTCAAGAGAAGCTTCACAGCTGCATTGAAAACCAGCATTATTTACCCCCGGTCAGATTTGACCCAAACATAAAAGGTGGAGACAAAAAGTTTGACATTCCATAAATATAAACATACAATGGCAGCCAAAAGTTTGGAATAATGTACAGATTTTGCTCTTTTGGAAAGAAATTGGTACTTTTATTCACCAAAGTGGCATTCAACTGATCACAATGTATAGTCAGGACATTAATCAGACCTCTGATCAGAAGGTTGGGGGTTCAAGCCCCAGCACTGCCAAGATGCCACTGTTGGGCCCTTGAGCAAGGCCCTTGACCCTATCTGCTCCAGGGGCGCTGTATCAGGGCTGACCCTGCACTCTGACCCCAGCTTAGCTGGGATATGTGGGAAAAAAAAGAATTTCACTGTATATGTGCAAATGTATAATGTGTGATAAATAAATAAAATTATAATTAATTATAATTATAATAACATGAAAAATTACTATTACAATTTGAATTTTTGTTTCAGAACTTCTTAAACTACTTCAAAGATTTTTCCTCAAAAAATCCTCCACGTGCAGCAATGACAGCTTTGCTTTGAATTAAACTTTGAATTAAAGTACCAATTTCCTTCCGAAACAGCAAAATCTGTACATTACTCAGTTATACATCATTATTATATTATAAAAACCTAAAAAGTATTATTTTTAACATATTCATTTAGTCACTGTTGAGGATATCCTAAAGGAAATTTGACCAAATTGAAGATTAAGATTAGTTTTTTACTGTTTTAAACTCTTAAATGGGTCAAAAATGACCCAAGCATAACAGGAGGGTTATATCACAATATTCAAGAATATTATTATGGATTTCTGTTATTTGTGCCATGCTTTCCTACCACCACTGCTAGTTTTGTTTTAAAATACCTTTTTTAGTTTCCAATATGCTATCCTGTTTTAAGTTATTTGTTTTCCTCACTTTTAATGTTTTCTTTAATTAATATGTCACCTATTGAAGTGATTGATGTACATGAAGATGTTTTTGGGGTTTGGGTTGCAGGTTGGTGGTCACCTTGTGGGAGGTTGTGTTGTGGGGAGATGTGTATTTTCTTTAATGAATGAAAATTGGATCACAAAAAAATAAAAATAATAATAAATAAAAAAATAAAAATCAAGAATATTAAAACTCTGGATGTTTGAAAATTAAAAACACATGTGCAGGGCCCCTGAAACTGAAACAATTGCACCTACTTCAGATCACATCCATTACTTAATCAATTAACTCTGTCCTCTCTAGACAATGATATTCTCCTTGTATACAACAGACAAAAAATTAAAAATTGATTGTCTCTCTTAGATGATTGTTTTTAGGAGATTTGTCAGAGCTGTCTAGAGTCTGCTGAGGAAGAAAATTGAGGAAGTCACTCTTTGTGCAATCACACTTCCATCATTTGTTTTTCTCACTTTTTTTTTTAACATTCAAATTTTTTACTTTACCACAGTGAAGCCACAGGTCTCATGACACTGATAAAAATATCATGTGACTAAGAAGGGTTTAGTGCCAGTGTATGCACTCAAACAAACAAACAAACAATTCCAAACTGATTAACTGGTACATTTAGCCTAACCTTATTTTATGAACAGTGAAAAACTAAACTAGAGTAAATCTTAAAAAAATAAGAGTGCCAGCCAGCATTTGCCGCTAAATACTGGGTTTACAGCTCAAAATATTTCTTGAGTCACTTTATAGTATGTCTGTCAAGTAAAAATATTAAAATTCATTTTTTGCTTAACAAAATATCTTCTCATGTGTAGGAGTGAGTTGATAAACATGCCATATACAGAGTGACACTTATGAGGGAGTAGTGTCATTATCTGCTTTGTTCCTTTATATGACCTTGTGGTGTAAGCATGTCGTGCAAATGTTCACCGCAGGATGTTCTCAGTCGTACAAGGTACAGAATGACAAATGTTTGTGCTCATCTCAAGGCCTTATAACTGTTGCTAAATGATGCAGGTTTGTCACGCAAACTGACTTCGTAAGAGGGACAAAACCTAAATCAAGCAGTTTAATTTCAGTCTGCACTGATTTAAAGTAAGCCTGCATTGCATCTGCTGTTTTGTATTTACAATGGTACAACACTTCAAAAATCATTCATTTAGCATTAGTGATTATTTTTGTACTGCAATTAGCTGCAACTAATAAAAATGGAGGCTCTTTGACACTTGTCCTCATCAAGTAGTAACTGTGTTTTGAAACATGTTCACCCGTGACAGTTTTTCAGGTTGTACCCAATCAGGGTTCAAACCACAATTTGAGGAAGGCCTAAAACTCATACTACAGGGAGGGCGCACATGTGTGCGTGCATGTACAACATTTTGTGATTTGCTTGCGTAAAAGGCACCTATAAAGGCTACTGAATTTAATTATAGAGATGGTTGAAAGCGAGAACGCCCACCACACATTTTGACAGACACCTTACTTCCGTTTTTACAACTGCTATAACTATAGGGCAGTTTTAAACCAAACAGATGATAGACAGAACAACTTTTGGGTCTTGTCCATGTAAGCCATGCCTAGAAACAAGATCAGTTTGTGAATTGTGCAATCAGTGTTGCAATCAGGTATGCAGGTGACAGACCCAAGATTACCCAAACTACATGCCTTGTGTCTGTTGTCAGCAACATTGTCCAGCAGTACTGCCTAAAAGCTACCTTGTATATCTTAAGCTAAGCTACACAGTTGTTGATTGTTTCTTGCATTTTTTTAAATTATTGAAAGTGGGAAGATGCTATGTCTTGATAAGTTTGCGACAGCGGAGAAAAATTAGTGCAAATGATGCAAATTATAGAAATTATATACATATGACTATAAAATAAAAATAATACACTGAGTGAAATGAATCCCTTTGATTTTCATATGCTATGATGTCAGTCAAAATTGTTAATTCAGTCTATAATAATTTTGCATTTTGCTCAGCCTTTGCAGTTCTTGGTAACATTAATATAATACAAATATTTCAGTGTTTGATTTTAAGGGCATTTTTGTTTACCTTTCGTACATCATACAGTACCTTTGTACAATTTTAGTAATGTGTACTAAAAAAATAAAATAAAAATAAAATAATTTCACTATTGTTAGGTATTCTAAATCTTCCCTTGTTCATATTACTCAAAAATGTATGTAACTAAGTGAACTTAAATTAACTGAGTTGTTTCAGTGAAAAATGTGTACTTTAATCTATTTGTGTTGGGTCAACATGAAAATTTTTGGTTTGGTTTACTGAAACTGGGCAGGAGATTTCTAGTTCCCATCATGCTTTGCATGGAAATCGATAGGAAGAATAAATATTAAAATTAAGTGTTATTTTTTGTGTTTTTGTTCAAGATGAATATAAAGAGGGTACGGAGGGTGCGGGCAGTGGACAGTGAAGTATCCCATGTCTTACTGTTAGAGTTGGTTGCTGTCCTTTTCTGCATATCACGGCGCCGTTTTGCGGCCCTCTTCAGCCAGTCGCGGCATGTTCGGCATAATGCGGCAGCCCGTTTCAGCTTATCACCGCCCGTTCGGCCCCATTTCGTGGCCAGCCCACCGGGAAAAGTCCCGATTCTCCCAATGGTCAGTCCGCCCCTGGTTGGTAGCAGTTCATCCTCAGTGATTTCCATCATGGAAGACTGAAGTGATGCAGTCAGTGATCATCGAAGCGCCTCTTGCTGTCTGGTTGGCACAGGTTGCAATTAGTAGTCATCACTCAGTGACACAGCTGGAAGAAAGCTGTTGTACAAGCATTGAAAATGTGATTTTCAAAGGATAAATTGCTATCAAACATAACACCCAAGTTCTTAACTGTAGAAGACGACGTAACAGTATATCCATCGAGAGTGAAATTATATTCTAACATCTTATGTTTAGAGGTTTTTGGTCCAGTAATTAGTATCTCTGTTTTGTCAGAATTGAGCAGAAGGAAATTTATGGACATCCAGTCTTTGATATCATTGATACACTCTGCTGACTTGGAAAATTGTGAAACTTTATCAGGTCTTGAGGAAATATAAAGCTGAATGTCGTCAGCATAACAGTGAAAACTAATTCCATGGTTCCTGATAATGTTTTCCAGGGGAAGCATAGGTAACTGGAGCTAGCTGGTATGTGACAGCTGTGCGGTATGTGTAAACCTCACTCCCCTGGCCTCAAGAGGTGCACTAGCGACTGACGCTAGAGGCTGTAGCCTTTAGCCTCCTCGTTAGCGCGCCCACCTCGAGAGTTAATCTTTTGAGTGTGCTGTATCACCACCATGTCCAGTGTAAAAATATGTGTCTTGAAACCAGTTATGGACCACTGCTGTAGTGTGTTTGGTGTGTCATAAAGGGGAAATGTCAACACAGGATATGGTGTAATAGCGCTAATAAAAATAAGAGAAAAATAAAGGTCTGGTGAGACAGTATTAAAGATAAACAGGATGTCTGGGGCACAAAGATTCACACATGATAATAAACCATATAAGCAATGCTGATGTGTAGACAACTTTTAACTAAGAAATAATTTATTTAAGTGTTGTTTTTGATGTCTGTGGAAACATAAATTAAAGCCAATGGTGCATTCAGTGATATTTCTCCTCATTTAAAGAAAAATTACCCAAAAAGAAATAAAATAGTACTTTTGAAAAAAATTAAAAAATAATAATAATGCCTATGATTAAAATCATGTACACTTACATGAGATGAAGGCTCCAGTCATATCAGTAAGTACCTAATAAAAATACCTAATAAAAGCTGATTTATTTTGAATGGAGCAGCTCACCTCATGGGGGCCACCATGTTGAGATCACATGACCAGCTAAATGCTTCTCACTTTATCTCAGATAACCCCCTTATTATGGTGCGTTCCAGATAATTCGGAACTCTGAATTTTCCCACCTTCTACTTAGAAAATAATGTCTGGAACACCACTTGAAGTCGGACATCAGACTTGTGAAGTTGGGGTAGATCAACTGTGACCTCAGCGAGAAGCATCATTTGAAGTCATTTCCAAGATGGTGGTGACCAACAAGCATACCACAGCTGGGTTTTGTGAAACAAAAAAATAATAATTTGAACCATTTTCACTGCGCGAAATGTATGAATATGCAATACACAATGAATACCCTTACAAAACATTTTGAGTTCTCAAAGTTTTTCCACATTTCCTCTCTCCTCCATCCTCAAGCCTGTGACTCTGTCAAAGTCCGCCATTATGAAGGACGTATCAGTTCTGTAAATACACCGTGAGGAGGCAAGGATCGAGGATGGAGGAAGCTTCCAGAGGATGCTTGAGTGAGGAAGCCAAGGAGCATCCAATGCGGAAGACTTTTTTGTCGAAGTACCTGAAACACACAAAAATTCTCCTCCCCCTTCACATCTGACACAACAGTTTTAATTAATGTTTCACCTTTGTGGTTTCAATAAACCATAACTGTCACATACTTTAACAGTGATTCTTGAATTATTAGGTTTTATTATGAAAATATCAGTTTATAAAGTTTGTACATAACGGCGAGCACTCCGATGTAATGCATTTGCGCAGAGACGGCGCGTGAGTGAGCAGGACATCTCATTTTACAAACATGTCTTGCTTAGATTCCTCCATTCTCGTTTCCTTTACTTGCATCCTTTCCTCGTTTACTAAGAGGGAGGAGTTAGGAAGCAAGGAAAGGAAATGAGGATGCACAACTTCAGAAGCGAGAAGCACCCATTGATTGGAACACATTGAGGTTGGAAGTGTTAAATTTGAACTTGGGTATTCCCATCTCTGACTTCATCTGGAACGCTGCATTAACAGAATAATTATCGGTAACCAAAGCTTTTGGGGCCATATTAGCCTGAATCAGAAGTTGTTGTGCATTAATTTTTATTGTGTTACTCAAAATTGTTTCCCAGAAGTTGCTTTGTATGTCATTGCCCGAAATCCTCGGGTCAACATATGATCTGTGTTTTTCTTATGCTGATAGGATTATGAATGCTGTCATGTCACTTACAATGTGACTGGCCACAGTGACAAACAACCCTTAGAAAACAGTGAAAAGGGAAGATAATGATACTGATATACAGATGCTTCCTTGTTTTTTCCTGTATTTTATCATGACAATACCTTACATCATTAAGTTGAAAACAAGAGTTCAATAAGGGCAAATAAGGAAATTAAAGTATTTGCAAGAACTATAATAATGTCCTTCAAGCTAAAATATGCTAGGCATACACAGAGCCTCCTGACCTGTATAAACGTGGTACACATTTGCTTTATGGGAATATGAGCCACACAGATGTTTAAGTTCTGAAACATTGTATGCAACTGTAAGTTAGCATTTTCTTTCTGTGACTCCGTGACACATGATTTTCTTGCATTTGGGTTTGACAGACTGCTTTGATGATATGATATGATGAATCTAGACATTGCAGCTGAAATGGTGAGCTAATTATCTCCTTCTGCTGACAGTGCCTGTTGGTGATAACAGAAAAAGGCGATCAGAGGTGAGGAAACAAGGACTGCTAAATCACAATGGAATCTATTTTAAGATGAAATGCCTTAATTCTTTCCTGGATTCCAGAGAGGGAAGTATGGTATACCAAAACATAAGGTGAAAACATAGCATGTAGCATTTACTCTGCATACACAATACAGCATCTCACATGAGACATGATGGTGAAGGTGCCGTTGGTGAAGGTGCCTCATGTGTAACACAAAAGGAAATGTTTTAAAGAATCCGTTGTGTGTTCATGACTGGAAGCTTGTTCTCAGTGCTAAAAACAACTCAAATTCTTGTGTGAACATGCAACCCACTGTGAACTAGCATCTCTAATAGCACTTAAGAGTGTGCAACAGATGTCAATATTTAAAAATAAATAAATAAAAAATTTAATTTCAGGTTGTTTCTTACTACAACCTGTTGTATGCCATCAGACAGTCGCATGGACTACTTTAATGAAACTTTTGGGTCCTTTTTGATGCTTTAAATTGAGTTGCTCTCAGTTGACAAAATGTTATTAAAAGAAAGAGTCATACAGGTTTGAGGGTGAGTAAATTCTGGAAGAATTTTCATTTTTGGGACTTTTGCTGAGTAGAGCAACAAATAAAAATGCATAATAGATTGGGTGAAACTAGAGACCACTTTCACACACTAAATTATACAAATTGCACTGTGCTGCTAAGCTAAAACTACAGTACTGTGCAAAAGTCTTAGGCACATAAGATGTTTCACAAAAATATTTGTCTTAAGATGGTTATTTATATCTTCAGCTTTAATGTGTCAACAGGAAATATCAATTTTAGACTTCCAAACATTCCTTTTGCAAATAGAATAGAATAGAATAGAATAGAAGAGTCCTACAACAGATGGTATGGCTCCCACAGAGCCTGGATCTCAACATCACTGAGTCAGTCTGGGATTACATGAAGAGACAGAAACAACTGAGACAGCCGAAATATCAAATCAAATCAAATCCCTTTATTGTCACTCAACCATATACACAAGTGCAACAGTGGGTGAACGTCTTTGGTGCGGTTCCAAGCAACATAGCAGTATGACAATTACAATAAACATCTGATATACACATAACACAGTTTACATATCTGTTCCACAACACAATATACACCTAATAATATACAATATACAGTATTCACAAAATAAGAAGACTGTATACAATAAATAAATAAATAAATAAATAAAATAAAATAATAATAATAATAATAATAATAATATACAACATACAGTATACACAAAATAAGAAGACTGTATACAATAAAAATACACTGTGTACAAAATACAAAATGGATATATTAATAAATATTTCTGATCTGGATGTTGTGTTTGGAGGTGACACTACTATGAAGGGAAAGAAAAAAGTGTAGACGAGTTCAATAGTTGCTTCTTGTGCGTCACTGTGGTTAAACCTCAAACCTTAAAAGCTTCTGCAAAACAGACTTTTTCCAGACAGTGCCAAACACAGCGTGAAAGTGATCTTAGTGGTTGGGAAGATAGCAGACAGCAGCTCATCTGTATTAATATTACCTGTTTGTCTCCCAGACAGTAAAGTAAGTAGGCTACTGGCTTAACAACAGAAAATATTACAAAATATTTAGGAACAGGTTGCTAATTGCTTAACTTAACACATATAGAGCAGATTTAAAAGTGCTTATGATTTTGTAATGATAAGCACAATCCTTTTTTTTTTTTTTTGGATATCTGTAACTGTGAACATAATAATAGTTTGTGTATTTCAGTGTGATAGACCTGACTCATTGTTGATGTGTATTATATTTGCTGATTTCAGAACAAAGATCAATGATGAACATAACTGAACTTGTAACCGCATTCACTACGCCAACTCCAGAATTTGTGGCCGCCTTTACTTCGTCAGCTCCAGAATGGGTAAGTAATATTCAAATATTTGTATGAAGCACTGCAAACTATATACAAGTGCCAAAAAATGCAACAAGACTCTTTTGAACAGAACACCTTAGTCAAACTTATAAATGTCATTGCATTAGACACAAAATATAAAACCAAGTGGCATCTGCAAGCAAATGACACTAGACCATTTCTCAAAACTAACTTTTCTTTCTTTGGATGCACACAGTTTGACAAAACTTTTAACTGTTTATCTAGTATCATTTGCAATCTAACAAACAATCTAAAAACATTGCTTGACAAGAGTATGTGCTATCTTTATGTCATATAAAACCACTGGTTTGACATTTTGTTCTATAATGCAAAGACACTGCTACATTTTTAATTATGCTTAAGAGTCCAAATACTTTTTAGAGCCACTGTACAACTCTTGGTAATCAGTGTTTGTTTGCATCTTTGAAACAAAATGCCCAACTAAATGAAATGTAGTTTAAATGTATGGGAGTTAATAGGCACAGAGCTTAACAAGACATGCTTTGCTTTATTTCACAGGATTATGACAATGAATCTTCTACGCCTACAGGTGACTATGAAGATGATGCAACATTGTGTGACAAGGCAGCAGTTAGACAGTTCCGAATGTTCTATGAGCCTGCTTTCTATTGGATCATTGTGATTCTGGGAGCCATTGGCAACTCAATGGTGGTCTGGATATACACACACTTTCAGAACCGTCTGAAGGCTATGACGGATGTGTATCTTCTGAACCTGGCTCTGGCAGACCTGTTCTTCCTGTGCACTCTGCCCTTCTGGGCTGCTGACTCCATCTACGGCTGGACCTTTGGCTCGACCCTCTGCAAAATCGTTTCTGCCATATACAAGACCAACTTTTTCAGCAGCATGTTTCTGCTTACCTGCATCAGCGTTGACCGCTACATAGTAATCGTCCAGACTACCAAGGCACAGAACTCCAAAAGGGTTCGTCTTTTGTACAGCAAACTCATATGTGTTTTGGTCTGGCTCCTGGCTATTTTGTTGGCAATCCCAGAGTTTATCTTTGCCCGCTCCAAAGAGGACATAGAGGGCAATCATTTTTGCTCCATGGTTTACTGGAACAATGAAAACAATCGTACCAAAATCCTGGTCCTGGCTCTTCAAATCTGCATGGGCTTTTGCATTCCTCTCATCGTGATGATCTTCTGCTACACCATTATCATCCGCACCTTGCTCAGGACCAAAAACTTTCAGAAGCACAAGGCCCTGCGTGTCATTCTGGTCGTTGTGGCTGTGTTTGTCCTCTCTCAGCTCCCATACAACAGCATGTTAGTCTTTGAAGCCACTCAGGCAGCCAATACAACCATCACAGACTGTGAAGAGGTCCAGCGCTTTGATATTGCCAACCAAGTCATGAAGAGTCTTGCCTACATGCACAGCTGCCTAAACCCGTTCCTTTATGCATTCATTGGAGTGCGTTTCCGAAAGGACATGCTTCGTATTTTCAATAACTATGGCTGTCTTCCTTCCCTCAAGAAGTCCAAGCTGCAGGGAAGCCTGCACCGCTCCTCTGTGTTGTCAGACACAGAGACCACCAATGCTCTCTCATTGTGAATGGTCTCAGAACACTCTCAGTGAGGCTGGCTTAGCATATGCTCCAGTTTTTCTGCATGTACTTGGCATCTGAATTTCAGAACAGAAGTTTGAGGTTGGCCATAGTTCCACAGGAGCACTTAACATGCTCGGAAACATTGTCTTGTAGATAGTGAAATAACCTGTTCACCACAATGTGATGGCTGCAACCTTGAATATGGAATGACAGAGTTCTCTTTGTTTGACTGGGCTGTTAATATGAATGTTGATACCAGATCAAGTAATTGTGCAGTGTGTGAATAAATTAACACTGTTTCCCCAGGGAGAGTGTGTGGTTACTGATTTGCTCACTTAACTGTAACAGTACTTTCCATCTCTTGTTCAGCATTAATTAATAGATAAACCATTTTCCAGTTTATCTACATGTTGTATAACAATATAATATGTCATGTATGAGCACTGAATTTCTGAATATATATGTTTTTCTTCTAAACAATGTTAGGAATGTTTATGAAAGGTATTATATGATATTTTTTGTGTGTATTTTTTTTAATTTTTTCATAGCTGCACATTTATAATTGTGAATGTTTTATTTTTTTACTTAAAGCCAGTTTTGAACATCCATGGTTTTCTTTGTGTTGGTACTTTTTGGTGTGATGTGAAAAAAAAGCAGTGTGAACAAGTATTTGCTGCTCATTTTGTAAAACTTAAAACAAAATATTAAATACTTAACCTGATGAACAGCCTGCATTTATTAATTTTTTGACTATTTTTATTTTTGCATATAACATGCACTAGTAACTTTTTACAACCAAATGAATTAGTAATTTTGAAACTATTAATTATATTAATATAATCATGATGACTCACATGAGATGAAGACTCTAGTCGTATCAGTGACTTTATAAAAGCTGTTTTATTCTACATGGAGATGTTCCCCTCATGTTGGCAGCCATGATGGGATCATATGACCAGCTGAATACCTGTTAATGGACACATTAACTCATGGATTAAATTAATCATGCCTAACTGTGAATGCTGAATTTCTACAATGGCATCAGTAACTGAAAACTTTGAATGAGTTTGAATTATGCTGCATCCATGCCCCTAGGTGTCAGTGTAAGTCCCAGCAACATATTCAAAGAATTAGTATACCTTTAAGCAATAATGTACAAGAGACCATGCTATATTGTGAATAAAATCATGACTGAATGGCATTGTTAGACATGACGCAAAGAGGAGTGACTATATTTACATTATGGCACAGCTCCAGGTGCCATATTACTTTTATTTTAAAATAATAATATAATGATAAAGAATAATTTTACCTTATAATAAAAATATTAAGTACACAAATAGACACACAGAATGCTACTATACAACAAAAATAACAATCAGCTATGGGTGTTGTGCAGTGTTACAAATAGTAGCTTGGTGAAGAGGCCATAGTTGTGCTTTATTGTGAATCTTAATCAGCCTCCAGGACTCGAACTACTGTATTCGATATATAATGATTTTTAATGTAGTCTCTTTCCATTTCTCTCACAAATGCATGCTGTATACACAAACACACACTAAAAAGACAGAGTTGACATACAGTAATCATATTTTCTCAATCATTCATTGTGATATTGTTTAGATGATATGTATCCAAGGATTGTGTCGGTTAATATGGGGGGTTACTAAGAGATTGTTTACTTCCAAAACAAATTTGCCAGACTGCCCCACTTAGAATACATGTATTGTGGCAAGAACCATTGTGACAATGACATACACTATCTGTCTGGTTTACTCACTGTGGGTCTTGTGGAGAGACACAGATACACTCAGTACAAAACAGACACAAACACACACCAATCACATGCATTTCAAAAGTCAACACTGAAAAAGTATTTTGAATTCTAACGACCTAGATAACTGAGCATGTGAGCAAAGAAAATCCCATACATTTCCACATAACCTGTTTATTAATATGAACTGTTTCACTTTGATGCAACATGTATCTTTCAAGGTGCACAGAAATTCTAATAGTGTTGTAAACAATGTAAAATGTTTGATAAAATATGGTTGCATCAGGTGTGGATTGCTTTTTTTCCTTCATTAAAAATGTAAAATGCCTTGCATGATGAAGATCAAACATTCAGTTTCACATGTTGTTAAACATGAGAAAATAAAATGTTCTTTTAAGGTACAGACAGGGTCGAATAACCACAAAGCACAAGCACCCCTTAAATCTGGCTGGCAGCTCTCACGACAGGAAGTGGCAGACAAACCAATGTATGTTCTTTCCAATGTGGGCACGATGCAGTTACATGTGACAAGTTTTAAACAGCAGTTAAACTGATACTAATATCTTTTTTGACTAAGTGTGTCAAACCTAAAATGTCATTAGAGTTTATTTATTCAATTTAAAGGACTGCCTTTGGATGTGAGAGCAGTTAAAGGGATAGTACACCCAAAAACATTATTTGCTCACCCTCATGCCATCCTAGATGTGTATGACTTTCTTTTTTATTTAGAACACAAATTAAGATTTTTAGAAGAATATCTCAGCTCTGTAGATCCATACAATGCAAGTGAATTGTGACCAGAAGTTTGAAGCTCCAAAAGCACATAAAGGCAGCATAAAAGTAAAACATAAAACTTCAGTGGTTAAATCCATGTTTTCCGAAGTGATATGATAGGTGTGGGTGAGAAACAGATAAATATTTAAGTCCTTTTTTACTATAAATCTCCACCTTTGACCAGCCCCGACCAGTAGGTGGCGATGTGCATGAAGAATGCGAATACCACCCCACCCCCCCCCCCCCCAAACACACACACACACACACAAAAGAGAGAAAAAGAAGAATATGGAAGTGAAGATTTAAAACTAAAATTGACTTCATATTGATATGTTTCTCAACCACACCTTTCATATCGCTTCAGAATATATGCATTTAACTACTGGAATCTTATGGATGACTTTTATGCTGTCTTTATTTGCTTTTTGGGGATTCAAACCTTTGGCCACCATTCACTTGCATTGTATGGACCTACAGAGCTGAGATATTCTTCAAAAAATGTTCAGTTGTACACATCTGGGTTGCCATGAGGGTGATTAAATGATGAGAGAATTTTCAGTTTTGGGTGAACTATCCCTTTAAATATGACTTATTTTATGAAGCATGTAAAAAAATAAAAAAAATAAAAATAAACATTTAGTCTCTCTGGCTCCTCCTAGTGATGAACAAAAATGTTCCTAACTTGCAACAGATGTTAAAGTTAAGAAAATGTTTTATTTCAAAGCAACCAAACACCAATGTCTGTTGAACAAGCTTAGCTCCATCAGGAATGAATAGGGGTGAAATCCAAACGGAAGTGAGCATCCCTATGCCCTACTCCCTTCAAAGGGCTGAGCCCTTGAAGTGGGAACTCTGGGGGGGAGCAGGGTACTCACGTCTCATGCATGGCCATTTGGAACACCCTTGATGAAGGGAGTAATGAAAGACATAAGTCACTTTCACTTTATCTTCACCTGAACGTTACTGCAATGACGCAGCGCAGTGTCCCCTTCTTGCAGTGCCCTTCAAGGGCACAAAAACCTTGGAATTCGCCCTAGATATGCACGTTGGGCTATTATGACAAGTCAAGTCAAGTCATTTTTATTTGTATAGCGCTTTTCATAACACACATCATTTCGAAGCAGCTTTACAGAAAACCATGCATTAATTGACAATGAAACTGTAATATATATAAAGTCTTAAAGGGGTCGCACACCGGACGCATCTGGCAGACGACATTCTAAAATTCGAAACAATAGCCTTGGGAGAAACCAGGCTCACTGTGGGGGCCAGTTCCCTTCTGGCTAACAGCATGAATATAATGACAACATTACTTATTTATGTGCAGTGCAAGTCATGGTTTAAATTTGTAAACTAAGTAAGTGTTAAGGGCCAGTGTTTAAACAAAGATTTTGGATGAACTGTAAGATTAATGACTAATGTCTTTAAAGTTCATCCTGGATTAAATGCAGAAGTTCACATTTATGTAGGCCTATTGTCCTTTGTTAGTTGGCTGATGAAGGCTTTTGTTGGCAAATAATTGAAAGTCTATGTATTCCATTTTAAGGGTGTAGTCCATAATTAGACCAAGGTGATGCAGGCAGAGATCAGTGAGGTGCATCGCAGTTCAACCGGCCGGTAATTTCGGTAAGGTCTGTCCTAAATCCAAGGTTCAGGCAGTGGCATATAAAGTATTCCATGTCTTATGTTTGGAGTTGGCATCAGTTCATCCTCTGAAGTCCATCGTAATAGACTGAAGTGATGTCTGGCTGGCACCGGTTGCATTTAGTTGTCATCACTCAGAGACACGTAGCAGCAGAGTCCGGATAGGATAGGAATCCCGAGGTTGAGACAGGGAAACAAATAGAATAATATTAGCGTAGATGCCATTCAAATTTTTGCAGAGTTATAGATCATAATAAATGTTTCTGGTTCCGGCAGACCTAACTAAAACAGCCTAATTGTGAGTTGATGGATAAATTAGGTGTATGCCTGGCTAAATAGATGAGTATTTAGTTTAGACTTAAACTCAGTGAGTGTGTCTGCATCCCAAAACGAAGAGTTAATAATATTAAAAGGTTGTGAGATTACAAAGAACACCTCTTTTAAGAACTTAGTTGGTATTGGATCTAACATACATGTTGTGGCTTTTAATGTTTCGATAAGTTTTGTTAGCTCTTCATGACCTATGACAGCGAAAGATTGAAGCTGCTCGTGAGGAAAATTATGAGACACTGTTTTGTTCCAATTTTATTTCTGATTATTTCAATTTTATCAGTAAAGAAATTAATTAAGTCATTACTATTGTGCTGCGATGGAATATCTGGTTCAGTTGAGGCTTTATTCCAATTTAGCCACAGTACTGAATAAACACCTAGGATTGTTGTGGTTATTTCTTATGAGTTTGCTAAAATATGCTGACCTGGCAGCTTTAGTGCCTGTCTATAGATAAAGACACTATCCTTCATGCACCAAAATACTAATTTTGTATTCATCCACTTGCACACCATTTTCCGAGCTGCTCTCTTGAGAGCATGAGTGTGATCATTATACAATGGTGCAGGGCTTTTTTTCTTTAATTTGCTTTAATCAAAGCTCATGGACTGTACGGTTACCATGGTTTCAGCATTCCTTTATATGTAGAGAGGAAGTCAACTAAACAAGTAGTTTTCTTCGACTTGTTGGAAACATACAATGAAGTTGGTCCATCAAACTTTAGCTACCGTTGGTAACTTTAGTGGCCGTTTACACGACAATGTTTTCAACTAAAAAAGGAAAACTTTTTATGCATTTTGGCTGTTCGTTTACACGACAATGGCGTTTTGGGGCCTGAAAATGCTAACTTTTGAAAACGGGTTTCAAAGTACACATTTTTGAAAACGATGCCGTTATCGTCTCCGTGTAAACATTCAAAAACGCGAATTTGTGAAAACGATGACGTCATGCGCACGCGTATTACGTGTTCAGTCTATAGGCATGCGCGCGAGTACTTTAAAACAACACGCGAGACATTCAGAACTACAATGGCGGACTACAGGACTGTGTTTGTGCTGCTCAAGACTTGTTGTAATAAAGAATCCTCATCGTCCGTCCAGACAAAATTGCTCTTTTGTACAGGATGTCACAACCATAGACATATAAATGGTCATGACACCCGCGGCCTTAACATTACCAGATGTACCCCTAACACTTCAAAAGGACTGACATAATAATTTCCCCATGTTTCCCGTTTTCCTCAATACATTCCTTCGCTTCCACCATGTAACACCGAGCACACGGCATAGATGGTTTAGAAAGACCAACAATTTCAAACAAAAAAATAACTCCAGTTGTTACATGACAACGAATACCATATCAAACATATGTAACCTGATTTTGTCTTAAGGTTTGCAAACCCTTAAATAAATAATAAATGTATTATTCAGCTATATAGCAACAGAGAAAGCATTAAAAGCATAAGATTACATGTTTACTGATAGTGGCACCTGGTGGCCATGGTTGGTACCGCATGCAGTTTGAAGAGAGAGAAAAAAAAAAACATTTGAAGAGAGAAAACAAATTTAAGACTTAGGCTCAGGAAGGAACTGAGACACTATTTTTTTTTTCTCCACCTTGCGGTTCAGGGCTTCCGTACAAAACCAATGATTTTTCTATAGTTTTATTCATTATGTATGAATATACTGTGGAGAACTCGTGAGATGAAAACAGCTGGATGGCTCAGTGTCTCCACCATCTACCAGAGCGTGGCGTCTGCTGTAATTATATTTTGTTGTGATGTGCATCCTTGATCCAACGTTTATATGCACAATAGATGGGTAAATAAATATATAAATAAATACATATTAAAACTTCCTAACTTTACACGGCGTCTGAAAAACGCGTCGCTCCTGCAGACTTCCGTCTAGCGTTTGTTTACATAGAACAAAAATTTAAAAACAGCGCAGACGGACGCAAAAAGGCGTCGGTGTGAACGGCCCCTTACTGTACATGTCGCGTGAATTTAGCTGATGTATCAGTGTTTGCGCCTCCAGAGCAGGAGAGCGACGACAGATCTCACACCACCACCTGGAGGTGAGTGCACGTCTACACAAGACTATTGATGGTTTTCTAGCTGACTAGTAAGTATGACTTTTATCTTGATGGCTTGTTTAAACACAGGTGCCTCTTCGTTTGCATTGAGTGACAAGGTAAGGGGATTTATTCTTTTTGCCATTATAGGTGTAGTCTGAATTTCTGCATAGGAAACTTTGATATTACATAACCATTGTCAATGGATACTCTTGTGTTAATATTTTGTGCTCACAGGACATCTATATAACTCAGTTAATACATCGACTGAAAAGTCTGCACGTCTGCGGTAGTGAACACACAACCGGTATCATGATACTGTAACTACTGGTCTATTGTAGTATCATATAATCAGTCTAATTATTATAATATACAAATTATATAAAGTGTATACTGTAATAACTGTAGATAATGCATGTACAGTGGCCCTAAAACTTATTTGGACACTTTTATAACAACTGTCTGTGTGTCAATGCATAACATAACAAAATTCAAACTAAGTTGCATACATTTCAAGGCAAATAACACAAGCATGCTATTTAGGCAAAACATTTCAGTCTCAGTTCTGTTCATGTTTGTCAGTTTTTAAATTATAACATTAGAGATTATTTAGTCAGTTTAAAGGACTGCCTTTGGATGTGAGAGCAGTTAAAGGGATAGTACAGGTGTATCTCAATAAATTAGAATGTCGTGGAAAAGTTCATTTATTTCAGTAATTCAACTCAAATTGTGAAACTCGTGTATTAAATAAATTCAATGCACACAGACTGAAGTAGTTTAAGTCTTTGGTTCTTTTAATTGTGATGATTTTGGCTCACATTTAACAAAAACCCACCAATTCACTATCTCAAAAAATTTGAATATGGTGACATGCCAATCAGCTAATCAACTCAAAACACCTGCAAAGGTTTCCTGAGCCTTCAAAATGGTCTCTCAGTTTGGTTCACTAGGCTACACAATCATGGGGAAGACTGCTGATCTGACAGTTGTCCAGAAGACAATCATTGATACCCTTCACAAGGAGGGTAAGCCACAAACATTCATTGCCAAAGAAGCTGGCTGTTCACAGAGTGCTGTATCCAAGCATGTTAACAGAAAGTTGAGTGGAAGGAAAAAGTGTGGAAGAAAAAGTTGCACAACCAACCAAGAGAACCGCAGCCTTATGATTGTCAAGCAAAATCGATTCAAGAATTTGGGTGAACTTCACAAGGAATGGACTGAGGCTGGGGTCAAGGCATCAAGAGCCACCACACACAGACATGTCAAGGAATTTGGCTACAGTTGTCGTATTCCTCTTGTTAAGCCACTCCTGAACCACAGACAACGTCAGAGGCGTCTTACCTGGGCTAAGGAGAAGAAGAACTGGACTGTTGCCCAGTGGTCCAAAGTCCTCTTTTCAGATGAGAGCAAGTTTTGTATTTCATTTGGAAACCAAGGTCCTAGAGTCTGGAGGAAGGGTGGAGAAGCTCATAGCCCAAGTTGCTTGAAGTCCAGTGTTAAGTTTCCACAGTCTGTGATGATTTGGGGTGCAATGTCATCTGCTGGTGTTGGTCCATTGTGTTTTTTGAAAACCAAAGTCACTGCACCCGTTTACCAAGAAATTTTGGAGCACTTCATGCTTCCTTCTGCTGACCAGCTTTTTAAAGATGCTGATTTCATTTTCCAGCAGGATTTGGCACCTGCCCACACTGCCAAAAGCACCAAAAGTTGGTTAAATGACCATGGTGTTGGTGTGCTTGACTGGCCAGCAAACTCACCAGACCTGAACCCCATAGAGAATCTATGGGGTATTGTCAAGAGGAAAATGAGAAACAAGAGACCAAAAAATGCAGATGAGCTGAAGGCCACTGTCAAAGAAACCTGGGCTTCCATACCACCTCAGCAGTGCCACAAACTGATCACCTCCATGCCATGCCGAATTGAGGCAGTAATTAAAGCAAAAGGAGCCCCTACCAAGAATTGAGTACATATACAGTAATTGAACATACTTTCCAGAAGGCCAACAATTCACTAAAAAAAATTTTATTTTGGTCTTATGATGTATTTTTAAAAAAAGTTTTCCTTTTTAAAAGGACTCCTGACGACTCCAGTGGTTAAATCAATGTCTTCTGAAGCGATATGAAAAGTGTGGTTGAGAAAAAGATCAATATTTAAGCCCTTTTTTTTTCTTTTACTATACATTCTGCTCACTGCTCAGTCAATCTCCACTTCAGTTTCACTTTCCAATTCTTCTTCTTCTGTTTTTGGTGATTCACAGTCTTAATGGATATCGCTCCCTACTGGGCAGAAGAGAATATTGATTTGTTTCTAACCCACACCTATCATATTGTGTCTGAGTTCGAAATGGCATTCTACCATAATATTTCTGACATAGACACATATGGCAAAAGTAGTAAGAGTAGTATGGGTAGTATGCCATTCCCAACTCAGCAATGGATTTAACCACTGGAGTAATATGGATTACTTTTATGCTCCCTTTATGTGGTATTTTGAGCTTCAAAATTTTGGCACCTGTTTACTTCCATTGTGAGGACCTACAGAGATATTCTTCTAAAAATCATAATTTGTGTTCTGCAAAAGAAAGTCATACACATCTAGGACACCAGGAGGATGTGGAAATCATGGGAGAATTTTCATTTTTGGGTGAACTATCCCTTTAAGCTTTAAAAAAAAGGTGTCATTGACACTGTGGTTTTTGTGTTGTGTGTAATACAGTATGTTAGATATCTTTTTAGTCACTTTTGTTACCAATTTGGAGGACAGTTTTCCCAGATGTGTGTTATGTTGACTTTAAGCAGCTAAATTAACTCTGTTTTACAGAAAAATGAAAAGACATTAGACAATGCCATTTTAAAATTTAGCATTTATTAAAAATGAACAATATTGGAATTTAATTTCACACAAAATAAACGTATTGTTATGCTGTGCATGGTTGTTGTAGGTAATTTCGCCCATGAATAGATGAGATGAGCTCTTGAAAGGCACTTCAATAATAGAGTAGGACAGCAGCTGGCAGTCAGGATATCTCTCACACTTGCTGTCACATGAGTACGGAAGAATTTTTAGACTTACCCTGAAATAGAATTTAAATGGTTAGATTGTGTTAAACACTTGTGGGTGACAATGCAAACATATTTCTCAAAAACAAAAGGAAAAGTATTACCTTTTCATTCATAAATTTGGCATACGTAAATTTTTTGTAAGAATGTTTAACCATTAATTAATAAAGCGATTTTACTACGGCACATTCATAACTTATAATTGCAAATTTAGGATATATACATCAGGTATATGCATAAGGTAATACAGCATAAATATCTTACATTTTGATTTGCTTAATTTACTCAAAAGTGCCTCTTAAGATCATAATATGCCTCAAAGTGGAAAACAATAGCAGAGTCTCTAACTTTGTCAAATTGTACATAGGCTAAAGGAGAAACTACTTTAAAAACTAGTGTCATCTTAGAATCAAAACAGAATTCTCTTTAAGAGCACTCTCTAAAACAGAAACCTTTTTCCAGATGCGATTCCCTTTAAGAGTCTTCTCTAAACTGACAGCACCTAAAATACAAAGAATAAATATACCAGTATCTTGGTACATTCCAGAAAGCACACGTTCTTGAACCATCCTGTGGAAATGCACACTCATCAGCTGATGTACATGGTGATTATTTAATGTGTGATATAAAGTATGCAGCTGTCTAAAAATTAACTTCTGCAGTACATCTGGATAGATAAAACAGAGTCCATGCGAAGGTGTATGTTGGCAAGTTATTCTGTGACCATATTTGAGACAACTTGGGCTGACACTGGCAGGTAGAACTATTCAAAACTAAAATCATAAAAAATATGTTATTTTAATAATAACCTTTGCCAGAAAATGTATCTTCCACCTGAACTCTTCGTTGTAATGTTCAAATGTAAGGGGCTGTTCACACAGGACGACGCACATAAGCATCAGTCCTCTCAACTGGCTGTTAAGTTCTTAATCAGAGCATTGCTTTGTGTTGATCTTAACATGCCTTTAGAAGTGACCTGGATAAAGGGCCTTGAAGAGGTCTTGTCCCTTTGAAAGCTGAGGCAGGCAGGCAAAAGTCTCCATTGTCCGGAGAATATACTCGAACACAAAGAACAGTGGGAGAAACAGCACAAACAGCAGTTAGTGTTGGTGAAAGAAAACAGACCATATGTTTCTTTTTATAAGACACTGAATTATAAGTTCTAACATTATTACAGCTATGATGAACTGACATGGAATTTATGAAAGGAAGACCACTTGTAAGAGCAGGAAGAGGTCTAAAATCATGTTTTCTGGATTTTTTTTTCCAACCACAAAACATCTTTATTGTATATATTTTTTCTAAAACAAATAATATGAATTTACAATAAATACAAATGATTCCATTATCATGCAGGACGGACTTCTTTGTAAAGATCACAGAGAGAATTCTTCACACATGTGCTATGTTTTGTTTGACTTGTTTATCTTTTTGGAACATAAAAGAATTAAGGTATGAAGTAAAGAAGCAATTACCGCTTGTAACAAGCAGATTCATAGATCAGAGCAGGAATACCCCTGTATCAAAAGACAACATAATCATAAACATGAGAAGAATCACAGATATCAAAATTGGCTATTCATAGCGAAACACACTATACAGTAGTTCATTTAAAGCAATACATATGATATATTCACATGCAGTTTCAAAAAGCACACACTTCTACAAAGTAACTATGACAAGTAAGTGTGCTGATTGTAAACACAACTCTGAACAAATTTGCATTATGTCTATCATAGGCAGTACACTGAAGGTGCTTGGTCCATTACAAATATTTGGGTTCCCCTTCACCCTTACCCTCAATGTTAAACATAACCGGTTTGCTCAAGGGATTCCTTCCATTTTTGTGAACGTATCAGCCAGTGCTTTTCATTCAGACTGACCGATTTGGCTCTGTGAGAAACACCAGCACATCGAGTGACAAAGGGTCTCAATCAATGTCCATTTATCTAATTTACACTTTGTAAACATGCAGGAGAAGCCAATAGGACATTATGCATAAGGACAATCCCGTTTCTTATGGATGGGTAAGCTTACCTTCAGTGTACTGATACAGATGCACAACCTGCCTTTACAGAGGAGGCTTTTCCCTGCAGATGAGGTCAAGCAGGACCCAAGACCTCAGATTCAGCAGAAACACACCTAGGACAAGGGCATGCCGAGGGCCTGCACGCCAGGTTGCGTTCTCACTCTCACACCTAAGGGAGGGTGGATATAGACAGCATTTATGCTGGTCTGTTTCATGCCACGCTATAACTAGTCCTTGAGTGGTTGAGTAATATTTGGCTTACATCAAATATCAAATAACAAATGTGTGATCTTAGCACAAAGACAGACATCCTTACATTCTGAACAATAAACATAATATAAAATATATTTGATATTAATATAATTTTAACTGCTGTTGACTTACAAGTAGCTTGGTAGATAAAGCATGCAATCTGAATATAGAATATCTTGATAGAATTTTCTTTTTACAGTTTATAGGGTGTAAAACTTGAGCGTGTCCTGCTTCGAAAAGTACTACAAATCTGAACAAATAAAATAAAATAGCATCGTTTTTCAAAATGCCAATAAAATATTCAAAGGTCTTTTGCCATCTGAGTCATATTGGCAGATACAAAACCATCATTAGCTGGCAGAGTCTCTGAGGTGTGCTGATATGGTCATATTCTCTCTTGGATGAAAGGATGCTGTAATGCCTGGTTGATGGTGATCCGCTTGGCTGGGTCCAGCATCAAGATCTGGTCCAACAGATCTTTGAGCTGAACCACCTTCTTTCGCTGGTCCTCTGGTAGTGCCTGGCGACCCACCATGTCCATCAACAGGTCCTTAGTCTGGTTAATGGTGCTCATGACTGTGACCTTTTCCTGTATAAAATTAAAAGAGATGGGGAGAGGAAGAAAGAGAGAGACAAACAAACAGTAGAATAAGCAGATCAATTTAGAGTAGAGTAGTATTTAGTTAAAATCATTGGTTTAAAATTGAAGTATTTTAAACAGGACATTTTCATAGTTATAAGTGAAAATGAATGGAATACACAAATGCTTACCCTCTCTGTGACCTTATCAACCTCTGTGTACAAAAAGTTCAAGTTTTGGTCAAAGTGCTGGTCCTTGAATAGACCTTTCCTGATCACCTGTGAATAAAAAAAGAATATGTATTTAAAGGGATAGTTCACCAATGCATGATAATTCTCTCATCATTTACATCATTGGAACACAAAAGATATTTTCATAGATGTATGATGTGTTCATATCAAAACAGTCAATGGGGTCCAAACAAAGTCAATGGGGTCCAAAACTTCAAAAAAGAAATGAAAGGTATAAAATCAGCATAAAGGTAGTCCATACGACTAGTGTGGTTTAATCCATGTCTTTTAAAGTTTTGGGTGAGGAAAGACCAAAATATAACTACTTTTTTCACTATAAATCTTGACATCTGCAGTCTCCTTGGTGCGATCACTATTTGAAGCTCGATCACTCTTCCTCAGTCTGTTTCTCACACAAAACCAATCTTATCGTTTCAAAAGGCATGGATTAAACCACTTGAGTCTTATGGATTTCCTTTATATTGCCTTTATGTCCTTTTTTCAGGCTTGGAAGATTTGGGCCCCATTGACTTGCATTGTGTGGATATCAACATATCATATCTCTTTAAAAAATCGTTGTGTTCCGCAGAAGAAAGTCAATCATATGAGTTTGAGACAACAAAAGGGTGAGTAAATGACAAGAGAACTATACTTTCTGGCTGAACTATTCCTTTAATAAGTCTGCTCTAGGTTTTTCTTTTTTGTCTTTATTTCTAATTTTCCATTTAATCCCTAAAATCTGATGCATGATTAATTAATTCTTACTTTATTAGGCATTTTTCCTTTCAGGTCCATGGCTAGTTTTAGCATGTGGTTATTGGTCTTTCCAGGGAAAAGGATTTTTCCTGTGTACAGCTCATAGAGAGTGCAGCCTACAGACCACATATCGATTCCGTAATCATATGACTTTCCAATGACTGCAAAAAGAGCAAAAGAAACTCTAAGAAAAGTCAATTTAGTTAAAGCTAAAAACACGTTTATCCAGTCTTATCTGTGTGTTACACAAGTTAAAATGTCTACTTTTTATTTGTACACACTACTTCTGAACAAATCAAAATATGTCTCTTTCGATATGTTCTGTCTTTAAAGGGAACACCGCTGACAGCTTTCTCAGTTCAGTTGACAGCAGACATACTGATCTCAGGTGCTCTGTAGAAGCGGCTGACCAGATACGGTGTAATGTCGTTATCAGCCACATGTGACGCTGAGCCAAAGTCGCACAATTTGAGAATGGTCTTAGATTCATTCACCTTCAGAGAAAGACAAAACACATTTATATTATTAGATTAGAGAGAGAGACTGCTTGAAACAAGTCACAGGGCATATGCGACTCACCAGGATGTTGTCAGGTTTGATATCAGCATGCAGGATGTTGCATCGCTTGAGAAGTTTGAGGGCCAAGAAAAGCTGCTGGCTGTACGAGCGCACAGCCTTGATGTGTAGCCCCACATCCTTGCCATACTTCCTCAACACCTCTCGGAGGTTCATGCTAAAGCCAGAAAACAAGAATACATTAACTGAGGATCCATTCTGTAACTCAAAACAGAATAGAACCCAAACACAAAGAGTTTGTCCTGAGCTGGTATTACTGAAACTGCTTTGAGTGAATATATGAATTAGAAAATGTTGATTGTCATGTACCTGAGTGGTTCGAATACTAGACACAGATGCTGCTTGTGGTAAAAGTGTCTAAACAGCCGCAAACAATGGAACTTATCATCTGCATCAGCATCATTTAGTTTCTTAAGAAACTCCAGCTCTTTGAGGCCTGTCTTCTGCCTGTGGGAAAACCATGTCTGCTTTGAAACCATAAAAAGCTACAAGGTCTGCACCTTTTTAAAATATCAACCTTACCAAAAAAAAACACCAACACAATCTACTTGGGAAAAAACACCAAGGCATCCATTGTAGACATAATGAACACATTACATTCTGGTTTGATAAGAAAACCACACAAGAAGCTAATTGTACCAGACAGAGGTGTTTGCAATCAGTGTTTTAGGGTTATGAAATGTCTTACATCATCTCATTGTTGCGTATTATTTTCACTGCCACCTCCTGATTGGCTCGGGCCAAGTCTCTGGCTCGGATCACGTTACTAAAGACACCCTGTCCCGTGTAGCCGTAAACCCCGTACCGTTTGTCCAACACCTCGCCAATGTTCACACCTGAACACGTGAAGAGATATAGATTTTCAGTTCCTCTTTAATAGGAGACCAGCTTTACACTCAAACAATCAAACAAGATAAAATGAGTTTCAGTCACCTACAATTTAATGAAGACTGTCTAAACATTTACATACAGAATTTGCTGCAAAACTGGCTGGAAAAATAACTTACGGTAATAGCCCTCTGCATCTGTCCAGTTATCTCTAAGACTTGGGTTCTCCTTAAAGTCCTTCCCGATGCCAGCTGCCCGTAACCGGGCACTCTGTGGAGACATCACCTTTGAATTATCATTGTCATCACGATTAAATTCAGAGAGTTGATTAAAAAGTTCAGTGACACAAGACACCAGAAGAAACTATTTCAAAGTCTGAGGGGCATCATGTGAGCACAACAGAGTCAAATTTCCCACTTGGGAAAAAGCATTGAACAATGTTTCCAACAGAGAAACAACAGCTTGCACAGGACTATGCAACTCTACCTGTAGAGATCCTCTTACATGGACAAATTCAATGAAATTCTGGGGCTTGCAAAGCCACTGACCTATGCAATGGAGAGCAGGAACTTGGCTACTCACGTCAAAGTAAGCAGCAAACATGTCATCTGACTCTGTGAACATATCAGGGGCTTGTGGCTTTTTCAGATTAGCACCTAAAGAAAAAGAAGAATGGTGCAATGAAAGGAACGTAGGCTCATTGATAACGTATAGAACCACCTTCTGCATTTTCCTAAACAACCAATAAGACAGTGGTCTTGGACTTCATACTGACACCTATTGACATAGATGCAGCATCACGTAAAGGTTTTCGGTTACCAATGCCATTGCAAACCCTACCCTATTTGCAAATGTTGGAAGTGTTCAATAATAAAGGGGTTACTGAGATAATAAGTAGTATTCAGCTGGTCATTTGATCTCAACATGGTGGCCATGGTGTGCCACAGTGGTCGACTAACCGACTAGTCATCCACAACTGACTAGTCGATTAGTGGGTTCGACTTCTAACCAGGGTTCTTCCTGCATAGAAAATTATGAGGCGGCCACATCCGTAAAATTTCGTGCCGCCTCCGACTGTCGACGAAACTCAGGCAGGCAGTCACGTGCACAGATAGACCCCAAGTGGTGCTCAAGCACCCGCCCTCTTTCACTAGATAAGTGACCTTTTTGCAAGTCATTTCTTATTTTTTAATTTATATTTTAGTTTTTATTTAAATTTGGCACTTGCCATCAATTCTCAATTAAACATGTGCCCGACATCTGCATTTAAGTTGTAATTCTGCGAGAATTACCACACGAGCCCCTGCTCCTCCCCCCCTTTGACATTCTTTGTCACAGCCTCCACACAGTTAACGCACGCAGAACTTCTTGACTTCCAAGTCTACCCGACCAGCCTTCATTTGTGACAGCCAGGTAAGGATAATGTTTGCCCTAAACTTCGACATTGTTTGCCACTGCTGTGAAATTAAGCCACTATAAAAAAAATCTCCATACAGCCAGCAGAACTTAGGCAATAGGCCTACATTAAGCTTAACAACAAGCAAGCTAATCAGGTGTTGGCTTAAAATAGTGTTGTGCAGGGTTGGAAATGCCTCCAAAATTCAATATTTGAATTGCTCCTGTTTGAGTTGTTTATTGATACATAACAGTCAATCCACTGTGGTCACCGGAGGCGCCGGCGCGATCACCAGACTTTTTTCCTGATAACAGCAGAAATGAACAAATTAGCTGTTATGTTGTATTAATTTAATGTTGAACAGGTTAGCTTTTTTAATTAAATAAGCTATAAGTTGATAATTGTCATCTTCTTCAATCATCTAATTATTAGAACACCTAAAATATGTTGCTTGTAAGTGTTTGCTTCAGCCAGTGGAAGGCATGGTACAAGTGTATGTGTGCACATGATCAGGATGGTACCACCTCTGCCTCATTTTGAGCCAGGAAAAACCCTGCTAACATTAACATTTTTAGTGGTGATGGTTTAATGGGAGACGCAACTTCTTGGAGAGCATTTTTGCATGATTATAGCTTGCTGAGCTTAAAAAATTATAATAGTCAGCACAGTAAAACCTTCTGCAAGAGGTTTTGTCTCTTTACTGCTTTAAGTTTAGTCCATTTATGCACCGCATCTGTTTCAACCAAAGCGTCGCAATCAACAATACATTACAAGAAGATCACTGTCAGACTTTAAATCCTCTGCAGTGAGTAATATTCCTATATTTGTGAGGTGTTTTGGAGAAATTCAAGTCTTTTGCTGATTCTGTCTGACATTCCTTAAATAAATAGGCAGTAAAAATGCTTTATGTCATGAACTAGATGTGTACCCGCATCAGTATCTTGCAGTTCTGTGCTTCTGAATACGCAGCGAGGATAACCCTGAGACTCCCAACTGCTCTGGTCACATTAAAGCACGTCATTCTGCGTCCAGGATGCGCATAAGCAGTTTTGTGCCACTCTGTATTGGAGCCTTTCTGACTTCTGTTAGTTTGATAGTTTTGTGCAATAAGATGTTATAGTTATTTAGCCTATATATTTTTTGAATATCCATTAGTTAATATGTCGAAGTGCTGTGCTTAGCATCCGTATTTCCCTCTAAATCATGTCTGATCAGGGTCATGTGAACATAACTGTAATGGGTAAGGATGGGAAAGGAGGAGGTGGGAACTGGCTGAGCAGTCAGTGAAACTTTTAATGACATAAATAAACTTAAACACACAGACACACACACAGTGGCCGCGTGTGTCTCTCGCTCTCTCTCGAACTGGCGCCTCCGGCTCGTCTTTATCCCCCTCCCGTCTGATTAGAACAATTCAGGGCCAGGTGTGCGTCCTCACGGCCCGGCCACACCCTCCTCCTCCTCACAATAATGGAGCCTAAAGGCCAATTTATACTTCTGCGTCGAACCTATGGCGTAGGCAACCCACAGCTACAGCTAAGGCCTGACGTGCACCTCTTCAAAATGTAACTGTGTGTCATGTCGCGTCAACGCAGACCACAACAGCTGTGACTGGTCCACTTTAACCAGAGACTGCCCTCCAGGATGATATCAAGGATATCTGTGGTAGAGTTGTATTTTATCCAGGATTATTTTAGTATCTATGCATCATATCATTGTGTTTGAGCTCCTGACCATTAAAGCAACTGTCTCAATCAGGAGCTCTGTTGTTTTTTTAATTCTGTTTGTGTTTCATGAAGTTACAAGCAAAATGTGGCAAAAGACATCTTTTTACAGCTTATAGCCTAAACTTTAAAAGCTTTTTTATCTGGGTCTTGATATTAATTTGATATGTGAGTGAAATAATATGTTTTGTATTCTACTCGCAAACTTTATGATTGGCACGATTTGACGGTATGTTTGGCAGCATGTATACTGTAAATAATCATATTTAATAAGTTATGGAAACAGAATGCTTCCAATTTGTCAGCAAATTAAAACACCTGTTAAAGAGTTGGTTATATTGCCTATTAGCATTGTAAAGTCAACACCCATTTTGTGTTATTCAGGCAAGTAGTTATTCATTAATTTGATGATTTTTTTTCCCGCACGGAACGTCAAAAGTATGCCAAAATATTTATGTATTATTATTTATGTGACTCAAGTGCTAGTGTACAGTAATTTCCTCATTTATTTTTTGCCTGCAATTCAGGCAACATGTATCATAAATATTATGTTAAATTTCAACGTTAACATACTTTGAACTCATTTTTGATGCTACCATAATTTAATAAATACTTCTGAATCCAGAAATGACATTGCGTGTATTATTTTTTGTTTATTTATGAAACATATAGTTTGGCTGTGTACTCACAGAATGACGCCGACACACGCAGAACTATAAATGCAAACCAACGCGTTAGCCACTATTCGGAGCCTACGCCGTGGGTTCGAGGTAGAAGTATAAATCAGCCTTAATTATACATTATTATCCTCAACACCGACTAGTTGACTACTCGATTAAACAACTGACTATTTGATTATGAAATCTGGTAGTTTTGCACATACCTATTGGCCACCCTTTTGTACAGTAAAATAGCTTCCTCTAGACCAATTATATGACGGACATCATCTTCACATCACATGTAAAACATTTTTAACTGTAAAATGCACCTTATTTTGCAGATAACATACCATCCTTTTCTTCTGAGACAAGATTATGCTTGGCCTTCACATTGTCCTCAAACGTGTTCAGGTTCTCTTGTTCATAGGCTTTGACATCAGCGGCCACACGCTCAAGGATGTCATCAGGGGATGGTGATCGGCTGTGACTGCTGCTCTGAGGACTACCATGCTCTGAAAGTCCTGACATGTTACTGTCCTCATTCACAGACTTATATTTCTGCACAGGACAAAATGATATACAGACATTACATTTAGGTATAAAACAAAGCAGAAGCCATAGTAGTGATAAGTAATATTCTGACCTGTATAATAGCCAAGCGCTGAAGTCTCCTCTGCTCTATCAAAGCCTCCTCATCCTCTTCATCAATTTCATAGTCCTCCAGCCTAAACAAAGATCAATTCATGCATCCTATTATTCATAATTAAGTCTGAACATGCTCAATATCATAGAAATATACCGTAATTTTCTTGAATACTCACACTTCATCATCTGAGTCTTCCTGCTCAACCTTCATGCCTTCAGACAGACTGCCTTTAAACAAGTCCTCCCTTTCCCTGCTTCTTCTCTTCCACCTTTTCTGAGATTCAGAATGCAACTGCTGTCTGCGATCTGTCCTGTCCCACTCTCTAGATCTATGCAATATTGATAAAGTTTTACTGCAAAGTTAGTTTTAACATTTCGTAAAGACATAACCATTTGGTGATTGGCGTGAGCTCTAAATAAATGTATAGTAGATTTACTGGTTTTATGCATTATTATTTATAGATTATTAATTGTGTATTTACTTACATCCTTTTATTGAGGAATTTTGAGGGCGCGGTTTTAAAGGGATAGTTCACCCATAAATGAAAATTCTGACATAATTTACTCACTCTCACTTTGTTCCAAACCTGTATGGCTTTCTTCCACGGAAAACAAAGCAAAATGTTAGGTATGTTAACCTCAGTCAAACGGGTTTGGATCAACATGAGGTTGAATGATGACTATTTTCATTTTTGGGTGAACTATCCCTGTAAGAAGGTGAAAAAGCACACCACAAACACCTGTGTCTAAGAGGGGACCTGCTACTACGTCTCCTAGGAGAATGGGACGTCCGTCTGAGAGGGGAGTGGTTTAACCTCTGTCTGGACCTCAGAGATGGGCTCAACTCTCTACGGCCCCATGCCACATCACGGGATCGCATCCTGTAAGGGACGTAAAGTCATTTAACAGGGGTTCACACAAGTGGACTGTGAGTATATCAGAATCTGATGTTTGACACTGTAGGTAACCAAAGGGTACAATAAATTCATCAAAACAATATTGTGGAGGCGGTGGCGTGGTCGAGCACAGATTTGTTAATGGAGAGCGAGGTCGGGAGAGGGGAATGATAAGGACTCACACCTGCTTGTAATTTCTCTAACAGCTGTTCTGTGTTGCAGTGAGCAGCTCGAGACAGATAAAGGGGAGACGAGAGCCTCAGAGGAAGAGAGAACCCAGACCTGTGTTTGTGTTTTTTGATGTGTTAAAGAGATCACTGAAAAGCGAGATGCTAAAATAAAAGATCAGCTGTGAACGAGTTTTTACACCGTCTCCCACTTCCTCATTCCAGTGCTACTAGGGAAGTGCTACAAATACTATTAAGAATATATTACTGTATGATTATTACAACTAATTTATATCAGTATATGGAAGTAGTTGCAAATTAACTCTGATTCAACTATATACAACTTGCAAAGTTAGAGGAACTTCACATTTCTATCAAACACTGTAATGAACAGTGTTTGAAAGACAATTAGAAGGGTCCAACCTGTCATTAGAAAGTCTCTGACGGTCTTCTTCTCTTCGTCTCCTTTCAGTAGACCGAGATCTGCCTCTCCTAGGAGGGGATCTGTTGTGATATGAAGATCTGTCCTGTCTGGATCCTCTGTCTGTGCTCTGGGTAACTGGGAAGTGTTCAGGGGAGCGGTGGGCCCTGGCCTGCACAGTGGGGCTCTGCTGTTTTGGACCTGTATCTTGTTTTCTGCAAGGAGATCTATTCTCTTTTCCAGACGAGGCTTCTTCTGAAGGTGTCTTGACCGATTTTCTTTCTCTCTCCCTGTCTCTGTCAACTTCTGGCAAGTTGGTATATCTTTCTTTAGATCTAGACTTGCTCCTTCTCTCTGAAGATCTGGCATTTCTGTGTTCTACATTTTGCTGATCAGGCTGTGTGGGTCTTTCAGCATTGGTTGTCTTTCGCTCCATCTTTATGTCACCGGATAACCGTCCCCTGGACATCACAGGAGATTTGGACCTCTGATCTGCTTTTTTGGACCTCTCTATGCTCCGGGATCGTCTCCTCTCCCTCGCATGGCTGGGACCGCTAACATCTAGCATAGAATTACTTATTCTTTTTTCTGACTTATGCTGTCGGACTACCATCTCATCAGATGTGCTTCTGCCTTCCTGCCAAGAAACAAGTTTTTCATCATGTGTGTGATCTTGTCGAGATCTTCCAATATCCATTGTTGTCTGATGGTCTCCATGGTCATTAGAAATTACATGTTCATTGAGATCCCATCTCCATTGCTCACCATTTCCTACAGCCTCCTGGATCTCACTATCCTCCTCTGAGTCTGTGTTATAACCTTGTAATATCAGTCCCATGCCTGATTGCACAGCCCCTTCCATTAGCTCGTTATCAAGCTCTGCTTGAATCATGGCCCTCTGTTTCTCTAGCTCCTCTAGAGCAACCAGATCATCAAGCCTGGATCTCTTTGGAGAGATGATTGCACCATCACAGCCTGTAGAATAGTCTCTATCGCCTCTGGATGAGTCTCTGTGTTTGCGCTTATGTTTGTGTTTGTGCTTGTATTTGTGGTCCCTGTCATCTGGTGTGGGATATTTATGTTTTCGGTGTTTGCTTCGATGTTTGTGTTTTCTTCTCTTGTGTCTTTCTTCACTGGCAAAGCCCATGTTTTCTGTTTTCCCAGCACCTTCACCAGGAACAACTTCACTCTCATCCAAACTATCAGAGCTCTCCACATCACCCCTGCCAGAGAGTGGGAAACAGTAAATTAATACATAAACTTTCCAACCATTTCCAACCAGCACAACAAAGATATTTTGTTTTGGTAGGCTGTCTGAAGATATATGTCAACATCACAATGTATTCAAGCCGTCTGTTTCTGTTTTGTTCATTTAAAGGAATATTCTGGGTTCAATACAAGTTAAACTCAGTTGACACCATTTGCAGCATAATACTGATTACAACAAAAATTAATTATAACTTGCTCCTTTTCTTTAAAAAACAAAATCAAGGTTACAGTGAGGCACTTACATTGGAAATGAATGGGGTCAATCCATAAACGTTAAAATACTCACCGTTTCAAAAGAATAGCCACAAGATGTAAACAATATTTGTGTTAACATGATTTTCATGTGATAAAATCACTTACTACACTGTAAAACAAATTTGTCAGGTAACCTAAAAAATTTTTTTTTACGTGGTAACATCTAAATCAACTTATTTTATTCAGTCAAAATGGTTTATCCTGACTAAATGAACAAACTTGAAAAGTAAAAAAAAAATCTAGCAGAAATAGATCATGGTGGTAACACAATTGCATAACCACTTTTTATAATGTACTACGTTCTGTGTAAAGTGATATCTAATTTTACAACTTTGTTGCTATGAATATGTAATGCTGTAAATCCTGTAATTACTGTAAACGACACAATACAGCTCAAATAATACAATGATGCAATAGAAGAATTAATGTGTGCTTTTATTCTAATGTAAGCTTCACATTTCTGCCTACGCTCCGAAAATGGGCCCCATTCAGTTTCACTGTACGTGCTTCACTGTAACCTTGAGTTTAGATTTTTTTTAAATAAAAGGAGGGACGAGTTGAGATTATTTTTGTGGTAATCAGCAAAATGCAACAAATGCTGTCGTTTAAGGTAAACTTGTACTGAACTCGGAATATTCCTTTAAATTATTTACAAAAACATAAAGCAGCTGGGTTATGTCGGCTAAAGAAAGGATAAGACGTGTTAACATGTATGAAAGAAAGCACGTCACACCAGTATTACTGAAATCTTATCATTTACCAAATATGTAACCATATATTTAGAGCTTTAAATGCAAAACAAACAAACAAACAAACAAAAAACAAACAAACAAACAAAAACATTAGAGCTGTAAACGCGCCACTTACGCACAATCCTTTGCTATTGTTTTGGCAAATGCGTCCATGTTCGCCATCTTGATTGTTCCTGCTGAATCGGTGGTCGAAAAGAGTCGATTCCTAATTCAAACGGGCTGTGAAATCAGTCTTCAAAATAACGAAATATACGGTCCTTCGCATATTGTTTTAAAAGTTTCTCAGACTTTTCTTCTGTGTGTGAATTATTGTCAATTGCAAAGTCATATTTGCAGATATTAAACTGAATTTACATGATCACTGAATCGACTCATCACTTTGGTTCGTTGGGATTCTTCTTCTTTGGGGTTTTGGCGTATTCCGCACTTTAGGCACATACCGCCACCTACGTATTTTTTTGCAACCGACATGGGTGATCTTTCTACCTTCTTATGTTTGTTTTGGATTCCAAAAATGGTGGGCTCATGCTGGTTCGTTGGGATCATATAAACATATGTCTATGTAGACATATGTCTATGGTTGGGATGGCCAAATCCGGGAGCTTTACCAAACCACGCATGCGCTCTGTATGAGCCCGGAAGCGCAAACAACTAAGCAGGGAACCATCAATAATGTCCCACAACAACGTATTAACGAATAATTATCATTAAATTTGATTGTTAAATATTTTATCCACACATTCCGTTTAAGAACATTAGAAATAAGTTATGTAGAATGAGACCACTGTTTAACTTTGTCGATGCTGAGGAGGATATTGCATTTAACGTTATTTGGGTGGGATACAATTGTCGCTGGGTCCCTTAATCGCACGTTGGCGTCTGTAGCATCAGACACACGAACTCGTATAGTACATGTAAGCACTTCACGTATTGCACTGTACACATTAAATTTGGTTTCGTGCCTTTGAAAAACTAACAAAATGTAGCTTGATCCCTGAATGATTTCTCTTTAATACAGCTAATGTAAGCCACTACCTCAGACTGTGAAAGTGCAAAAGCGAAACTTCTTGGTTTATACGGCCATCTGTCAAACTTTATCATTGTATTATAGCGTGATAAGGGCTGTCTAACGAAATTGTACTTAATTAGCTGTAAATATATAACTATAAGAGCTCAATACCCTTGCTTTCTCTTAACTGCTTTTTGTTGGAGTCCATTGGTTGTCACAGAATAACTGAATGTATCATATTCAAGACAACTTACAAGACTGTTTAACGACTATCTGATCTCTTTTGTTCCCTTCTACACTATTTTCCAGTAATGGGTGGATTTAAAGATGCATACCAAGATGTCCAGCCTGTAACCCTTAGACTTGCAGAGGAGAATGTCATTTCCAGCCTTTATTGCAGCTCAACAGAGGGCATTGAAGCTCATGTTTCCACTTTGGTGGATACAGACATAGAGTCTGTCAGTTTACCAGCAGCCAAAAAGCCAGAATTAGCCATCATGTCATGGAAAGACATGATCCAGCATCTCCATGCCCCCATCTGGCCTGCCTGGAGAAAGAGGACGAATAAAGTTTAGATGTGGGAATGGCAGTTGATGATGAAGGGGAGGTTGACCAAAATAGTTCACCCTACGAACTGCAGAGTGGCCTGCATTCTGGCTCAAAAGGCAACGAGGATCAGATGGACATGGAGGGCATGACTTTCCTTCTTCCGATGTGTGGCATGTTTCAGAACATCAGCCCATGGTCATGTGACATCAGCCTGGGCTTGAACACTGATGGCAACCTGCATGTGGCACAGACTTGTGAGGTAAGTCCACAATGTCCTTAAAGTTTAGAATGTGAGTTATTTTGTAGGATTCATAATTTAAGGATAAAAATTCTGTCATAATTTACTCACCCTCATGTTGTCCCAAACCTGGATGACTTACTTTCTTCTATTGAAACACAAAAGGTGATGTTAGGCAGAATGCTACTGACCGACAACACCAATGACCATTCATTTTCATCTTTATTCCATACAATGAAAGTGAATGAGTATTGAGGCTGTCAGTCCCGAACATTCTGCCTAACCTCTCCTTAAGTGTTTCAATGGAAGAAAGTCATATGGATGTGGAACAACATGATGTTGAGTTAATTATTACAGAATTTTAAATTTGGGGTGAACTTCTGCTTTTTGTCAAGATGAGCACACTCTTTGAAGAGGAGAGGCATGATGAAGATGGTGAGGAGGAACATATGTTTCAACTAGAGGAATCTAGCACAGATCTGGCTGTCTCTTAGAACAGTGGAATGGACACAGATGTCCAGGACGAGGTGATGGCCCAGTCGGCTCGTCTAATGACTCTTGGGCTGTGCAGAATCTCCAACTCAAAGTGTCCTACCCAATCTGCAAGTTTAGCGAAAAAGACTGTCCCATCTATCAGGTGAGCGTGATGCTACAGAGAACAGCATAGATGATAGACAGCCTCTGCTGTCGGCTGATGAAATGCAGAAACCGTCTGAGGAGGATGGTGAAGTGGTCTGCATCCTCTGTCAAACAGCTGCATCCAGTTGTAGCACGCTAGAAGTACACCTGAGGTGCCACAATGGAGACCACATGATGCTGTCAGATGCCCTCGCTGTGGCTGGGAGTCAGAAGAGTGGGTTGATATGGAGCAGCATTGGTGGGGACATGGAAAGAGAAAAGGCTCTAAGACACATAAATGTAGTGTTTGCCGAAAGACATTTAGGAGAACTGATTTGCGTGATGCTCATGAAGAAAGGCACAGTCAACGATCTGAGTCAGCCTCCCTATCACAGTGCTCTCTCTGTCTGGAATGGTGTTGCTTGGGGAAGGAGTGGGAGACACCAACAATGTCATTTTCAAGGAGGATTTACGTGTTTACACTGTGATTTCACGGGTACTAATTGCTTTTGCTTACTACACTGAGATTTCCTATGCTTTGAAATTTTGGTTGTACACTTTAGAGGTCCTGAAAGGCTTGATTTATGCATTTTTTCCCTGCAGAAGAATTTTAAGGTTGGAAATGTGGTGTAGATAACACATATGAATAAGAATGTAAAGATCAAAAAACTGAAATGAAATCATGGGTTTGGGTTACCCATACACTCGTCTTGTGTTACAAAACATTGTCATTATAGAAATGTGTAGTAGGATCTTACCTTTTAAATGAAGATTATGGAATTTTTTATCACATTTGATAAGTTTTTTGATTATGGAGGGAAAATTGTAAACTTTGTTTTTAATGATTTGAATGGGATAGTTCACACTTATAAATAAAGATAGATTCTCTCATCATTTACTCACCCTTATGCCATCCCAGATGTGTATGACTTTCTTTCTTCTGCAGAACACAAACAATATTTTTTAGAAGAATATGTCAGCACAGTAGGTAAATGTACAATGCAAGTAAATGTTGGCCAGAACTTTGAAGGCCCAAAAAGCACATAAAGGCAGCATAAAAGTAATCCATATGACGTCAGTGGTTTAATCCATGTCTTCTGAAGTGATATGATAGGTGTGGGTGAGAAACAGATCAATACTTAAGTCCTTAAGCAAGGATATCCAAATGATATTTATGATTCTAATAAAACTAGATTTTTTTATTTCTATGTTTTAAATTCATCGTCCTTGAGTGTTTCCTTTTCTAGTAGTTATAATGACAAAGCCAAGTATTTATATAATGTTTTCCTAATTTTCCAAATGTATTTATTTTAGCCAAAATAAAAAATTGTGGCCCAACTTTGATATAGTAGGTTACATTTTATGTACCATTGTCAATGAATATTTTGGCATGGCTGTAAAAAAGAAGAGATCACCTCAGCATTTGCATAGTAGGTCATGGTATATTATGTTAAGTGGAATGTGGGTGAATGTAATTGACTCTTTTCATAGGCTGTTAAGTATAGCTTTAAAATGGTACCCGATTAAAGGATTGACCCACGTTGCAGCAAGCCTGCGCTTAAAATGACAACCAAATCCCACTACCAATCCAATAGAAACTGGATTATCCCACCAGTTGCTCAACTGAAGAATGAGGAGCCAAATTACCCATTAAAAGAGAAGGTATTGTATCATATAACATTTTTAAGATATCAATGATTTGTACAACTATTTTGTAGTTCTGAGTACGCTCAAATCTGTTATTTGGGATTAGTGAGAAGGAAAAAGTGGCAATGCTGCAGCTCATCCATTAGAATCTTGACAGATTCTTGGTCCTGCGGGAGAGTTCACAGAGAATGTGCATAAATGGGGCTTTTAGAGCTCATTATCAGGAGGCGAAGACAAAGGCAGGCAAGTTTGGAATAGTACTGTGGGAAGAACTCGTATCACATAATACAATTTGCGAATTTCTATCAGCGAACACGACGAATATTTGCATTTTAAAGAGGCCGTAAACACCGAAAGGGATTTTCAATCAGTTTTTCCCCAAAATGGTTTTATCTTTGTAAACAGCACTAGACGGCCGACTTTGAACAACATAAAAAGAACTTTGACTTTTAAAAATGCGTCTCGAGGCTCCGTCTAGCATGTTTTATACTCGTTCGTTGTGAACTGCCCCTAATTGCTGTTTAGGGATTGCCGATTTATTTTTATTTTACTCCTTTGTAGAGAAATACGTGCTTTGGAAGGGGACTATAGAAATCTATGCAATTTCTTTTTAGCATATGTGAATTTATTCGTTTAGCCTAGGTGACTATACCATAAAAGCAAGTGTTGACATGGAACGTTTTCCTGATCGGAGTGCAAATGACTGTTGGGTGGTTGGACTCGAGCGCTTCGCTCTTGATCCCGTTGGAGAAGACGAAGGGTTTTTCGAAATTAGGACTGAATGGTCTGAAAAAAGCATAACGTATGTGCGAAGGCGATATCACGATCTAGTGAAACTTACAAAAAAGTTGAGGAAATCATTTAAAGGGGACAGAGAGAGTTTCACTGAATCACTGATGCTTGAGGGTATGACATTTGTGTCTTTGTAGATGCCTTTATTTGATTCATAGAGGAGTAGAGGACGTTTGGAATGAGTAACCATTTCACTGATTGGAGATTTTTATGTGTTTGTTTCATCAGCACTACAGAGGATAAAAGAAGCAGAAGAAAACAATGACATTGAAGCCAGGTTGGATGAGGTGGAAAAATTATTGAGGAATATAATCAAACTGCCACAAAAGGTGCTTATTAATTTACTCAAGCACACTCATTCCCAGTCACTGAAAGGTAATGATTCCCTATAATAACCTACTTAATATGCAAATCATTTATTTTCCAGTACTCCCAGTCTGAGGCAGTTCTTACATTTTTCAAGATTTCTCCTCTTGACTACACTTTGAAAACCATGTATGAACCAGTCCAGTCTCTCTACCAGAGTCCTGTCACTGTAGCCGGTTTGTCTTCATGAGTTTGTCTGTATTCTAAAGTTACAAAGCAGTACTGGCGTTTGATAAAGCTCTGTAGTTTTATAGTAATATAAATATATCATGCCAACAGATGTCAGGAGGGCCAATGGTTTTTGTTTGGCCAATACAGAGACTGTTATTTTTGATGCATATTTACTAGAGGAAGGAGTTGAATCATCTTCTGTGCACTCTTCAAAATACAGGTAAATATCTGATGTGCGAACATCCCAATAGTATGCTTTCCCAATTTATATATTGTAACAGAAGTTTGCTAGTGGAATGAGCAATGTATGTATCGTATGTCATCACATCCAGCTTTGACATTGAGGCCCAGAAATGGACAGGGGAAAAAAATCTAAATGGGATCAGATGTGACAAGGAAAATGGGCACAAACCTCGAATGGGCACCATGACCCCAGTTCTGACTCCTAGTGCTAATGAAAGTAAAGAGTCAGACTGTCACCCTAAAAAATCACAGATCACCACCAGAAACCTGACCTACCTCCACCTACAAGCCTGCGAGACAGACATCCTCGAATGACATAGTGAGATGGATCAAAGAATTACAGTATAAGGCCCTGACATAGGCCTTCTGTCCGACTTTCTATTCTGAAAGACTGCGAAAATGTTTTCCAGTTCTGGAAATGAAAGAACTTTTAAGAATATTTTTTTTTAATACAAATAATTCAATTCTAAAAGATAAAGATTTATTTTAAAATATATATTTATATACAAATATTATTATAAACTTAAGAAAAAACTTAAGTTAACAAAACTAGCTCTGATTAATTGATCTCTTTTATTTCTTTTTAACTTGTTACCAATTTTTGTTTTTCATTTTCATATGCTGGCATGTCGAAACCATATAAAATGTTTTATCTGATGAGGGATATCTTGAAACAGCTAATTTTAATAAAGTCAAACAATTGTGGAAAATTCCATATGGCTGTTTTATGTTTACAGTATTTCTTACAATAATTTTTGTTCACTAAATAAACTCGCAACTCAAAATACAGCTATATAAAGTTTTAAATAGTTAATAGTTTAAATAGTGTGCAATGCAATATATATATAAGTAGGTCAAGTCCCTATAGGGAAATAGATTGTGAAGTGATAGGTTGATCATTATTTAACTGGAACAGGGAGAATCATTTCAGTACATGTTTAGGTCAGTGAGCAGTTCCCATGATGAGGGATGGTAATCAGTCCTTATTGGACCAGGCATTCTAATCCACTTCCACACTGCATAAATTGATTTGGCTCACTGCATCCACTCAAACAATCCATACACTTATTTTGGGTCAAAAAGATTTTTTCCATCAACATTTGCCCCTTCTGTGGCTAATTTGCTATTCTAAACAAGAAACATCGGTAGCATTTACTTAGTTAATGAGTTCTAAAAATCGAAACAGCTTTTCATGGTCTACATCTCATCCTGATGACCTCTTTCTGTTATAGGGCTATCTGGGGTGCTTGCCAACATTTCAAATTAAACATTTGAACTGCAAATGAATCTATGAAAATGGGGTCATTAATGTGGAAGGGGACCCCTCTCTCTGTGAATGTCAGCGTAGCTATTTTTAACATCATAACATCATTACATCATTCAGAATCTTAACTCACAAAAAATGTACAGTCAAAGTTGCAAGCTCCTTGTTTTGATAAAATCTTCACTCTTAGGTTTATTATATTTTTTTTTAGAAAATTACACTTGGTAATCTACTATTTTACATCTCAATATCACTCATATGATAATAGGATAATATCACTCAGCATGGTAATACAACAGTAGAATTTCCTTTGCTCTAAGAAATTTCTAATTAAAGGAATATTCTGGGTTCAATACAAGTTAAAGGAATAGTTCACCCCAAAATGAAAATTCTTTCCTACTCACCCTCCTGGCATACCAGATGTGTATGACTTTCTTTCTTTTGCAGAACACAAATTAAGATTTATAGAAGAATATTTCAGCTCTGTAGGTCCTCACAATGCAAGTGAACGGGTGCCAAAATACTGAAGCTCCAAAATCTACATAAAGGGATCATAAAAGTAATCCATATGACTCTGTTGGTTAAATCCATATGTAGAGATATGATATGATAGGTGTGGGTGAGAAAAAGATACATACTGAAGTCATTTTTTGTCATAAATTCTCCTCCCTGCCTAGTAGGAGGAGATATGCACCAAGAATGTGAATCACCAAAAACAGAAGGAGCAGAAAGTGAAAGTGAAGGAAAAAGGACTTAAGTATTGATCTGTTTCTCACCCACACCTATCATATCGCTTAAGAAGATATTGATTTAAACACCAAACAAGTACTTTTATGTTGCCCTTCTGTGGATTTTAGAGCTTCAATATTTTGGCACCTATTCACTTGCATTGTATGGACCAACAGAGCTGACATATTCTTCTAAAAATCTCTGTGTTCTGCTGAAGAAGAAAAGTCACACATCTGAGATGGTATGAGGGTGAGTAAATGAAGAGAGAATTTTCATTTTTGGGTGAACTATCCATTTAAGCTCAACTAACAGCATTTGTGGCTTAATGTTGATTACCACAAAAAATAATTTCAACTTGCTCCTGCTTTTCTTTCAAAAAAGCAAAAATCAAGGTTGTAGTGAGATACTTACTATAGAAGTTAATTTTTGGAGGGTTTCAATGCAGAAATGTAAAGCGTATAATTGCACTTACACTAATTCTTCTGTTGAAACTTGTGTATTTTTGAATTGTAAAGTTTAAATAGTCATTTTCTGGGATTACAGGGTTTTTATCATTATGTCTTCATGGCAACAAAGTTGTAAATTTGGATATATGTTTACACAGAAAAGGTTAGTAGGAAATGTTATCACACAAATCATGTAAACATGTAAATGTTTGTCTTGTGGCTGTACTTTTGAAATAGTGTGCCTCTCTGCAACCCATAATTTAGCTTTTCTAAAGAAAAAGAGGGACAACTTGAAAGTAACTTTTGTGGTAATTATGCCACAAATGGTGTTGATTGATCTTAAATTGAATTAAACCCTGACCATTCCTTTGAGGCAATTTTAGCTAATGATAGATCAAATTAAATCAAAACAATTTAAGGCATTAATGCATACTCCATAAATGTGCTCATGTCATATTGTATTTTTAAGTTACATGGATGTATAAGACACTTTTTTTTTTTTTTTTGTCATCAGCTGTTGAATAGCATTGTTGAATATATATATATATATATAGCCCAGAAATAGAAACCTGTTCAATACAATTTTAAGCAGGTCAAAATTTAGAGTGTTCACAATTTTTTACCATTACCATAGGCCAAGCTGAGAACTACAGATCAATAATAACTTGTTGGCACATTGATTAGTACATAAAAGCTAAAGCAGGGAGCCACCATTCAGAGACTGGCACATTAGAGAAGAGAACAGTTCCACTGTTTATGTTTTGACAGAACAATTTAGGAGCTTTTTACTTATTTTACTAGAATTAGTTTAGTTTTGCATACAATATTTCATGCATTACTACTGACGTTACAATATCAAGCGACAGAAAATGAACCATCACTCTTCGTGGAGAGGACATCATTGTGCCCCTGAAGACACCAACTGCACTTCAAGCTTTAAGGAGTCCTTAGGTGGCAGGAGCTACAAGTTACTCCATGTGCCATTCCATGGGCCAACCCACAGCCACCACCATGAGCCTCCACACCCGTTCCCCACTGTGGATGTTCCTGACCATGCCCACTACATCATCGGATCTGTCATCTTAATAGTTGGCATCACTGGAGTGATTGGAAATGCTCTGGTGATCTACGTGTTCTCCCGAAGCCATACACTTCGCACTGCGGGGAACATGTTTGTGGTGAACCTGGCTGTGGCTGATTTCTTCATGTCTCTCACCCAGTCACCCGTGTTCTTTGCAGCCAGCCTGCATAGGCGCTGGGTGTTTGGTGAGCGTGCTTGTGAGCTCTATGCCTTCTGTGGAGCCCTCTTTGGAATCTGTTCCATGATGACTTTGACTGCTATTGCGGCCGACCGCTGCCTTGCCATAACTCAGCCTCTTGCCCTTGTAGGCAAAGTTAGCCGACGCAAAGCTGGCGCAGTACTGGCTGTTGTTTGGCTCTATTCTTTAGGCTGGAGCCTTCCGCCTTTCTTCGGCTGGAGTGCTTTTGTACCAGAGGGTCTTCAGACTTCCTGTTCATGGGACTACATGACTTTCACTCCATCAGTGCGTGCATACACCATCCTCCTCTTCATTTTTGTCTTCTTTATCCCACTGGGCATTATCGGTAGCTGCTACTTTGGAATTTTCAGAGCTATCCGAGCAGCCGGGAGGGAGATAAGAGAGCTGGGTTGTGGGGAAACGCATAAGGTGTTTGAACGTATGCAGAATGAATGGAAGATGGCTAAGGTTGCCCTCCTGGTGATTTTGCTCTTCATAATATCCTGGTCACCCTACTCCGTGGTGGCTCTAACTGCTACAGCAGGCTATTCCCATTTTCTGACCCCCTACATGAATTCAGTGCCTGCCGTTATTGCCAAGGCCTCAGCCATCCACAATCCCATTATCTATGCAATCACACATCCAAAATATCGGGCAGCTATTGCGCGCTATATCCCAGTTCTTCGCCCTATCCTGCGTGTAAGAGAGAAGGACCTCCGTTCATCTTTCAGTTCCAGCAGTGCCCTCTCCTCCCGTCGTCCGACACTTACCAGTCAATGCTCCCTGGGGGTTAACATGGGCAATGCTGCACGTGCTAATGGCCGCTGGGGGAAGACCCGCTTGTCTTCTGCTTCGGACACTGATTCCTGCTGGACGGAGAGTGAGGCTGACGGTTCCAGTGTGAATTCCTTGACATCTAGCCGCCGTGTGTCCACAGAGATCTCTACAGATACAGCCATTCCTGCACAGTCCAGCAGCAGCATCACCACCAGTGGGCAGAAATTAGGGAAGACGGACAAAGTTTTAAGCATGCCTATGCCGTCTATTTCTTTTGAAACAGATACATCGGAGGGGGAGCCTCTGTCTGACGGGAAGGCTTTCCTCCTTGGGGGGAACTAAGAGAATAATACAGCGCTACAGAGGGGTCAAATTTTGATAATAGTTACTTTAGTAGCTGCTTTGAATATGACCTGTTACTTTAGTTTTATTATGATTAAATAATCCTTGTGTCCTTCTTTATTTCCCTTTTTTTTTCTTGTTGGTTTTGTAAACCTTGTTTTTTGCAATTAAATAATTTCTAGGTTATGTGTGAATTAATAGGGAGCATTTACTGATTGTAACCATTTTGTTCAGCTAACATAGCCATTTTAAATGTTTGTTTATTTAAAAAATTGATAGTTACTTTTTTATGAAAGTATTCTGATGTAAAATGTAATGGTAATGTAATTATGTTTGGTATACATTTTATTGAAATAAAATACCATATGCATGTATCATTAGCAGTCCTGGTTACTTGTAATGGTCACCACATAGATACCCACAATAAAAATACAATTAAACAAAACCAAACAAACATCTTGCAGTAGTGTACGATTACTAAATGTATATACCAATCAGAGAACCGTAGCATATGAAAATGTATTTGAAATTCATTTGAAACATGGTATCAAGTTCGCAGTTTTCACACAGTTAATAAAAACATTTAAGTATCAAATGTACACTGCAATTTTATGTTAATATGAGCTGTTGAAATGGACTTGGGCCCAATCAGAACAGTTGTGCTTTTAAAAAAAATGTATTTGTCACAGGAAAAGCATTTATTTAGTCTCATCTGTATACTTTGGACCGCATAAATGTTTCAGGATTATAAATAAATAAAAACGTGTTGTCCTGTTCTTTAAATAAGTATGAATAAGACATCATTACAATACAAGAGTTCATCACATTAACTAAGGACATTTAACAGTTACAGTAGCCTGTTCTAGTAGTCTATTGTTTTCTAAGTTAAAACCTAACAAACGTTTTTGGTAAATGTTCTGCCTGAAAAGAAAAAATGTGCTTGTGTGGGGGTCCTGGGTAACTCAGCAAGTAAAGACGCTGACTACCACACCTGGAGTTGCGAGTTCAAATCCAGGGTGTACTGAGTGACTCCAGTCAGGCTTCCTAAGCAACCAATTGGCCCAGTTGCTAGGGTGGGTAGAGTCACGTTGGGTTAACCTCCTTATAGTTGCTATAATGTGGTTCTTGCTCTCAGTGGGGCGCATGGATGCCACAGAGAATAGCATGAAGCTTCCACACACGCTAGGTCTCTGGTAATGTGCTCAACAAGCCATATGATAAGATGCGCTGATTGACAGTTCTGTTCCAAATGGCGCACTTCATGTGGACTTGCAGTCTCTTGGCCTTCAGTTGCGCGTGCTTGTGAAGTCTACGAGTCCGTAGTGTGTCCCATTTGTGATTTTAGCACTTGCGAGTGTTCTCGGGAGCGCCCCCTTTGCGCCCTCGATGCAGTCTTCGTCGAAGCCCGCACTGCTCCGGGCTCACGGCAGTCCGCTACCCAACAGTCCTTCCAACAGACCAATCAGAAAGACTCCAGTTTCTGAGCTGGAGGAAAAAACATGGCAGAATAGGCGATGTTCAATTGCGGATTAAAAATGTATTTTAATAATCACCTTTTCCTGATTGCCAATGGCAGATCACTTGCTTATCATGGGTATATAGAATCACTTTTAAATCTGATGTGTAGAACTTGTTCAAAACTTTGTTTTATTTAATTTTCCAGAGATATGGAATTGATCCTATTCAATTTATTGTTATTGTTGTTTCAAAGAGGATTTTATAATTATTGTGAGTCTCTAAAATATCAAGAAAGGAAAGAATAATTTAATGCACATGACTGTAGCTTGTAAGATTGCTTATATTTATTGATATAGCAACATTCGGTCTAACAGTGCTATTTATACCTGCAGAAGTGTGGCTGTATGTATTTTATAACTATTTTTGCGAATATATGGTAGTAAGTTCTTTCTATACATTTTACTGTGTTCTAAGCTGTAACCATCCATGTGTCTGAATAATGTTGATTTGTTCTCTAAAGATATAAAACAATGGGGTTTTGTTGCTGTAGTCATATGTGCACTTTGTTTTTCAGAGGTTCTTTATTATCTAATGCTTTATTGTCAGTGTGTTGCTTGAAATTATTTAATAAAAACAAATATTCAATAGTTAGTTTAAAGCGTGTTCCTTTACCCTATCTATCAATGCCATGACTTTTTAAAATAATAATTTGTAAAACTGCATGTAAATAAAACCATAATGTAAAAAATGCGTCATCTGATTGAAGTCTTGAAGTCTGGCCCAAATGCCAATCATGCCCCCTCATGGACTTGCTGACTAGTGCCCCATCGGTCTGCACTCAGAGGAAGACCACAAGAACGGAATATACTCTGCTAAACATTATTTAACCAAGTTTAAAAAAGATATAGATGAAAGTTATGGCTTTTGCAAGCAGAAGCCAGAGACAGCTGTTCATTTATTTTGGCACTGCCCTTATGTGTCTTTTTTTTTTTTTTTTTTTTTTTGGGCAAAATGTACTTGATTTTATTGTTGGAAATGTTGATGAAAATTTTACATTACAGTGGAACGATGTTCTTTTAGGTATTATTGTAAACTCCAAAGATAAACAAACCTGCACTTATTTTATTAATGTTTTTATTTTAATGGCTAAATTTCACATTCATAAATGTACATTTTCAGGGAAAAAAAAACATGTTTTATAGTATTTAAAAATGAAGTGAAGCATTATATTGAGTCAATATTGCCATCGAAGAAACAAAAAGCTATTCGAATTTTACAAGCATGTACACTCTTTAAAGTATTCTTATAATATTGTTTATACCTCCCCCTAGCATTTGAAATGTTGTATTGTATTTGTATTGTTTGTTTTGATATTTTCTTCAATAAAAAAAAAAAAAAAAAAAAACTGGGGTACGTTTACATGTCAACGATGTACTAATAACAGAAAAGTTTTTCCTTTGCGTTTTTGAAAAGTTTCGCGTACAGACGACAACGTTGTTAAAACGATCCCCGTTCACACGGACCCGCGAAAACGACTAAAAACGCTGTATTATGCATGCCAGGCCAGTAGTTTGCGATGTCGCTTTGTAAATAAACACTACGCGCATGCGCACATAAGCATTCTTCCACAGAGCGGTGAATACAAACAATGAAGATGGCGATCGCTGGTCGTAGTAGTGATGCAGTAAATCTACACGTTGCTGGAGAAGCGTCGGTAACAAACACAGTCCTGTAGTCCGCCATTTTAGTTTTGAATGTTTCCCGCGCTGTTTTGAAGTACTCGCGCGCATGCCTATAGGCTGAACACGTAATACGCGTGCGCGTGACGTCATCGTTCTCACAAATCCGCGTTTTTGTGTGTTTACACGGAGACGATAATGGCATCGATTTCAAAAACTAGCACCTTGAAACCCGTTTTCAAAAATTTGCGTTTTTAGGCCCCAAAACGCCGTTGTCGTGTAAACGAACAGCCAAAACGCATAAAAAGTTTTCCGTTTTTAGTTGAAAACGTTGTTGTGTAAACGGCCCCGATTCCTCCGCCTCCCGGATTGAGGCGCGTCACTACGCCACCACGAGGATTTAGAGCGCATCGGGAACTGGGCATTCCACATTGGGGTGGGGGAGTGTTTGTGTTATATTTCAAATAATTGCCACTTGGTTTGACATTTTGTTACTAATGCAGTGGCATTCATACCGTTTTAAGTGTGTCTAAAATGTGGTAATACTTCTGGGGGAGTCACTGTATTTTGACGTATTTTAAATGGTAGCCAAATCTTTGTATCGTTAGTATCACTCTCATAAAAAAGCGAGCAAGCAACACAATTTTCTTCTACGTTTCACTGAATATTAGTATGACCTGACTTTTATTTTGAATTTCTTTACTTGACTTTTAAATCCTGCTCCGGATGTTGTATTAAACAATAGCACGCTGATGTTGCCGACTTCACAGTTCTTCACTGTCTCGCGTGAACGCCCTTGTCTGTTGTCTGACTGTCTCAACACAACAAGTGCAGTGAGACACGAGGCTCGTTTGAAGTGAATCATTTATGGCAGTCAGACGGCTGGCAAAATAATTCTCAATATGGGGGAGGATGGTATTGACTACAACATAGTATTTCCAGAGGCACTGATCTCAGGTGAGGTGACAGCAGCACTAGCGTGCCTTGTCTGAGAACAAACACTAATCTCTAGTATATATTTGTACGTGCAAAATGCATGGCAGCTTGCAAGATGTGTTTGTAACCTTGAGACATGTCGAGATGTTAACTAAATTGGTGAGCTTTATCAGGAACTGTGCGGTTTTAAGGCTTAAATTCGATACTAAATGTGTGTATCTGTCATGGGATTTGTGTTGCTTGGACATATTGTTCGTCTCTTGACAGAAAAACATTGGCGCGGATCAAAGGAACCAGTGGTTATTCTTTTAGGCTGGGCTGGCTGCAGAGACAAACATCTGGCAAAATACAGTTCAATTTATAATGAACAGGTGAGATCTCAATTTTTTCTAAAGGCCCTAACAACGTAAATATATACTATGGGGTTCAAAAGTCTGGCTTTAAGATCTGGGATTCAAAATCTGATTTAAACCTGGAAATAAACAGAACGTTTTAGATTTAGGGAAATGTATGCACTGTGTAATGTGTTGTAATGAAACATTATCTTTTGATCATAAATGCTTGGGGACACTGAATGTAGTACAAGGATGTGTTGATACTATAAATGTTAATGATGCACTCCTGTTATAATTACAGCATAAGGAAATGCTTGCATTATTTCCCAATGTCAGTACTAACTCTGATAGATAGATTGATAGAGAAGCAGAGGGAATTTAAGCAGTGACATTTAAAATGTTACGATTTTATAAAAAAACTAAAACTTAACAAAAAATCACAGGGAAGCATGCCTGATACTAACCGAACCACACAACCATCCCCTCAGGCACATCATCACCCCCACCCTTCAGACCTACACTTGGATGCCACCAATGTTCAAACCAAATCTACACCATTGTATATACAATATGTATGCATGAGTGCATGCTGTTAAGACAAAATGGGGCATACTTATATTATTTACATTAATGATACGTTGTTGATTAAACTTTTCACTTAATTTGATATGCTGATAATATAATTTATAATTAAAAAAAAATATTAAAATGATATAAAATGCAAAGTAGAAGTATTTTACCAATGGTTTAGAAGGGCGGTCACACTAGGTTTTAAGCACGCACATTTTTTTTTGTATAACGCAACTGACCAGTATATGATGTTCTGTGGCAGGGCTTCTGGTGTAAGTAAATAAAACATCACATATAATATTATATTATAAAGGTTAAAATACGTTGTTTACTCACTTTCCTACAAAAAAACATGCAGCTTTGAAATATGTTTTCTTGTACTGATCCTAGAGATACACAATGCATAAGATACACCAATAACAGCTTCTCATTTCCTTTCAGGGATGTGTGACTGTGCGCTGCACGGCTCCATTGAAAACAGTTTTTTTTTCAGAATCATTCGGATACAAGGAACTCCGAAGCACTGCTCACAAATTACTTGAACTTCTTTATGACTACGAGGTTGAGAACAACCCAATTTTTTTCCATGTGTTCAGCAATGGTGGCTTCATGCTGTATCGCTACATGGTTGAGTTATTGCACAGTCACAAGCAGTTTAGCACTCTGTGTGTGATGGGCACAGTTGTGGACAGCGCCCCGGGCAGTCAAAATGTTATAGGTGCCCTCAGAGCTCTCAAAACCACCTTGAGGTCTAAAGTCAATGTGCTGCTGCAGTACCTCCTCCTGGCACTGTTTGCTGTTATGGTTGTCCTTCTCAGGATTGTCCTGTATCCTATGACCAAGTACTTTCACAAGAACCACTATGATGCCATGATGGAGCATCCAGCCCCTTGGCCTCAGATGTATCTCTATTCGAGAGCAGACAGGGTGATCAGATACAAAGATGTGGAGAAGATGGTTAAGGTGTTGCAGAAGAAAGGGCTGATGGTTGAAAGCTTTGATTTCATCACCCCTGCCCATGTGAGTCTTTACAGAGACTGCCCAGAGGACTATTCCAACAGGTGCAGGACATTTCTAACCCGCTGCATGAACACTTCAGAGGAGACATTGACGACAAAGCGCCTCCATGTGCACCACTGATTATACAGCTCTTGATCAGCCTTTGAAAAGTATAGGTTGTAAATATACACACTGTAAATGTACGCGTGCACAAACAGTCTTATTTGTGAAATGAAGTAAAGCATTGCTGTTTTAAGAAATGTAACAAACTGATTAAACCCTAATTTAAGTTTCAATGGGGTTACATTTGTACACTAATCTCTTCTGTATTTGTCTTATGCTGTGAATTAAGTGGTAATTTAGGGGTCATGGATTTGTCACATTATTGACATTTGTAGACATTGTGAAGGAGTAAAGATGTGTATTTAAACATTATGAATGAATAAATTTATGTATTTGACTAATGTGCCTTCCTTAAATAAAATCTTGTTTTAACTAAAAATCGATTAGATTCTGCCTTTGATAGAGTAAATCAGTGCAATGGGCCAGCTGGAATTGCTACAACTGACAAGCCACTGTTATTGTGCAGTTACAAACACCTCCTTTGAGTATCAGTGCTTCTTTGTACTGGACTCTATCCATTATTTACAAACACAAAAACAGTTACTGGCACTGAGCTGGCATTTTGCCATAATGTACAGAATATATCCCTATATAATGTAAAGCTATACAGAGAAATCTACTATTACTGTAAACTGAAAGAGACTTTTAAACTAGTGCATTTTACACAGTCCTCTCTTGTTTATCCAAAAAGACATCTGACGTCAATGTAATGCCATACCTACCTTCATATTTGTCAAAGAGATATTTCACTTCCAGGCAGGTAAAATTGGCCTTTGTCATACCTGACAGTCAGCCAGTTTATGATCAGGAGGACTTCAAATTGGTCAGGCAGAGATTCTCATGGCATGACTTTGACTGTCATATCTGGCATTTCAGAGCGAGTCACTGGCATTTGTGTCTCCGGAAAGCCCTCTGTGGCACTTCATATATCATTTAGAGCCACTGATAGGAAAGAGAGAAAGGGGGGAGGTTCCAAAAACTTAAGTGCAACATTTAAAGTGAGGTAATATTATTTCTTATAGCTGTTGTGCTGTTCTAGTCTGGAGAAAAAACAAAAAACAAAACTCAAGTTTGGGGTTTAAAGAGAAGGTTGGCCTTTTGGCTTTCAAATAACTTTTATCATTGGATTTCTTTTAAACAGCAGGCATGTGTAATTGACAGCATACTAATAATGGCAATGCCTAGAAAAAGTCCTGAATTTGCCCTGAGAGTTGCACAGTGTGATGAGAGAAGATTGTGGTGAAAAGGGGTCAACAGGCCTCTTCAGCCCTCTCGTCCATGGAAAATGGCTGCTGTCAGCCGCTGAACATTATGGGAATCTGAATGCCCACATGGCAAGCTTGCCCAGAGATTAAAGATTTAAAATATTGGCATTTGGCAGATGAGCTATATTTTCACTGTTCACTGTTAAGGACAAAAAAATGTTGGAAATAAAATTGCTCTTATAGAAGATCTTGTACTACGAGAGATTTTTCTTCGGTTTATATTTCTGTCATTACATATTCAGGATTTTATAGTATTTAAAGTGTTACAGGGATACTTTACCAAAAAACAAAAACTTTGTCTTTATTTACTCACCCTCATGTCATTCCAAACCCCAATGATTTTCCTCTGTAAAACACAAAACAAGATATTTAGCAGAATATCCAAGCTGCTCTATCCCTGGTGACCATTCAGTTTTATTGTAATTCTCTTCCATAATACAATGATAGTGAATGGTGACCAGGGACAGAGAAGCTTGGATATTCTGCTGAATATCTCCTTTTGTGTTCCTCACAAGAAAGAATGTCATATGGGTTTGGAACAACATGCGGGTGAATAAATCAAGACAGACCCCCTTTAAATACACTTGTTTCAGAGCTGTACATCCGTGTGTTATTTCCTTGTCTTGAACAACAGATGGCAGT